>NC_091539.1:28650000-29275000 GCF_042242935.1 Bactrocera oleae | reverse complement strand
ATGCATTGCTCTATTGGTAAGGTTGCGGCATGTCCAGTTTTTCAAAAAAAAAAAAACGGAAGTGCTTTGTGCGCGAACAACTTTTATTGGATTCGGCTCATCTGGAAACACGCATCCAGTCGTCTGCTTTTTACTTTTGGGTTCATACGCGTAAATCCACAATTCATCACATGTTACGATGTCATATACTATGTTCGCACCGAATTGAAATCCTCTTGAAAACTCAATTTGTGGATTGTGGAACCAAAGTCGTTCTGACCGACATTGTGTGTTTTCGATGAGTTTTCATTGACAGTTCACACATCTATTTGTTTACATTTGTTATGTACCCTACAAGAACAGTGACGGTCATCTGATGGGTAATATGAAAGTCATAGCTGAAAGCTTAAGAGCCTTGTTTTCCTTTTGTTTGTTTGTTTTGTTTTTTCTGAGTCATTGCTGACCATAAATCCGTCATAGCTGAAAATTGTCTGTTATCACTGAAACGCTATCAGAAGTGAAAAATTCTTTTGCACAGTAGATAATATAATTTTTATTTCTTTAATAAATTTCAAACTTTCAATCAAAATTAGTTATAATAATATACTTAAATATAAAAAGGAATGCAACAAAAAATATAATAAAATATGAAAATATAAAAATAAATTTTCACTTGATGCCATCTCCTCCTCTCAATAGCTCTGCGTACGTCTTTCTCCAATCAGTGGATAATTCTGAATTTAAAAATGCAAATGTAAATTAACAGAACTGACATATCAAATGTGAGTGTATTGGTGAACCCATCAGCAGTTTCTTGTAGGGTACGTTTAGGCCAATTATGGAATGTAAACAAATTGTCAACTGTCATTTAGGGCTGGCAAAATATGTCTTCTAATAATATCGATTAAACTAGAGCAGGCACCGATTATAATGAGTGGTATGTAAGTTTTCAAGGGGTTTTCAGCGAAAACTGTGTTTTCCTTTGACAGATTTTGTATGGATGAAAACACAAGTTTTCGCGTGAAAACCTCTTTTGTCTATGAAAACACGAGTTTTGTGTCGGTGCGAACATAGGAATAGACGTATTTCGAAACACCGCTTTCGTATTTTTTTAAAATTTCTCTCGACCAATCGACACGAGCCTTTTTTAAGCGATTGAACGTGAACAAATTTTTTTACAGTCAAATGTTTATGCAATATTGAATGTGTGCTAGTCCCATTAATGCATATAGTTGAATTAAGTTCATCGATGCACTGTTGCTAAGTTAATCCACCTCGAAAGTTGTGAAAAATAATCGCGCTAAAATGGTCGCGATTTACATATACATATGAATATTTTCCATTTTTTGGCTTTTCAAGTTGAAATCGTATTTAATGATACTATGTTTTTAATTCTACAAAATAAAATAATTTACTAGTAAAAAAATATTCTAGTGTCTGATCGAAGTTTTATTTTGTTGACAAAATTGATAAACCTAACAGTTAATTGTTTATAAAAATCGAAATAAAGAATCGATCACGCACTAGTTTTTCATGTTTTCAAAAAACTGTATTAATTTCAGTGAAGTGAAGCGATCGCTAGCAGCTGCTGCTCTCGAGCAGTCCAGAGCGCCCGAGAATTGTTTGCTTGTATATGTCGAGTTTACCTCAAATTTTAAGAGAATATTTCTAATATATACGTATTGTACTGAAATGAAAATTGCAAAAAAAATTGATTTTTGGAAAATTCTGACTACTCCTAACCCCTTTATTTCTACTTAATTGGGTCGATTCTGGTTACTGCTAATATTAATGGTTATCGATGTCGCTTATCACCAAAATTTCACAATTATATTATTGTCTATTTATTTAACAATAACAATAAAACTGATATAGTTATATGTACCTAGCTCTTCTAGCGAAAAAACAACGTGAGCGACATGTTTTCGATTTTTTTTTATACAATTATGTTGACAATTACCAAATGCATTCACACCAAAAATTTCAAAAGCCAATAACGTAATATATTGTCCTAACAATTATAACTCAAGCGACAAACAAGCTCCCTCTGTCCTGCGAAAATAACTTGAAGTAAGAAATATTCATAAAAAACCGAAAAACATGAGAAAATGATCAGCAGTACGAACATATTAGGTAAATACATTGTAAGAGTAAAGCCGCAATAAAACAAACCATATTAACCACGGTTGGCCTCTTTAAAAAATCAGCCACATTTACTGAATCGGTAAATGATGCCTGATGATTTTGTGCCTTTGCATCGTCGAATCATTTATTAGGGAGTGAACTACAATAATTGGTTTGACTATTGACAGTAATCAAACCCAGACGGGTTAAATTTGTCAGAATTAATGTACCATTGAATAAATGTAATGATTTCAAGTCATTTTGTGAAAAAAATATATTCCAAAAGAGTTTCATTACGAATAATTTAGTCTTAAAACTATATTCAAATGAAATATTCTTTAAATGAAGCAAATGGAGATGATTAATGATATTCTCCTTTATTTCCAAAAATGTTACGAAAGAATTAGTGAATAGTTTACAACCATATTGGTATCTGATTAACTTATATTATTGGTCATAAATTCAATTAGTTTTATTACTATATTTTATTTGCCGTCAGCCAAAATTATATCAAAATTATCTTGAAATAAGATATAATATATCAGACATAAACTCAACCGAAAAGGTTAAATTCGATATATAGAGTTGATATGCAAAACGTCATCTAGAGGATCGGAATTGATTATATTCAGCGCTTAACCACATAATTATACATTAAGAAAGCTTGTCCCCTTAAATTTAATAAATGTGTGATTTCAACTAATCTAAACGGTTTAAAGACAGATGGGAAGGCGGAAATCATATAGGGTACATTGGGGGCAGTAAAGATCTGGGCTGATTTCACTAACTTTTTACATTGCTTAGAACATATTTTCTGCAAATTTTACAAATATATAATCCATACACTGACCGCCATATTCAGCATAGGCTTTGTTAGAATAACGAAAATAATTATTTGTAGTATAACTGGGTTTGGGTAATTCGTAGTCCAATATCACATATTTTCGGCATTAAACTATAGTATGTCTAATATTATACGTTCAGTTAATTTTGTTAAGATAGCTTACATATTGACTGATATATACGGTGTAAAGCTAACCCGAAGTTTGAAAAGCTTATACAAGTATTAGGTATATGAGAGATAGGGGTAGAATTGAACCGCTTTTATCCATTTTTGTCATTACCACATGTTATTAACAGAAATATAAGATGATCTCTGAATTCCTTAAAGGTACCTCATATACCATCACGGATGTTTTAAAATTCTGATATTAGTTATGGCGGCTTGGGCAAGTTTTTCATTTTATCCATTTTATGCACAAAGATTCATTGCCATAAGAAAAACACGCTTTTTCAATTACGTTAAAATAACTTAGATCGATATTTGTGGTATAAAGGCAGTTGGAAGTTCGAAAATTTTTCTACTAGGTATATAGGGACTAACGGAATAATTGATCCGATTCAAACCGTTTTTGGCGCACGGACATATTATTATCAGATAAGGATTCTCTGTAAGTTTCTATAATATATCACAGATTGTCCGACTTTTGTGTTAAAAAGTTCGCAAAAGGAATGGGTGTCCATATATTCGGTACCTGGGAGCTATGATCGATTATTATCACGCTTTTATCCGATCTCATTCATTTTTTGTATGTCGGAAGGGGTGCTTAAGGAATTTGTACTAAGCGAACTTGGTTTAAAAGATACAGTAAATCCGGAGACTGCTCCGGCCAAGTCATAACATCGATTTTTGAAACCCGAGGTATGCTTCGGATAATTGTCATGCTGAAACTGTCAAAATAAAAGTTTCTTGAGAATGTTTTTTTATAGTCCTATAGTTTAGTATATTTCAAACATATTCATTGGGGGATTTCAACACAAAAAAATATTTTTAAGATGTTCCATACATAATATATCCGTCTTCAGATTTACTTTGAGCAAAACTTACTAGTTGGCGTTTACATTATTTTCGCGTGTTATCGCAAGGGCATATATTTTATAAACGTGAAGTTTCTTGATATTAATTTGTTTTCAATTTTTCTATGGAGCTCCGCAATAACCGGTCTGGCTGTGTGTTCAGTTGCTCTATTTGCTGGATCCAAACGCAATTGAAATGGATACATCAACCCGGGTAAACAATCTCATTCAACATCTTCAAATACCCATTGACAGTTACTGTTACACCGTTTTCTTCAAAGAAGTATGGCCCGACAAAACACCTTGATGAAATTGCGCTCCACACAGTGACTGGGTCTGGGTGAAATTCCATCTCGTGGATTATTTTCGAATTTCATTCACTCCACATACGGCAATTTTGCTTGTTTACATTTCCGTTTAGATCAAAACGGGCCTTATCAGACATAAACAGTCAATTAATCAAGTTATTGTCTTCTGCGACCATTTCAATAATTTTTTGGCAAAATTCCAGTCGAATGGGCAAATCTAGAGAGTTTAACCGGTCTAAAGTTTGTACGGAAACACGTTTAAGTCATCATGAATTATCCGTTGTAATGACCGTCTGCTAACTCTTCGATTTGCCTGAATTGACGATGCAACAACCGCGATTGTTTCTTGAACACGAACATACGGATCTCAGTTTGCCGCCAAAATTCCGTCTGAATTCCCTTTGGACGACAATGACGGACTGCAAAGCATGGTACCGGTGCACTATCCAAACCCTCTTTTTGGTATCCCAAGCATTCTTTTTTAAAAAATTTAAATAATAACCTTCCAAATAAAAAAAAAGTTGGTGCAGAAAAAAAATGTATTACGGTTTGTTTTTGTCTCACGATTCGTGCGCCACTCTGTAAAAGAGGACTCTAGTTTATTTATATTTTTTGTACTTGAGAAGCACATTTACATTTACAATAACAGCAAATCTAGTAAAGAAGTGATTTTCACACTTAGTTTTTAATACCATGTTCCCACCAAAAATTTGAAGTGATTAATTTACATTTAACCTATTCACTAATCTAGACTGTCTTCGATGCCGTTTGAGATTTATAAAATAGCTGTTTTTTACTAGCCGATCGAAGTTGTAACATTTTTCTCACCACAACTGTATTAGATGCGCTTCGGCAGCCTCACTCCACATTACTCTCCTTTTATTTTCTAATATTTTCACTTATTTACTGGATATTGCTTTAATTTTTCACTTTTTACTTTATTTGTTTGTTTAAATATTTTTCACTTCAATTTGTAGTGTCAAAACCAAATAGCTCTACAAACAAAAATTTTGTTGGCCTAGATATGTTAGATTTTTTAAAATGCCCATATTACGAATTTATTTATGAAAGTATTGAATGTGGTCTTATTTTTATGATTAATGCATACCTTATATTTTAATTAATTATCGGCTCATCAACAATAAAATTTATTTTTCCAGTCATGATTAGAGTTTTGCGCACCTTTTTCACGCAATAATTTCCGAAAATATACAAGTAATAGTTATACGGAAGGTTTCACTAAAAAAAAAAGGTGGATATATCTAGTATTACAGTCTACAAAATGTGAAGTTTGACTCAATGAAAATCTCACTTTGGCATCAAAAGTAATTCGCATGAACTACTCAGAAACAATGACGTCGCCAAATACCCAATACGGTACAGTTTACCACTGCATGTGAACGGGAGGGTGAAACATCTACACCAAATTTATTTTCTCATTGCCGAAAAATATGCTGGCACATTTTCAGATTCTAGGAGTATCTTGAGTATCAAGTTAGGCTATCTTCGCAATAATTTATGGAAATTATAATGAGGAACAGAGGACCAGGATTTAAAAATGATGGAAGTATGTTATCAAGTATCGTCATATAATGGTAGATCTAAAATCGATCTTATATAATATATAGGGCAACAATACCACTGTAGACCAATGTACTTAATATTGTCTACTTTAACACATTGATTGCCAAGCCAATTTTCGTTAAATCCATATTATCCTAATAGTTTTTATCATAAAACCTGAAGAATTGTCTTTAAAATTGGACCAAATTTTTCTGCAGATATCAGCGTACCCAGAAAAAATTATCAAAATCATTCGCACAAAAAGCATGACAAATTTGAGTCTCAAACAACCCATTGTCGCTCGATTTCGTGCAACCTGGCAGCAAATGTTTTAAGAATCTGAAAAATAAAATTAAAGTTAACTATCGATCAAGACGGTCTGCCAAGTACTCAGTTTAGATAAGAAAACGAAAATTTTGAAAAAAATGCGACATAGACAGTCTTCAACTTCTTTGAAGCAGGTTCGCCTGATGAAGTCCATCGTTTCTACTGTTGTATGGTGTATGGTGTGTACCAGTCATTCTTCGACGAGTGTTGTTTCGATTGATACATGGTATCTGATATGTACGAGGAGAAACAACACTCCTTGTAAAATGGTAGCATTTGTTAACAAACTATCTATAACACTACTATCTCAGCTATTTAGCGCACTTTCAATCGGCGTTCTGCCAATATGAGTTCGTAGACTTTTGTCACGTTATTTTCAGAGTCAGTTGATTTCAAGGCACCTCAACAAAACTGGACGTGCGAAACAAGGTTTGATCTATATTGTTAATCTATCTAGGCAAAATTCTGAAAAAGAAAACGCAATAAGTAGTTATCGGCCGGTACATCTCTCCTCCATATTAGTATATTTTTTTTCGGATTGTATTCCACAAGAGCGTATTATCTTCTGCGTATGTATGCTACAGACCGTAGTATTACAACATAATGTCCTGAGCTACGTAGACCGTTGTATGATAACGATACTCAAACCATTATGTTTCCGCATTCATCTTTAACGGTTTCATGTATTTATGGTTGTATGCTCTATTTTCCGGCTGTTGTTGTTGTAGCGGCAGAATTCTACCGAGTTGATAGTCCTTGGCTGGATAAAAATCCGAGTCCGTTCCGGTTACATAGACCCGACTGTCATGGGAACGGTGCATTTTCCGGTCTTCTTATTTGATGAATACCTCGATCATAATTTTTTTTTCAACGTTAGCAACACTTTAAGTGCAGTTATCAAGTAGGTACCGTCTGGTATTGTTGTAACGGTTATCTAATCCCCACTTGGGTGGTAAAGTTCATTGGGTATGCAAAAAGATGTCATGCGAAGACTCTTCTTCGTCTGCAATAGGTGGTGGTTTGACTCTAAGTACGCGATTCACTGAAAGGGAGTCGGTAAAGGTGTTAATAGTTCCACTGTGTATGGCGGTCAGCACATGTCTGTGCATGCGGTTCCGCTTCAAACAGACGACTGCAAGAGTGATTTCTGATTCTGAAAACATCCCAGTATAACTGCTTGGAAACCATATCGGTTCGGCGTAACTTATGACCGGCCGGTCGAGTGTCTTGTATGTTGCCAACAACGTTTCTTTGTATTTAACCCCTAAGCTGCCGGCTAGCGACTTGTTGCGGCACTGTAGTTTGGCAGTTATCGTGGTCGTATGAGGAGTGAAGGGGCACAGGCTGTCAAACGTTATACCTAACATCTTAGGGTTATTGACCGTCGGAATTGTAATGCCATCGGTTCCTTTGTCCAGTTAGTGAAAATGGTCGTGAATTTTGATTGGGAGAGTGTTAGGCTGTTTACTTTTGAGCACATGCCATCGATTCCATTTCCTGACGTCAATATCGTGCAATCATCAGCGTACGAGGTAATTTCCTCTGGTAGTTGGGGGAGTTTCGAGTTGAGGACCTTGGTCAGGACCTTAGTCTCGTCGAGCCTAGATGCTTTAGCATCAGCATTTTGATTCCATCTGAGCCAATGGACTTGGGTGATTTATCCTTGCTGATGACACTCTGAATCTCCTCAACGATGAAAGTAAGTGGCGCGCGGTCTTTTGGCATTTCGCGCAGCCGTTGAGTAACACATCGTTTTTCCTTGTCTGTCGATGGGTACAGTGGCTAAAATATTCGCGCACTTCTTCGGATCCGAGGACGCATAGCCATCGAATTAAATTTCTACCAGATCGTCATGGGCCGACTTCCGCGATTCTTCCAGTCGGGATGCAGCGAGCAGTAGTAGCAGCGATCACCTTGCGGAATTGACGCTCGCCAACGATGACGGTTTGAGGAATGGGTTGTGCGGTAAAGGTGCTCTCGGTAAATTCTATGAAGCCGACCCTAACTGGCTTTGTTAAAGTTAACAATGGTATGGTTGTTTACAGAAATAAAGGCGGGAGGTTTCTCGATCAAGATAACTATGGGCAGATGGTCTGATGCAAGGGTTACTCATGCTATTTATCAGAACACCGCTAGCGATGATAATGTCCGGCGAGCTAATACAGGTGCCCATAATTCTGGTGGGGGCTTCGCCATTATGCAGAATGTCGAATCAAAAATTTAATTTTTTTTTAAATTTTTTGGAGAAAACTGAATTTTAAAAACTGAAAAATATATATTCAATATCATTATGAAAGAAGTTAAGTCATTTCAAAATTAAACCATCTCCCTGTATAAGTTTTTTTGGTTCATTTGGTTTGTATTTTTTTAAACAAATTTTAGCTTTTGTGCACATACTCGTTTGACAACATAGGCACTTTTCTCGGAAACTTGAAGTAAATTAGCTATTGTATTTTTATCTCTATTTAATAAAGAGAAAAACCAGGCTCTAATTGGTTATAAATCTGAAGGTATTATTCTTACTCTTATTTATCTCTGATAACTAGTTTTAGTTGAAAATATTTTCGTTATATACATTGTGACCAAAAAGTTTCCAGATATTGTAAATAAAACAAAAAATTTTTAATCTTTAATATTTATTTTGTCGCCTTCAAAATATGCTCCTTCTGAAGCGATACACATATCCCAAATACATATCCTCTTTTTCCAAACTGCCTTGTAGACACTGTCCGGGATCGCCTTCAGTTCGCTCTGCGAACTTTCTTTTACGGCCTCAATCGAGTCGAAACGGGTTCCACGGAATGGTAACTTTAGTTTTGGAAACAAAAAAAGTCGCATGGGGCCAAATCCGGTAAATACGGTGGTTGACCGATAGTATTGAACGAGTTTTTGGTCTTAAAATCGTTCACAACTACAGCGCGGTGCGGCCTTTAGACGTGCTATCTGTCTAACACTCGTGACGATTTTCGAGCATGATTTCCTTCACTTTATTGATGTTATCGTCCGTGGTAAACGTCAATAGTCGACTGGAAAAAGACATGTCTTTGACGGTTTCTCGACCATCCTTGTATCCTGTACCAGTCGTAGACTTGGGTTTTCGATGGAATAGATTCACCATAGGCCTTCTATTTCGCAATGATTCCGCACACAAAATTTGGTTCGAAACACAAAATTTGATGCAAATTCTTTCTACGATATTTTTTCCATTGTAAGAATCGCAAAGCACTTATGAGGTCGACTGATTTCAACAGCTACTGCAAACAACCTGGTTGACAGATCCCGCTCATTTTTGGTATAGTAATTAAGGACAGTGCTACCAACTTAACGAATAAAAAGTGCTTAAAAATAAATATTCAGCGCGGGCAAATTAAATGACAATTTCCGGAAAATTTCTGGTCACAATGTATATATACCATATATTTATATATATATTGGTGATATAATATATCTCTTGATAGCTTACTATGTGAGGGGCAATCAGAATTCCTTCAGAAATTTGCTTTTGTTTGTTGACTATACTAATCAAGAAGTTTTTTAAACAACAAAAAGGTAGTTTGGAAATATACTTTTTTATTATAAATTTTTGGACGTAAGTTATATCGAGACTTTATTCAACTACAATATAAACAATTTAAGTCTCTTTTGTGAGGTAAAAAAAAAAAACGGAATACTACAATAATATTATGCAGCTAACTTTCTATAATTACTTGCTATAATAAATGTTTTTTAATATAATTATATTTCATGAGATGAAAGATTACAATTACAGCATATGTTTTATGTTTTTTCAGAACCAATCAAATGATCAACAGCAACATATTCGTTCAAGTCGGTCAGTTAGCAACAATGGTGATATAATAATTTCCGAAATGGATGATTCTGTCAAAGTAGTCGACCAGATAGTGAAGCTGGACATCAAGAAAGATTCTGATCAATGCCGTCCCCACACTGCATTGACTAGAACAATTTCGCAACCACAACCTCAGGCACAACATGAGGCAAATGTTGAGTCTTATGTAACAACCATATTAGAAAACTTCGGAAACTTGAACTTACATCGTAAACTGGAAAGAACACAATCTGAACCCTTACCACAGCAAGTTAATACTTCCAGGTAATATAATATAATGTTTATACCTTAAACAGGGTATATGAAGTTTGTTTAGAAGTTTGTAACTCCCAGAAGGAAACGTCGGAGACGTATATAAATATAAATATATATGATCCCAAAAAGCTGCTCATATGTCAAAACCGATATCGGACCACTATATCATATAACTGCCATACAAATTCAACGATCTGAATCAAGTGCTTGCACGTAAAACTTTCGCAACTTTCATAAAATACAAGGTTACGACAACTGTTGACGTCATGAATCCAACATCGTAATACCTGCAGTAGGACGAATTTGAAAAATAAAATCATTAGCAATATTACGGGTTTTTGTTCAAATCATCTGCTATATCTCTCCTTCATTGCACATTAAGATAGACTTAAACACACAATATGAATGTGAAAGTTTGTTTAAGTCTAGCTTACCCAATTTGAAGGGAATGTATTTTTTGGAATCATCCACTTTAGGATTATTAGAGCGAAATCTTGAAATTTAACCGCCTCTGTGCCGCAAAAAATAACCCATAGCTTTTTTTAAATTTTCATTTTTGAGAAGCCTTAAGAAATGTAAGAGGAAAACGTGTTTATAAGTATTTCTGTGATATACTGATACAAAAACAGAGTCATAAATATCTTATTATCCAAAAATTTTACGTTATATCCTCCGCCTTAAGTTTAACAAAGTTGTGCCAAATGTTGAGATATAAATTTCTTCATAACATTCATATCACTCAATTTTCAAATTCGAATTTTATCCATATCTTTGCTAGCAACAACCCACTGTACACTAAATTAACGTTTAAATAGGATGCAGAAGAGTCAAGAATTTTATCAAAAACACGCAAATACGCTAACTTCGGTCGACCAATTTGTATGATGGCTATATGTTATGGTGGTCCGATCTAAACAATTTTTTCGGATATTGTCGCATTGCCTTGGACAATAATCCATGCCAGATCAAATAATTTACTCTGAGGGGACAAGAGTCTTCATTAAAGCATGAGATAGTTGATTATATACTGAATAATTTATAATGCCGATAAATCCCAAATCCCATTTGTTTCTTAGTAAATTATAAAGGGTGTTTATTTTAGACATGTGGTTTTTAAGAAGAAATAAAACGACCACAACAACGCAGAATATTCCGTTCCAAGGCGTCGATCGTCTCGGATTTATGCCCGTAGACAAAAAAAATCACATAACCCAACAAAAAATAGTTCAGCGGTGTTAAATCGCACGATTTTGAAAGCCACGCCACAGATGATGCGCTCACCAAAAGTTTCCGTCAATAAATTGATTGTTACGTTGGCTGTATAGCATGTAACGCCGCCTTGTTGGGCAGGCACAAAAAAGTCATTACTCAATGCTCTATAGAGTTCCCTATTGACTGTAACATTATGGCCGGCTTCATTTCCGGGATCGGTGGTCATCTCGTATTGGGTTCATTCACGAAACGTGCGAGCGCTTGATCCGAAGTAAGTCTATTTATTATGAAATGGCAAATCAAACAGTATAAATCAAGTAATAGCTGTCAAAAAAAAAAAACTCTGAAAATACTCTTGAATAAATATAATAGCGACCGTGGTAATTTACCACAGTTATTTATATCAATTGTATAATTTTGATATGTACTTATTTATATATTATGTTTTCTTTGTTTAAGATATAAAACCGAACTTTGTCGTCCGTTTGAAGAAGCCGGTGAATGCAAGTATGGAGAAAAGTGCCAGTTTGCTCATGGATATCATGAGCTACGAAACTTACAAAGACACCCAAAGTACAAAACCGAATATTGTCGCACATTCCACAGCGTTGGATTTTGTCCTTATGGCCCAAGATGTCATTTTGTACATAACGCGGATGAAGCTAGAGCTTTACAACAAATGCAGCAACAGCAGCAGCAACAGCAACAAACAAAATTGCAAAATCATTCCAGTTTTCATAACTGCATCACAAGTTATCCATTGCAGCTTAAACCAGGAAACAACGCAGCTAATCTAAATCATTCACTACCTTTGAGTCCTCCCCTGAGCATGTCAACAGGCTCAGATCGAGAGTCACCCACAGGGTCATTATCCTTAAGTCCTACCAGTTCTATGACTAATTTTACATTTGGTGATCAAATTAGCCCGGTAAATTCGGTTTTCCAGAACACATTTCCTTACTCAAACACTCCACCCGAAAGCCCAAACACTCCAATTTCCCCAGTGAATACACCACCACCTAATATAATATTAGGTTCAATACAAAATCAGACTTCGTTGTACATAAAGCCTGTTACAATTCAAGGCAAACAGATCCTACAAAAGAGTTCAAGCTCTCCCATCGCTATAATCAGGAATGTTAATAAAATTCCAACCAAAGTTAATTCTGTTTCATCACTTAACAGTGGTGAAGATGCACGTCTGCCAGTTTTTAACAGATTGAGCTCAGCTGTTGAAAAGTTTCCTAACAAAGCTTTATAATTTGACGAAATCTCTATTTGAATATAATTAAAATTTCTAGTTTTTTGTTGTTTTACATTTTAAATTATATATATATATATATATATTGTATATATATACTATATATATATATACAACCTAAATTATTAAACAAAAAATATATTTTACGATAATTTATATATTTTATATTAAATATCTCTTTATCCAGAAAATGGGTATATACTAGAAAGGGGACTTAGTTCATAGGAAAGAGTTGGAGAAAGATGAATAGGCAAAATATGCTTTTGCATTTATTAAATTATCTATATATAATATTTATTTAATATATACAATATATCATTTCATTTTGTTTGCAGAAATATTTTATATGCCGCTATAAAACTTCCATATAAAATTTTTAATTTATAACTTAAAGACAATGGATAATGTAATAAATTAGGTGCAGTTATAAAAATTATTAATGAAATGAAGTCAATGTGAGATGAGAAATTAATATTTTGTAGTATTAAAATTGAAAAATATATTTAACTGGATACTATATTAACGTAACTACCTGTATAACGTAAATTATTACCTACTTGTATCTTGTTACACAATAATAATAACGTGTAAATGAAATGAAAAATATTTATTCCAATACGTTACAAAAACTCGAAGATGGTTAACACTGATGAAAATTCTCAAAGTGCCTTACAGTTAATTAAATATATACATATGTAGATATTTTAGTATTTATACAATTTTTATTTAATTGGTTAAGAGATGATTCGCGAATTAGTCGTCTTCCTTTTTTACTTTCGTTAAAAAATGCTTCCATTTATTTTTACATGTGCTTATACAAATTTTGAATAAAATACATTAATTTTTTCTTATTAAAATGTTTACAACTGTTTTTTCTTGGCAAATTTTTTATTGAGATTTATTATATATCCATGCATATATTTTCTGGATGAAATACATAGTGGGTAAAACAAAAAAATTAAATCCTTATTACTAACCTTTTTTTAAATATACTTTACCACCCCTATAATTGGTTTAATGCTGTTGATATAGGGTGCGTTCGAGCTACCTAATAATTGCAGCAGTACAACTACCAGAGATCCCTGACAGCTGCTGTGTTGCATATTTGTTGATACTGTGCAGACAGAAATTTAGTGTTGCCGATTATTTGCATAAATTGCGTGCAAAAAGTGACAGTAGAACGTGATGCTGTTGCAAGTGTTGCTAAAAATTCACGCAGAACGTAATACTTTGACAAATTTGCAACACTGCTGTCGTGATTGCCATCTTGAACGTACCCATACATACATACATAATTATTTAATAAAATAATTTTTGAAAATGCCCAATCCAATGTGCACCCTGTGTGCTCAGTATATCTGAAAATATTCCAATGCTTGTTTCAATAAATCTAAATATTTTTCCAATATATCCCGCCAACTGAACACCTGGGATTTGAAATGCCACACGAGAAAAACGAATTTTGAACACCGAAATAACTGATTTACTAATAAAATAATTAACGTTATCAACTCGTCCATAATCTTATCTTAAATACAATTTTAAATGCACGAAATATTAAATGCTGCTTAAGACCGTTTTCTCATTGTCTGGTTAAGCGCTTAGAACTTTATCGGTAACATTTTGAAAAATGCTTTTCTCAATATCTGGTTAGCAACCATTTGTCAATTAAATTCTTAAGCTTTACCAAAATAAGGAGTATTGATTAGTTTCTTATTAGAACATTTAATGACAGCTGTAAAATATATTAGAAAATTCAGTTGCATAGCCCCTCAAAAATTTACATAAAAAAATAAAAACAAAATAAAACAATTACTATACAGTAATACCCCGTTTTATGCTAAAATTGTCCTGTTAATCAAAATACGGTGTGCGTTCAAGCAAAGCAGACTTTTGAAAAACAAAAAGTAGAAGTTGGGGAGGCGGCTAAAAATTAAGTGTTTAAAGCTAGTAACGGATGGTTCAGCCGATTAAGAGCCCTTGTAATTGGCATAGCATCGCAGAGAGTAGAGAAGCGGCAAGCGCTGATAAAGAGTTGCATCTCTCTATTCAGAAAAACTCAAAACAGATACCGATGAAACCGGTCTTTCTTGGAATAAAATGCCTAAAAGAACTTTTATTGCACGTGGAGAGGAAATTCCAGGTTTTAAAGCCGCCAAGAATCGATTGACAGTGATGGTTGGTGCGAATGCAGGAGAAGATTGTAAATTGAAACCTATCTTAGTTTATCTCTCAGAAAATCCAAGAGCCTTAAAATATAAATCCAAAGCTGGTTCGCCTGCCATTTGGAAGGCTAATGCGAAGGCTTAGGTGACATCTTCTCTTTTTGAAGACTAGTTTGGCCATCATTTTATTCCTGAAATCGAACGCTACTGCCAATTAAAAGAAATACTATTTAAAATTATGCTTCTAATTTACAATGCACCAGGTCATCCTCCCGCAACTCTAATTAATTTCGATCCATGAGTTGAAGTTGTATTTTGGCCACCAAACACCATGGTAAGCAGGGATAATATGGTAAGCATGAGCAAGACATCATAGATAAAATGATTCGAAACTCTTTGATACGAGAGAGCGCTGTCAAAGTCTACATATTTTATAACATTTGACAGTGGTGCCACTAAGATATGAAATAAGTTTTGAGATTTTTAAATATATTTCTTGGGTATTTTTCGGTTTCCATATTACACAAAATATACATAATTAAAATTAGTTTAACAAGCTAGATTTCCTATCTGACGTCTAAATTTAAGTATATGTATATGTATATTTTAATCACAAAAGATTATCAAAATTAAAGAAATAATTGTCTATGGCCTTTTGGTTGACGGCTACAATTTACTAAACTATTTTTTATAATACTTTTTATATGAGGAGGAAGATTTCTACATAAATTTTCTTTACAACTATAACCCACTCCTAAATTTTTAATTTCCCTCTCTAAAGAATTTATTTTCTCTGACATTTCTTTCATTTGATATTTTAAATAACTAATCTCCTGATCTCTTTGGCACATGAGAATTCAGAGCAATGCAATCAACGTCTTCGTGCTAACACGTTAAGGCAACGAGAGGCGCGTCAACGAGTGACCGACGCTCACAGAGTAAATGAACGACAGCGGGTGCAAAACATCGAGCACTGGCACGAGTATCGTTTAATCGCCTTGCGATTGAATATGACCCTGAAATAGACTATTCATCACATTCGCTAATCATGATTGGTAGTATGGACAAAGAATGTCAATATTGTCATGCTTTCGAATACAATAGTGAATCGGCCAGTTTATGTTGCGCATCTGGAAAAATTTCACTGCCATCATTAAATCCGCCACCAGAACCTTTGAAAACGCTATAAGCTGGAAAAACATCTCAATCAAAGTGGTTTTTGCGAAAAATGCGTAAGTGTCGGATCCCCTAGTTTTATATAAAAACACTTTTACAAATATTTTATATTTTATTAAAAAAAATATCACTTTCACTGTTGCTGCTTCAGCATATAACTTTCTTATGAAAAATAATAATGAACTAAATTTGTCAGTTATTTTTAACGGTATTTAATCTAGCAGTTAATTTTTTTGCTTATCATCTGTTCAGTAGCTCATGATCTTGTGGTTTGCTTTGGCAGCTATGAGCTCTCTCAGAAAGCAAAGGGAGGAGTTTCGTATCATGTTATCCATGATTCTTGTCCCGCCTTACGCGAACTCGACTTACACGGAAATCGCTCGGACCCACCTAATAGCATAAACCATTGTATAAATCTACAAGTAGCCAATCCTAAGATTTTCACTAATATACACGCAAAAATGTCCCACTTGGTACGGGTTGCATCGAAAATTCGACTACTAAAATCACACTTGGTACGGGTTGCTAACCAATATTCTGCTACTAAAGTCACACTTTGTACGGGTTGCCAACCATTATTCTGCTACTAAAACGTCCAAATGACAGAAATCTGCTATAGTGTGTTGCCGTGTTATGTTTTAAAATTTATAACTTTAAGAATGTTTTTATTACATATTCAAATATTTTTCGGTTGTTTTAATTTCTAAAGAATAAATTTACATTTTATTATTTAAATTATTATTTATTGTGTTGAAATATTATTAAATGTTTCCAATTATATCAAATATATTATTTTATAATTGAATTGTACCTGATTTTTATATATTTATTTTCGTTTTTGTTGAATATTTCAACTTTTATTGTAAATGTTATTATTATTCATGAACCTGATTCATGTACCTGATTTTATGTATATATCTTTTCGAGTTATAATTGTTATGAAAAGTAGATTGTTTTAGAACTGTATATATTATATGGGTGAATATAGGCCTCCTGGGGAACCGAACACCCAAAAGAGATTGGTAACGCGCCTATATTGCAACCTCAGAGGTGGTGAGGAAAAGCAATTAATATATAATAATCTTTTGTTTCGAAAATATTCTTGAAAGTTTTCATTATTATTTTCATTACAAATACATGTTCATAAACAAATTGTTAAACTACATTCTTTTATTTGAAACTCTGTGTCAAAAAAAGGCATATTCGATCAGGTGATCACGGCTGTTTCACACACATAGGAAAACAGCTGATTCTTTGGCTACTTGTAAGCTTATACAATGGCATAAACCAGGGATAATGGGATGCCCAACTCTTTCCAGTGTGAGAGCGCCTCAAAATTAGCGTTTTTTATAACATTTTGCATTGTAGCCAGATCGGACAAAATAATAATTTTTGGGTATTTAAATTATAATACCGAACATTTATTAAGATTAAATATTATTTTACATGTATGCGTTAAACATATGGAAAAATTATATAAATCCATTTTTGTGATATTGTGATATATTAAAACAACTGATTTTTGCACTTTCAATACTTAAAGAGTGAAAAAATGTATTAACTCTCAATTAGTGAAGGTTTTTTTTATCATTTTCAATTGAAAATTAATACTACGAAACATGGCATCACAAAAGATTTAATCACATACATTTCAATTTTGCGTTTTCTTTCATTTTAATTGTTTTCTAATTTTTGTTAGTGATCTTCAACAGCGGCAACAAATCTCTCTGTTCACATAGTTTTCTGTAGGATTTCAATCTGGCCGTCCCTCTTTTTCCAATTGTTAAACGTCAGACCTCCTGAACTTTGACAGTTGCCTGAGTTCAGGAGGTTTTGACGTTTAGCAATTACGCTCTCATTTCCAGTGAGAGATGAGTTGGGCATCTCTTTATCTTTGGCATAAACACAATACGGGCGACGGCGAATATTCGTCGTATTCGGCGATGCCGTCGGTGATTCGAACACACGATTGTATAATATATACCTTGACGATTTTTGAGATAGAGCTATTTCTCTCAAAAACGGCATCACCATATCAAAGAAAGATTATTTTCAGTAAAAATATTAAGGGTTTTCGAAAAAGAAAGGAAAAAAAACTTCTGCGTTGGCAATGTTAAGATTGTTTATGATTGGTTTCGTCATTTATTGTCATATTTCTGAGCGCTGAATATACACTAGCTGCGACGAAAATCGTCCGTATTGTATTTTACACGGCGGCAACACTCAACGAAAATCCGTCGGATAGCGTCGCCGAGTACGACGAATATTCACCGCCGAAAGTATTGTGTTTATGCTATAACGCGTAAGTCCGGGCTGCTACTCTATTAATCAGCCTTATCGTAAACTTCGTGTGAATAAATATTTTTACCCGACTTAAAAATTGTGAAATGTTCGAATTTCGAGTGTTGCCGTGTAAAAAGCAATTGAGCTATAAGCAATAAGTTGTAAATTTGAATAACAAACAATAAGTGCTAGGTTGTTAGAATTAGAAATATATATAAGTGTATAGCATTAAATTGGGACTTTTATTTAACAATACTCAAAAATCAGTTACAAGGTAAACGATTTATTAGGAAATTCGTTATTATTGTAACGTTTTGTTTTGAGTGGTTGAAAAAAACTTTGCAAACTTATACAGCCAATTATGCGACTGTTTTAGCTTAAACGCATGTTTTTATTTTTAATAAAATATCATAATTTGTGGATCTATTGATATATATATTGTGACGAACACGGATGATAGAACAAAATAGATTCAACGATAAACTGCCAGAAGCAACTAGTTAGCGAATTCGTAGTTGCCAGATTGTTCTAGAAGCAATGTTTTGTTACAGATTTACTATATAAAGGCTGCCGGATTTTGCAGCAAACACAGTTCTAGCAAGGATGAAATGATGTGAAACTCTTTGATTCGAGAGAGAGCTGTCAAAACCCACATTTTTTATAACATTTGCTAATCATGCCAATGTCGAAAGAAAATGGATTGGGTATTTTAAAAATAACTTTTGGATATTTTGCATTTCGATATTATTCTTAGGTGATCGGTTCCCGAGTAGGCCTATATTACGCATATACATCCCTAAATACGTGCATTCATATTATAAAATGTTTAAAACATCATATATCATAAAAAAGTATTATATAAATAAATAAAAAATAACAAAGAAACAATACAAGTCATATTAATATATCTTGGTTTTATGACTAACGTTTTAAATTAAATTTGCAAAAAAACTTTAGTTGCACGTTCCTTGAAATTTCGTTTCGCACTGCTTTTGTTAGCTATTTTTAGCAAGTTTATTTCTGGCATTCCGGATGTTGTGATATCAGCTGTTCAAAATTCCCTGATCTTAATAATCAGTGAAAGAGAATAACAGAAAAATTAGGGAAAATGAGAGTCTCGTATCATGTCATCCTTGGTTCTAGTTAGAGTGTTGTCGTGATAAGAGCAATTGAGACATAAGCAAGAAGTCAGGGATAATGGGATGCCCAACTCTTTCCAGTGTGAGAGCGCCTCAAAATTAGCGTTTTTTATAACATTATCCATTGTAGCCAGATCGGACAAAATAATAATTTTTGGGAATTTAAATTAAAATACCCATCATTTATAAAGATTAAATGTTATTATACATGTATCCGTTAAACATATGCAGAAACTTTTTATACTCTTTTTTTGTGATTTTGTGAGATATTAAACAGTTGATTTTTGAACTTTCAATACGTAATCAAAAGAACAAATGTATCAGCTCTCAATTAATAAATGTTTTTAAAAATTTTCAATTGAAAATCAATACCACTTAGCATGACATCATAAAAGATATCATCACATACATTTCAATTTCGCGTTTTCTTTCATTTTCATTGTTTTCCAATTTTTGTTAGTGATCTTCAACAGCAGCACAAATCTCTCTGTTTACATATTTTTCTGTAGGATTTTAATCTGGCCGTCCCTCTTTTTCCAATTGCTAAACGTCAGACCTACTGAACTTTGACAGTTGCTTGAGTTCAGTAGGTTTTGACGTTTATCAATTGCGCTCTAATTTCCAGTGAGAGACGAGTAGGGCATCTCTTTATATCTGAAGAAGTTGTAAGCTCGAATAACGAGCAATAAGTGTTAAGCTGTTGGAATTAGAAATAAAAATGAGTGTGTAGCCATTAAATTGGGACTTTTATTTAACAATCCAGTGATCGAACTCAAGAGTGAGTTACAGGTAGACGATTTATCGAGAAATCCGTTACAATTGGTGTCAGAAGTGGGATTGTCAAATAAATTCCCAAGGAGATAATTATTTGAAAATGGCCAAGTTTAACGATATGAAGATTCCACAACTGAAAAAAGAGCTGGAGCAACGGGGTTTGGCGACAAATGGATTAAAAACTGAATTACAATCACGGTTGAGAGAGGCCATGGAGGCGGAAAACATTAATGTGGAGGAATATGTCTTTCACATGGAATTAGAAGAAGAGACAACAAAGATAAAAGAAAAGGAAGAGGCTCAATGCTCGTCAAAGATTGTGGACATAAACATGGTTTTTGCCGCAATATCTCAAATGGAAACGCGATTGTCAACGCATTTGGAAGAGCAGTTCGCAGCGCAAGATGCACGTATATCAGCACAGGTGTCCTCACAGTTGAAAGAGCAAGAAGCACGGATAGCGCAGGTGACTTTCCAAACAGCAGAAGGGTCCTCGCAGTCGGAAGAACTGAACGGGCGCATGTCAGCGCAGGTGTCCTCGCAGTCGGAAGAGAAGGAAGCGTGTGTACCAGTACAAGGGTCCTCACAATCGAAAGAGCTGGACGTGCGTATATCAGCGCAGGTGTCCTCGCAGTTGGAAGAGGAGGAAGCATGTGAACCAGTAAATGGGTCCTCACAGTCAGAAGAGCAAGAAGCTTGTATACCAGCGCAAGCGTCCTTACTGTTGGAAGAGCAAGAAGCGTGTATACCAGCACAGGTGTCCTCACAGGTGGAAGAGCAGGATAAAATTAAACCTGAAACGGATGACTCTTTGCAAAAAGGTCCAGAATGTTCAGTAGAGGTTATTTATACTGCGTTGGAATCCTTCTTTGAGAGTTTTTCAGGACAGTTGTCAGCACCGAAAGAGCTCGACGTGCATATGTCAGCGCAGGTATCCTCACAGTTGGAAGAGGAAAAAGCATGTGAACCAGGATCTTCACAGTATGAAGAGCAAGAAGCTTGTATACCAGCACAAGTGTCTTCGCAGTCGGAAGAAATGAACAGGCGCATGCCAGCGCAGGTGTCCTCACAGTCGGAAGAGGAGGAAGCGTGTGTACCAGTACAAGGGTCCTCATAGTCGAAAGAGCTGGAACTGCGTCTGTCAGGGGAGTTGGAAGAGGAGGAAGCGTGTGAACCAGTAAAACGTTCCTCACAGTTAGAAGAACAAGAAGCTTGGATACCAACACAAGTGTCCTTACAGTTGGAAGAGCAGGTAGCGTGTATACCATCACAGGTGGAAGATCAGCATAAAATTGAACCTGAAACGGATGACTCTTTGCAAGAACATCCAGAATTGGAAGGTGCATTACATGAAGTGGAGTTGAACCAATGTACAACGATTGGAGAAATAACTACAGGAAGGCCAGTCACAAAATCATATTGGGCAGAACGGAGCAGTTTAAAGTTAGTGTATGGCTGCTTGCATTCAGTATGGAAAGGCGAAAATGGGCAAACCTTCCGAGTACTTATAGTTGTTCCAAGGGTTGGAATTCCGGATGTTCTTAACGTGCAGTACAAATGTCCAAGAGGAGGGCACTTGAGAGACATGAAATCCTCGGAGAATTTGAAGCAAAGGTTTTATTGGACTGGTTGTCAGTCAACTATAGAAAGGATTGCGAAATATGCTGAGAACATTGTAGCTAAAGGATCAAGGTCCAGGAGTCATGGGCAGATGAAACAGCACAATTCGCGTGCGCCAGTTGAGAAAATAGGCATGTGTGAAGATGGTCCATTCCCCACCAATAAATTACGAAATAGTCATGTTTTGGTAGTCAAGGACCATTTCAACGAATGGCCACAAGTATACACAATTCCTAACCAAGAGACTGAACCAGTGGCGGAGGCATTCATCAACAAGTGGGTAACGAGATTCGGTGTTCCAATAGAGTTACGTTCTGATCAAGAATGGAATCTCGAGTCAGCTTTAAGTCAAGGGATGTACCAGAAACTGTGTATCCGGAAAACGGATGGAATTAACTCCAAGAAGAAAAGGACGGCTAACGATGTCAGCACCAGCCTAGAAGACGAGATGGGGGACATAAAAGCTTTGTGTTTGGTATCGCAAATATGTCTAATCAGGACGATCAGACTTAGGTGGAGGGCAGTGTGACGAACACGGATGATAGAACAAAATCGAATCAACGATAAACTGCCAGAAGCAACTAGTTAGCGAATTCGTAGTTGCCATAATGTTCTAGAAGCAATGTTTTGTTACAGATTTACTATATAAAGGCTGCCGGATTGTGCAGCAAACACATTTCTAGTTAGAGTGTTGCCGTGATAAGAACAATTGAGACATAAGCAAGAAGCTGTAAGCTCGAATAACGAGCAATAAGTGATAAGTTGTTGGAATTAGAAATAAAGATAAGTGTGTAGCCATTAAATTGGGACTTTTATTTAACAATCCAGTGATCGAACTCAAGAGTGAGTTACGGGTAGACGATTTATCGAGAAATCCGTTACAATATATTACATTTGATAGATGACACTTTTTTTGTTTTATGAAGTTTCTAAACTGTTTCTTACTATCTTATCTTCCTAGCGGACCTATCTAGTTTTAGTAATACAGTTACTTTTTGAAATATCGTTAATTGGATTACTTGAATTAGTTTTTAGGGCAAAAAATAAATAAATTTCATAAAATAAAATACATAGATAATAACTGGCTGATATGCGTCAAGGGCTGAGGATATACGAAATACCCCTGTTTAAAGTGCTTATGGGATAGCCGACCCAAGAAAGAACACTGGACTACAAAAGTTTGGCCTTTGAGAATGAATTTAGTACCGAGACCGAGTAGTATGAAAGTGATAAATGCTCCTCTAGCAACCAGAGAGCGCATTATATTAATCCCTCTTCATATAAAGTTAGGTCTGATAAAACAGTTTGTAAAAGCATAAAACAAGGATGAGGAATGAAATATATCAGTAAAATATTTTCGAAATTGAGGCCAGAAAAACTTAAAACTGGTATTCTTGACGGTCGTCAAAGCAGGGAATTAATAAAAGACCAACATTTTACTGATTGTATGACAGATACGAAGAAATCTGCATGGATTGAATTTATTTGGGTTGTGCAAAATTTCTTAGGAAATATAAAGTCTACAAACTACATTCAACACAAGGAGCAGCTCATGTTGCAATTCCAGAGACAGGATGTAACATGAGCATCAAGATGCACTTCCTCTTCAGCCAGAAGCGGTCTCTTCTCAGAAAATTTAGGCGACTTAAGGTAAGAACAAGGGGAACGCTTTCATCAAGATATTCGCAGTATGGAAAAGCGATACCAGGGTCATTAGAATTCAAATACGATAGCTGATTACTGGAGCATTCAAAACAAGACTGATGCTTTTAAATAATGATTGTTGCAGATAAAAAAGTTATTTTCATTCAAATGGGGAATCATTTTGTTTTTTACTAAATGAGATGAAGAAACATTACTACAAACTCTCCATTTCCTTGCTATTGGTAGTTATCAAGAAGGCATTTTAAATGTTTTTAATTTTGGATTGGCACAACCTACAATATATAGGGTTGTTACAAATTCTCCTTATAAATATTATGAACACCCTATTGGTACGTAGTGGATAAAACACAAAAGAATTTAATTTTATTAAATTTTATTTTTACACTTTCCAAGTTATAGCTTGTCTTGTCCAGTTTCGGGATTTTAACCCACGAGCTTAACAAATTGTTCACCTTTCTAAATAATAACTGATTGAAATAGTTAAAATTATAAATAAAATATCTTGTTTTACCCATTTTCCATTATCAATAATAAAGACAATATTGTTCAACTACAACTGTTTGGTGGCAGTTGAAATTTTTTGATACTCTCAACCTCACTGGCACAGAGTTGAAAACCGTAATACCACAAAAAGTTGAAGTTTGACAACACTTTTGACGGGTCAACCAAAATGCAGTTAGGTTGAAAACCATAATAGGTGCCTAACATATTCAATGTTTGATTGATAATCCTGTATATTCTAATAAGTGGTAGTAGTAATAAATAACAAACAAAATATGGGAACTAGCGACTCAGTTGCCTGTTATTGGAATCTTGTTATATTGTATATGCCGGTATATGTAGCTGGCCATCGGCTACTATACTCCCACAATAAAGCTATAAGTAACCTTTGGGCATAAGGGTAGGCGTGACGAAACCGAATTATTTCACCCGGGTGATGAAAAGACGGTCGTCGCCGTAATTAATATTCTGTATTATTAACTATTCTCAATTCATTAAGTTAAATGGTTGAAAAATAGACAAATGAAAAAAGCCGTTAACTTCAGTTGCACCGATCCTATAATACCTTTTACAAATATCTCGACAAATAAACATGTTTTCGATACCAGGACTTAATTTTATTCGTTCAGTTTGTATGGCAGCTTTATACTATTGTAGTCCAACCTGAAAAACTCGTTCGGAGATTATAACGTTACCTTGTATAATAATCTGTCAAATTTCGTGAAGCTATCTTCTCAAATCAAAAGTTTTCCATATATATAGACAGAGGAGCATGGCTAAATCGACTCAGCTCGTCTCGCTGATCATTTATATATGTATATTTTTTTTATAAGGTATTTAGCGATTCCTACTGAATGTTACAAACTTCGTAACTTACTTAATATACCCGTCCCAGGGTATATATATCATAGAAACTGCTCCTCTATGACCAACACAATTACTATTTACTGGGAAACATTTTCGTTTCTCAGTATTTTTAACCAACTCATAATCGCCTAAACCTAACCAAACAACTTTACTAAATATTACAATTGTAAAATACATTGTTTCAGAGCTAGTGTAAAATGAACTAGATGTCAATACAACTTTTTATTCAATGAAAACCCAATTAACTAAGTTCAACATTTTCTGAAAATTACCATAAGCTAGGCTTTATTTTTTAAAAAATATATTTAATAAAAAATCCGTTAGACATATTACATTAGCTTAATTTTAAAACTATATATTTACATTTACATGCTTATTCAACATTAGTTTTTCTTCCTGCAAACGTTTTTTTTTACTCCACAACTATTATCAACTTTTTTGTTTCCTTTTGCTATTGCGAGTAAAGTTACTAATTTTTTATGAGAATCTCCTACAATCCAGCCATGCTTTTGATATTGTTCGCCGCCATCAAACTCTTGGGCACACGTCGAATTAATTTTACCAAAATCTTCATCACTTGACGATGACCAGTAGTACAGTTTTTCAGATGCCATACGTTTTCGACGAGGAGGCGATTGATGTGATTGATTTTTTCTTCTATTCTTATAACTTTGATTATTAGTGTGTTTCTTATTAACTACAACACTAGTGCCAGGTTCCCTAGGTAACGTTTTTGTGTTATTTACAATTGCCTTACATTCAGTATGCTTTCTATCTTTATTACTCCTAGTTCTAGAATTAATTTGCTTCAAATTGTTTTCGAGCTTTTCCTCTTTTCCTTGTTGCATATCTTCAACATTGTCTGCGGAAGTGATATCCATCTTAGACATCTTTTTATCTTCCCCAATTAATGCTAACGATTTGGGTGCAGCAGTTTCGGAACTGGACTTAGCCGGCCGTTTTTTCTTATTATTTATGCGATTAGTTGTACTTTTATGGTTTAATTCGCTACTAATATTATTTTTAAGTTTAATATCGCTGTCAACTGTTGTACAACTACGAGTATATTTTCCTTTATTCTCCAAGAAATGTATCGGCACATGATTGCTCTGTGCCTTCGATTTACTGCATTGATAATTTTGCAACTCTACAGAGGTCTCTATAGGTCTTTCTTTATTATCTACACACCTTACACTTTTTCTCCTACCAGTTATTAGCTTAGGAGTTTCAATAATTTTATTCTTATTATTGCATGTATTTAAATGATTCGAGGACTTTCGTTTTTTTCGTGTTTCTTGCTTTTCCTTTTCCTCTATTAAGGCAATTATATCTTTTGTAGACAAAAACTCTTCATACTCATCTGAGCTCCACATTTCCACCAGCTTTTTTGGTCTATTTGTCGCACAACGTCTTTTCGATTTTCTCTGCCCTTCGTTTATTAGTTTGACAATCTCTTCCTGGCTCATACCTAATTCCGATTGCAGTCTCGTTATTTCCTTCTGGCTTTTCGAACTAACATTAGATTTCTTTCGGCTTTCCTTTGATCCACGAGTAAACGATAATGGCCTTTCCGTTTGAGAGATTGTTTGCCTTTGTTTAAGTTGCAAGTTTTCAGAACTATCTAAACTAGTATGCTTTTTTGAAGTACTTTCGGATCCTCTTACTTTAGGACCACAATCACCACGTAATTCATCAAACAATTGATTGATGTCAGCTTTCGGTGACGGATCTTTCTGTATGCCTATACTTTGTACTTTGACAGATGTTTTCGCTTTAGTACCCATATTTTTAAATATGCGATCCATTATAAGTGATTTATTTTCAAAAGTTTTAGCTGTTGCTCGACTAGAACTACTATCCGAGTTGTCTTTGATATTTCTTTCATTACTCACCTTTGGACTAGGCTCTTCATCGCAACTCAAAGAAGCAAAATCAAAATCATCACGATCCGAGTAGCTAGTTGTAGAAATACTGTTATCATCTGTTAGCAAATTAACAGTTGTTTTGGGCTTTTGAAAAGTAATTGTTTCCTTTTCCTCGAGCCCGATATTTTTGAACGGCCTATCAGGTATAACAATTCTTTTGCAGGCTTCTTTACTATGTTCTCCCACTACAGATTTTATTTTGGAAGAATGCATTATGGTTTTCGATGATGTAGAACTTTGAGCTTCATTACTTTTGATTCGGTCTATATTGCCATTACCGTCACTATAATTTTTCGGATTATCAACAGCGATTGACGATGTTATAT
Organism: Bactrocera oleae; assembly: GCF_042242935.1. Taxonomy (NCBI): domain Eukaryota; kingdom Metazoa; phylum Arthropoda; class Insecta; order Diptera; family Tephritidae; genus Bactrocera; species Bactrocera oleae. The sequence continues at coordinate 29,247,823 of NC_091539.1, read as the reverse complement.
ATTCTCGACTTGCTAACCGCCTATATATGGAGCCCTCTTGGTTATTTGATATGGAAGTAAATTCTGGTGAATTGGATTTCTCATTTCCCAAGGCGATTTCAGCTAACTCAGTCAATTTACACACAGCTGGCGATTTTGTTTCCAATTCTTTACAAATTGATAAGTCGACATTAGTATTTTCATAACCTTTCATGGCAGCTTTAGTTTTAAACCTAGACGTTGCATTAGTTACAGCTGAAAACTGAGAAATGGCGGAATAATTAGGAGAAGCAGCACGTCTGAAATAAACCAAAAGACTTTATTAAGTATGACATGGTAACTCTGTTGATCACAGATAACAAGTGATATTAAACTTTTATTAAGGTTTACCCCTTACTCGAAATACTTGGAACTTAATGGATGTTCGCTTACTTACGATATTTTTACGAAATACACACTCATACAACTAAATGAATGAGAGCAAGTAAGGAAGGGCTAACCGAGCAACTTAAAGCAACTTGAAGGATCAAAGCCTGAGAAACACCTTCAGGTGTTGGCAAACTTTATATTAAACTGTGCCAAGTTTTATTCTGATAACTTTATCGATGCTTGATTTGTATGCTGTAAAGTGCAAAAACAGATGGAAATTGTTATATGGGAAGTAGACGCGATTTCGCTCAATTTCACAGGGTCTAATAGGAATGTTTGGGTAATCTCCCACACCAAATTTGGTTGAAATCGGTCAGGTACATACTCCCTGAGGTATAGGATTTCACCTTAAGGTGTGCGGTGCCACGCCCATTAAAGCCCTCCCTTACCAGCATGACTGCGAAATTGAAATGATTCATTTATTCAGTAAGTTATCAAAAGTGCGATAGTGGTTTTCAACATAACCGTTATATGGGGAGTGGCATGGTTAATAACTGATTTTTGATTTAGACTGAATCTATACTCGCATAGTGGAACCAAGGTTTAAATCGTCAATGGACTGGCCGCATTCCGTATAGTATTATCTTTCACATCTAATGTGTAAGACTACTGGTGTACTGGCTTGACTACTTGACCTGGCTATGAAACAAGATTATACATTATATAATGCTACTGATCTAAGTAAACTAGAAAACGCAGCTAACATTCCTGAGTTAATATTTTTGAGAAGCACTGTAGAATCTTAAACTGGAAGGATTAGTGGAAAAAATCAAACTAATTATTCCAGGTTTTGTAACAGTTGTGCTGAAGAAGAGTATTTACAGCATTTCATAAACATAATGAAATAAAATACGGAATACAAATTTATAATTTGTGAATTATACTACAAAAATGCATTTTGTGCATAATAATTATACTTACTGATCTCGGGCGGAAGTAGTGGGTCCAATTTTGGTTAAAATTGTTGCCTGTTGAACAGGAGGACTTCTAAATTCTTGTTGAGGGATTTTGGATTTGCAACTAACTGGTTCTGTTGTCATCTGCTTCTTGGATATTTCACCAGGTAATGATTTGAATGTACTGCTTGGGATCATGCATATTTGACTTTTGTCTTTGAAGTTGTAATCGAATGCACCGCCAATGTTATTATCTTCGCCATTATTTACACATGTTGTTTCTGCCCCTTTCAATATGTTACAACATTCGAAAAACAATCGTTCATCTGGATTGAGATTCAAGCGTGGGGCGTTGTTAAAAGGTGATTTACCTTTGCCATTATCAATAATTTCCTTTTTTTCCATGCTATTGACAATATGAATACGTTGTTCCAAGCGATTGGGGTGTGGGAGATCTGTATCATTCACTTCAGAAATTCGATTTGTATCACTGTTGTCCACTGTTTTTCGAGAAACAGTGGAGTTTGTTGAAATATACTTTTGTGTATCTTTATTGGTAAGGACAATCTGAACTGATGTGTTCTCCAATTTTTTGGATAATAGGTACTCCTGTGCAGATAATTTAGATACATGGGCTAATGTCATGTTGTGTTTCGTCAATGAGTTTAGCGAATAGAAAATTTTTTTGCACAATGTACACTCGAATTTTTCTGCCGTATTATCATGAGTTACACGTTTTTTTGGTCTCCGCTTTAACAAAATACTTCTTCGTCGACGCCTTCTTCTGCCACGACTCCTTCCTGCATCTTGTGAATAACTGGTGTACACACTCATTTCGTCTTCTAAATCCATGTCCATAACTTCTGTATTCGTATTTTCATCACAAATAGATCCGAAATTCGAACGATCATCGTTAAAGTTTGGAGCACTTCGAACACTCATAGATGTTGGTGGACGGCTATAAAATTTGCTATTTGAATCATCTTGCAGTTCATTAGCTAATTCAAAGCCATCATTTACGAACATAAACTCTTCATTTTCTGAAGACATTATCTTTTCGTTTACGTTTTTAGCGATTTCTGTAAGGTAATTATCTTCTTCAACATCACCTATTTCTTCCAAATTCTTATCCTTTTCTGCTGGTGCCGTTTCAGAAAATTCATTATGATCATTTTTGTGTATGTTCTTATTGAGCCGCGGATCACGGCTGGAAATTGCAGTTTTACTTTCAATAATAGGTGTTTTGTGTTCATTTAAATTCGATTCAATGTTGGCAGATAGTATACTTGGCCTTAAAAGAGATAGCCTCATAGAAGCTGGGGAAGTATTTAATACTTTTGTTTCAGGAACGTTAATAGTAGTTGAGTTTCTAGCTTCTAATTCGGTAAGCTGTTTTTCTATACCAATAGAAAATGACTCTAGAGATGACTTTAATTTGCTTATATTTTCATTGTCCAAAGGTTTGCTTTTGCTACGAGATTGTCGTTTTTTATTCCTTTTATTTACAGCATTTTTATCGTCTCTGCATTTCTCATTCGGACTATTGTTTGTATTTACGAGAGCTGGTATTAAGTCTGAAAGCTGGATGGTTCTATTGTTACTAGCATTTTGTTTGTGTTTCACCTTGGCTGTTTTGGTTTTGCTTTGCTCTTGCCTTTGCCGATTTACGCTATCAGTATTTTTATTCGAGTTTACATCATTACTTAGTTGATCGGTTTTAGCAGATGTAACATTTCTCTTTGTACTTGACATTAATAACATCCCTGTAACAAACAGGTCCTCACTCTTTTCGTACGCTAAATTTTCTAACTTTTTAAGGTTATCACGACGGGTTTTGTCAATTTTAAAGCTTTCCAAAAGTTGGTCAGCGACAATAGCAGCCAACTCATTTTTACGTCTACGTCTCTGTTTCTTCGTGGCCTCCACGGTGCTATCAACTTGTCCACAACTGTGGAAGCCAGATGACGTATTATTAATGTTGCTCATATTTTCTTCAGTTGTAATGTTTGGATTTATTTCATTCGAAACTTCGACTGCTGGAGAAATGCATTTCTTTTGAGGTTCAGACGGAAGACTTGAAGGCTCCTTATCAGTTTCATTTGAAACACTTAAATCGTTATTTGTTTTTTGGCATAATACTGTTTCGCAGTTTTGAAAAGAGGTTTCACAACTTGAACTTTTCGTTTTACATTCTATAATTGGGTTCTCAAGTGTATCTTTAGGCATAACACTTTTTGAGCATTCCGAGACTTTAGAAACAAGGTCTGTAATTGTTGCGCTTATTACGTTGAACTCAGCCAGGGGTAACTCAGTTTGCTGTTGTATATTTTCGGATGTATTTTCTGGGGCAAATAACGCGTTTGGACGACAATCTACAGTTTTCGATCGAACGTAACGTTTCTGAGGTAGAAGCACCAAAGGCTTCATTGAACTGGCATTTGCTACTTCTTCGTTACACCTTTGAATATTCAAGGATGTTTCAGGCAATTGTAAATGCGACATAAGAATTTGCGTAGGCGTTGTAGGGGGCTCTGTCTGAACTGCTTTTCTCTGATTAGCAAGAGGTATTAGATTTACTGGTTGCACTTGATTGATATTGCTATTGCACTTATTATTTTTGCCACCAACATCATCTTCATTATCTGGCAAACTTGCCTTAACAGCATTAATCACCGAATTTATAGCATCATCGATATGATTAATAACTTCATCATCCATTTTTTGAGAGTTTTTCCCTTTCATTAAATTATCCTTTTTGTTCACTAAAGCTTCTTTATTACTGCACTTACTTCTGGCCGAGGTTTCTGTCTTTGAAGTCGGTTCGTTGTTGTGTTTACCCACATTACGTTTCTTTGATGGACATTTTGGGATAGAATTAACAAAACTTACTTCACTGCTGTTGGAATTTCCAGGATTGCGTATTTGTGGAATCTTCAACAGTTCAAGATTTGAATAGAATTGCTTATTTAAAATAGCATCTTGATGTGGCGCAATAGCCATATTCATGCCAATTGGAGGAATATTATGGACCTCCATGGGCTTAATTATAGATGGTAGTGGTATCGCGGGCGTTACAACCTGTGATTGATCTTTGTTAGATTTTTTAGAGAGGTCCAAAGGTTGATCTTCTAGAATAAAATTTCTAACTTCAAAACCACAAATGGTTTGTCTTCTCATTGGTATTCCACCCCGATATGAAGGTAAGCAAACTAAATCATTTAATTTTGGTTTTTTGATATTTTTCGTATTGGATAAATTGAGTGGTTCCGAATTGAATAAGGGCGCAACAGGCACTATAGGTGTCATTGGTGCGACGGGTACAATGGGCGCCATAGGAGCAACAGGTACAACAGGGGCGATAGGCATCGACGTTGATAAAAGAGATGGCTGTGGTAATACTGTTAAGACAGGCGGCTGGGGCGACGGCGGTATAAGAGTTGGATGGACTTGTATAGCTTGCAATGGAAGATTAAGTGGCAGTGTTGGAAATGAAGGTACCAATTCAGCAATTGTGTTCGTATTTACCAGTGCTGGCGTTGCTTTTTTAATTTTTTCCACCACTAACGATGTGGAAGGTTTTTGTAGCAATAAAGAATTAGAATTTGATGGAGCCAAAGATATTGGTGGCATTACGGATAAAACAGAACTGGAATTGGTTGATGTCAATAGTGTGGACTGTTTATTCAACAAAGAATATTTATTGTTTTTTTGCAACAGATTTATATTTGCAGGTCTCGGGAGGTAATTTATATTTACATTATTTTTGACCGTTGGTTTACATGTTGTTATTGTCACTGTTGATGATGAGACTGTTAACATTTTTGCATTTGATGTATTTGCTACGATTGAAGTACTTGGCAATTTCGATATAATCGGTGCTGATGTGGTTGTAGTTTGCAGCACTACCTCAGCTTTAGCTATTGACGACTGAGAGGGTATACTGTCAACTTTTATTATCTTTCGCGAAACTGCTTTTCTCTTAGGCGTTTTGCATTCACTGCTTAACTTACATTTGCTTTCGCTGTTAATTTCTTTTTCTATGCATGACTCATCTTTGTTTAATGAATTTTTTTCAGTCTTTAGTTTTTCCTCCAATTTACCGGTCAGCATCGCAATACAGTCATTAATTTTTTTGCTTCTTTTCTTATTGCAGGTAAGATTTTCAATACATTGTGAGTTGTTTTTAGCCTCATAATTTACCGAAATATCTACCGTCGTCGATTTTTGAAGATCTGTTTGTTGCCCAAATTTATTTGAACGTAAGCTGTCGCAGACTCTACTCTCATTCAGAATTGTGACATTATCTGTTGGATTCTTTGCCGGTTCGTTCGTACATTCAACAACATATTGCGTATTACGTTTTTCCAAAACTGTTTCTTTATTTATCGCCTCGCTTTTCTGAGAGGATACATCGATTTGACGTAAAGTATTGCTATAAATTTGAGCATTTCTATGATTTTCATTTTCTAGATTACTTGCAAAAATATTTATATTGTCGTTACTCTCTGAACTTCTATTCACTATAAGTAAATTTTTGGGCTTGTGTTTCAAGAGCATTTTGTCGGATTTATGATGCAATCTTTTCTTACTTTTAGTAGTTGTATTGGAAAATTTTACTTTGGACTTTGATAGCTTTGAAATTTGTCTAGCCCGTGTAGATCTAAGCCTTCCTTGACTATTGTATATCTTATGTTTCGTTATAAACTTCGATTTCTTTGTTTTGGTCAATGCCGGGAATATTTTTTTACAAATGCGTTTCGGCGGTAAGTTTTCCAGCATCTTTTTAATTGATTCAGCTAAGGAAAGAGAAAAAAAAATAATTCTTGTTAGTACTTCTTAACAACCAGTTTTACATTACATTTCAAGATAAAAAAGCTTAATGTTTTAAATTACACTTCCAATAAATTAAAATTTTTGGTAAACAATTATCCTAAATCAGTTTATTTTCATATTAATCTGCCAATTCTACATATTTTCAAGGGATAACCGCCATAAAGTAGTCGCATGTAACTTATGTTGATTTTTATACCCTGAACAGGGTATATTAATTTTGCCAAGAAGTTTGTATCACCCAGAAGGAAACGTCGGAGACCATATAAAGTATATATATAAATGATCACCGTGACGAGCTGAGTTGATTTAGCCATGTCCGTTTGTCTGTCCGTCTGTATATACGCGAACTAGTCCCTCAGCTTTTGATATATCGATCTGAAATTTTGCACCTGTCCTTTTCTAACAAAGAAGCTGCTCATTTGTCGGAACGGCCGATATCGGACCACTATAGCATATAGCTGCCATACAAACTGAACAATCGGAATCAAGTGTTTGTATGGAAAACTCTTTCATTTGAAGAGGTATCTTCATGAAATTTGGCGTGTATTATTTTTTAAGGCAATTATTCAATCTTCGAAGAAATTGGTCAAATCATATCACTATATCATATAGCTGCCATACAAATTGAACGTTCGGAATCAAGTTCTTGTAAGGGGCCTTTGTATTTGTGAAGGGTATTATAGCTTCGGGTCAACCGAAGTTAACGTTTTTTCTTGTTTGTAGTAATTTTACAAAAGAAAAATATATTTATAAAAATAATTAAATTCTACATATCATCTCTTGTCACAGTGAATCATAGAAAATCACATCAAATCAAAAGATGCAAACAGTTTATCGATTCAAAAGTTTGATTTTACAATACTAATTTTACGTATAACTCTCTAAGATTCAAGAAGCATAAGAGAATTACAATCATATTGGACATTCTATGAATTTATGGTATACTTTAGACGATATACTCCTGTAGTTTCAATACTACGTTTTGTTTCGTCTCCGGGATGTTTATATTAAATTCAACCAAAGAGGTTAAATTTAATATAATTTTTTGTATATGAGAAAAACATCAACCAGAAAATGAAAATCACTATATGAGGGATATGAGGATTTAGACCAAGGAATAGACTAATATCATTCGCATTCAGCGCTAAACCACATTATTTTTAAGAAAACTTGTCCACTAAGTTTCATTAAAATATCACACATATTGACCGGCATAGGCGGCTTGAAGCAAACTGGAAAGTCGGAATCACTATATCGGGTATATTGGGGATTTACTCGAAAACATATTTGCTATTAGAGACCACCGGTAAGCTGAATTTCTTATATTAGGTATATGGGAGCTAGGTTTAGTATTGACCTATTACTTTGATTGAATCAATTTTTGTTATATGAACCTATTTTCACACTGTGTGGTTGTTGTAGCGATTATCTAATCCCCGCTTGGGTGGTAAGGTTCGGGTTGGTTGTCATCGAAGTCATCTAACGGGAGACCCAGGAAACGTGCTGTTTCGAGGGGCTGTTAGATGAGTGGGACTCGCTGGGCATTCAAAGAGGTGGTTAGAGTCATTTGGGGACTCTTTCCACGCTGGACATATATTTGGTACGTCGAAGTAGATTCTGAATAAGTAGGAGTTTTACCTGCTACAGTATCCAGAACGAAGTTGCGCAAGGGTCACTCTAGATTCACTTGGTAAATCAAGCTCTTCGTCTGCAATGGGTGGTGGTTTGACTCCACGTACGCCATTCACTGAGAGGGACTCGGTGAAAGTGTTAGTGGCACCTCTTGATGTTAATAGGAGGCGGCTCCGCTTCAAGCAGACGACAGCAAAGATTGTTTCTTCGACAAGATCGCAGCAGAACAGCTTGGAGAGGAGCTCATTATGTTCCTTGACCGGAAGCATGCTGGCCTCGTGGTTCAAATGTTCAACCGGAGACATCAAGAGGAATCCTCTAATAGTCCGGAGTGCAGTATGCAGTGCGGGAAAGGAGAAATAGACGTTTACTTTTGAACACATGCCATCAATTCCATTACCCGACGTCAATAAAATGAAAATTCCTTCTGGTGGTTAAGACAGTTTCGAATTATAGAAGTTAAATACTAACGGGGAGAAAACACTACCCAGCACCCCTGTTTAATTCTTCTTAATTTACAGTTTTGACTTCGAAACAGTACGGATGATTGCCGACCGCTCAGGTAGTTAATGGTCCACCTCTTCAGTCCTGGAGGGAGCGTTGATTGCTCTATGTCCTCAAGTAGCATTGTATGATTGAATGTGTCCAAAGCTTTTGACAAGTCCAACGCTACAAGGATCGTCCTCTCACAGGGTGACTTTTGGTTTAGGCCATGAATTATCTGGACGTTTATGACACTAATTGCAGTGGTAGTGCTGTGCACTTTGCGATAGCCATGTTGTCTGCTAGACCCAGGTGGTGAGTGAACGTCGGGAGTAGCAAGACCTCAAGTGTCTTTATTACTGGGGAAAGGGGAGTTATTGGGCGATAAGAGTCCTCTTGGTTGAGGGGTTTTCCAGGTTTCAGTAGTGGGACCACTCTTCCGACTTTCCCTACGGGTATTTGAAGAGTGGTCAGCAACAGGTTGAGGATCTTGGTTAGGTAGCTTACGCCCGTCCATCCTAGAAGTTTTAGAATTAAAATGTTTATTCCATCTGGTCGCAGTAGTGAGTTTGCAACATGGGACCACATAACTTGTGTTCCCCTCGCTGCATGTCTTAAAGCCTGAGCAGGTCTTAAGATGGCTCCATCCAGTGCATGTATTACACCTAACCAAGGTGGAATTTGGGGCAAATACAGCAGAAAAATTGTTCCGAGCCCGTGTTGGACTCAATGCCAGAATGGGTCAGAAGGGAGAAGGGAGTTTGGGAGATATATATATTAAAACTATAAGGGGCGGGACAACGCTCACTGGTAAAAAGAGTTTCAAACCACAGATGTCCTTCCCTAAAACGATTCGTTGTACCAAATTAGAGTTTTGTATCTTTATTCTCTAATTTCTACTCAAGTTACAGCATGTACGGACAGACAACTACTCTGTAGCTACATGTTGCGAGTATAAAAACTGACTTTGAATCTTTTTACTGTTGAAGAAGCCTTTTGTAGCACAAAAATTATTTATACAATACAATCTAGTCTCCCTGAATGCTTACCATCACTGGGACGCTGTCTTGATGGAGTTTTAACTTTAGAAGAAGAAACGCTTTCTTCAGTGTCATTTGATGGCGGCGATGGTTTTGAAATTTTTTTAGGCTTTTTTCGCAACTCCGCGAAATTATGCTTGTTCCACGAGCGCCGTTTTTTCGATCCACAATAATAACGGTATTTTCTTTTCTTCGCTAAAGACCAAATATAATCACCTGAACAATCCAACATATGCCGATACAAATCCAAAGTTCCATTACATCTGCGAGTGCACTTGGAGCATTTTGTAGAAATTAAAGATGCCTCCTTATATTTGGGATGCATTTTTGACGGTGCCGTAAAAAGGGAATTCGACGATTGCATACTATTAGATGGTGATCCGGTATTAATGTCTAAAGTAGTTTTTGTATCAGTGTCACACTCATCTGTGGTTGTGCTATGTTTTACACTGTAAACATTTAAAGTGCAACTATTTAAAGTCGATTGTATACTATCAGAAGAGTCATCATCTCCTGTTGAACCTGTTAACAGTTTTCGACTAATGTGAATCAATTCATTCTTTTTCCAACCAATTTTACGTACAATATTCGAGTTATTGTAACTTTCATTGCCATAATAACTGAGTGCTCGAGTAGGTATAAATAAGTGACATAGCGAGTTTCCTGCCAATAACTCACGTCCAACAACCTCATAGTGAGTAGAAAGAACGTGCGAATGGCGAAACATTTTATGCTCCTCCAATGATTTTAACTTCTCGAACTTCGCGCCACAACACATACAGAGATAACATCGTGGCCGCGCCCATTCTCCACTCAATACAAGCTGTGTTTGATTAAAAAGAGGCTCGTGATTAGGTGAAAGTTGTAGTATGGAAAAAAAGGTTTCATCGACAAATGATTGATTCAGAATGTTATACGATCCATCCTCCTCACTATTTGGCATATGTGATAATATTCCAAACTCATCGTTTTCGATTTTGATTATTGCTTGCTCATTTTGTTCCAAAATGATGTGAGGTAATAAGCGCATGTCCAGAATATAATTAAGTTGTTCATTTATACGTTGCTTTTCTTCTCGTATAGTTTCATTGGAATGGGAACCAACATTTAAAATATATTGTTGTATTTCGTGTTTTCGCCGCATAGACAGTTGAGTCCACATATCCAGTTTTGATAAATCGCGCAGTCCCAGCATTGGTTGTTTCATTTTCTTTACTATTTTTCCACCTTCATTTATTAACTTAAATTTCTTGACACTATCCCACTTCCACTTCCAAGAATGCTTTGTATGTGGTCTCCGAATTTTGGATAAAGCCACATCGCCACCATACTGTTCTGCAGTTAAGAGCGTTGGAAAAGCTGTAGTTGTTGACAGACTTGTGGCAGCATGAATCTCACTATCTATAATATTTCGATCACCTGGGACAATAGGACTTTCAGCTACCGTACTTTTAATAGTTGGCATTTGATGTTTAATCAAAGAAATAGATGGATTCATATTAATGGCACTGCCCACATTTCCCGAAAGCTTCCCATCCAAAAAATATAATAGATTATGTCGAACATTTGAAACCACATCTCTGTAAAAGTTTTCATCAAATACACTGGACAAGATTTCCGTTCTTGTCGGCATACGAAAAACCACTTCGGCATCACCACTCTCTCTGATGGCATTTTTTCCAGATTTATTACGAGCTTTAACTGCTGTCATATAAACAGATGGCTGATCAGGCTTGAGTATAGAATCTGAGAGGATACTATCTTTTCGGGAACGAATACCTTTTCTGCTATTGGGTAGTCGATTTTGTGCTAGTCCTAATCTAGATAAAATTGGTTCTTCAGCACCCATTATTGTATTAGAATTCGTAGGGATAGGGTCTTCAGTAGATGTAGTCGCAATGCTAATAGCATTGACATTCTTTTGTGCTTTAGAACAACGCGGTTTTGTCAGTTTAAATTTGTCTCGACAACTCTTTTCAATATCATACTTTTCCGATATAGTTAAATCATAATCTTTGCTTTTTAAACTATCATCTGTCTGTTGTGTATCCTTATGAATGGTTTGCAAGTGTTGGGACAATTTAGAAATATTTGGAAAGCGTTGTACACATGTTTTACACCCAAAATATTTGTCCGGATGGCAATCAATGAAATGAATGAAAAGATCGTTTAAATCCTTAATCGATGCTTCAATTTGATTAGTCCTAGATCGTTTGCAGTATGTACATCCCGGATATTTGGCTACTACGATGCCGCATGAATCTCTTCGCTGTTTCTTTGGATCGCTTAGTACTGCCACCTGTGAATTGCGGCCACTACATCTGCGATTCTTATGTTGAATGTGAAACTTTTCTACATGTTTCAATTGCATTTTGTAGGACGTGAACTTTTTATCACAGTACAAGCAAAGAATTCTTATACTTTCTTCAACAGATGAAGTGCAGTCGTCGAATTCCTGATGATTCGAACCAACGTTGTCACAGACAGTTCCAGTATATTGTTTGTTCCACAAATTTATTCCATCTACTCCTTTTTCGTCTTTATGGGAACTACTATTACTATATTGGTTTTTAATTTCAAAACTCAAATTGTTTGTTTTAAGTTTCTCTATAAATCCACTTAATCGGTTTAGAGGCAAACTACACATAATGGAAACCGAGGACTTATTTTCTTCCTTTTTAGGGCAAGACTCGTTCAATCTTTCATCTTTATCCAAGTAAATAAGTTTCTTTTTCTTCTGACAACTTCGTTTTGATGACATTTTACTGTCGGGACTTATTTTCTTGCGATTTGTTTGTTCCTCAGAGACTTTGAATATATCCGAACTGCTTCGCAATCCAAAGCGAGACATTTTGTAGATCCGCAATGATGCCGTTTAGCTGTAACAAAAAATTAAATATATTTATTGAACATACATATATATATATATGCAAGTAAGAAACATCTTTTTTTAACTTTACAAATTATCTTGAAATTGCGAAGCCTTTTAAATTTATCCAAAAATATTTACAAAAATTAGAAATTTTAATACAACTTCAATCAACTAATTTATAAGAAGTGTTTCAGAAGTCTATGTTACATATGTATATGTGTCTTAAAATCTCATCCACAGTTCGAGTTCCATGGGTGCTTAATACATACAAAAAAATAAAACTTTGTTATGGAAGTATAAAACAATCGTTGAAAATTTCATCGCAGAAAGGGAGTAAGCTCTACTGATTTGTATACAAAACAGTTTTTTGTAAGTCTTATAAACTTGTAAACGTTTAGTATAATTAAAAAAAATTTTATATATATTTTTACACTCTCGCTACATGCTGCCACAGAGTGTAATAGTTTTGTTCACCTAACTGTTGTTTGTATGACCTAAAACTAGTCGAGATAAAAATAGTTATGCATATTTAAATGATCAGGATGACCAGACGAGTTGATATCCGGGAGACCGTCTGTCCGTCCGTCTGTCTCGATAACTTAAGCAAAAAGTGTACACGTGTTCCTTCGCAACCACAAAAATAAAACTGGATTTTGGTACAGCGGATCGCAGTAAGCGCATTTTCATAAAGTGGGTGTATCTCCACCCACTAATAGGTTTAATGTTCATATCTCACTAATCTCTATATCCTTTCGGTATCTTCCCAGACGGTGTGACGCTGGGTGAAACGGGATGACTACGACGCCTACTCCCCCTTTAACGGTTATGTTGAAAACTACTAAAAGTGGGATAACTCAATAAATAAATGCGTCAACTACATTAAATCCCTCACCCGAAAAGTACAAAAATCATAAGAGCCGGTGACAAAATTGGACAAAGAGTGTTATTTGAAATCGTATATCTCAGAAACTACTGCACCTATTTCAAATTCAAATTTGGTACACAACACTATCCTGACATCTTTGTTTTACAGTGTGAAAATGAGCGAAATAGGAATCTTACATAACAATATGTAAAATTCCATCGTATTCTTTTACTTTACATTATACAAATCTAACAACAATGAAGTCATCGGAATAAAGTTTTGCACAAATAGTACTACCCATTAACCCCATATACCTATTGTAAGAATTACAAACTTGCGGTCTGCTTTAATGTGTAAAATATATTAGTAAAATTGAAATTCTGAATATTTTATTTATTTATTTATTTAAACGCCAATCGGCAATATACATAGATATAATAAAGAATTCAAGTATTATACAAAAGTAGCTGGGGTATATTAGTGTAATATCTGGAAATTATTCAAATAATTGTAAGTTAATATGTAATTCAGACTTGATTTAGATGTAATTCAGACGAGCAGGTGTCTCTTGGTGTTTTCGGTAAAAGCAGCGTATGTTCCTCCATAGAAATCAATTTCACCTTGAAGTGAATTTACTAATTTAGCCAGTCTATTCTGAGGACCATGGATAACATAATTTTTCTTGGATTTCGATGTTTTTAGTAATCTATTTCGTTAGGATCTCATGAGCATCAGTGATTTATTGACTAATTTGTAGAAAAAGCAGAGGTCAGCGACAGAATTTACTCTGCACCTTTTCAACTTTATCGATTGTCGTGTTAGTGTAGGGAGTGAAGCCAGGATTCCGAAATACATACAACGTCGTACTGGTTAGCCGCTAATGCTGTTTGAAATGTTGAGAGTTTTGTACGCAGACCTCTGACGTTCTGGTAGCACAGGTGGACGTAAGATACTTTCTTCTTGCTCGTTGAGCGAACGAAAAATTTCTTTTAACGATTCTTGGGACACCATGGATATATTTAATTGTGTTACTGTCATCACCGCTCTTCACGATTGAATCAAGCTCTTGACGCAAATTTTTCAGATGAAGTTGTTGAGAGGGAGTTAGATAAGTCTTGAAAATAAAACCTGAGTTTTCGTCTGTTGGTCTGTATTTGATAATGGAAAGTGCATCGGCTGCTGAGCGGGTGGTAATGTGAAGAGGACGTGTACGTCCAGGTGTAGGACGACCCAGTCTACGTAACTTGAGTTCAGTGGCCTCATCCTTGAGACTGGGAGGCAAAGCTGTGACTAACTTTGTTCTGTCATCCTCTAAACGGTCCTTTCCAGCAGTTTTATCAGACTCAGGAATATTTAGGGCAATCACGTTGGTTTCACGGCGTTTTCGTTCCGACAGTTCAGTGAAAAACTCTTCCTGGCTGGTAGGCAGCGTCATATCTACGTTTAGCTTGTCTTCAACTGATGTAAGTTTGTCATCCAGGCAGAACATTGATTTGATAGCGAGACGTTTTGTTCTGACAGTTTGCTTACCTCTTTTCTTAAGTCCTTGATTTCACTTAGAACTGATTTTTTTAGGTCCCTGAACTCACGTTCATTATTATTTGTTGTAAAACGTTCAAAGTCTCTCTTGAGTAAGGTTTCAATATCCTTTGACGGTGGCGGATCATCTGATGCATCCTCATCGGAATCCAATAAATCACATGTCTTAACACTAATGTCACTTGCACATGAGTCACAGTTCCAAGCTGTTCCTTTTTTCTTAATGCTGTTGGCGATGGATTTAAACTCATCGGATGAAAGGTTGGTGCACTTTGAGTGAAACCAACGTCGACAAGCCGCACATTGAATACTTGGCTGCGTTTTATCCCGGATTATGTCTGAGCTATAACCACAAATCTGTTGTGTTGTATTTACTTTTTTGGGTGGCATTTTGTAAGTAAACGATACAGGAAAATAAGATATAATGTTTGTTATGCTTTTTATTATTACACCTCACAATATTACGTCGCACACACCTTTCTTTGTTGTACGAACTTCAATTATGGTTCAATATCAAAATTTAATATACTATAGTTTAATGCCGAAAATATGTGAAATCGAGTCTAGCAGACTCTAAAATAATATGAGTTAGCGCTGAATATGAACAAAATTGGTATACTAAATTTAATTCCTTTAATTCAGTTTGTATCATCTATATCTGATTTGAGGTTTATTATACTCTCGCAACCTGTTGCTACAGAGTATAATAGTTTTGTTCACCTAAAGGTTGTTTGTATCACCTAAAACTAATCGAGTTAGATATAGGGCTATGTATATATAAATGATCAGGATGAAGAGACGAGTTGAAATCCGGGTGACTGTCTGTCCGTCCGTCTGTCCGTCCGTGCAAGCTGTAACTTGAGTAAAAATTGAGATATCTTTATGAAACTTGGTAGACATGTTTGTGGGTACCGTGAGACGGTTGGTATTGCAGATGGGCGTAATCGGACCACTGCCACGCCCACAAAACGCCATTAATCAAAAACAAATAAATTACCCTAACTAAGCTCCGCAATAAGATATAAGACTGTTATTTGGTACACAGGATCACATTAGGGAGGGGCATCTGCAGTTAAAATTTTTTTTTAAAAATAGGCGTGGTCCCGCCTCTAATAAGAGGTGGGAGTGGAGTCCTTAAATACCTAATAAAATTATTTTCGAGTTTTCAGTTGATTTAAAACAGTTTATCAAGGTCAATATGTGCGATAATTTACAAAAATTCAGTGCTCTTTAACCACTTAATTAAGTGCTTTCCTAACCACTGGCTGAATATAAATAAAATCGGCCTTTATCGGCATGCGCACCTTCAGTTAATTTTCGTCCCTTTGCTTGAGTTCATATCTCTTATACCTCAGTAGAAGCTATCTAAATTTATTAAGTGAGAATATATTAATTAGCATTATGTCATTCGTTAATGCAAATTATGGATATACTACTTCCCACAGAACTAATATGATGAATATTGAGATTTGTGTTAGTTGTTGTATTGATTTTAATATAAATATGTATATTTAATATACATATCCATATACACAAAAATTACATATCACGTTGCTTGTCTGGGGTAAAATCCTAAACTATTGAACCGATTTTAGTAAAATTTAGCACAATATGTCTAATTTGATTCAACTTAAAAGATAGGATAGTTTATGCCTCAATTATGTTAAGACAAAACAATTTATAATTAAAAAAAATAGATTTCAAATCATAAGCATGTGTTCAAAATTCATGTTAGAATTATTGACATATTTTATTACTTCAAAACAAAATAAAATAACAACACAAAGTCTTTAGTAAACTTAGCCCATCCCACAAACACTTTAAGTTTCCATACTTTTTTGTCCTTCAAATTTAATATTATATGAAGAAAAAATGGTTATACTTTAGACATTCTTTGATATATTTCTTAATTTTAAATAATTGAACTTTAATAAAGTAAATAAGGTGATATGTTATTGCAGAACCGAACGATGATACTCTCGCAAAGGCTTTATATGAAGACTTTGTTAGAACAGAAAAAAGGGAAGGGGCAATCAAATTTTCAGGTGATTATAAAACTATTAGCTTCACATATTCTATTACTCTGTAAATATAACCTGTTGTTCACAGTAATGTCACCATAAAATTGCATTATTTTAAATAACAAAAATTCTGTTTTGACAACTACTTGTATATTACGAAATAATTTGTTTTGATCATGTCATCTTTGGTAATGAACTATTTTCAGTTTGAGAGTATATGGTTGGCCCGTTTGAAAATTTTAATACCTGAACTATTTGTTTAAAATAAGGTTAATCACTAAGAAGGTACAAAAGTTATAAAACTTAATTAATCATGAAAGGAAACAAGTTTGATAATAACAATTAATTGTAACATTTCTGAATAAATAAGGACGCAGTTTAAAATGCTATTATTAACACAAACCTTTGCAATTAATGTTTAAGTAAAATGAATATTCTACTACTATATTATTATACACATACACACGTTTTTAATTTAATTAATAAAGTATAGTGAAATGACTTGGAATGGGGCTGTCCATCGAGATGACAACGAAAAAATAATATATGGTTCGCTATGTCGGCCGAAAAAAGGATTCCGGAGTAGCGCGCAGTATCGTTGTCGTAGTCGGGTGTTGACGTAGCACTCAGGCCTGTTGATGAAAAGAATGTGGTGAATCCAAAGAATTGTGTTGAAGACAGGTATGATATCTTCCTGCATGGTTTAATCCTGTTAGTTTTCTCAGGTGTGGTGTGTTTTATTAAGGTGTGCCTAGTAATACACATATTAGCTGTAAAAGTTATATGTATTTCTTCGAGCTGCTGGTGGAGCAGCCGAGGGCACGAATATTAGCTGTAAGATGCGATTTTGGTTTTAATCGTAGTTTGTATTTTGATGTACATAGATTAAAGCTTGAGATAAGTAACTTATTTTGCATATTCATTTTATTTATCATGTTGACGACTTTTTATTGTATTATATATGCGGTCTTTTTATTTATTCATTTTATTGGCGGTTATTTACAATTTATTGATTATCGACTTATTTAGAATGGCCAGAATGGGAGACCTTTTGAGAACCTGCCTTGAGGTTAGGGCTGTCAGTTTGTCATAGTTTTGTAATTTCTAGTTACTTTTTTTTAAGGTTTTTACAACTGATTATCATAATCCATATGAGAAGCGCTTAGATAGATGCGATAAGAGCGAACTTTGCTTTTGTAAATCTAGATGCGTCACTGTATCGCATTGTGGCGTGTGCGAAATCCTAGCGAAATTTTGCCACAGAGGATAAAATGTACCTCTTTGTTATAGTGGATAATTCGGATATTAGTAGACAGTAGTGGATGAAAAGTGGTCAGATATCGGATTCCATTGGATACCCAGTGTTTTTGTTGTACATTTCTTTTCAAATTTTAGGAAAGTAGGATACAACATTTTTTTTTTTTTGAAATATACCATATTCATGTGATTTGATTAAATTACATATATTTGTACCATTTTTTGTTCTAGTAGTTCCGGCTTTGAAGAAATCTTCACAATACTGATTTTCTGGGGTCTTAATTAAATTCCCTTAATTGTGAATTATGGTATTCTTTTGAATTTTAGTCAAGTTGAGTTGTTGATGTGGAAACTGGTTCTGTAACTAGTCCACTTAGAATCTAACCGAATATAGTATTTTATAAAGGGTAGTTAAACTTTTTTCAAAACCTTCAACAATTATTACCGGTATTAGGTCGCTGCATACTAGTATATCTATTTGAGCGGGGTGTTGCAGTTGGCATCTGCTATCTTTAGGTGTAAAACGTTTTGCCAATGCTTGCCATTTATGTACATATTATGCAGGGTCCCAATTGTCTGTGGGAATGTTTTGGGTCGATTGAATTGTTTATTTAGATATTGCAATAAATTGCAATATTTAGTTTATTAATTTATATTGTGTTCGTATATCTTATAAAAACAACACATACGGACGAATAGAAAATCCATTAGAAAATGTCTGCGTACAAGGTACATAAGTCTTCCTACGAATTATTCTTAAAATTTAATAGGAAGTCTGATATTCTCAACGTTTTAAAACTTCCCCTAAGGGTTTTGGCATGGAATAGACAAGCTTAGAGGTTTCTATGGAAGGGATATAAGTACATCCTTGAGCATATATATTGAGGTAATTGTGTGTTGGCGGATTTTACGTCCCAGTGAATCTCATATGCGCTTTTTGGGATTAAAATCAGGTGGTGTTTGAAGCTGCTTGGGAACGTTGTAGAGTAGATAAATCTCAACTATGTCTGCTGTATGATTCGGGTAGTTATCCTGTAGAAAATAAAAGTCGCATCCAAGACAATGTTCCAAATTTTTCCGCTCTTTGATTCAAATTTATTTTTAAGATATTAAGGTATGCATGTTGTTGTTGTAGTAATTCTGCCGAGTATACAGTTCTTGGCTGGATAAAAATCCGGGTCCTTTCCGGTTACGTAGACCCGACTGTCGTGGGAACGGTTAAGGTATGCATATTTAACCATGGTGGATTCTATAAATTCATTTGGTTTACATAATTACCAGCTATGCACGCCCATATCATTGCTTTTTCACCACCGTTCCTCACAGTACGCATCAATATTTCCTTATCGAGTGTCGTGTCCGTTTTTTCGCCATAAAATCATTCTTAACTTTCTACCAAAACTCCCGGGGTGTTCGACTTGACCATAAAGCCTCCTTTTTAATTTTGCGAATCGAATGGTGTCAGTGCAGAGGGATGCAGAGGATTTCTTACCATTTTGATCAATTCTGGATGCAGTAATTCGATGGTTTTGCTTCACACTTTACAAAACGTTACGAGATTCACGCTGTGCTAGTATTTTTTGCCGCCCTGGAGGCGCCGAGATACAAAACGCCAGTATGTTTGTAATTTTTTTATTAATCTTTGTATGAAAGAATGTATTCCTTCTTCGAAAAATTTAACCATTATTTCCCTTTCAGAGAAGCTTATTTCTTCTCTTTTAGGCGAGATTCCATCTTCTAAATTTAATAACCAAATCTTTTAAAATTACTACTTTTACGAAAACAAGTATTACTATCACTTTTCCGCCCTTTTTACGTTTGGTTATTACGTAGGGAATATCCCCATTTTACTACTTGTACGCAGCCTTTTCTTTTTAAAACTATGGTGTCAGATTTTCATTGCTTTAAATGCTATGAGATTATGCAATATACTAGTAATATAGCATATGATTATGCTCTAAAATTTAGTATATAAAAGTTATTTTTAACAAAAAAAAAGGGATAAGTGTACGCAGACTTTTTCTGGCGGGTATACATATGTACAATTTTTTTCGAAAGTTGACAGACTATACAATTTGGTAACATTTCAGATCACATGAATAAACCTACGATTTTTGATAGATTTGCAGCAAACAAATTTGGATTTGTTGTTTTTATTCATGTCATTCAAGCAACATACATAATTACGCCTTTTCTAAATAATTGAGACAGGCATGTCGCCGGAAAACAGTAAATATGTGTATTAACATGTAGATTTCGCGGATTTTATACTCTCGCAATATGTTGCACAGAGTATAATGTGGTTGTTTGCAACACATAAAACTAATCGAGATAGTTATAAAATTATATATTTCTAATTTATCATTCTGACGAGACTAGTTGAATTCTAGATTCCGAGCGATAACATGTGAAACAAGTAAGGAAGTTCCAAGTTCGGGTGTAACCGAACATTTTATACTCTCGCAACTTGCAAGGGTCATGAAATCCCGGGAAATGACTTCAGGTGTTGGCAACATTTTATATTAAAAGTGAAAGAATCAAATAGAATCTAAAACTGTGTTATATAGGCAGTAGGCGTGGTTGTATTCGGATTTCGTCCATTTTCGCACTATAACATAGAAATATAAGAAGAATGTTATGTACCGAATTTGGTTGAAATCGGTTAAGCAGATCGCAAGATATGGGTTTCCACCTAAAAGTGGGCGGTGCCACGCCGACTGTCTAATTTTAAAAGCGGTTCCTATAAAGACATCTCATACCATCCCAGGGATAAAATGTAATGTCTCCTGCGTGTTTAGTGTTTGATTTATCGCGCTTTTAGTAGTTTTTAACAGTACCGTTATATGGGGAGTGGGCGGGGTTGTCACCCGATTTCGACCATTTTCACACTGTCGATAGAAGTGGAAAAATTTATCCTCAATGAATTTTGTTATTATAGCTTTAGTGGTTTAGGAGATATGCACAATAAACTTATTAGCGGTGGGACCACGCCCACTTTATAAAAAAAAAATTTAACTGCAGATGCCCCTCCCTAATGTGATCCTATATACCAAATAACAGAGTTGTATCTTATTGTGGAGCTTAGTTATGGCAATTTATTTGTTTTTGATTAATGGCGTTGTGTGGGCGTGACAGTAGTCGGTGTACCAAGTTTCATACAGATATCTCAATTTTTACTTAAGTTACAGCATGCACAGACGAACGGACGGACAGACAGTCACCCGGATTTCAACTCGACTCTTCATCCTAAACAATTATATATACAATCCCTATATCTAACTCGATTAGTTTTAGGTGATACAAACAACCGTTAGGTGAATAAAACTATTATACTCTGTAGCAACATGTTGCAAGAGTATAAAAATAATAAAGAACAAGTGTTTAGTAAACGAAAAAAATATTACGAAGTACTTACTTACTTACTTCGTAGTATTTGTATTAGTAGCAGTGTAGTAGAAGTATTAGTGTAGTAGGAGTAGTAGTATTGTAATAGTAGTAGGGTACTAGTAGTAGTAGTAAGCTTTCTGAGCTTCCGTTACCTTTTCCCGTTTCCATTTTTTTTAATCACAATTTATCTATCTTCAACATATAATATATAATACGTGTTCCAAAAATATTGTAATTCGTGGATTCGTATTCCATCCTATCGACTGCACCCATGACGAGCTCAAACTATCACTACTTAATAATTACAGCAAATATTATATTTTTTTGAAGACCACGCAGCAAAAACAAAAGGGTGCAATTTTTATTTTGGAATTAAGCTTAATTAATTTTGTTTAAATATTAATTTTCGACTAGAACTTCAAAACTTCAAAAACAAATTAAATTAGTTGCTTGTAGGTGTAGGTAGGGAAAACCTTGAAAGATCGCAACTATTAAATTAAAATAACAATGAAAAGCCAGCACTAAAAGTACCCAAATATTAAAACATTTGTTTATAAACTTTTAATTTTGCCATCCGTGGTATATTTTTTGCTGGAAATGCTAACATATCGGTAAATATATAAGGCTTCTTAACCAAAAAGTGAACGTATCATCTATCATAGACTATAGTTTGGTGGCGAAAATGGTTGAAATCTGGCCCTTTGGGTATGTGTACATTAAAAACCGTTTATTGCGGTCAATGTGTGTTATATTTTATTGAACTTAAATGGACAAAATTTCTTAACCATTACCACTGAATATAAAGGAAATCGGTTGTTGATGTTATTGTTGTAGCGTCAGAAAGCTTCCCTGTATTAATAAATTAATAATGGAGGAATTATGACAAGTTGAGTGTCCTTGGCCGGATAAAAATTCGAGTCCGTACCGATTACATAAACCCAACTAACAGAGAAACGGTAAAATTGGTCTAGAGCCACACGCCCTCAATATATGTTATTGATACCCGCGCCTCGAATTGATTTGGTAGAAGATATCTAAACAAAATTAAGACAATATTTTATAATATGTTGGATTACTACCATAATGGGTTTGATAATATTGTCAGTTAATATGCCACCAGCATATTATTTAATTAATATTATGCGTAAAAATTTAATTAGGTAATTTAAAATGGTGGTGGATGCTTTTAGAGGAATAGAATTTTGTAGACGCCAGATGTCAAAGTAAGTAATCAATTATAAATCAAGTACTTAAGCGCAAATTAAGAACATACTATATGTAGTATATAGTTGCCGCGACTTATGATTTTTATACTCCTGCAACCTGTTGCTACAGAGTATAATAGGCGTAATCGAACCACTGGGACGCCCACAAAACGCCATTAATCAAAAACAAACAAATTGCCATAACTAAGCTTCACAATAAGATACAAGACTGTTATTTGGTATACAGGATCACATTAGGAAGCGACATCATCATTTGTCCCAATCGATTTAATGTGCATATCTCTTAAACCGCTAAAGCTATAATAACAAAATTCATTGAGAACAAATGTTTTTAGCACCTCTATCGACAGTGTGAAAACTTCTAAAAGCGCGATAAATCAAGCACTAAACGCGCCAGAGACATTAAATTTTATCTCTGGGATGGTATGAGATGACTTTATAGGAACCGACTTCAAAATTAGACAGTGGGCGTGGCACCGCCCACTTTTAGGTGAATACGGGTGCGTTCGAGCTACGATATAATTGCAGCAGTACAGCTACTGTGTTGCATATTTTCTGATACTCTGGTGATGTGTAGACAAAAATTTAGTGTTGCCGATTATTTGCATAAATTGCGTGCAAAAAAAGACAGCAGAACGTTATGCTGTTGAAAGTGTTGCCAAAAATTCACGCAGAACGTGATACTTTGACAAATATCAACACTGCTGTCGTGATTGCCATCTCGAACGCGCCTACCTATATCTTAAGATCTGCTTAACCAATTTCAACCAAATTCGGTACATATTATATATTTCTATGTTATAGTGCGAAAATGGGCGAAATCGAATTACAACCACGCCTATTTCCCATATAACACCATTTCAAATTCCATCTGATTCTTTCACTTTCCACTATGCAAAGCAAGCAACAATGATTGTATCGGGGTAAAACTTTGCGTGAATAACGCGTTTAAAGTATGCCACCTTGTGACTAAAAATTGTCTAAATCGAACCAAAACTATTTAAGCTCCTAGGTACTTAATATGTGGACCCCAGTTGACTTTTTAGCGAAAATATCGGTCAATGTGTAAGATATATAATTGAAATTCATATAATAAAATTAATAAATTAAACTCTGGATAATAGTATGTATTTGTGTCAAAAATGGGTTGAATCGGATCAATACTTACTTTAATATAAAATTTTGACAATATTTGAAGTAATGTCCCTTGCAAGTTGCGAGAGTATAAAATGTTCGGTTACACCCGAACTTAGAACTTCCTTACTTGTTGAGATATGTATTTGCATTTAAAGCTAAAAAATTCAACTATTTAAAGTGCGATTAATAATGAATTTTAAACTTATATTGTTACTTTTATATTCCTCCAAAATTTCACTTATTTTTTTCTACGCATTTGTTTTGCATTAAATAATACAAAAATAATTTTAAATAAATGTTAAATTTTTTTTCAAATTCATTAATAGGGGATGCTATTCTAACATTTACCCAATATTACTTTAAGAAGCATAAACTCATATCACTAAATGCAGATGGATAACGCAATTGTACAAATATTTAATTTATGGCAATAAAAATAACACCTAATGTAAGCATTTTGCATTTATTTATCTTGGTAGATTCCTTAAAAATGTTAACCATTACGGCTCAGGTTTAAAATAGGTATGGTTGGTATTTAATTTATACCAATTCCTTTAATATTTGCTTTAAATAAGCATTTTACTTTTTACACATATAGTTATATGCACAATAACAAAAGAGATCCATGTTGAAAAATAATAATAAGTGTAGCCATATACTCTTTAACATTACTTTTTTCGGTTAGATTTCTTTTTTGTATTGGTGGCCTTCGGCTGCGCTTCAGAAAAATAACCCTGGCCGATCCTACACCGGGTGGTCCTTATACCTTTATCGTCCTACTATTTACTGGACGATCCAAAACCGGGATTTATCCAAGAGAAGGGAACGAAGGGATTATGGTTCATGTATTTGTATAATCCTCTTTTTTATTCATTTTGATTCGTTTGCAAAATATGTAGATATGAAAAAACTTATTATTTGTCAACCTAAACTCTTGTTATTGTGCATATAACAAAAATTGTGTAAAAAGTAAAATGCTTATTTAAAGCAAATATTAAAATAATTGATATAAATTAAATATGTATAAACAATGTAGTGAAGTCTTAGTAAATAATAAGTGCATAATATAAAAGAACAATAAATCTCAAAAACTAAATCTCGAAAACTATAAGTTTCCAGTATTCCTAATTTGGAGAATCTCCTCTATCCAACCATACCCTGAAATTGTGGAATTGTATACTAAAGCCGAACCTCAAAATATTCAATGGTTCAGAATATGTAAATTGAATTTTTTTATAGCATTCATATATTCGTTTTTAATTAAATATGTATACATAAAAAAAGTCATATCAATTGCAAGATAAAAATAACTCTTTTCGTGTTTTTTACAATAACAATTACGCCTTCTTGAGTATGATAGATCGATGTCATTCACGTTTCCCGTTATTAAGAACCGTTGGATTTTCTCAGTAAAAACCAAAAATCATGTCACATAAGTATGTATGCAATTCACCATTTCAGTATGTACCCAAAGAAGAGTGCACCAAAAGTGAGTACAGAGATTGAAAACAAGATTGGTAAAACCTGCAATCCCCTAACTATTCGTCGAGTACTGTATGATGCTGGCTACCATGGTCGTAATGTCCGTAAAAACCCATTCATAAACAACATTAACAGACAAAAAAGATTGAAGTTTGTGAAAGAGCACGAAAATAAAGACGAACATTTCTGGAATTCTGTTATTTTCTCGGACGAAAGTAAATACAATATTTCTGGCTCGGATGGACATGAAAAAGTGAATAATGAGCTTGATCCACGGAATACGACTGCCACGGTAAAACATGGTGGTGGGTCGCTCATGGTGTGGGGATGTATGGCAGCATCTGGAGTAGGTAATCTTGTGTTCATTGAGCATACAATGAACCTTAACGTTTTAAAAGCAAATTTGACCGAAAGTGCGGCTAGATTGGGACTTGAAGGATCATTTGTATTCCAATACGACAATGATCCAAAACACCGCTCGCATTGTTAAGGAACGGCTTCTTTATAAAACTCCCAAATAATTAAAAACACCAGCCCAATCTCCTGATGTCAACCCTATTGAGGATTGGGATTATTTAGAAAGAAAAATCAGAAGACACCAAATAACCAGCAAAGAATCTTTGAAAGCTGCGTTAATCCAAGAATGGAGCAAGATTCCACCTTTAGTAACCCAAAAGCTGGTGAAGTCCATGCCATCCAAGTTGAGTGCAATTAAAATATCCACAGGCTATCCAACGAAATATTAACCGTCCATCAAAGCTCAAAAATAAACCTTTTTTTTCGCAATTTATTTTTAGTGCATACAATCTTTAGTGACGTAATTTTAAGCTATTGGAACATTCTTTTCTGTATTTTGAAAAATTATTACTTTAAGTTTGGGTTTTTTGTTATTGGAGACATATAAATATATGAAATAATTGAAAATATAAAAAGAAATTGGTTAATGATATTAGTTTTAAGGTTTTTTTTTCGCATGACAAAACAGATAACCACGCTGCATACTTATTTTTGTGATACACTGTATAGGTATAACATATTTGGTAAATGTATAGTTAGGTCCCCCCACTAAGGAGGCCTCAAAAATTATTATTAATACCTATATAAATTATTTTTTTTTGTAAATCGGGTTATTTTTACTCGAACATTACAAGCCAGTGAACGGAAAGTAATTTTTTTCAATAATTTATGTATATTTTTACAAATATATTTAACGAACTTTGCACATAGTCACTTGTTGTTGTTGTTGTTGTTGTGGTAGCAAAATTCTGAAGAATTCAGATCACTTAGCTGTAATAACCACTTCAGCGAGTTAAACATTTTTTTGTGAAAAAAAAAAAATAATGAAGATATGTAACTGCCACAATTTCTTTTGCGCCGCGATTTGATGGTATGGACGAATTTTGGAGATCGTCGAACTCCTTTCCGCACTGGCGGCCTTCGCCTGCGCTTCAAAAAAATAACCCTGGTCGGTCCAAACCGGGGTGTTCATAATTCAATCGCGTCAAACTCCTTTCAGCACTGGCGGCTTCACTTTCCGCTCATAGATTTGTAATATTCGCGTCAAATTAAAACGTTTAAAGAAAAATTCCATTTATGAGGCCTCCTTAATTGGTGGACAAACTATACATTAACCATATTTTTTTTTTTTAATTTATAAAATATATGCATTAAGGTGGAAATTGTCATAAAAATTACTTTTTTTCATACTAAATATACACATTTCTAAATTTTGTGCGTTCAATAAGTTTTGAGGTGAGTTGAAGGAAAAAAAAGCATTGCAACATGTGAGATTGAAACTCCAGTAACCGAATACCATTCGAGTCCTCTCAGATCTTAATATTTATTTGACGCCGTATAGTATGTTTTAATTGAGAATTACTTCCAATGTATCAAAACATTGTCTACAGAGCTGATTTTCCTTATGTGTGTATAATACAATCAAATGAAGTAATTGTAAATTACACTTTCTTTTAATTATTCTTTGATCCACTTCACTCCTTTAACATTTTTTTATGAATGGTAATGGTGTATTTTTGAATAAAGTTTGAATAGTTAAACTTTTTTTAAAAGGTTTTGATCGATCTTATTATCGTTGGAAAATTTTAAATGTACATACCACTTTTGCATGTGCAATTGCTAATACTATGTATTATACAACGTGTATTACTATATAGAAAGAACTCACCAGTAAACAATAGCCTAGATGATAATAAAATCTAGTTTTTTTCTTGGATATGTCGCCGCATTTTTAAGTTTTAATTTATAACTTTCGCAAAATTTCTCACATTTTAGCGAGCATAAATAACATTTAATAGCAAAACACTACACCCTAAATATTGTTAGGTGGTATCTAACGTTTAGCCCAAATCGATGCGTAACAAGCACGCAAAACACAAAGGATATGGCAATGTAGTAGCTGTGGGAGCGAGAACAGTGGCGACCGAACACAGCGAGCGACGGCGAAGCCTACCGCAGTACACGGACGTAAGTCAGTTCCAGCCTTTAGTAATTAAGGCTTCTATATCAAAAACAATACATTTCATACATTCTGTAATACTTATACTCTCACAATTCTACCCGAAATGTAATTAAATTCATTATTTTATTGGAATACATTTATTGTATTGCATAGAAAATATTTATGTACTCAAGGTGTAAAAATCGAACGAGTTAAACTTCGTCAAAATGTCGACTTGTAACAGTGTTGCCAACAACATTTACTTTACCTAGAAAAAGTCTTATCCTTATATCATATATATTCATTCGATCTTATTCGAAACAGAAATCCAATTGGGAAATTTATGAATCTGACATCGTTTTAATATTAAAAACAAAACTAAATTGGCAAATAATTCATTTATTCAGGGGTGTTGTAGAATATGATAGTTGTCGGAATTAGAATTTAAACCGATAAAAAAAATGTAGTAGGTGCCATGAACTCAGATATAATATTATTGGTTTGACGTTCGAAACAGAAATTGTATTGGTTTTGCGTGTCACGAAAACCAATTTTATCGGTTTTGTTATCAGAAACAAAACAAGAGGATAGTCGCAGACAGATTTCATATGAATGTTAAGAAATTAATTTATATTATTGTTACGATTTAATTCATCTCTATTTCTATTAGCGAAAGCATAAGAATAAAACACAAAATGTCATAACTATTGAGTTTATGGAAAAATCCAGACATTTGAAGAGGATTTACAAAACGTAATAAACGTAATTCAACAACAAAATGCGTCTTTATTCAGTCTTATTGATATAAATCTGTAAAGTAAGCATGTATACAACCATACAAAACATTCAAGCCAAATTTCACATACGACTCCCCTGATGCATCAAGTGGATTACTGTGATCTTTTAATATCTTCCTTTTAATTTTTTCGTTGCTATTTTCTTCCAATAAAATATAAGCTAAAATAGCGGAACTCATTGTAAACTTTAGTAAATCATATATATGTTCGAAGAGACGAAAATTCAATCAGATTCTGTCACACCATTGAAAATCAGAATTGGTTTTCAATTCTGATAACTACGCAAATCTCTTTTGGATTCCACAACATTCCACGATTTGCGCATTGTTGCTACAAAAATTCTAATTAGATGAAATTGATGTTTTTCGAGGTTTTTCAAGTTCGAAAAGTGTGAGTCAAGAAATTGTTTTCAAGTTGATCACACAAACTATTGTATTTGTCAAAATTGACAGTCGTAACGTAGGCTGCAAGCAACTTGATAATCAATAATAATTTCAAGATGCCGTTGTTATGGAAACTACTTAAAATTTTGTACGAAATTTATAATATAATGGAATTGATATACTTAATTTTGATATCAATCGATGAAAATAATGAAATATTCATATTCCTGACAGTTGCATGTGATTTGTTTCCAAATCCTTGTGCAAAACTATGTGATCAGCTGTTTGAACTTGATCGTCAACTTGCTACTCGACTTAAATGAGAAAATTGATATCAAGACGACTTTCAAGTTCTAAAAGTGAGAGTGTGTAGTATTGTAGAAAAGTGTAAGTGTTTCGCAATTTGAAAGCAATTTCTTGATGGTGTAACTGAATAGAAACTTCTGTATAAAACACACAGACGGCGACAAGCGACAAGCTGCATCTGTCAAATATTAAAATACACTCGTTTTTATGGGCACAGTTATTTAGAAATTAGCACGACTTCAGGGCAGCAGGCGCTAAGCACATAGACGACGATAAGCGACAAGAAGCATCTGTCAAATATTAAAATACACTCGTTCTAATGGGCACAGTTCTATAGAAAACATAACGACTTCACGGACGCAGGCTTTTAGTTGTCGCTGTCGTTAAATTAAAATCATTTCAAATTTGGTTGACGACAATAGAAATATTTTTCCTGAACAGTCTCGTACATATTTATACTACAGAGTATAATCGTTTTTTTCACCTATCGGTTGTTTGTATCACCTAAATCTAATCGACTTAGATATAGAGTTATATATATATAAATGATCAGGAGGAAGAGACGAGTTGAAATCCAGGTGACTGTCTGTCCGTGCAAGCTATAACTTGAGTAAAAACTTTATTTGGTATACAGGATCACATTAGGAAGGGGCATTTGAAGTTGAAAAATTGTTTAGAAAGTGGCGTGGTCCCGCCCCTAATAAGTTAAATGTGCATATCTCCTAAACCGCTAAAGATATAATAATCAAATTCACTGGGAAAAAATGTTTTTAGCACTTCTATTGACGGTGTGAAAATGGGTGAAATCGGGTGACAAGCCCGCCCACTCCCCATATAACGGTACTGTTAAAAAATGCTAAAAGCGCGATAAACCAAGCACGCCAGACACATTAAATTTTATCTCTGGGATTGTATGAGATGACTTTATACGAACCGCGTTCAAAATTAGTCAGTGGGCGTGGCACCGCCCACTTTTAGGTGAAAACCCATATCTTGGGATCTGCTTAACCTATTTCAACCAAATTCGGTGCATAACGTTCTTTTCATATTTCTATGTGCGAAATTGGGCGAAATCGGACTAAATAGGCGTGGTCTATTTCCCATAAAACACCATTTTCAATGCCATCTGATTCTTTCACTTTCCACTATGCATATCAAGCAACAATGATTATATCGGGGTAAAACTTTGCGTTAATAATACGTTTAAAGTATGTGGCCAAAAATTGTCTAAATCGAACCAAAACTGTTTAAGCCCCTAAGTACTAAATATGTTGACCCCAGTGCCTATAGTTGACCTTCTACCGAAAATATCAGTCAATCCACAAAGAAATCTCAAACGAGTATACCATTTGACTTTGCGAGAGTATAAAATGTTCGGTTACATCCGAACTAAGCCCTTCCTTACTTGTTAGTGGTTTTTTTTTGATTACAAACTAATAAATAAAATGTGAGCATGGCATATTTTTGGCAGTAAACTAATATCATGTTTGAATATTAGGATAGACTGACTGCTTGCTAACCATAACTGATATCCATAATCTGAAGTCATAGTAAAATTACAGGAACATTAATATGAACTCAGATTCGTTCTATTCGATTTTACTCACATTGGATCGTTGAAATATTGAACAGAGTTAAATCGTTAAATGGTTTGTCATATTAAGTACGCAATCAAAAATATCTGTATAACAGATGTACTTTCAATAATATTTTGAGTATGGCATCATCATTTAGTACAAATCGAAATGGCAAGGCTATAAAATTTTACCCAGTCATTTTCATTACAATTTTTCATATTGTGCGTTTAATAATTTTTGAGCTGAAAAATGGATGTACTTATTCCAGAAAAGGTAAATATATTCTATATTTGTTTATTTTAATTTTAATAATTTACAAATTTTAAGGAGGATATACTTGACTTCAAGTTAAAGGATGCGCATAGTTCCTTAGATGAACTTGACATAGATGATTTATATGTCCGATATAAGGTAAAAAAATAATGTGCGAAAATTTTTAATAACTACTTGTACTAATTCTTTAGAAACTTCAAAAAACGCTTGAATTTTTGGAAGTACAAGAAGAATATATTAAGGACGAACAACGGAACTTAAAGAAAGAATACCTTCATGCCCAAGAAGAGGTTAAACGTATTCAATCGGTCCCATTGGTTATCGGACAATTTTTGGAAGCTGTTGACCAGAATACAGGAATAGTAGGTTCTACTACAGGTTCTAATTATTATGTTCGTATATTATCTACGATCGATCGAGAATTGTTAAAACCTTCGGCATCGGTTGCATTGCATAAACACAGTAATGCTTTGGTAGACGTGCTACCTCCAGAAGCCGATAGTTCTATTTCAATGCTTCAACCCGATGAAAAGCCAGACGTAAGTTACGCAGATATTGGTGGCATGGATATGCAGAAACAAGAAATACGTGAAGCTGTGGAATTACCTTTGACGCACTTCGAGTTATACAAACAAATTGGTAATAAATAATGTAAATTAAAATAGCAAATTAAATCAACTTTATTCATAATTTATAGGTATTGACCCCCCTCGTGGAGTGCTTATGTATGGACCACCTGGTTGTGGGAAAACTATGTTAGCCAAGGCTGTAGCACACCATACCACTGCATCATTCATACGTGTTGTTGGTTCAGAATTCGTTCAGAAGTATCTTGGA
Organism: Bactrocera oleae; assembly: GCF_042242935.1. Classification (NCBI taxonomy): domain Eukaryota; kingdom Metazoa; phylum Arthropoda; class Insecta; order Diptera; family Tephritidae; genus Bactrocera; species Bactrocera oleae. Next base: position 29,216,114 of record NC_091539.1, on the reverse strand, counting down.
GAAGGTCCTAGGATGGTACGAGATGTTTTTCGTTTGGCAAAGGAAAATGCTCCAGCTATAATTTTCATTGATGAAATCGATGCTATTGCTACTAAACGGTTTGATGCTCAAACTGGTGCAGATAGGGAGGTTCAACGTATTCTTTTGGAGCTGTTGAATCAAATGGATGGATTTGACCAAACGACAAATGTTAAAGTTATTATGGCAACCAATCGAGCTGATACATTGGATCCCGCACTTTTACGTCCTGGCCGTTTGGACAGAAAAATCGAATTTCCACTACCAGACAGAAGACAAAAGAGATTGATATTTTCAACAATTACGTCGAAAATGAATTTAAGCGAGGATGTTGATTTGGAAGATTTCGTGGCACGTCCAGATAAAATATCTGGTGCGGATATAAATGCCATATGTCAAGAAGCTGGAATGCATGCTGTGAGAGAGAATCGATATATAGTTTTAGGAAAAGATTTCGAGAAAGGATATAAAAATAACATAAAAAAAGATGAGCAAGAACATGAGTTTTATAAATAAGTACTTCATAGATATTTTCTAAAAATTGTGTATTAAAATTTGTTCTACTTTTTAATTTTTTTTTTTAATTTTTTATTGAAGCTGTTTAATAGATTTGCATCATATGACTGGTGTGTAACTATCGTCTATAAAACGTAAAAAACCACAAAATTCATACAAAATAGACTTCTGGATATTGATAAGTACTGTAAAATCGGAATGTACTTAATAAATATATGATTACTTTGTTTTGTATTGTAGCGGTTATTGTAGAGTTAACAGTACTTGGCCTGATAAAAATCCGGATCCGTTCCGGTTAGGTAGACCCGACTGTTGTGGAAACGTTTTTTGTATTCTACAATGGTTCTTATGCAATAAATTACAAAGTTAACGCGACCAGCACGTAGACATTCGAATACGCAGGGAAGTTGTATTTCCACTCTCATTATGCACTAGCTAGCGTGAACATAGATAAGCGTGAACCATGAGCATGAATACGGATGCGCTCGAGATGGCAATCACCATAGCAGTGTTGTAAATTTGTCAAAGTATCGCGTTCTTCGTAAATTCCTTGCAACAGCATCACGTTCTACTGTCACTTTTTGCGCTCAATTTACGCAAATAATCGGCAACACTAAATTTTTGTTTGTACATCAGCAGAGTATCAGCAAATATGCAACCCAGTTGCTGTACTGCTGTAATTTTTATGTAGCTCGAACTTACCATTCATCCGACTAAACTTTGCATTGATTCAGTTTAACGAATTGAAGTGCGTACTGTGGAGTTGCTCGAAAATGTAGTTCTAGCTTTATACGAAACTTTGCATTCCATCAAAACGCAATCACGCCAAACTTCAATCAACCGAAAGTATTTCGTTTGATCAACACACTAAATAGGTTGAAAAATCTTTCATCTTTGGAGATATCCCACCGCGAGCGCAGGATCTCTATTCTTGTCTTACGAGTCGTAACCTTAGATAGATAGATAGATTTATATGAGGTTTTTCACTGCGACCTATGGTCTATTGTGCCCTCTTCTCCATCACATGCATTCCCAAAGTCCCAGCATCCTGACAAACTCCAGACTCTTGCACGGAGCTATTAAGGAAATGTGATCCTTGTCCACATAAATGGAACCGAGAGCCGGCCCCATTTCGCAGAACCGGCAGTAGCCACAAGGAGCTATGCCCATGTTGGACAGATGTTTCTTGAGACTGCAGTGCCCAGTGTAGAGCGCAACAAGGAGCCGGAGTTTGTCTCTGGGGAGGTTTATCATAGCTCTGAACCTGGCTAGATTGTACACTCCCAGTAGCAGTTTAGCATGATGCATCCCTGCTGGTTGTTGCCAGTGACTATCTCTGCTTGCTCTCTCCTCCGTGCTGAGCAGCTCCTTTATTGTATGAGGCCCCACCGCAATGCATGGTTCTGACCCCATTATTCTAGAGCAGCAGCAGAGCGGGCAAGTTCGTCTGCCAACTCGTTACCGGTTACCCCTTATGCCCCGGCACCCAGATCAGGTGTACACGGTTGCAAGCTTCTGGGCGGTTCAGCCTTCCTATGCACTCCTCCACTAGTAGCGATTGTCTCATAGGCCGATATTGCTTTTAGCGCCGCTTGGCTATAGCTGAGTATAGCAATACTCTTATTTCGATAGTTGCGTTGGAGTTTTATTACTGCAACCTGACTTATGGCAAATACTTCTGCCTGAAAGATGCTCGGAAAACAACATATGGGTATGGAAAGCTTGGTATGCGGTCCCGCAATGCCAGCTCCAATTCCTTCCGGTGTTTTCGTGTTAGTGTGTTGCCTCTCAGCTGTTGGTCGTGGAATTGTGGAATCACTCCAGTCCGCCTTACTGCCGAGATCAACTTTAAACTTTTTCGTAAAGTTTACCCTCTTCGTTACACCGTCTCTTGGGAGAAGGACCAGTGGCGTGTTATCCTCTAAGGCCCTCAGTTGTTGCGACGACATTAACTTCCCTTTTCCATATCCCTATGCTGTCATAAGCAGCATGGTATGCTTCGCAGTCTGTTTAGTAACTAAATGGAGCGGTGTGAGCTCTAGTATTACCTCAAGTGCTGCGGTGGGGCAGGTGCGCATTGCCAGTGGCGCAGATGCAGGCACGTCATTGCAGCTTCGATAATTGCTGACCTATCGAAGTCTGCCCTGCTTTAGATGCCCAGACCACCGCTCCATATGTAACAATAGGCCCCACGATCATGGTGTACAGCCACCTGGTGATACTTGGCTTGCAACCGCAGGATCTGCCGGCCAGGCGTCTGCACACCATGAGTGCCTTTGTGGCTTTGGATAGCGTTAGCTCCACCGCAAGGTAGAGTCTAGTGTGAGACCCAAGTATTTAACTTAGGCAGAATGACTGCAAGTCTGATCAGTCCGCCCCAAGCTTCATCCCGTTGTAATGTTCGTACGAGAATCACTTACCAACTCCTGGTTCTTCGTACACTCTGTTTCGTGCGTCAGGCCGCCATACGTCGGAACGTCATATCAGTCAAGTGCAATTCAGGTGTCGGCTGGTGTCAATTCCCGACATGTTCCGGCCTGCGCTCCATGCGTGATTGGAGTGTATCGTATGTACCTCGTGCTGTAAGAGTTTGCACCCGCAACACCTTACAGTGGCGTCGCCAAACAACACCACAGTGCAATAAACGCCCTTTCGGGTTCTACAGCTGCAACAACCACCGCCTACACGACACTCCCTCACTCCCAGGATCCCTTTTAGACGCCCGAGACAAACTAGACTTTTACAATCGAGGAGATAACTGCATTTATGAGCCGGGAACGCGTATCGATACCTGCGGGCCAAGAACCAAGTTAAATCGCCGCTCAGATCTTCTGAGTTGTTCAGGTTTCAACGCAATACGTAAGGAGCGCGAGCGAAATAATTGTCGAGGCCTAGCCTTCATTCTGCACAACACCGTGCAATACTGTCTCATTGATGGCGTGATTGACGCAGGGATACTACACTTGAATGTCAGGGCATAGCTATCCGATCAGGCAATGTCATGTTCGAAATACCATATATACATCCCCTCTGTTACATGTTGCCAAGCAGAATATCACCAGAACATAGGTGCGCTACTTCGTTGTGAAAATCGTTTGATACTAGGCGACTTTAACGCGCACCACAATCTTTGGCAGTCATGCCTCTCAAACGATCGTAGGGGGATGGAGCTGGCGGAACAGATAGACGATTAGACATTCTGCACAATGAATGACGAAGCTTCCACTAAAATATGGGCGCCTGCAGTAGCTTGTCGAATATTACCATCCCTAGTGGTGGTCTGATAAATAGCATAACTTGGCGACCTATGCTAATCCTCGCATTAGACCATCTGTCCATAATATTTTGACCGAAAACCCTCCCGACTTTATCTCTGCATACAACCGCACCTTTGTTAACTTAAAAAGAGCTAAAGTACATTTTCCAGCCGAAGCAGCGAGCACGACACCTTACGCCATGTAAGGTGATCTCCAAATAAGGGATCTCAATGCGAAGATTCGGAAAATTGTGAATCAGCATAAGTGGTTAAAATGGGAAGAACACCTGAAGTCTTGTAACCTCTTCACCGGTGTGAGTAAGCTTTGGTCTACTGTCAAGTCCTTGTCAAATCCGATTAAACACGACGACCAGGTGGAAATTTAATTCGAAGGCCATGCTTCCTCGGGGTGACCCGATTCTAGCAGACCATTAACATAGTTTCTTAGCACTTAGCGACATAAACGTCCAGATAGTTCATGGCCTAAACCAAAAGTCACTCTGTGAGAGGACCTCGTAGTGTTGGACTTGTCAAGAGCTTTGGACACATTCAATCATACAATGCTACTTGAGGACATAGAGCAATCAACGCTCCCTCCAGGACTGAAGAGATGGTTTCGAGGTCAAGACTCTAAACTCTTCGGACTGTCAATAACACTAAGATTTTAGGTGTTACATTCGACAGCATGTGCTCCTTCATACGACAACTGCCAAAGTACAGAGCCGCAACAAAATCCTTAAGTCTCTAGCCAGCATGGCAAAAAGACAAAGAAACGTTGTGGGCTTCAGACGAGTCAAAATACTGCACTCCGGACTATTACAGGAGGCCTCTTGATGTCTTTGGTTGAACATTTGCACCACGAGGCCAATAATGATTTCGGTCAAGGAATATAATAACCTCCACGAGGATGAAAAGAGAGAGAGAAGTCCAGCATGACTTCGGTCAAGGAATATAATGACATCCGCGAGGATGGAAAGAGAACGAGCGATAACTCTGCTTAAGAACACTTTTCAGGATCCACAGCAAGTATCTTAAACAGTCATAGTGAAGAACTAATCTCAACAACTGATACATGGTCGTTAGCTTAAAAGATAATCACCTACAGACCGGTACAGTAGACTCTCCTACAGAATGGAGAACAACAACTAATATCCGTGCTGGTGCACATCATGAGAGAAAGCATAGCTTGAGCATACATACTTATGGCCAAGTCCTTCAAGCCAATAAGCTTAACATCCTTTAACATAGAGGCCATGGCCATATGCCTATTTAGAATGTAGATCAATCAATATAGCGTTATTCCAACTCTCAGACATTTTAAGGAATGCAATAGACTCACGTAAGAAATGCGTTGAAAAACTAGTTAGGAACAGGATAAGCTCATGTTTAAAAATAGGTTAGCAAAAAAGCTAGTAGATAGTGAAACCATTCCAATAAGAACCACAAGACGAGGCCACCAAGGAGGAGTACTATCCCCTATCCTATGGAGCCTAGTGGTAGTTGATTTTGCTAGACCTTCTGACAAATAACGGCATGTGCGATATTATACAGAGAGCGCTCACACTAATAAAGAAATGCTGCTCAGAAGCAAGACTAAGCATCAATCCTGCAAAGACTGCTATAGTGCCATTTACTAGAAAACATAAAATAAATATGAAAGATATAGGAATAGGTAATATTAGAAAACATAAAATAAATATGAAAGATATACTAATAAGTAATATCGTAATAGAACCCATTCTCGAAACATAATACTTCGGGATTACTTTCGACTCTAGAGTAATGTGGAAAAGGCACATGGACCAAGCAATCAGTAAAGCGACAAGGTCACTGATGATATGCAGAAGAATAGTTGGAACGACATGAGGATGCACCCCCAAGATAATACACTGCATGTATACTATATTGGCAAAGCCGGTAATCAGATATGGAGCAATTACCTGGTCGGAAAGAGTGAAACTAAACTCAGCAAGAACGGCACTGGCAAAACTACAAAGACTTGCGTTCGCGTGTACAACAGGTTGCATGAAAACATGCACCACAATGGCACTGGAAGCCCTACTCGACCTCACAACCCTTCACGAAGTTATAGAGCTTTCGCAAAAGAAAACTTTTTCCACGTGTGAAGAAATCATACTAAGGACTTATTGAAGGAAGTAAAATAGCTGTCAAACTTGCGACAAAAGCAACCTCGGCCCCACCGGCGGGACCAGAGCCCTTTTTCTCAATAGACCTTCACACGATAAAAGAAGGACGAAAACAGAATAAAAAGGAAATAAAAGATAAGTATTGCTATAGTAGCGACGGAATTAGACACTCAAAGCAACTAATAGATGACTACAACACCAAAAGATTTAAATATATCATCTTATTTAGCAAGATTAATTTAAGAAAACTAACAGGACTTTTACAGGACACTGTGGACTGCGCAAACATCTGCACAGGATATAAATGAGCTCTGACGAAACGTATGTTTTCAATGAGGTAAAGCCCGAGACGCCGGCGCACATATCATTGGAATGCGGAAGGCTGCCGCATTTAAGTGTTATGTAGCCGAAGCACAGTCGTATTAAAGCCATCAATCCCTCAAGCATCCTAGATTTTATAAGAGCTTTTGAACTAAATGAAGCAATATGAAAAGAATTAGAGAGCAGAATATACCAATAGTCGCGGTGCACATCCTCCTACATCTATCTATCTAAGCATCTAGGTTCGTCATGAGTAGTTCTACTACGGAAATCTGCCAAACCAGGGGGAGTCTTATCGCCCGATAACTCTCCTTTCCACAGTAGTAAAAATATTTAAAGCGCTGTTGCTCTCGACCTTCATACACCATCTGAGCCTAGCCATCAACATGGTTTCCGTGAGGTACACAGTACCCCCCCAGCACTTAGCGTCATAAACGCCCAGATAACTCATGACCTTAATTAAAAATCACAATGAAAGAGGAACATTTTAGTAGCTTAGGACTTGTCAAAAGTTTTGACATCGTCAGTGATACAACGGCACTAAAAGATATTGAAAAATCTACGCATCCTGCAGGGCTGGAGAGATGGACCATGAATTATCTGAGCGGTCGTAAATCTTATTAATACGAAGTAAACTTTTCCAGATGAGAAGAATTGGAAGTGGAAGTAGTGGAGGTCTCTCCCCTCTACTCTTTCACTTCTATATCTCGAACCACTTGAGGGAATTTCCATTACGCTGATGATTGAAGTCGGGTGCTGGAATTGATGACAAGTGGTCGGAAGTGAACGCATCTATGAGTCGGCAGGCCGCTGAAGGGTTGTTGTCCATCGCCCGAAAACGCAAGTAAACATACTTTGCAACTGCCTAAATTAAATGTTGAAGTGTGCATATTTTGCAAATTTTTTTCTATACGTGCGTAGACACCGCTTACCCGTTTTTAGCCGAGTTATCAACAGCACAAAAATCGTTTCTTTTTTTTCGCTGTTTGACGCTAATTCGAGATACAAATACAGTCAGGTCCATCGGAGTGGAGGACTTCCCTTTCCTCTGCTACCACCGGCAGGTACTGAATCTAATACTTTCATTGCTGGAGTGTTCTCATCCATCCGGACAATATGACCTAGCCAGCGTAGCCGCAGTCTTCGCTGAACTACTTATGCCATCGGCCGACTCATCAGATGTTGTTATTGTCCATGCCTCCGCACCATATAGCAGGATGGGAATGATGAGGGACTTGTAGTGTTTGGTATTTTTTCGTCGAGAGAGGACTTTACTTTTCAATTGCCTACTCAGTCAAAAGTAGCACCTGTTGGCAAGAGTGATTCTGCGTTAGGTTTTAAGGCTGATATTGTAGTTAGTGTTAATACTGGTTCCAATATAGACGAACTTATCTACGACTTCAAAGTTATAACTGTCAACAGTGACGTATGAGCCAAGTCGCAAATGCGGTGACTGTTTAATTGATGATAGCAGATATTTCGGCTTGTACTCGTTCACAACCAGACATATACGCTACGAACTAAGGTCGTGAAGCCAATGACATCATATTTGAAGAGATCGGCCGACAACCCAGCGTCAACTGATTTAATGCAATATGAACAATCCATTTTTAGGTAATCACATAAATCATAACAGCTCAATGCGTTGAGACGTTTGCTTGAGTCGAACCAATGTATGCCTGGGAGTAAGCTGTGTACTCGTAGCTTATTTACTCAAGTAATGTAGTAGTGATTCAAAACATGTGACGCATATTCTGGTAAAAATGTATGAGCCTTGGGTATGAACGCATGTTGGAAGGTTTCGATGCGTACATACATGTACAAATATTCGAGTACGTATGACTATGATAAATTTTTGGTTATTACCTACAAAAACGAACGGTGATGAGAAAATCATGTAATTGCTAATCGGTACTGATTCAAACTTGTTGTTTGCCGTTCGATTCGAGTACATAAATCAAACTGACAGAATCAGCCAGAGTAACGGATCAGTACTCGAAAAAAATGAAGAAAAATGGATTACTCGTTGCAGTTCTGTGGTACGAACTTCATATGCGCATAAGGAGAGCCAAAAAAGTCAGCGAGAGATTTTTGACACATATTTAATGAAGTCACCACACCCAATATTCACTGGCAGTTCAATTTCTCAGCCAATTCTAACTGTGGAAGATGCTGGGATCGACTTTACCACATTGTAAAAATACTTCTGTTGAAAGAGGAGGTACCAAAGGAAGCGCACTTATAGTCATTGAAAGTAGAAATAACTCGAGGCCGCTCACTCAAGTATCTTTGTCATCGGAGGAAGATGACCCATGACGCCTAACCACTTTTTAATTGGGTGTCCTAACAAGAGGGAAGCAATGGATACAACATTATGAAAAAAAATGGATACAATGGATACAACTTTATTTTCAACAGGTAAGATTCGTCAGAAATGTCATGACAAAGTAGATGAATATTCGAAGGAATAAAATAAGACTAGAACAATTTAAAATGTCAGAACGATAAGGACGATCGGTCAACTTATCCAATTTGGAAACGCTAGGGAAAGGACATAAAACCAACGAACACAAACTCCGAATCAAAGCTGTGCGGGCAGTAGAAAAATATTGTTAGGTGAGTTGATTTGGTGGGATATTTACTGGTTTCACGCAACAACTCAAGCTCCTGTTTTGCGATGGGAGGTAGTCAATGAAGTTGTTGATATTTAATTGTCAAACACAATAGTATTTTCGCACAGGAGTTAATTGATCAAATCCTTTGTTGGATTAAAGCCCTAATTTAGATCGATGTACCATACAAAATAAAAATCGTAATTTACTACATTAGTTCTTAATCGAATATATGTACATATATCAAGTTGAAACTGGTATGCAACCAGTGAAAAAAGGGGTGTTAGGTGAGTTGGTTTGGCGGAATATTTACTGGTTCATGCTCTTGTTCCGCGATGGGAGGGAGCCAATGAAGTTGTTAATAATTATTTGTCAAACACAATAGTTTTTTCGCACACGAGTTAATTGATCAAATAACTGGCCTTTTTTGGACTAAAGCCCTAATTTAGATCGATGTACCATTCAAAATAAAAGTCTTAATTTACTACATCAGTTCTTAATCGAATATAAATCGAGTTGAAACTGGTAGCAACTCTGCGGGTTGTTGTCCACGCTGTAAATTTGGCTGTGTTTATTGAAAAAATAGGATTCAGCAGATGAATTTTAATCATTAGAAAAAATAAGGCTATTACCGAAAGTTTTTGGGTTATTGATTGGGGGAATTTTATATCACCGTCAATCGTTCAATATGGGTATGAGGTGATTGAAATTCCTTCTAATGGTTGGAGGGGAGAGAATACCACCGGAACCTCCTGATTAGCTTTCATATCTATGAATTTGAACTCAAAATAGTACTAATGATTAACGACCGCTTAGATAATTAATGAATTAATGAATCGGTATTTTCAGCTGGGGAAGGCATTGATTGTTCAATATTTTTTAGCAGCGTAGTGTGATTGATTTGTGACGAACACGGATGATAGAACAAAATTGAATCAAAAATAAATTGCCAGAAGCAACTAGACAGCGAATTCGTAGTAGCCAGAATGTTCTAGAGGCGAAGTTTTGTTAAAGATCTACTATATATGGGCTGCCAGTTTGTGCTGCACACACAGTTCTAGTTAGAGTGTTGTCGTGTTAAGAGCAATTGAGACATAAGCAAGAAGTTGTAAGCTCGAATAACAAGCAATAAGTGTTAAGTTGAAATTAGAAATAAAGATAAGTGTATGGTTATTAAATTGGGACTTTTATTTAACAATTCAGTGATCGAACTCAAGAGTGAGTTATAGGTAGACGATTTATCGAGAAATCCATTACAATTGGTGTCAGAAGTGGGATTGTCAAATAAACTCACAAAGAGAGAATAAACATGGCCAAGTTTAACGATCTGAAGATTCCACAACTGCAAAAACGTGGCTTGGCAACAAAGTAAAGTCTAAATTACAGTCACGGTTACGAAGAGCCATGGAAGCCAAAAACATTAATGTTGACGAATATGTCTTTCAATTGGAATTAGAGGAAGAGACAATAAAGATACAAGAAAAGAAAGTGACTCAATGTTCAGTAGAGGTTATTTGTGCTGCGTGGGAATCGTTTTTTGAGAGTTTGTCAGCACAGTTGTCAGCAGCAAAAGAGATGGACGAAGGTAGGTCAACGCAGGTTTTCTCTTCTGAATGATCTGAATCAAAATTGACATACCCTTTGCTTTCTCCGCTATGTTGTTGAAGTATAAATTGTCAAGCAAAGAGGGAGAAATAGAGTCTCGAAGTTTACAAAAATTGTGAAAATTTCGTCTTATCTACAAAATGAAAATTCATTCTTCTATTTATTATTTTCAGATTCCGTCAATGGAAATGTTTCTGCAACTTTTCTGCTAAAATATACGAATTTAAAATGGCTAGACAGCTATATAAGTATTATTATAACTTAATCTAACCTCAAGAAAGAATTAAATGCCGTTCATTATTACCATTCTACATAGTACCCTTTAAACAGATTAAATAAATCATAAACTCCTGAACTTTTGAACAGATATTTCTTATTATTAAAATTTTGCACACTGTGTCCAACTTAAAAAATAGGATAATTTACATCTTTGCAATTTGCAAATAATTTGTTTACTATTTGACAAAAGGTTATAGTAATCAGTAAGATTCTAACATATGACGGTGTAAGGTACTTATCCGCTGCATTAAGTAGATTGTGCTAAGTTGAAAGTTAAAACATGTGTTGCCACCTGAGAAAATCTCTGAGTACCAAAATGCCTACCAAATCTGTTGCAAATCTATCAAAGTTTCTTATCATCAAAACATTGACGTCGGGCAATGGCATCGATGATATGTGTTCAACATTAAACCGCTATCTTATCATTATTTCTCGCTTCTTTTTTGCAAGGGCACTCTCCCCACCTAAATTAACAGCAACCACATTTTCGAAGAACTCGAAAGAGTACAGACTGGATCTTGATATCACAGTGGATGGATTAAAATTCCGACTGTCAACTACCCTCTTATGTTTTAAGCGTTACATTTCTGCTCCTTCACTCCACAGACGGCCGCCATTACTGCCAAAGTACAAAGTCGCAACAAAATTCTCGAGTCAGTAGCCAACAGCTCCTCGGTAAAAACGTAAGGACAAAGAAACGTTGTTGACAACATAGGAGGCAATTGGTCGGCTGGTCGTCAACTACGCTGCACCCATATAGTCGCTTGGAAGTAGTGAAACGCAGGCGAAGAAGCTTTAGGTGTGTCAAAATACTGCTCTCAGTACAATTACAGGTTTCCTCTTGATGGCTCATGTCGAAGAACTACATAGTGAGGCCTGCATGCTTTGGGATGTTCATGCAAAACAGTACGACTCCTTCCCAATGATTGGCGGACTTGAAGTCAAACTACCACCGGTAGAAAATGAAGAGCCCGAGTTGCAATTAATCCCACTCATCTAACTCCCCTCTCCCAAAAGTCCGACCACGTCGAAACAGCACATTTCCTGGGAACATCATCAGATGAATTCGATGACAACAAACTTAAACCTTACTACCTAAGTGGGGATCAGATAACCGCTACAACAAAATTATTGTCAAGTTGTTAATTGACATGTCGCAAAAGGTGAAGTTTTCATTTACCTGACGTCGATATCATTTTGTTCGCTTACTGCGGAGGTCTTAGGCACTTTATTGTTATACCAAAAAAAAATGATATGTGTACAAATTTTAAAATTAATTTTCATTCTAAATACAACTTATAAAAAAGATTGCCTACGAACTAAACTACCAAAATCAAATGAAAGAACCAATTTTGCTCCGATTGGACCGCTGGTCATATATTCTATTAATGATACGGTCACAATAGAAAATCGAATTGTCAGTCGCATCAGCCATGGAGAAATGGTCCTATTCAACGTATCTTAATGACACTGTCATAATCTACGTTATGTTTGTCACATATATAAACCAGTCTCAAAGCCAAACAATGGCCATTTACGGTTTAAATTTTGAAAATTCCTGCAATGTCAACCCGTAACCGTCATGAGCCAGGTATGTGCATGTTCAGACAAGGATAATTTTTGCCGCCCAAACCGGTTTTCGTAGGCGAGGGGACGTCGTTCATTATGAAATTCTTTTCATTGATGCTCGGTTTCAAAGGAATATTTAGATTATATTCGGAAATTTATATGTTATTACCTCTTTTTTTGTACGTAATATGCATATGTGAATTCAAAAATGCATAATATATAATGATAATGTGCGACAAAAGAGTCCCCGTCTGAACGCCGTCTATGCAGCTGGTTTTTCTTATAGATTTCATAACTGATAGCTGTCATGATCTCGAGCATTGTATAATCCATTGTATATTAATACAATGATCTCGAGTTATTAGAAAGCCAAAGATCTCTGAAAGAGGTAAACCGGACGTTACACGATCAACAATTGCTTTCAAGTTGCAATACACTAACACTTTTTACTACCACACTGTCACTTTTGAAACGCCGTCTTGTTATCAATTTTTCCATTCAAGTCGTGGGGCATGTAGACGATCAATTTTAAACAGCTGATCACATAGTTTTCAAACAAAGAACATTTATGGATTGATATCAAAATATAAATATATCTATACATTATATTGTTAATTTCAAACTATTATTGATTATCAAGGTGCTTGCAGCCTTTAAATAAACTTGGCAAGTAGTTTGTGTGAACAACTTGAAAGCAAGTTCTTGATCGTTTAACTGCAGCGTAATACTTGTACCGAAGAAACAAAATCTTGAAAAGACTACGATGACAACATTTGACTCAGTGAAACGACAACAAAAAATAAAAACGAGTACCTCCCAATAGAAAAAGATTAAATTCGTATCTCAAATATGTTGTTCATACCCTCATAGTTTTCTACTACCACCTGCCTATTTTACGAACTTGAACGTCGCTTGGTATACATTTTTCCAATCAAGCCGTGTGGCAACTCGTTATATTTATATGTTAGTATTAAAATATAAGCATATCAATCACTTTCTGCAGAAATGTATGTGTCTTACGAATAGCTTATAGTACACAAAAAGTAAAGATGAAAAAAATTCGATTTTGAATATATATGTTTTCGTCCAACGAGATGACATTTCTCAACTTTACTCTTTCTTCCCATTCTACAGTATCTTCCCATTAAACTATGTATTTCGTGCAAAACTTTCAAGAATTTTAAGTTTTTTCCATAACGACAGCATTTTGAAACTGCAATATTATTGATTATCAATGTGCTTGCAGTCCACTGCAAAGCTGTCAATTTAAATAAATTTTGACAAGTAGTTAGTGTGATAAACTTGATTATGTAATGCTGGAAACAGGCACGGATATTCCGCACTTCCGTAGTTACCGCCCGTATCAAACCAAATTTGCCAAAAGTTATGTCCATAGTGGCATCGTAGAAATCTGTTCTCTTTTGTTTTCAATTGACCAATGTTGCCGTTGTTCAATATGTATACACGATTTTTCACACATTTAATATTTTAGTTATAGTTTTGTATAATGTAAAAGCTCAAAACTAAAATCGAACTATTAAAAATAGTCTATCTATCTTTATATATAAATTTCTTCTGTGCGTATGTATGTCACTCAACTCCTCCTAGACGGCTGGACCGATTTTGATGAAATTTTTTTTGTGAGTTCAAGCAGAGAACGTATATCAGAGAAGGTTCATGGTGTGCCAAAATGTTCCTCTTGACGGAGGGTTACTCGCCGACTTAAGAGGATCTCACCACAAACAAATTATAAGCGGATTTCACCAGAATTTTATCCCTGCGGAGCGCAAAATAACAGAATTGAACATTTTGAGTGTTAAATGAGAAAAATAATGCTAATAAATGAAAAATATATGTGAAAGACTGCCAATGAAGCGAAAAGATAATATATATATATATATATATTACCATACATGCAGGTGCTTTTTTCTAACTTTTTCTAATATATGTTTTAGTGCGGAAATCCCGCCAAAACGAACCACAGAAGCTAATACATGTGTATTTACAATATAAGCAGGTGGTTTTTGATTGGAAAGTACTTGTATATTATATATGTTTTAGTGGAGAAATTGCGCCAAAACGTAAGTAGTTAGATTTTTTTCTAATTCTAGTTAATATATGTTTTAGTGGGGAAATTTCGCCAAAATGAAAGAAAAGAAGGAAATTGTCAACGGAATTTTAGTTTAAAAAGATTTTCGACGCGAGTACATCAATTCGTTTCCGTTTTTCTGCTGTTGGTTTATAAATTTGTATAAAACTAAAAAAAAATTAAAATGTCAGTTAAAAGGAAGTGTCGCGTTCGCGAGTGTATTGCAGAATCGGAAAGATTGTTTTCCTTTCCAAAAAACGAGGAGGACCTCCAAAAGTAGGTGGAAAACCTCAAAATCTCACCACCGCTGGATTTACCCGCCCACAATGCATTCGTTTGCATTAAACAGTTCGAGAGAAGTGCAGTGGGTGTGAGAAGATTGGTGGCACATGCTGCGCTCACCCTCAACCTTGGTAAGTTCTTCTTCTTTCAATAATATAAAATTATATAGAGTGGTTTATATAAATATACATTTGTTTAACTTTATTAGGATTAGAAAAACTTTAAAACTTTATTTTAATTAGAAACATGTGTATAATTTATGATATAATATTAGTATGGTAGCAATATAATATAATATATTTCATACATATAGTTGGATGTGTATGTAGGCATGTATGTATATTGAGAGTATAATTTTAGTAGCAAATATACTAATGTTTATATATGTACATATGTTAATATATGTACTTATGTATATGAACATTAGTATATTTGCTGATACGTCTAATATAAGTTCATACAGTGATGTGCGATGAAATAGAGCCAGCACTATAGATATCTTTTAAACCAATATATTTCATGAAATTTTGTTTTTTCAGTTTTTTTTATATTGGTAACAAAAAACAATCCATGGAGTATATATTAAGATACCAATTAAAAGTGTTAAGTGTAAAATCAAAATTAAAAAATTAAAAACTCATTCAAAACTGTAATTTTTAATGAAATAATCAATAGAAAGGACAAAGAATAATAACTGTTACATTAATATTTAGTAAAGTACTAACAGCTGGAATTTTATGCCATCCGGCCTTCACTAGCCTCCAAAGATCGTCTATTTACTATCTTTTTTATACTCTCGGAACTTGTTGCTACTGAGTATAATAGTTTTGTTCACCTAAAAATAATCGAGTTAGATATAGGGTTATATATATATAAATGATCAGGATGACGAGTTGAAATCCGGGTGACTGTCTGTCCGTCCGCTTTTAGCATCTTCATCGACGGTGTGAAAATGCGTGAAATCTAAAACGAGTATGGTATACTTAGCGAGAGTATAAAATGTTCGGTTACATCCGAACTTAACCCTTCCTTACTTGTTAGTTTTACTAATATATTTTAGTTCGAGTCAGCTAAAATTATATAAAATAAATAAAATAAGACGATATAAAATTTATATTTTATTGTAATTATATACGTTTATACATACAACATGAACAGGTGTTGAATATAAAATTTTTATGTAATTAGGTTACGACGAAGCTTCTAGGCATTTGGGGACGGGTCCACTGCCCCGAAGAAGATGCTGCATTAGCAGTTGCGTTTCTAGGCAGGCGACGCTGTAAGTTCCCTAAAAAGAACGTTGTTCGTCAGAGTTGGGCAGAGGCTTGCAACATTGTCGTGTCGCCTTTCGATACTCTATTTATTTGTCGTAACCATTTTGACCCTGAGTACGTCTCTAGATTCAAACTTTTGCCTGGGGCTATTCCATGTTTCTGATTAGAGTCAGAACTAAAACGTAGCTCTTCTAGTACTGACTCTGATTGGGTGTGCCCGCCCGTCACTATCACTTATGAACGTCCTAAGGTAACTGTAGGAGATAGAGAGGATGACATAACCTTAAGGGAATTCTAAGAATATTCCATTTTAGAGGAAAAAAGTAAGGAAGGGCTAAGTTCGGATGTAAACGAACATTTTATACTCTCGCAAAGTTAAATGGTATATTCGTTTGAGGCTTCTTTATATATTTTAATAATTAGAAGAAGGAACTGTTGCCTTAGTTATTTACTTTTCGATCACAGTGAAAATAATTAGAGCAATTTTTAAACTAAATTTACTCAAATTATGAGAAATCGTTCTTGTGCTTTTTGTATACGCTTATAATTGATTTTATATGGTATGCATTACAACTGTATTGAGAAGTATGAAAAGAAATCGTTTTTGAACAATGAATAACATTTTTTATTTATTATATCGATATTATTATACATGTTTAGCTTAAAAATAATAAATATTAACAACTTTAAAAATGATATAATATTATTATATTAATTTGTATATAATATTTACAATATTAAACATAAATTTTTGTAGAAATCCAAATCCAAAATTATATTTCTTTTTTCCTTATACTATTTAATTTCTATCATATATTTATACAATAATGTCATATATAATAACAAATTATATATATAATTTAAATTTTCTTAATTAGATTATTTACATATTTTTCTTAAAATTGTCTTAAAAACTACTGTCAAAATTCCTATACCATTCCAATTCGATTATATTTGGAAAAAAAAATGAAGAACTATTGCACTAAGTCTGAAAACTTTAGTTCGAAATAGAGACGCAAATACTGTCATGATAGCTGTGTACTGTCTCAAAAGTAATTGCATTTACACGGGAAGGATCCATGTTTGAAAATGGCCAATCAATTTGTGTACCGGCAGGTGTAGTTGAATATTCTGCACCAAGCAGGGAACTAAAGTTTTTTTCTTGGAGCAGATTTCTTATTGCAGTCCCTGTGGACATTAAACAAATGTTAAAATCTCCAACAATTAGGATATTTTGATTGCCTAACTCAGAAGTAAGGACTTCCTGAAGTTCTACAATTAATTGTCTGACAGAGAAAGCTGAATTTCTATATAGAACCAGAATATTAATATTGAAACATTTAAACAAAACCGGTTCTAAAACTTTGCGGCCTGAATAAATTTTCTTTACCGCCTTTGATTCTATAGAGCAAGCAATACAATGCTTTGCATATATTATAATGCCCCGTTTATTTCTGTTGGTTGTTTCCGTGCATCTATCCTCAGCTCGTTAATTGGAGTAAATCCTGGTATATCAAAACTTTCGCAAGGATAACTCCAAGTTTCTACAAAACATAAAATATCTGAAGATAGCATCAAACAGTCGCTTTTTATATCAATAATGTGAGCGTGAAGACTCTGAACATTATGGAATAAAATTTGATGTCCTGATGTTCGGGAAATCATAAAATTGAAACTTGTTGTCAAAGCTTTATTTGTGTTCAATTCCTTCAGTTCCCTAAATATAGGATCCGATTCAGAAAATTTGTTAGGAGGAATAAAATTTCCTATGATGAATAGACCTTCTGCAGAAGTAGCTCGACTACAAGCGACATATAATATATTGAAGCTCTAGGCATTCTGGGTCGAGTATGAACTACATCTTTATTATATGTGTCACCCTGACTTTTATGAATAGTTATTCCCTCAGCCGGAACAACTGGAAACTGATTTCTTTCAATTGAATTTTGTTCATTTCTTTTATATTGAAAAGATTTTAGAACTTTTTTAATTGGTGTCCAAGAACTTTCTAGAGGATGAGGCTTTTTTGATAGTGCTATCAAACCAACAGAAGGTTCCAAAAATTTAATCCACAGAATTGTTGGAAAAGAACAATTGAAATCAATTTGCATAAGTTGTCCAGCTTTTGAAAAGTTTAACTCTTTCCAAAATATTATCATTTTCATTTATACCAATTCCTTTAACTGAATCTTTTGCAGTTGAAAGTAAAACTTTTGTAGGGATTCGACTGAGCTTAAGGGCATTGAAATTATTTGTCTCTTCATTAGACCAAAATAAATGTATGGCTTCATCGGGAACTTCTTCGAAATTAACTACTCGAGTTTCAATGAGTGATATGTCCTCATTTGTCATAGTACCAGATGCCATATGATTTAATGCAATTGCAAAGGCCTGATCCTCCCGTTGTCTCATTATCTCTGTTAATTCAAAGTATTTAAATAACTCCCACAAAAGGGGAACCAACTAAAGTGCTGTATGCATCATTGGGATTAGGAGAGAATATCCACCTATCTCCAACAGGTGAGAGTTGCTTCAAATCACCAAACACTATGATCGGTATAGCACCGAAGGGGCTGCCTGTTTTGAAAATTTTTTTTAATCTCGCATCAACAGAGCTAAACATACGAGCACCTACCATCGATATTTCATCAATTATGATTAATTTTAAATCGATAAGTCTGGAATACAATGAATTCACTGTGTCATTGCTAAGTGGCCTCAACTCTCTATTTAACTGATTAACAGGTAAAGAGAATATTGAATTAAGGGTCATTCCACCTATTCCGAATGCTGCTTTACCCGTAGGTGCGCAAAGAAGAACTTTTAAGGAACTTGGATTGGATCCAGGTGTAGAATTGTAACGATGGTTAAGAGCTTGATATATTGCACCTGCACCGCCGCCAATGAACTCATAAAATGGGAGATTTGTGTTTAGGTGGTGCATCTAATGTGTCAAATAGGTTCTTTGCTTAGTATTTAGACTTTGAACTAAAGAAAATAATTCCTCAACTGGAATTAAAGGGGGTAGTTTAATAAGTCTAATATTGCAATCGAATTCAGTGCCATTATCTGTTGAATCTTCGCCATGCAAGTCCAGTAAATTTATATTTGGGCTTATTTCTGGAAGTGCCAACACTCTGAACTCATTTTCCACGATAGGTAGTTCATTTTGAGCACCTTCGTCCAAGTCTATTTCATTATAAAGACTTTCTAGAACATTTTCAAGTTCTCTTTGCTCAAAAACATCATATTTTCTTTGATTTTCCTCAATTATAATACGATGTGTTATGCAAGTCTGCTCATTATCGTTTTCAAGGAGATCTTGCTGTTCATTCCGCCAAGGATAGTAAAGCATTAACATTTCGCGGAAATACTCAACTCTGGCCAAATCTGGGTTAAACCTTCTATACCGAATAATACAAGGTTTGGTACGTTTTTTCACAAAACCGCTACCGTCTTTAAGAGGCATTACTTGCTTCCGAAATAAATTTGTGACCTATATGTTTAAGTTTTTCTCTGATATAGCTTCATTTAAGAGCCTAGAAATTCCCCTGTTAGACTTCTTAATATAATTAATTATATATGAACAGCAAGCATATGCATCCAGTATATATTGGATATCCATATTTGCTCTATGGAGTTCCAAAATCAGAGGATTATAAGCGCTTATAAAACGATCCTGTAATTTTCTTTTTAATAAAACTTTGGGTTTTTTTAAACTTGACCTAAGGGCTAACAAATAGTCATAAAAAGACATATTTATTCTACTATTAGACAGGAAGTGTTCAAAATCGTTTAAATTAGAAATGTCTTCTGTAGTCATATTTGAATTTAAAACGTTTTGAATTTTGAAAAAGTTTTCCTTGTGTCTTTCTGAATTTTGACTTGTTTCTGTAAGAGGTAACAGTATTTGCGTTGAAGGCATTGGTGGATATGGTATACCAAAACGACAAAACTGTTGTCCTCTTATTTCCCTAGTACAAGACCGACTGTGGTTATGCTTTTGATAACCCAAATAACTTTCTAAGTGGCTGATCGAACCATCGGTAGAAATATAATTGTCAATAAAACTAATGGCATCAGGGAATGTCTGAGGATCTTGAAGGTTGATCCTGGGAGCATTATTAAGCCAATACATGCCATGTACATGCGGGGAACCTCTCTGTTGAAACTCCACTCTCTAGTAGAAATTTGTAACAAAATGCTCTCCAAAAATGCCGGCGTTATCTTTAAAAAGCTTAAGAATTTGTCGATACCGGTACTCAAAATATCTAGCACAAGTAACTTCTATGATTACAAAAAATTAGAACTGCTACAAATTAAGAATAGTACATCCATTTGCCTTAGAAAGTTTTCAGGTCGCAACCGAGTTACGGCCCAAAATCTATTAAACGAAAACTTTGTTCAAAACTTGATTCAACACGATGATGGTTACAAGGTTTTAAAAGGCGTTAAATCCTAACCTGCGCACTGGGAAGCTGAGAAGAAAAAGGCAATCGCTATGATTCGCCAATTTGGGCTTCCAACATTCTTTATCACTTTATCGGCTGCAGAATCTCATTGGGTTGAGCTTTTGGTCATCCTCTCTAAAACTGTTGATTCTAAAGATATTTCGGAAGAGGAAGCCAACAGTTTAACAACCCAAGATAGATATCGCTTAATTCGGCAGACGCGGTCATAGAGCGGTCTCTAGTAGAAATTTGTAACAAAATGCTCTCCAAAAATGCCGGCGTTATCTTTAAAAAGCTTAAGAATTTGTCGATACCGGTACTCAAAATATCTAGCACAAGTAACTTCTATGATTACAAAAAATTAGAACTGCTACAAATTAAGAATAGTACATCCATTTGCCTTAGAAAGTTTTCAGGTCGCAACCGAGTTACGGCCCAAAATCTATTAAACGAAAACTTTGTTCAAAACTTGATTCAACACGATGATGGTTACAAGGTTTTGAAAGGCGTTAAATCCTAACCTGCGCACTGGGAAGCTGAGAAGAAAGGCAATCGCTATGATTCGCCAATTTGGGCTTCCAACATTCTTTATCACTTTATCGGCTGCAGAATCTCATTGGGTTGAGCTTTTGGTCATCCTCTCTATGACTTCGTCTGACCGAATTAAGCGATATCTATCTTGGGTTGTTAAACTGTTGGCTTCCTCTTCCGAAATATCTTTAGAATCAACAGTTTTAGACAACAACTTTGGAATGGAACACGCTCTTCTGTCAAAACGGCGAATTTCAGAACGTATTATCTTGCTACACGTTTCAGAGCATGTACGCTTCTGCCCAACGTATATTGTTCCAAATGACAACTCTTCTGAATTATTATCTTGAATTATGTCAATTGGTCTTTGTCCTTTACCTGGCGCTATAACTAAACGGTTATAGTCTAAGTTTTCTACAGGAATATTGTCCAAAATAGTTTCTTGACCGGCTGGATTTAGCTCTGAAGGTAAAAGACCCGTGGGAATATTATTACCTGAGCGATTATCATGAGAAGTTTGTGCCGCATGAAAAGATTGAACCAATCGGGAATCCTCTGCAGATGCAACAAACGGAACTTCTTCTTGGTTATTAAATTCTGAAATCCAGTTTTCATTAATATGTATATTGTGCTCACGATACAGAGGGGTATTCACTAAGAACTGCAAAGCTTCCATAATCTTTGCGGGGCGATGGTATCGATCATATAATCATGATTGTATTCCAAACGCCTTCTTAAGTGAATTTGTATAACATGAGCCTCAGCAAAGGACCTTGGTAGAGATGTCACAATATTGTTAACAGAAATTGGTATATTAACAACAGCACCTTTGAGCAAACTCTGACCTTGATATCCTAACGGACGGATTGTCATAAAAGGCAATCTAGGCATTATGAGACGTTCTTCAATCGGGGTTAAACCTTTCAAACAATCCGGTATTTCAGGAAAGTCTAGACCGTTAGCTAAACATATTTTTGGAACGTTCTTTTTAATAATCGCATTTTTGCAAGTAGCACAAACATTGTAATTTCCATCTTCTAAAGGAAATTTTTGCATTAAAAAGAAGGCGGATGCAGCATTCGGGTGACCTTGCGCAATAGATTCGAAATTTAATTTGCGAACTTGGTGTGAAAACCATAAGCCGCCGCAGCAAATACATATTTCAGTAGGGCCCTTATTTATAATTTGGAAATAAATGTTTTTGAAATCTGTTAAATTGCCACTATTATCAGTTTCTATAACATTATTTTCTTTCGTTAATCGGATTCGTTGGGACTGCCTTTGGTTTTCAATTTGTCTATTGAGTGGGTTATCTCTACGAAGGTGAACTTGACCTTGTCTAAGACGTCTCTGATTCAAAATTTCTTCCCTCATACCCCTCCTACTAAGCTGTCGACGTTGTGTTTCTCTATCACGCTCCTCTCTCCTTATTTCAGGATTTCTTCTTTCATGTTCCCTTTGCATTTGATCACGAATGCGCTCTAAATTCCTATACTCAGGATTTCTTGCGCGAAGTTCTCTATGATCCCTAGTGTTCCTACTTTGTTCATCATAACGTACCTCAGGATTTTCTCGACGAAATCTATGACCTCGAGTATTTCTTATTTGCTCTTCAGAGCGAATTTGGGGATCTTGCCGCCTTGTTCTATGTTGAACAGTATTTGCATTTTGCTCAACAGATCGAACCTCGAGGTCTTCACGCCGAGACCTATGACCTCGAGTATCTCTTATTTCCTATTCAGAGCGAATTTGCGGATCTTGCCGCCTTGTTCTATGCTGAACAGTATTTGCAACTTGCTTAACAGATCGAACCTCGGGGTCTTCACGCCGAGATCTAGGACCTCGAGTATTTCTTATTTGCTCTTCAGAGCGAATTTGGGGATCTTGCCGCCTTGTTCTATGTTGAACAGTATTTGCAACTTGCTCAACAGATCGAACCTCGGGGTCTTCACGCCGAGAGCTATGACCTCGAGTATCTGTTATTTGCTCTTCAGAGCGAATTTGCGGATTTTCCCGCCTGGTTCTATGTTGATTTGTATTGATAATTTATTCGGACAGACGTACATCGGAATCTAATCTACGATTAGCGTGACTTGCAGTATTTTGTGACTGCTCATTATCTCTATATAAAGAGTTTGCACAAAGAACTCTCATACGTCTTCTATTCTGAAGACGACTTAGTAATATAGATTTTCTACTTAATCTAGGCATAATTAATTAATAATAAATGGATTTATATATAAAATACTTATAGATAATACTTATATAATTCAGTCCGTCCGGGTGTTAAAAGTTGGATCCTAGGTGCTGCTCGCTATTGCTCGTTACTATACACTGTACTGTGTAATACACTAAAATTAGTTTGAATAAAGCACTTTGCTTGTAAAGACATCTAGTGAAACTTAAACTACAAACACAGTGTACTGATATTTATTATACTCTTGCAACATGTTGGTACAGCTTACGTACTTTTGTATACCTATATATTACTTAGCTATTAACTAACATAATAATACATAATATTTAGTTATATATATATTTTAGAAATTAGTAGTTTATGTCATTCTATTGAAATTAAGTTCTCGGAAAATCTCTCCGTAAATTACTTTTGTTAAACGCTTTCTAAAACAGGGGATCTATGGTACCTATTTTGAAGGGTCTACCCATGAAGGCTAAATTAACAATAACTTACATATAATTAAGTATGGTATACACATATGTAGAGCAGGTATGTAGATTTTCTTCTTTCTGTCTTAATATCTAAACCTTTCATAAGCTGCCAACGGCGCTAGGTAAAAATGTAATTTTCTTGAGTTTACAGTTCACCTCATGACCTTCATATTAAAATGTGTCGCAAAACTGATATAATAGACAGTAGCATGTAAACCGATGGTCGCAGTTTATCTATAACACCATAAAAAGAGTCTTTAGCCCTTTTAATACTACATTACTATTATTTATTTCATGCAATTTTTTGTAGAAAGATTTTTTTGCTCTATACAAAGTCCAGTACTCTAAGAAACTGTTTGTTGACTGGTATATTTTATAATAAGTTCAACATGATGGCTGAGAAAATATACCTAACCACTGATTATCACCAATTATTAGAAGAAATATATGTATATAGAAATCTATATCTATCACTTTAGGTGATGCAAACAACTCTTTGGTGAACAAAACTATACTCTGTTGCAACATGTTGCGAAAGTATAAAAATGTTGCGAAAGAATTCAACATTCATTACTCGATTATTATTTGGTATCTTATTAACTTATGTTATTGATCATAGATTTATTTTGTGTCAATACTATTTTTTTCTCCGAAATGTTAACTTTTATAAAAAGAAGCTATTTAACTCAAACATGGTATATGTGATATAAACTGAACCAAAGGGGTTAGATTTAATATGTGGGGTATATGAGGTTGCTGTTGTACCAGAGGAGCCGAAATTAGTATATTAGGGTTATAAGGTTTAAACAAAGTCTAGACCAATTTCATTCATATGCAGCGATATACAATACATTATTTTTAAGAAAAACTGTCCTTTTAATTTCATTAAATTATCAAATTGACGAAAAAAATTATACCATAAGTAGTACATGTGAGCTGGGAAAACCAAACACCAGAAAATTCCTCCAAACCGTATATTAAAAAATGTTGAATATATATCATCCATTATTAAATGATATCGTGATTAAATTACAATCAAATTTGGTATCTTCTTGACTTATATTAAAGGCCATAAACTTAGTCTCAGTTTTATTGCTTGAAGTGAGATATACATAAGTATGAATGTGATATTAACTCCACCAAAGTGGCTAAATTTTATATTATAAGCTTGGGTGGCAAACGTCAACCAGAGAATCGGAATTCATTATATGAAGCTGTGAGGTTTAGACTTAGTATATACTAATTTCATTCTAATTCAGCGTCAAACCACATAATTTTTAAGAAATATTTTCCACTTAATTTCGTTAAAATATCACGTTGATCAACCGGAACGGTGTAAAGTCAGGTGGAAAGACGGAAATCATATATATATTGGGGATAGAGAAATATATTAATATTGACATTGCTCAGCTATACTCGAGAACATATTTTGAAGCAATTTTATATATAAAAAAAAAATATTAATACTCACTGACCGACATATTCGGCATAAAACTGGTTAGAATAACGAAAAGCATTATAAGTAGTATATGGAACTTGAGGGCAGTATTAACCCGATTTTATTAATTTTTTCCAATACCACATACTACTAACATGCCAAGTACTAATAAAATGCTGCCTGGGTTTCTTTCAGTTACCTCACATACCATCTCCAATCATATGGAGTAAAGTCAGCCGGATGTTCGAAAATCCTGATATTAGGTATATGGGAGCTATTGACACTAGTATTGACACCACAACCCATTTTTGGCATTCAGACATACTATTATCAGGATAGGATTTTCTCCGAATTTCTATAATATATCTTTCAGATGAACGTTCGAATTGGGACTGGGTTCCACATATTAGGTACCTAAGAGCTTGAATAGTTTTGGTTAGGTTTGGAAAATTGTTGGTCATAAGCTGGAATACTTCAAGAGCATTATTCGTGCAAAGTTTTATCCCGTTAATTTCATTGGTGCTTGATTTGCATAGTGGAAAGTGAAAGAATCAAGTGGAATTTAAAATGGTGTCATATGGAAAATAGGCGTGGTTGTGATCCGATTTCGCCCATTTTCGCACTATGACATAGAAATATAAAAAGAATGTTATGTACCAAATTTGGTTGAAATCGGTTAAAAAGATCCCAAGATATGGGTTTTCACATAAAAGTGGGCGGTGTCACGACCATTGTCTAATTTTGAACGCGGTTCCTATAAAGTCATCTCATACCATCCCTGAGATAAAATTTAATGTCTCTGGCGTGTTTAGTGCTTGATTTATCGCGCTTTTAGTAGTTTTTAACAGTACCGTTACATGGGGAGTGGGCGGGGTTGTCACCCGATTTCACCCATTTTCACACCGTAGGTAGAGGTGCTAAAAAAATTTGCTTCCAGTGAATTTTGTTATTATAGCTTTAGTAGTTTAGGAGATATGCACATTAAACCTATTAGGGGCTAGACTACGCCCTCTTAAAAAAAAAACCAAACTGCAGATGCCCTTCCGTAATGTGATCTCGTGTACCAAATAACAGTCTTGTATCTTATTGCGGAGCTTAGTTATGACAATTTATTTGTTTTCGATTAATAGCGTTTTGTGGGCGTGGCAGTGGTCCGATTACGCCCATCTGCAATACCAACCGTCTTACTGTACCAAGAAACATGTGTACCAAGTTTCATAAAGATATCTCAATTTTTACTCAAGTTACAGCTTGCACGGACGGACAGACAGTAACCCGGATTTCAACTCGTCTCTTCATCCTGATCATTTATATATACATAACACTATATCTAACTCGATTAGTTTTAGGTGATACAAACAACCGTTAGGTGAACAAAACTATTATACTCTGTAGCAACATGTTGCGAGAGTATAAAAATAGAATCGTAATGTACATATAAACGTATAAATTTCCAAAAATTAAATAAATAAATTAAATTAAATTAGAATACCAATTGTTTTATTTATAAGGAAAAAGGTTACCGATGCGTTAGGCAGTGGTAATGTATTGCCAAACAAATAACTTATAGCAAGTGACGAGGTAACCGAGGCGATCATATGTGCACTTTAAGTGCTGCGAAATATGTATGTGCGGCAATGCCAGATTATTTTTTTAACGAAAGTTTTAGTGCAATTATCCGGGGGAAAGTAAAAGTATATTTATTTTCAATAACACGTATTTTTAACCAATTATTCCGGACACCAATTAAGCGGGAAAATGTACACGTATTTTGTATACAATATATTTTTGATCGATCAAGTAGTTCAAAATCAATTAACCGGGAGTCAATTAAACGGAGAATACTGTAATAACCAGGACGAATTAAATAAATTATTTGAACAATACGGTACATCATTTATTAATTCCATTCCTTGTACAATGGTTAATACGGGTTGCTTAGGAACCGTGGACTGTAAGATGAAAAGATAGTCGATAGTTGCAATCTTCGACGAATGTCTCTATTTTTAAATTCAATTTAAAGCTAATAGCGAAATTCACATGTTTTGCTGAAGGCAGTCATAGACGGACCAACTTATTAGCGAATATTCACACGTCAACATCAATGATCTGATATTACCATACATAACAGTATCAACTAAAATAACAATTTAATAGCAAAAAAGAGAATATGTATATAATGTAAGATTACTAAAATGTTTATTTGTATATTTTTTATACAGTGTGATGTGAAAGAGTCGTGCTTCAATTCTTGTATGCTCTAATACATATGTGGTTACGGAACATCCTCACGCCCGCTGGAGAACTTAATTCTACAGATGAAGGAAGTATTGCGAGCTTTTAGCTCAAACAGTCACCGACAATGCTCCCTCCCCTACGTCAGCTCATACGACCTATCTCAATGCAAATGAACACTCACCACCGCTTCTACCGTTCGCTTCTACAGACCGTACGGTAGGATATCCGCAAAAATTGTATTAGGTCAAGTAAAAAGTTCGTTCGGTTTTTATCTAAAAGATGGCGTTATTGTCCATAGTACTAGTGTTACATCATGTCATACTATACGGCGCTGAAAACGTGTTTATTCGCGCTAAAAGTTTGTTTTTGACAGTTTTTCGATTGATTTACTCAGTTCGTTGTGAGCGCTCGTCAAAGATGGACAACAAAGAGAAAATTCGCTATATTTTACAATTTTTCCTCGATCAAAACGAAAAAGCAGCCAAAGCGGCTGAAAACATTAATTTAGTTTATGGGCCCGGCCTGTCGTCGAAAATTGCGATAAAATCGTGGAAATAGTGGAAAAAGACCGTCACGTGAGCACTTATTTAATTGCTGAGGAACTAAAGATAGGCCAGAAAATCGTTTGGAACCATTTGCATAACCTTGGATTCAAAAAGGAGTTCGATGTTTGGGTGTCACACGAACTAACGCAAAAAACATGATGGACCGAATTTCCATCCGCAAATCGCTGCAGAATCGCAACAAAATCGACCCGTTTCTGAAGCGGATTGTGACTGGCGATGAAAAATGGGTCACTTATGACAACATCGAGCGCAAACGGTCGTGGTCAAAGCTCGGGGAAGCGGCCCAGATGGTGGCCAAGACCTGATTGACGGCCAGGAAGGTTTTGCTGTGTGTTTGGTGGGATGGGCAAGGTATCATCTACTGCGAGCTGCTCCCCTATGGCCAAAATACGCTCAATTCGGCCCTCTACTGTCAACAACTGGACTGCTTGGAGGCAGCACTCATCCAGAAGAGGCCATCTTTGATCAACAGAGGCCGAATTGTGTTCCATCAGGACAACGCCAGGCCACACACGTGTCTTTGGTGACTCGCCAGAAGCTCCTGGAGCTCGGATGGGAGGTTCTAATCCACTCACCTTATAGTCCGGACCTGGCACCAAGTGATTACCATCTTTTCCTGTCCATGGCGAACGCGCTTAATGGTGAGAGGTTGGCCTCAAGAGAGGCCTGTGAAAATTGGCTCTCCGAGTTTTTTGCCAATAGGGAAAGTAGTCTTCTACGAGTGGGGTATAATAAAGTTGGCATCTCGTGGCAACAAGTTTACGAACAAAACGGCGCATATTTGACTTAAATCGGACAAATGTACACAAAGTTATCATTTTTTGAAAAATCAATAAAAAAACGAACGAACTTTTTACTTTACCTAATATTTTCCCGAAATAATGAGTGAGCTGATAGTGAGGGAGCAATCTCTGGCAACCCAGGGTTGCCAATCTCGATATTTTGTAGTACATTCTTCTACATTATGAAAAATTGTAACTACAAAACTAAATGTGTGCAAAATCGTGTATAAAAAATGAACAATGGCAACATTGGTGAAATAAAAACAAAAGAGAACAACTGATTTCTGCGTTGCAACTACGGGCATAACTTTTGACAAATTCGGTTTAATACGGGCGGTAAGTACGGAAGGGGGAATGTCGGTGACTGTTTGAGCCATTAGTTATAGGCCACACATTCTCTCCCTTTGATGTCTTCACTGCAACGACTAATTTTTTGTCATCATTGCTGGGATAAAGCGTAATGGATGACATGTACGAAACTCTTTGACTTTGTATAACCTTTGTCGTAGAATCACTGTAAAGAGAAAATGGATAGGGTATTTTAAAAATAACTTTTGGATTTCGATATTATTTTAAGGCCCTCGGTTCGTGAGTAGACCTATATCACGCGTATACAGCCCTTAATACGTGTATTCATATTATAAAATTAATAGTTCAGTTCATATATAGTTTCGCACTGCTTTTGTCAGATACTTTTAGCGAGTTTATTTCTGGCATCTCGCATTTTTTGAAATCAGCTGTCCAAAATTCCCTAATCTTCATAATCAGAAAAAGAGAATGAGAAAAAAATTAGGGAAAATGAGAGAATCTCGTATCATGTCATCCTTGAAAGCGTCATCACTCGCGCAAGTAACCAGTGTGACTGCGGTAAACTACGCTCACGGATAATTACGATATCATTGATTTTTAGATTCGGTTTCTCATTCCGTCACTTTTGGCGTTGTTGTAGACTGGTAGGGTATTCAGCGTGCCATCGCTTCCAAAAGCTTTGATCCATATGTTTTACTTTCTCCCACTGCTTCAAGGGATTTATGTTTGTGGTCGAATCAACTGCAGGTTCTGCCTGCGCAGTAAATGGTCGCCCAATCAAAAAACGAGCAGGCGTCAGCGCATCGATCGCCGTCATTGCTAGGGCACAGTGTTTAGGAATTCAGTAGTGTTTCTACATATGAGTACCAAAAGCGTGTAGAAGCGCTCGTAGGTACAAAACGCCAAAAAATTCCTTTTGATGAGAGAAAATCTGCGATTTAACCTCTTCGTTGTTGTTCCTTCTAATCTGATACATTTCGTTAAGGTTACGTTCAGCGCCGACAAAATTTTGTAGCGATATCCGACCATATTTCTTCAGGTTTTCCACAACGCGAAATGAAAGGATCCAAGGCACCAATAAACGATTCGGTTGTTAAGACACCCACTAGTTCCAAATGAATGGCCTTTGTTACAAAGCAGACAAAAAGTGAAATATAACATTTAACCTTAAACGGTAGTTACACTATTTCAACCTTTAGTAGGAACGGGCCTGTATAATCGGAACCTACTTTTATAAATGGTTGTTGAAACCTAACCCTTTCGATGGGCAAATCCAAAATCCCTTATTTGCATTTGAGTAGACTTACGCGGTTTGAAATATCGTACACAATTGTGTACTACACTTCGTGCTAGGTTACGTGAATCTAAAATCCAATACTGTTGTCTTATGGCACAAACAGTCACCAACGCAAAACCGTGGACCGAATCAGCTGATACGACCTATCTTATGAGAGCGCAATGTAAATGAGCACTCACCACCGCATCTACAGACCTCCATAAAAATTGTATTTTCCCGTAGCAATGAGTGAGCTTATAGTGAGAAAGCAATCTCTTTCAACCCAGGATTGCCAATATCGATATTTTGTGGTAATTACAAAATAAACTTGAATATATTTGAAATATTCCTAAAATAACTCAAAATCACAGTTGAATACATTTATTTATAAATAGGTAAACTATTTTTAATAGTTAGATTTTAGTTTTGAGCTTCTACATTATTAAAAATTATAACTAAAAAACTAAATGAGTGAAAAATCGTGTATACAAATAGAACAATGGTAACAGAGAACAACTGATTTCTGCGTTGCAACTACGGGCATAAGTGTTACTCTAACGTGTTAAGTGAATGTGCTTAGCAATCATCTCAGCAGCTTCTCATTTAGAAGACAAAATTATTGGCTGTCATATGTCAAACGACACCGTATACAAGGATGAAATGATGTGAAACTCTTTGATTCGAGAGAGAGCTGTCAAAACCCACATTTTCTATAACATTTGGTAATCATGCCACTGTCGAAAGAAAATGGATTGGGTATTTTAAAAATAACTTTTGGATATTTTGCATTTCGATATTATTCTTAGGTGATCGGTTCCCGAGTAGGCCTATATTACGCATATACATCCCTAAATACGTGCATTCATATTATAAAATGTTTAAAACATCATATATCATAAAAAAGTATTATATAAATAAAAAAATTATAACAAAGAAACAATACAAGTCATATTAATATATCTTGGTTTTATGACTAACGTTTTAAATTAAATTTGCAAAAAAACTTTAGTTGCACGCTCCTTGAAATTTCGTTCCGCACTGCTTTTGTTAGCTATTTTTAGCGGGTTTATTTCTGGCATTTCGGATGTTTTGATATCAGCTGTTCAAAATTCCCTAATCTTAATAATCAGGGAAAGAGGATAACAGAAAAATGAGGGAAAATGAGAGAGTCTCGTATCATGTCATCCTTGCCGTATAATTGCCAATTCTCCACCAACACGAAGTATGCCATTCTCATCTAAGAAAGGGGATAGCGACAATAGACTGCTCTTACTCGTAATTGTGCGCTGCTCGTTTAAGGCCTCATTGTCTGTTGAGAAAAGTTGAATTATGAAGATGATAGCAGCATGGAGTTCATTAGATGACAAGAATATATTTTACGGAATTTTTGTTTCCGTAACGATCTAATGAATCGTAGGCAATAACCTACAGCACGCACCAGTCAAGACCATATTGAAATGCGCGATGACAACGGTTCAAGGATTCTATTTTTAGAAATAATATTTTAATGTGCTGATTGGATTGATTCTTATATTCCTCCAGGTTGGTAGAGGATATCTCTGACTGCACACTTGACTGCGATATAAACAGACCAGCGCCTCGGCACAGACGACAACAAATGCAGAACAATTTACGACGATCTATAATATTTGAGTTTCTAAAGCTCAAAATCAAGAGTGTCTTCGCCACACGGTTCATAACGCGATAGAGAAAAACGGCGCCGCACAGCTCAAGTTGCGGTAATGAAATTTGTTTAAGGGGCAGCGCGGCTCTTCGCTGTCACTAGTTAAACAATTATTTTACCCTCGTAGACTGATCGGCAATATATAATTGCGGCGTAGGTGTTTTGAGACGGATCGCAAAAGCCATGCAGTTCGTTACGTGATATTTGCAGAGTAAATGAATCACGGTTCAGATTGCACCTTCAAGTAGAACCACCAGTTGCTTGTGTAAGTTTAATAAGTCGTTGAAGGTCTCCGCACCTGTCATCACGTCGTCCATTTAAAATCATGGAGAATTGCATGCGATGCCAGCGGATATGTATTTTGGGATGTTTTGGCAAGTTCTTATAATACTCTCACTGCTAGAAATAGAGCACATGCCGTACCATAAGTTAGTGTTTTTAAACTACAATATATCGAGCAAATCCATCAAAGACCACTCGTTAGGTGACCTACTTATATTCTTATCTGGAATCTTCTTCATATGATCCAGTGCGAAATAGTCGTTATGTTTACGTTCGTGCATGTTTACGCCAGAGATAAAGAGATGCCCAACTCGTCTCTCACTGGAAATGAGAGCGCAATTGATAAACGTCAAAACCTACTGAACTCAAGCAAATGTCAAAGTTCAGTAGGTCTGACGTTTAGCAATTGGAAAAAGAGGGACGGCCAGATTAAAATCCTACAGAAAAATATGTAAACAGAGAGATTTGTGCTGCTGTTGAAGATCACTAACAAAAATTGGAAAACAATGAAAATGAAAGAAAACGCGAAATTGAAATGTATGTGATGATATCTTTTGTGATGTCATGCTAAGTGGTATTGATTTTTAATTGAAAATTTTTACAAACATTTATTAATTGAGAGCTAATACATTTATTTTTTTGATTACGTAGTGAAAGTTCAAAAATCAATTGTTTAATATATCACAAAATCACAAAAAAAGAGTATAAAAAGTTGCTGCATATGTTTAACGGATACATGTATAATAATATTTAATCTTTATAAATGATGGGTATTTTTTTAAATTACCAAAAATTATTATTTTGTCCGATCTGGCTACAATGGAAAATGTTATATAAAACGCTAATTTTGAGGCGCTCTCGCATTGGAAAGAGTTGGGCATAACATTATCCCTGGTTTACGTCGTAAACCCAAACGAGCAGCAACAATAGTCTATTTCCGATGAAATTGTTGTTTATATATATAACAATCGTTCACCTGACATACAGCTGTGGGCAGAAGAGTGTTTATTGTTGGAAGCGCATGAAAATTGACGTTGACTGCAGAGCCTGTTTGCGTCCACTGATTTCCTTCGTGTAAGAGCCTGTGTTGGCGCATGTACGGCATGTAAACTTTGAACGACAGTTGCCTAATATGTGCCCATATCGGACCTAAAAGAGTATGTGCTTTTACGAAATTCTTTTACTTGTCCTAAACTAAGTTAGATATCGGGAGCTGCGTGAAAGCTATTAGGAGGGAAACCAGTTTAGGAAGCCGAAATTCAAGTGTTTTTTGTGATTTTGCAGGGTAGTTTACTACTATTTTGAGCTTCACTTTTAACTTAAAGTTAGAGGGTGGTGTCCATTGACGATCGCCATCAGAGTTGACTGCTGGTGGGGCACTTGGAGGTCAAAGTTTTGATCTGAAATCATTATTTTTTTCTTTCATTAATAACATATTTTCTAAGAATATGAACCAAACTCTGGGCAAAAGGGGGCTAAGATTCCCGCATGTTGAAAAAATGTCGAGAGTCGAGAAAAACCCATTTGCAAAAAAAGTGCGCTTCCGCACTGAATCGACCGGTGTTTGCTTTCGTGCTCATATCATCGGAACTTATTGGAAATTCGTTTTGAAACTTAAGCAACATATTCTTGAATAGTTGTACTAACAATTTATGCAATTTTTTTGAATCATCGAAACTGGTTTCCCTCCTTAAGTCATATGTTGGGAATACCTACTTCAGGCTTGTTAAAATTTTTGTAAGATATCCGTGTAAGAGGATATGGTGTGTGTCGAAAATAGTTCACATGTGATGTGGATTGGTGGATGTAAAGTTTATGCATGTTTAATGTATTTCAATTTTGACTGATGTAAATAGTTTAAAATATACATAGCACAAGTGAAAAACGAAAGTTGGAATATGTCGTGAGACGTCCTCGACCAAATCATTCTCATAATCAAAAGGAAACTATAGAGATAAATATAATTTTGAGTTTTGACTAATTTATGTTATTGGGCAAACACAATTGAAAAACGAAACTTGGAACATGTCGTGTGGCACTCTTGTTACGACCTATGTTATGAGAGCGCAATGTAAATGAACACTAACCACCGCTTCTACCATCCCTTCTACAGACCGTACGGTAGGACATTCGCGAAAATTGGATTTCCGGATCCGGTAGAAACGAGTGAGCTGATTACTCTCTTGCAACACAAGAGCAGGCCAGTCTCGATATTTTGTAGTAATTAAAAAATAAAACTTCAATATATTTGAAATATTCTTACACTAACTCAAAATCACAGTCGAATAAATTTATTTATATACTAGCAGACCCGACAGACGTTGACCTGTACACACGTCGTTAATTCGAAAATTTCAAACATTCTTTAATAAGCTGTAACAATCTGGATCGTTTTGATGAAAATTATTATTCAAGAGTTATTTAATATCTAACGTCATTTCATGTACAGTTATCCAAACTCGCCGATCAGTAGCATGTGAGTATATACTGTGTGTGTAAGTGATAACAAAAAAGATGTAAAGATGCAGACCACACTCCACGGATGAAATTTGTAGACTGGACAGCCATTTTTAAGTGAACGAAATGACTGATTAAAGGCTGGGGTATTATCCGTGGAGTGTGGCAATAACAGCATCGTAAATACAAACTTTAACTTGTTTTAAGTAATGGTAAAAAATCTTACACTAAAACTATTTTATAACATTTATTTATCAATTTACAAAAACTTAATTTATTATAATTTAATAAATATTATTAATTAATCCTTGAGGCGTATAAACAAACAAACTCGATGGTTTTCCAACTCTGGAACACGCAACTTATAATTGACCGTGAGAAAAACGCGGATTTTATAAATCTAAGTCACAAATCGTCATTGTTTGGCCTTGTGACTTATTTATAGTCATAGCATATGCCAAGCGGATTGGAAACTGTAAACGTTTGAATGGTATAGACGAATCTGAAGCAATCATTGGTATCCATGGTAGAAGTACAACCTCATCCTGAAATTTTCCACTCAAAATAGTAGCTTCAAAAATGTTGCCCATGATTTTTTTTATAACTAATCGCGTCCCATCACATAATTTCAGAGCATTTAAATTTCGAAGAAAAATTATAGGTGAACCAATCTTCAGTCGCAAATTATGTGCTGGCATTCCAGGTAAATCTAATGAATTTCAAAATTCGAGAGGATAGTTAACAACTTCATCAGGATCAACAACAGTGTCGATCGATTTAAATGTAGTTTCATTACCAGGCAGAAATTGCTGTATTTTTAAATTGATGGCATCAACATCTAAATTTTTCGCAGCTAAAATTGCTCGCTCTCGTAGCCATTCTTGAATAGTAGAATTATGTCTCAAATCTGGAAAAATACTGTTTTTTAACTCATCTTTCGTATCCACCATGTTGGAAAAATTCTCTGCAAGTCGAATATATTGTGTATCTGCGTACACTTTTACCATTGCCAATATCTAACAATTGTTCAGAGAATCTTGACGCTAATGGATCATTTTGAAGTTGAACGCGCATATTAATAGTAAGTATATAATATAATTTGCTGACACTTCGACATATATAAGATTCTTTAAACATGCATTTATTTCATCTGCATATGTCGCGCGTGGAATGACTGGTAATGTTTGTCTGAAATCACCAGACAGCACCACCGAAAAGCCTAGTATTATCCTTGATATCTTTCAGAGACCTGTCGAGAGCTTCAAGCGAATGCTTGTGGGCCATGGTACATTCATCCCAGATAATAATTTTGCATTTTCTCAAAACTTGAGCCATGCCTGAATGCTTCTTTATGTTACACATTGCTTCGGGATTTGTGTGAACATTCAAAGGTAATTTAAGCGCTGAATGCGCCGTCCGTCCACCATCAAGTAACGTTGCTTCGATTCCTGAAGAAGCAGTAGCCAATGCAATATTATTTTGTGATCGGATGCGCGCAAGTATCAATGAGATGAGGAATGTTTTACCAGTACCACCTGGAGCATTCAGAAAAAAGAATCCACCTTGTTGCGCCTTAATTTATACATTAATTTAATCATATACATTTCGTTGCTCAGCAGTGAGCAATAGTTTATTATTGGCAACAAAAGTAGCCAAGCAAGTTCTATCGAAGTTGTGCTCCCGTTGAACATCGCTGTTGATGGTATCTACTGCTGGGCGGTTCGGCGTTGACATGTCGAAATGGATGAGCGGCATATTCGAAATAAGAATACAAATATCCTCAATCACTATTAATTACTCTGATTATATATTTGTGTGAAAAATTCAATATTTTGATTTTGATTAGTAATTCTAATCCGATGTAAAATATCCTCACTCATTGAGTCTTTATATTTGTCCCACAGAGCAGATGTTTCAGACAGAAAATGCGTTGTCAATATTATTGAAAATAATTGATGAATTTGTTGTGAAGATGAGTTCTGTGCTGCATCTGCAAGTGTGAGATCCCAATGGTTATCATCCTCCAATAAATGTAACTCACAACACGCATCGAAGAAAGTGTCCTATAAAGTACCATTGACTTTTCGCAAATATCGGAAAGATGTTGGTCCAGCAACGTTAACCAATAACAAACGCAAAAAAAAAAAAGCATTCGCGTTGCTGAACTGTATATAATCGACCTAAAGTATTTGTCATAAATATGTCGGTGAATCCTGGGACTGGAATGCCTCGTTTCCTTGGTTCCTAATTTTTTGATTGATTCCTAAAAAATTTAGGAACATCAGTATACATTAATGTCCTTGCGAATTGACCAATAACACCTTGTCTGCAACAAAGGTTGAAAAATACAGTAAGAGTTGTTTTTGGAGCCGTTAAAGCTTGTTGTAGTGCAGTCTGTTCTGTTAAGTAAACACGCTGTCCGTTTTAAGATGTACAGCCAAATGTAAAACAGCAGGATCCCTTTCATGTATAGGAAGCGTAAAAATGCGCCAAATAGCTTTGTTACTGCTTATGTAATAACAACAATTTAAAAAATAAATAAATTCATTATTGAAACATTATCTAGTTGATCGAATTGTGAATTTAAATCATATTCGACGCCCCTTGAACCAGAGAACGTATATTATAGAGAAAGTTCAATTGCGGACCAGCGTGTGAATTGTCAAAACCTAACAAGATTTTAATAGTGGACTTCACCACATCTGGCTCGGAAGGAGACATTTTAACAGTGGAGAGTGAACAGAGCTGAGAATTCAATGAAAATTATGCTCAGAGACTTGCTAAGATATTACAGCCGCATATTACTCTTTTGGCTTTTCTTTTTATACGTTTATATGCAATCATATTTATTGATATGAATATCATTTTGCGAATTTTTATGAATGCATGCAAATCTGATGACTCTATTAAATTATGTAATTTTCAAAATAATATTTATAGTCATATTGGGCATTTAATAATTTTATTTAGTTTTTACCTAATATACATTCCTAATAATAATCCTAATAAATATTTTGTATTATAATAATAGAGATTAAATTTATTACAATATAATTATATGTACAAATGTACATTTTTTATCATATTAATCTTATATAGTCGTATGTATTTGAATGTACGCATTCAGAAATTCAAATCATGATTTTATCACTTATCAATTTATACTTGAATAATATGTGCGCGCATTGATTTATATGTACACGCATATATCTATGGATACATAAAATTGCCGAACACATAATGCATACACAAACCAACATGCATACATATGTATATGCGTACACATGTAAATATGTCACCCGCAAAAACTACAAACATTGTTCTACAGAAACAACAATTGTCACAAGTCTATATGTCAACCAAATAGCCAAAGCCCAAATTTATAGTAAATTACACAACAACAACATTTTCATTCATGAACGCAGGCGTACTTTTAACAAGCAACCTCGCTTCATTCATAAAAACAGATACCCTCACATCCCCCCGAGCATGCTTTTGCATACAAGCGTCTTTTCACGACGATGGCAAAAGCTAAAATTATAAATTGAACAAATTTCTGATATTAACTCTAGAAGGGAAAAGTGACAACCCCTCAAATATGAGTATTAAAATATTTTAGAATAAAAGTGACAACATAGTATATTTGTCGATTTACAATTCAAGAAACTTTTTAAAGAAAATTTTCAATATTCCTTTGATTTATGTATACAGTCCCTCTTATCTGCCTGTGTCTTACTGCATCCCACGTTTTTTTTTTCTTAATTTTTTAAGGAAAACGGTAATTTTTTTTTAAATACATAGAAATTATTTTTTTTTGGTACCACTCGTTTAAGTAGCACAATCGCTTATGTACTACAAAGCACAAAAAATCTGCATTTTTGGTTTTGGCACTTAACCGGGATTGACTGTATTTGTCAAAAAATGTACGTAAGTACGTATGTAAATTTTCGAATTTTTTGGACACACATCTGCCCGTATATATACACATGACTTGTTGACTTTGTTTCCATTTACGCATGCCATGTTGTATATGAATAGGGGTTGATTTTGCACTTGCACATATGCGATGTATGTTTGCAAAAGTGTGTATGGTTCTGTTGGTCAAATTTATGTAAGTTTTTTTTTGGCATATTGGCATATGCAAGAAATTGAATTGAATTCAATCCAAAATGATTATTCCTTCAAAAGTAAAGACAAATTTATTGTTTTAAAATAAAATATGTAACTTTTTTACTTATATTTTTACTTAAAACTAACAATTGAAGGGTTTTTATAAAATTGTAGGATTTATATAAAAATTAAATTAAGTCAATTAATTTCACCTGCTCTTTTAAACACAATTTAATCCATCTTGATTAAGTGCAATATTAGTGTTTAAAAGATAGGCTCAGTTGCAACACTAATAAAAAGAAAAATGAAAAAAAAACCTGGAAATATGAAATAAAACTGAAATCAGACGAAAAGCTGAAAATATAAAGGAGCTGAAAATAAAAAAGAACCTGTAAATAGAATAAATAGCAAAACATTAAAAAACGTAAATATTATTTTCATTTGGTTAATTCATTATTCACCCGAAAGTAGGATGTTCGTTAATGAACACGCCCTGACTTGCAACTTATTAAAGGTTTTTTATTTTATCAGCGCGCTTCCGACGTCGTTCCCTATTTATTTCGTCCTTCACGAACCATTTTGAATTTTTAAACAGAAGAACGGTCACTAAATATTCTAAAAGTTTGGTTTTATGAGCATAACACTCATCGGACTTATTAAACCATTCAGGAAAAACCTTTTCGGTTTTTTGTTGTATAGCAGACAACATTAGACAACGAACATTAGAATAATGAGCATATTCGTTGAAGAGCTTGACGTACCACATCATTTGCAGTCGACACACTTCGAAGACCCTATCACTAGGATTGACCAGCCTTAAATCGCCGTCATCCTTATAGTTTTTTGCTCTGATTAGGGCCTCCGAAAAGAGCGTTAAATCGCTCTGTGTCGTTGTCATTGCCTCAGTACATTTATCGCAATGAATTTTACACAAAATTTTCTGGTAGATACCATAGCCTGTGTAATACCGCTTGACTTGGACGTCAGCTTCGTCGTCCTCTTCAACGAAACTTTCGTCTGGAATAACTAAATTTTCCAAACCGAGTTGCTCATATTCCTGATCGCTTTCCGGCACATTTAGATGACGATCTTCGGGACCTATGTTCCAATCTAAATTTACATCGTCATCATCCTCACAATTAGCCCCCTTTTTTTCGAAGTTCTGTATTAAAATTTGCATCGATATTAATCGTCCTACTATATATTGAATTTCATGGGCAGTGGGATGGGTATTCATACCCAAACTGGCTCGGACTCTATAAAAGAAATTTTTCAACGCATCCTGATTCAATTTCCCAAGGAATATAAATTTTAATTCCTTTTGATCCAAAAGGAAACTATAGAGATAAATATAATTTTGAGTTTTGACTAATTTATGTTATTGGGCAAACACAAGTGAAAAACGAAACTTGGAACATGTCGTGTGGCGCTCTTGTTACGACCTATGTTATGAGAGCGCAATGTAAATGAACACTAACCACCACTTCTACCATCCCTTCTACAGACCGTACGGTAGGACATCCGCGAAAATTGAATTTCCGGATCCGGTAGAAACGAGTGAGCTGATTACTCTCTTGCAACACAGTTGCGCAGGCCAGTCTCGATATTTTGTAGTAATTAAAAAATAAAACTTCAATATATTTGAAATATTCTTAAACTAACTCAAAATCACAGTCGAATAAATTTATTTATATACTAGCAGACCCGACAGACGTTGTCCTGTACACACGTCGTTAATTCGAAAATTTCAAACATTCTTTAATAAGCTGTAACAATCTGGATCGTTTTGATGAAAATTGTTATTCAAGAGTTATTTTAATACCTAACGTCATTTCATGTACAGTTATTCAAACTCGACCTATCAGTAGCATGTGAGTATATACTGTGTGTGTAAGTATGCAATGTATGTATGAGTCAAGTAAAATAAAGAAGATGTGTTAACAAAAAAGATGTAAAGATGCAGACCACACTCCACGGATGAAATTTGTAGACTGGATAATAGCACCCATTTTTAAGTAAACGAAATGACTGATTAAAGGCTGGGGTGTTACCCGTGGAGTGTGGCAATAACAGCATCGTAAATACAAACTTTAACTTGTTTTAAGTAATGGTAAAGAATCTTACACTAAAACTATTTTATAACATTTATTTATCAATTTACAAAAACTTAATTTATTATAATTTAATAAATATTATTAATTAATCCTTGAGGCGTATAAACAAACAAACTCGATGGTTTTCCAACTCTGGAACACGCAACTTATAATTGACCGTGAGAAAAACGCGGATTTTATAAATCTAAGCCACAAATCGTCATTGTTTGGCCTTGTGACTTATTTATAGTCATAGCATATGCCAAGCGGATTGGAAACTGTAAACGTTTGAATGGTATAGACGAATCTGAAGCAATCATTGGTATCCATAGAAGTACAACCTCATCCTGAAATTTTCCACTCAAAATAGTAGCTTCAAAAATGTTGCCCATGATTTTTTTTATAACTAATCGCGTCCCATCACATAATTTCAGAGCATTTAAATTTCGAAGAAAAATTATAGGTGAACCAATCTTCAGTCGCAAATTATGTGCTGGTATTCCAGGTAAATCTAATGAATTTCAAAATTCGAGAGGATAGTTAACAACTTCATCAGGATCAACAACAGTGTCGATCGATTTAAATGTAGTTTCATTACCAGGCAGAAATTGCTGTATTTTTAAATTGATGGCATCAACATCTAAATTTTTCGCAGCTAAAATTGCTCGCTCTCGTAGCCATTCTTGAATAGTAGAATTATGTCTCAAATCTGGAAAGATACTGTTTTTTAACTCATCTTTCGTATCCACCATGTTGGAAAAATTCTCTGCAAGTCGAATATATTGTGTATCTGCGTACACTTTTACCATTGCCAATATCTAACAATTGTTCAGAGAATCTTGACGCTAATGGATCATTTTGAAGTTGAACGCGCATATTAATAGTAAGTATATAATATAATTTGCTGACACTTCGACATATATAAGATTCTTTAAACATGCATTTATTTCATCTGCATATGTCGCGCGTGGAATGACTGGTAATGTTTGTCTGAAATCACCAGACAGCACCACCGAAAAGCCTAGTATTATCCTTGATATCTTTCAGAGACCTGTCGAGAGCTTCAAGCGAATGCTTGTGGGCCATGGTACATTCATCCCAGATAATAATTTTGCATTTTCTCAAAACTTGAGCCATGCCTGAATGCTTCTTTATGTTACACATTGCTTCGGGATTTGTGTGAACATTCAAAGGTAATTTAAGCGCTGAATGCGCCGTCCGTCCACCATCAAGTAACGTTGCTTCGATTCCTGAAGAAGCAGTAGCCAATGCAATATTATTTTGTGATCGGATGCGCGCAAGTATCAATGAGATGAGGAATGTTTTACCAGTACCACCTGGAGCATTCAGAAAAAAGAATCCACCTTGTTGCGCCTTAATTTATACATTAATTTAATCATATACATTTCGTTGCTCAGCAGTGAGCAATAGTTTATTATTGGCAACAAAAGTAGCCAAGCAAGTTCTATCGAAGTTGTGCTCCCGTTGAACATCGCTGTTGATGGTATCTACTGCTGGGCGGTTCGGCGTTGACATGTCGAAATGGATGAGCGGCATATTCGAAATAAGAATACAAATATCCTCAATCACTATTAATTACTCTGATTATATATTTGTGTGAAAAATTCAATATTTTGATTTTGATTAGTAATTCTAATCCGATGTAAAATATCCTCACTCATTGAGTCTTTATATTTGTCCCACAGAGCAGATGTTTCAGACAGAAAATGCGTTGTCAATATTATTGAAAATAATTGATGAATTTGTTGTGAAGATGAGTTCTGTGCTGCATCTGCAAGTGTGAGATCCCAATGGTTATCATCCTCCAATAAATGTAACTCACAACACGCATCGAAGAAAGTGTCCTATAAAGTACCATTGACTTTTCGCAAATATCGGAAAGATGTTGGTCCAGGAACGTTAACCAATAACAAACGCAAAAAAAAAGCATTCGCGTTGCTGAACTGTATATAATCGACCAAAAGTATTTGTCATAAATATGTCGGTGAATCCTGGGACTAGAATGCCTCGTTTCCTTGGTTCCCAATTTTTTGATTGATTCCTAAAAAATTTAGGAACATCAGTATACATTAATGTCCTTGCGAATTGACCAATAACACCTTGTCTGCAACAAAGGTTGAAAAATACAGTAAGAGTTGTTTTTGGAGCCGTTAAAGCTTGTTGTAGTGCAGTCTGTTCTGTAAAGTAAACACGCTTTCCGTTTTAAGATGTACAGCCAAATGTAAAACAGCAGGATCCCTTTCATGTATAGGAAGCGTAAAAATGCGCCTAATAGCTTTGTTACTGCTTATGTAATAACAACAATTTAAAAAATAAATAAATTCATTATTGAAACATTATCTAGTTGATCGAATTGTGAATTTAAATCATATTCGACGCCCCTTGAACCAGAGAACGTATATTATAGAGAAGGTTCAATTGCGGACCAGCGTGTGAATTGTCAAAACCTAACAAGATTTTAATAGTGGACTTCACCACATCTGGCTCGGAAGGAGACATTTTAACAGTGGAGAGTGAACAGAGCTGAGAATTCAATGAAAATTATGCTCAGAGACTTGCTAAGATATTACAGCCGCATATTACTCTTTTGGCTTTTCTTTTTATACGTTTATATGCAATCATATTTATTGATATGATGATCATTTTGCGAATTTTTATGAATGCATGCAAATCTGATGACTCTATTAAATTATGTAATTTTCAAAATAATATTTATAGTCATATTGGGCATTTAATA
Source organism: Bactrocera oleae (assembly GCF_042242935.1). NCBI lineage: Eukaryota > Metazoa > Arthropoda > Insecta > Diptera > Tephritidae > Bactrocera > Bactrocera oleae. Next base: position 29,172,501 of record NC_091539.1, on the reverse strand, counting down.
ATTTTATTAAGTTTTTACCTAATATACATTCCTAATAATAATCCTAATAAATATTTTGTATTATAATAATAGAGATTAAATTTATTACAATATAATTATATGTACAAATGTACATTTTTTATCATATTAATCTTATATAGTCGTATGTATTTGAATGTACGCATTCAGAAATTCAAATCATGATTTTATCACTTATCAATTTATACTTGAATAATATGTGCGCGCATTGATTTATATGTACACGCATATATCTATGTATACATAAAATTGCCGAACACATAATGCATACACAAACCAACATGCATACATATGTATATGCGTACACATGTAAATATGTCACCCGCAAAAACTACAAACATTGTTCTACAGAAACAACAATTGTCACAAGTCTATATGTCAACCAAATAGCCAAAGCCCAAATTTATAGTAAATTACACAACAACAACATTTTCATTCATGAACGCAGGCGTACTTTTAACAAGCAACCTCGCTTCATTCATAAAAACAGATACCCTCAAATCCCCCCGAGCATGCTTTTGCATACAAGCGTCTTTTCACGACGATGGCAAAAGCTAAAAATTATAAATTGAACAAATTTCTGATATTAACTCTAGAAGGGAAAAGTGACAACCCCTCAAATATGAGTATTAAAATATTTTAGAATAAAAGTGACAACATAGTATATTTGTCGATTTACAATTCAAGAAACTTTTTAAAGAAAATTTTCAATATTCCTTTGATTTATGTATACAGTCCCTCTTATCTGCCTGTGTCTTACTGCATCCCACGTTTTTTTTTTCTTAATTTTTTAAGGAAAACGGTAATTTTTTTTTAAATACATAGAAATTATTTTTTTTTGGTACCACTCGTTTAAGTAGCACAATCGCTTATGTACTACAAAGCACAAAAAATCTGCATCTTTGGTTTTGGCACTTAACCGGGATTGACTGTATTTGTCAAAAATTGTACGTAAGTACGTATGTAAATTTTCGAATTTTTTGGACACACATCTGCCCGTATATATACACATGACTTGTTGACTTTGTTTCCATTTACGCATGCCATGTTGTATATGAATAGGGGATGATTTTGCACTTGCACATATGCGATGTATGTTTGCAAAAGTGTGTATGGTTCTGTTGGTCAAATTTATGTAAGTTTTTTTTTGGCATATTGGCATATGCAAGAAATTGAATTGAATTCAATCCAAAATGATTATTCCTTCAAAAGTAAAGACAAATTTATTGTTTTAAAATAAAATATGTAACTTTTTTACTTATATTTTTACTTAAAACTAACAATTGAAGGGTTTTTATAAAATTGTAGGATTTATATAAAAATTAAATAAAATTAAATTAAGTCAATTAATTTCACCTGCTCTTTTAAACACAATTTAATCCATCTTGATTAAGTGCAATATTAGTGTTTAAAAGATAGGCTCAGTTGCAACATTAATAAAAAGAAAAATGAAAAAAAAACCTGGAAATATGAAATAAAACTGAAATCAGACGAAAAGCTGAAAATATAAAGGAGCTGAAAATAAAAAAGAACCTGTAAATAGAATAAATAGCAAAACATTAAAAAACGTAAATATTATTTTCATTTGGTTAATTCATTATTCACCCGAAAGTAGGATGTTCGTTAATGAACACGCCCTGACTTGCAACTTATTAAAGGTTTTTTATTTTATCATCGCGCTTCCGACGTCGTTCCCTATTTATTTCGTCCTTCACGAACCATTTTGAATTTTTAAACAGAAGAACGGTCAGTAAATATTCTAAAAGTTTGGTTTTATGAGCATAACACTCATCGGACTTATTAAACCATTCAGGAAAAACCTTTTCGGTTTTTTGTTGTATAGCAGACAACATCAGACAACGAACATTAGAATAATGAGCATATTCGTTGAAGAGCTTGACGTACCACATCATTTGCAGTCGACACACTTCGAAGACCCTATCACTAGGATTGACCAGCCTTAAATCGCCGTCATCCTTATAGTTTTTTGCTCTGATTAGGGCCTCCGAAAAGAGCGTTAAATCGCTCTGTGTCGTTGTCATTGCCTCAGTACATTTATCGCAATGAATTTTACACAAAATTTTCTGGTAGATACCATAGCCTGTGTAATACCGCTTGACTTGGACGTCAGCTTCGTCGTCCTCTTCAACGAAACTTTCGTCTGGAATAACTAAATTTTCCAAACCGAGTTGCTCATATTCCTGATCGCTTTCCGGCACATTTAGATGACGATCTTCGGGACCTATGTTCCAATCTAAATTTACATCGTCATCATCCTCACAATTAGCCCCCTTTTTTTCGAAGTTCTGTATTAAAATTTGCATCGATATTAATCGTCCTACTATATATTGAATTTCATGGGCAGTGGGATGGGTATTCATACCCAAACTGGCTCGGACTCTATAAAAGAAATTTTTTAACGCATCCTAATTCAATTTCCCAAGGAATATAAATTTTAATTCCTTTTGATCCAAAAGGAAACTATAGAGATAAATATAATTTTGAGTTTTGACTAATTTATGTTATTGGGCAAACACAAGTGAAAAACGAAACTTGGAACATGTCGTGTGGCGCTCTTGTTACGACCTATGTTATGAGAGCGCAATGTAAATGAACACTAACCACCACTTCTACCATCCCTTCTACAGACCGTACGGTAGGACATCCGCGAAAATTGAATTTCCGGATCCGGTAGAAACGAGTGAGCTGATTACTCTCTTGCAACACAGTTGCGCAGGCCAGTCTCGATATTTTGTAGTAATTAAAAAATAAAACTTCAATATATTTGAAATATTCTTAAACTAACTCAAAATCACAGTCGAATAAATTTATTTATATACTAGCAGACCCGACAGACGTTGTCCTGTACACACGTCGTTAATTCGAAAATTTCAAACATTCTTTAATAAGCTGTAACAATCTGGATCGTTTTGATGAAAATTGTTATTCAAGAGTTATTTTAATATCTAACGTCATTTCATGTACAGTTATCCAAACTCGACCTATCAGTAGCATGTGAGTATATACTGTGTGTGTAAGTATGCAATGTATGTATGAGTCAAGTAAAATAAAGAAGATATGTTAACAAAAAAGATGTAAAGATGCAGACCACACTCCACGGATGAAATTTGTAGACTGGATAATAGCACCCATTTTTAAGTAAACGAAATGACTGATTAAAGGCTGGGGTGTTACCCGTGGAGTGTGGCAATAACAGCATCGTAAATACAAACTTTAACTTGTTTTAAGTAATGGTAAAAAATCTTACACTAAAACTATTTTATAACATTTATTTATCAATTTACAAAAACTTTATTTATTATAATTTAATAAATATTATTAATTAATCCTTGAGGCGTATAAACAAACAAACTCGATGGTTTTCCAACTCTGGAACACGCAACTTATAATTGACCGTGAGAAAAACGCGGATTTTATAAATCTAAGCCACAAATCGTCATTGTTTGGCCTTGTGACTTATTTATAGTCATAGCATATGCCAAGCGGATTGGAAACTGTAAACGTTTGAATGGTATAGACGAATCTGAAGCAATCATTGGTATCCATGGTAGAAGTACAACCTCATCCTGAAATTTTCCACTCAAAATAGTAGCTTCAAGAATTTTGCCCATGATTTTTTTTATAACTAATCGCGTCCCATTAAATCTAATGAATTTCAAAATTCGACAGGATAGTTAACAACTTCATCAGGATCAACAACAGTGTCGATCGATTTAAATGTAGTTTCATTACCAGGCAGAAATTGCTGTATTTTTAAATTGATGGCATCAACATCTAAATTTTTCGCAGCTAAAATTGCTCGCTCTCGTAGCCATTCATGAATAGTGGAATTATGTCTCAAATCTGGAAAGATACTGTTTTTTAACTCATCTTTCGTATCCACCATGTTAGAAAAATTCTCTGGAAGTCGAATATATTGTGTATCTGCATACAATTCACTTTTACCATTGCCAATATCTAACAATTGTTCAGAGAATCTTGACGCTAATAGATCATTTTGAAGTTGAACGCGCATATTAATAGTAAGTATATAATATAATTTGCTGACACTTCGACATATATAAGATTCTCTAAACATGCATTTATTTCATCTACATATGTCGCGCGTGGAATGACTGGTAATGTTTGTCTGAAATCACCAGACAGCACCACCGAAAAGCCTAGTATTATCCTTGATATCTTTCAGAGACCTGTCGAGAGCTTTAAGCGAATGCTTGTGGGCCATGGTACATTCATCCCAGATAATAATTTTGCATTTTCTTAAAATTTGAGCCATACCTGAATGCTTCTTTATGTTACACATTGCTTCGGGATTTGTGTGAACATTCAAAGGTAATTTAAGCGCTGAATGCGCCGTCCGTCCACCATCAAGTAACGTTGCTTCGATTCCTGAAGAAGCAAAGCCAATGCAATATTATTACTATTAATTACTCTCATTATATATTTCTGTGAAAAATTCAATATTTTGATTTTGATTAGTAATTCTAATCCGATGTAAAATATTCTCACTCATTGAGTCTTTATATTTGTCCCACAGAGCAGATGTTTCAGACAGAAAATGCGTTGTCAATATTATTGAAAATAATTGATGAATTTGTTGTGAAGATGAGCTCAGTGCTGCATCTGCAAGTGTAAGATCCCAATGGTTATCATCCTCCAATAAATGTAACTCACAACACGCATCGAAGAAAGTGTCCTATAAAGTACCATTGACTTTTCGCAAATATCGGAAAGATGTTGGTCCAGGAACGTTAACCAATAACAAACGCAAAAAAAGCATTCGCGTTGCTGAACTGTATATAATCAACCTATTTGTCATAAATATGTCGGTGAATCCTGGGACTGGAATGCCTCGTTTCCTTGGTTCCCAATTTTTTGATTGTTTATTCCACGTAAAAAATTTAGGAACATCAGTATACATTAATGTCCTTGCGAATTGACCAATAACACCTTGTCTGCAACAAAGGTTGAAAAATACAGTAAGAGTTGTTTTTGGAGCCGTTAAAGCTTGTTGTAGTGCAGTCTGTTCTGTAAAGTAAACACGCTGTCCGTTTTAAGATATACAGCGCCAAATAGCTTCGTTACTGCTTATGTAATAACAACAATTTAAAAAATAAATAAATTCATTATCGAAAAATTATCTAGTTGATCGAATTGTGAATCTAAATCATATTCGACGCCCCTTGAACCAGAGAACGTATATTATAGAGAAGGTTCAATTGCGGACCAGCGTGTGAATTGTCAAAACCTAACAAGATTTTAATAGTGGACTTCACCACATCTGGCTCGGAAGGAGACATTTTAACAGTGGAGAGTGAACAGAGCTGAGAATTCAATGAAAATTATGCTCAGAGACTTGCTAAGATATTACAGCCGCATGTTACTCTTTTGGCTTTTCTTTTTATACGTTTATATGCAATCATATTTATTGATATGAATATCATTTTGCGAATTTTTATGAATGTATGCAAATCTGATGACTCTATTAAATTATGTAATTTTCAAAATAATATTTATAGTCATATTGGGAATTTAATAATTTTATTTAGTTTTTACCTAATATACATTCCTAATAAATATTTTGTATTATAGTAATAGAGATTAAATTTATTACAATATAATTATATGTACATATGTACATCTTTTATCATATTAATCTTATATAGTCATATGTATGTACGTATGTATTTGAATGTACGCATTCAGAAATTCAAATCATGATTTTATATGACTTTAAAAACTGTATATGATCAAAGAGGCGTTGGACCTTCCCGGAATCATTTCTTAAAAGCGGATATTTTAATGGATTTTTTGATGCAACATTTTTGCAGTCTAAATCATCGTTCATTCTCTTCACAAATAACTGCGTAGGCTTGACACCTTTTTTTGGCTATAGGCCATTTTTATGCCAGCCGCGACCGAATTGCTCAGAACTTGAGGTGCAGTTTTACAGACATTTTTTCAAAGGTGCTGGGATATATGTGGGACTCTGTTAGTTTCAGACAAATCTTTAAATGTGTATTGCTTTGATCGATAGAGTATAGTTTTTAAATAATATTGAAACTGACTATTCCATCGGAACTTGAAGTATCATATTTCATTAACGTATTGCGGACAGACTTAAATAGGTGGAAATAGTCATATAAGCAATACATTTTAGAACCTTCGTGTATGTAAAAGGGGTTTTCTTCACTAATTTGCATTAAATTGAAAATTGAAGAGTTTGGTCCCCCCTGATCGCAGACTAAAGCTTTTACGTTAAGGCCAATCGACTTCAGTGCTGCGATATTTATACTCTCGCAACCTCTTGCTACAGAGTATAATAGTTTTGTTCACCTAACGGTTGTTTGTATCACCTAAAATTAATCGAGTTAGATATAGGGTTATATATATATAAATGATCAGGATGAAGAGACGAGTTGAAATCTGTCTGTTGTGACTGTCTGTCCGTCCGTCCGTCTGTCCGTCCGTCCGTGCAAGCTCTAACTTGAGTAAAAATTGAGATATCTTTATGAAACTTGGTAGACATGTTTCTTGGTGCCGTGAGACGGTTGGTATTGCAGATGGGCGTAATCGGACCACTGCCACGCCCACAAAACGCCATTAATCAAAAACAAATAACTTGCCATAACTAAGCTCCGCAATAAGATACAAGACTGTTATTTGGTACACAGGATCACAATAGGGAGGGGCATCTGCAGTTACAATTTTAATAGGTTTAATGTGCATATCTCCTAAACCGCTAATGCTATAATAACAAAATTCACTGGAAGCAAATGTTTTTAGCACTTCTATTGACGGTGTGAAAATAGTTGATCGGGTGGCAACTCCGCCCACTCCCCATATAACGGTACTGTTAAAAACTACTAAAAGCGCGATAAATCAAGCACTAAACACGCCAGAGACATTAAATTTTATCTCTGAGATGGTATAAGATGACTTTATAGGAACCGCGTTCAAAATTAGACAGTGGGCGTGGCACAGCCCACTTTTAGGTGAAAACCCATATCTTGAGATCTGCTCAACCGATTTCAACCAAATTCGGTGCATAACGTTCTTTTTATGTTTCTATGTCATAGTGCGAAAATGGGCGAAATCGGACTACAACCACGCTTACTTCCCATGTAACACCATTTTCAATTCCATCTGATTCTTTCACATTCCACTATGCAAATCAGGTAAAAATGATTATATCGGGGTAAAACTTTGCGTGAATAATGCAATTAAAGTATGCCACCTTGCGGCCAAAAATTGTCTAAATCGAACCAAAACTGTTCAAACCCCTAAGTACTAAATATGTGGACCCCAGTGCCTATAGTTGACCTTCTACCGAAAATATCAGTCAATCCACAAAGAAATCTCAAACGAGTATACCATTTGACCTTGCGAGAGTATAAAATGTTTGGTTACATCCGAACTTAGCCCTTCCTTACTTGTTTTATTCAAAATTTTTATTGAGAAGTCCACCTTTGGAAATATAGTAAGAAAACACATATTTCGACCTTGAACTCAACCCTTTTACCATAAAAAAGCAACATGAAAATAGGTAGTAATATTTTCATTTCGCGATGGCCTTCCCCGTAATCTACAAACCCATCAATGATATCTCTAACTCGATTATAAGTTAGATCGGACTTTATGATGATTTCATCAAATAAAAGAACGCAATTACGTTTCAGAACGGACATATTTTGCCCATGACATTGGCATCGACGCCAGGGACAACATACCTAATGGAGCGCCATCTCAAAACGGAGCTTTTGCTTGGTAAAGCGAAACCTAAATCGTCACGCATGAAACTGTAAGACTTGGTGGACATATAGTTAATATTTTGTGCCAATGTCTTTTCATTGTCACTAAAGAAAATGCGTTTTGTGACGATCATCCTAGCGAATGCTACAGCACCAGGGCTTGAAGTTTCATCCGCAACTATTGCACGATCTTTAAGTTCTTTATACTCTGTTTCTAGCTGTTTTATAACCCCCTCTAACTCTTTGATCTTTTTATTAAGTTTGAGTGCATTACTTTTGAATAATTATGCTATAATGTTAGCACTCAACATTGACATTATTACTTCCCGTTTCTTTCACAAACGCCTTTTTAAGGTTTAAATTGAAATATTCTTTATTTTTTTATTGAATGTTTCACAAGTTTTTTATTGGTTTAACACTTTTGTGATAAAAATTAATACTACGATTTTAAACTCAGAAAGTTTTGACGGTTGGTAGCGGAGATAGCGATTTCATACATTTACGTTGCGCAAAGAGATCGGAATTATTTCGAATGAGTTGAATTGAAGATCCAATCCCTCTTTTTGTTGATTGTGTGGGGTGTCATCGTGTATGGTGGTAACTTCTGTGCTGACATCGTGTGCAGTGTGGTCGTTTATGTTGTGAGTGCGTGTTGTGTTCCAAGGTGTGGTGTGTTGTATTAGGGTGTGACATTATTTACCCTGAAGAAGCGGTGTAGTTGGAAGGGGAGTTTACAGTCATTTAAACATCCTGGGCCCCCTAGGCGAATATTTTGCCTAGTAGTACAGATATGCTGTAAATGTCCCAGGTATCACGGCGTACTGCAATTGGAGTAGCCGAGGGCGCGGTATGCATGATAATGCAGTAGTGGTAGATCCATATTTACCTGTACGTGTAGGATGGAATCTTTATTTTGAAATGGGTATTATGTTTTTTGATTTAGAAGTTAGTGCGTTAAGCAAGCAACGTTGTTTTGCATTTATTCGATTTGTTGTTGTGACGACGTATTATTAGATGGTATAATTTTGTTTATTCATTTTATTGCCGGTTATCTACTATTATTTTATTATCGGCTTATAGGATGGCGACTCCACGCCTAGCTCAGATATGGCCAGAATGGGTGCTCCTTTGAAACCTTTGAAGAGGGATCTTGCGAGCGTAAGATTTGTGATTTACGGCCACTTTTTAAGTGCATTTGTACACGTATTACAAGTATTTCCCATAAACCACCAATACGAAGGGGGCTTAGATATATGCGATTAGAGCGACCTTTGCTTGTTGTAAGGCTTAGTGCGTCATTGTATCGCATTGGGAGCATGCTGATCGCTTAACTTTATTTTTAAATTGTTTTATAATTTTGAAAAAGTAAGCTACTAGAGCATAATTTGTTATGTGTCGATTTTTTCGACTTTTTTGGGATAGTTTGGATATATGTATGTTAAAGTGCGTATGCACTAATTTGGCAAGTAGGAGGGCACAACATATCTCAAGCTTTTTGAATCAGGATTTTTGTATCATTATTGGCAAGAGCCATCCTGCGGGGTCGAAAAGTTACATATTTGTGTTTTTTCAAACTGATCTTGTCAGAAGGGACTCTGAGTTTGTTTTTTCGGCCAATTCTTGGAGTGTTGGAACATTGTGAATTTAGTGGTAGTCGTATGACGTACCGACCATTATTTGATCGAGTAGTTGTGGCTTTGTAGAAGTCTTTACAATACTGATCTTCTGGGGTTTTAATTGATATGAGGGGGCATTTTTCTAACTCCCGAAATTTTCTTGATTGTGAATTAAGGTATTCTTTTGAATTTTCGTCAACTTGAGTTGTTGATGTGGAAACTGGTTCAGTAACTAGTCCACTTAGAATCCAACCGAATATTGTATTTTGGGCTAGAAGGGTCGTTGAAATTTTTTCAACACCTTCAAGCATTATTTGCGGTATAAGGTCGCTGCCTATTAGAATATCTATGTTAGCGGGGGTGTTGCAGTTGGGATCTGCTAGCTTTAGGTGTGAAACCTTTTGCCAATGCTTGCTATTTATATGATAGCTTGGAAGCATATTTGTAAGTTGCGGTAAGACTATAGCTTCTGCTTGTATGTGCTTATCCGCTTGGGGGGAAATTAGGGTAATGGGGCAGATTTTATTTGAGTTTTGGACTACTCTTCCGCCCATTCCCGTGATTTCAAAATTTGATTGTTTTGATGGCAATTTTAGCCTATTTTGTGCCTTAGACGCTATAAATGATCGTTGTGATCCTTGGTCTATTAAGGCCCTAAGCTTAAAAAGTTCTCCTCGGTGCTCGATGGAGACGACTGCTGTGGGTAGTAATACCCTACTTTGAATATCGCTGTGTACCGTTTGTATTTTTAATGCCTTTGAGCAGCACGGTGCTTTTTGGCAATTTCCAGGATTTCGGTTTTTGGCAGTTTCTGTTACCACTAAACCTGTGGTTCTTTTCGTATAAGCGCTTCTTTGGGGTGATATGGGAAATTTGCTGTAATGGAGCATTGAGTGGTGTCTTTTGTGACAATATGAGCAATTGAATTTGCTTTTGCAATTTTTATATTTATGCGCATGTGACAAGCAATTTGTACAAAGTTTTTTTGATCTCACGAAATAGTTTCGTTCGTTAACTTTTAAGTTTTTAAACTTCTCGCAAGATTGTAGTTTATGCCCTCTCGTGCATAGTTCGCATGACGTATGATTGTTCTGTTCGGATGTGAACGATTGAGATTTGTAGAAGCTTCTGTTTAATTTGTTTTTGCTACTAGCTTGGGGTCTATTGAAGCTTCTTTTTATGTCGTTTTGAACGTTTTTAGTTCTAACTAGCTTTTTGTCTACCCTTTCAGCGATTTCGTACTGGGTAGTTAGAAAGTCTTTCATTTGTTGCCACGTGGGGCATTTCTTTCGTGATGAGAGCGATTGCTCCCATAAAAGTAGCGATTTTTCTGGTAATGCGGCAGTGCATATGTTTACCAGTATAGGGTCCCAGCTGTCTGTGGGAATATTTTGTGTCGATAAAACCGACAAACAATTTGAAACAGTGGATTGAAGTTTGATAAATTCTTCACTTGTTTCCTTTTGAATTTTTGGCAAGTTCATTAATATCGATATTTGTTTATCGACCAATATTCTTTCGTTTTCGAATCTTGATTTAAGAGCTTCCCAAGCCAAATTGAAATTGTCGTCATTAAGTGCGAACTGTTTGACTATTGCGCCTGCTTGACCTTTAGTTTTGTATCGGAGGTGATACAATTTTTGCGCTTTTGATAATTTTGGATGGTTGATGTATACGGCAGTGAACATGTCCCGGAAGGACGGCCATTCTTCATAACCTCCATAAAATATTTCTGTGTCACATGCGGGCACCTCGAGATGGATGCCCGAACTTGCCTCTTGACTTTGAACTTGTGGCAGCTCTACTCGCTGATGTGGAGTAGGTGCAATTGCTTTTATTACCTTTAGTTGATCGGAGATCATAGCTTTTGTAGCTTCGTACTGGTCTTAGCAGTTTTCGTATAGTGCGTAAGCCGATGATTTAAAATCGTGTGGTAGATCTGAATTGTCATAATCTACTATGGCGTCATGAGCCGTTTGGAGACGAGTCCAAAAATTGTCAATATTTTGTTTTTTCATTTCCAATAACGATTCAGAAATGTCTTGAATCGGTGAAAATGAAAATCGAGTGCAGTATCGTGTTAATCTGTCACTCTCGGAAATGAATTTGGCAACACAAATATTTTTGCCCTTTATTTGCTTTGTGGTAACCTGTCTTGCGCGTGTAGCTTCTGCAGGTGTAATTTGATTTTTATCGTCATTAACCATTTTTGTTTTGTTATTTATTACTATATGTGTCAAAGTTAATTAAAATTTTCTCAGTGTAAACTGATTTAAACGCAGCAATAAATGATAATTAATACCGAATACTATTTTACGTATATACGATTTTTTTTTTCGGACTAGATATATATTTACTTGCGAAATAATTTTTTAATTTGTATTTTATTTTAAATATATATTTGTCAGCGTAATTTAAATTTTCTTAATTTAGTTATTAAGAATGACACTTTTAATTTAATAATACTTATGTTCTTATGTTGGTGTATTTAGGTACACCCTAATACACGGACTTGTGTGTACATATATATTTATGTGCTCGTGAAATTGAGAGCTCGTTGAAGAGATCAATACGAATTGTTTGTGCGTATGTAATATTTTTATTTTCTAGGGCAATTGAGAGCTCGTTGTAGAGATCAATTTGCTTTTACTTTTGTGTACGCAATCCTGCTTGTTTGTTACAAGGGGTATTGCGGGATGTATGCCAATGTGGACTTTGAAACTATGTGTATTTTTGTTTTTAATAAATTATTTCTTATTTTTAATATCTAGTAGTGTTATCTTTACCACAACGTTTATTGTTTTATTTTTCATGTAATTTTGTAAATTTTCAATGTGTAATTGACCGAATGTATATAGGGTATATAAGCATAGGCATAGATTATATGCCGTATGTATAAATATGTATGTTCGCACTGCGAAGAGAGCGCGAAAGCGAAGTGAATAATGTGCAGGTATTTCCCCTTATGCCCTTTGTAAATATATTTTTGTTTATATATATTTGTTTAGTAAAAATATATATATAACGACATATATAGATATAATATGTAAACGTTAATTCGATATGCATATATGTATGTTTGTCTGTTGTATTTTTATTTCTTTCTCTGTTTGTTTTATGTTTGATATTTTGCCTTTGCTTACTTATTGAATGCAATCCTGCTTATTGCTATATTAAGCATAAGGGGTATTGCTGGATTAATTTGCAAGTGTATACTAGAATTGGTTTTTTTTTTTTTTGTTTTTTTTTTTTTTGGTTCTTGATGGTGTATTTGAACACACGAAGGTAAGCTTTTAATTGGGCAATAAGTTAAGATCCATTTTTTTTTTTTTTTTTTTTTTAAATATATAAGTATGTATTTGAAATACACTCGGAATTGTGTCAGTTTGGTAACCGTTTTTTTATGCTGTTAAAACGGATTTTCTGTTACAGGTTTTATGTTATAATATATAAAACTGAAATTTTTACATACATATACGCATAAAATAAGATATGTAAATGAAATAAATACGCTCACTTTGTAGGGTATACGGTTTTTACATATACATATATTTATTTATATTTCCTTTTGTGCCAATTCGTGTGTTTATTCTCCAGCTGCTTACAGGTATGCTTTGTTGTTGTTTTTTGTTTAAAAATTCGCGCCCGTTTGTTCTATTTATGTTTTGTGCTAAGATTTCGCAGCCGGTTGTGTGAATTTTTGTTTGTTTAAAATGTTTATATGTTTGTTGAAATACATATATATATACATTAGCACTGTATCTTTGGTGAGGTTTGTGTTACATTTTTAAATTTAATAATTGTTATTTTGTCACTGCACCATTTTTAACATTTTTTGACTTAAATTGCAAATTTTGTTACTTTTTTGTTGTTCCACTGCACTGCTCTTTGTTACTTGTTTGTAATAATTATTAATTGTGTTTCTTAACACAGTTTTGTAAAAATCCGAAGGTGCCTTTCGGTAAGGCTCGAAGGACCATGAATAATTATGCTATAATGTTAGCACTCAACATTGACATTATTACTTCCCGTTTCTTTCACAAACGCCTTTTTAAGGTTTAAATTGAAATATTCTTTATTTTTTATTGAATGTTTCACAAGTTTTTTATTGGTTTAACACTTTTGTGATAAAAATTAATACTACGATTTTAAACTCAGAAAGTTTTGACGGTTGGTAGCGGAGATAGCGATTTCATACATTTACGTTGCGCAAAGAGATCGGAATTATTTCGAATGAGTTGAATTGAAGATCCAATCCCTCTTTTTGTTGATTGTGTGGGGTGTCATCGTGTATGGTGGTAACTTCTATGCTGACATCGTGTGCAGTGTGGTCGTTTATGTTGTGAGTGCGTGTTGTGTTCCAAGGTGTGGTGTGTTGTATTAGGGTGTGACATTATTTACCCTGAAGAAGCGGTGTAGTTGGAAGGGGAGTTTACAGTCATTTAAACAACTTTGATAAAACCGTGCGGATCGAGCAAATCGTTCGCGGCTGTCTAATGCAGAGCCTACGTCGATATTTTGTGTCCCTAATCCTAATCTTTTTATACTCTCGCAACATGTTGCTACAGAGTATAATAGTTTTGTTCACCTAACGGTTGTTTGTATCACCTAAAACTAATCGAGTTAGATATAGGGTTATGTATATATAAATGATCAGGATGAAGAGACGAGTTGAAATCCGGGTGACTGTCTGTCCGTCCGTCTGTCCGTCCGTGCAAGCTGTAACTTGAGTAAAAATTGAGATATCTTTATGAAACTTGGTACATATGTTTCTTGGTACAGTAAGACGGTTGGTATTGCAGATGGGCGTAATCGGACCACTGCCACGCCCACAAAACGCTATTAATCAAAAACAAATAAATTGTCATAACTAAGCTCCGCAATAAGATACAAGACTGTTATTTAGTACACGAGATCACATTAGGGAAGGGCATCTGCAGTTAAATTTTTTTTAAGTGGGCGTGGTCTCGCCCCTAATAGGTTTAATGTGCATAATAACAAAATTCACTGGAAGCAAATGTTTTAGCACCTCTACCTACGGTGTGAAAATGGGTGAAATCGGGTGACAACCCCGCCCACTCCCCATGTAACGGTACTGTTAAAAACTACTAAAAGCGCGATAAATCAAACACTAAACACGCAGGAGACATTACATTTTATCCCTGGGATGGTATGAGATGACTTTATAGGAACCGCGTTCAAAATTAGACAGTGGGCGTGACACCGTGATAAGTATGCCACCTTGTGACCAAAAATTCTCTAAATCGAACCAAAACTGTTCAAGCTCCTAGGTACTGAATATGTGGACCCCAGTACCTATAGTTGACTTTTTACCTTAAATATCGGCCATTGTGTAAGGTATATAATTGAAATTCATATAATAAAATAAATAAATGAAACTATCGATAATGGTATGTCTTTGTTTCAAAAATGGTTTTGAATCGGATCAATAGTTCTTGTAGCCCTCATATATCTAATATAAATATTTTTGAACTACCGGACTTTATACCGCATATGTGAGTTATCTCAATGAAAATGAGAGAGCGTGTTTTACTGATAACAAGATCAAATCGGGTGAAAATTTTCCTTAGCCCCCATGTAACTAATATCAGGATTTTCGAACATTCGTCTGACTTTACTCCATTTGATTGGTGATGGTATGTGAGGTACCTTAATGGTATTGGAAAAAATTAATAAAATCGGGTTAATACTGCCCTCATATTCCATATACTACTTATAATGCTTTTCGTTATTCTAACCAGTTTTATGCCGAATATGTCGGTCAGTGAGTATTAATATTTTTTTTATATATATAAAATTGCTTCAAAATATGTTCTCGAGTATAGCTGAACAATGTCAATATTAATATATTTCTCTATCCCCAATATATATATGATTTCCGTCTTTCCACCTGACTTTACACCGTTCCGGTTGATCAACGTGATATTTTAACGAAATTAAGTGGAAAATATTTCTTAAAAATTATGTGGTTTGACGCTGAATTAGAATGAAATTAGTATATACTAAGTCTAAACCTCACAGCTTCATATAATGAATTCCGATTCTCTGGTTGACGTTTGCCACCCAAGCTTATAATATAAAATTTAGCCACTTTGGTGGAGTTAATATCACATTCATACTTATGTATATCTCACTTCAAGCAATAAAACTGAGACTAAGTTTATGGCCTTTAATATAAGTCAAGAAGATACCAAATTTGATTGTAATTTAATCACGATATCATTTAATAATGGATGATATATATTCAACATTTTTTAATATACGGTTTGGAGGAATTTTCTGGTGTTTGGTTTTCCCAGCTCACATGTACTACTTATGGTATAATTTTTTTCGTCAATTTGATAATTTAATGAAATTAAAAGGACAGTTTTTCTTAAAAATAATGTATTGTATATCGCTGCATATGAATGAAATTGGTCTAGACTTTGTTTAAACCTTATAACCCTAATATACTAATTTCGGCTCCTCTGGTACAACAGCAACCTCATATACCCCACATATTAAATCTAACCCCTTTGGTTCAGTTTATATCACATATACCATGTTTGAGTTAAATAGCTTCTTTTTATAAAAGTTAACATTTCGGAGAAAAAAATAGTATTGACACAAAATAAATCTATGATCAATAACATAAGTTAATAAGATACCAAATAATAATCGAGTAATGAATGTTGAATTCTTTCGCAACATTTTTATACTTTCGCAACATGTTGCAACAGAGTATAGTTTTGTTCACCAAAGAGTTGTTTGCATCACCTAAAGTGATAGATATAGGTTTCTATATACATATATTTCTTCTAATAATTGGTGATAATCAGTGGTTAGGTATATTTTCTCAGCCATCATGTTGAACTTATTATAAAATATACCAGTCAACAAACAGTTTCTTAGAGTACTGGACTTTGTATAGAGCAAAAAAATCTTTCTACAAAAAATTGCATGAAATAAATAATAGTAATGTAGTATTAAAAGGGCTAAAGACCCTTTTTATGGTGTTATAGATAAACTGCGACCATCGGTTTACATGCTACTGTCTATTATATCAGTTTTGCGACACATTTTAATATGAAGGTCATGAGGTGAACTGTAAACTCAAGAAAATTACATTTTTACCTAGCGCCGTTGGCAGCTTATGAAAGGTTTAGATATTAAGACAGAAAGAAGAAAATCTACATACCTGATCTACACAGCGAGCAGCACCTAGGATCCAACTTTTAACACCCGGACGGACTGAATTATATAAGTATTATCTATAAGTATTTTATATATAAATCCATTTATTATTAATTAATTATGCCTAGATTAAGTAGAAAATCTATATTACTAAGTCGTCTTCAGAATAGAAGACGTATGAGAGTTCTTTGTGCAAACTCTTTATATAGAGATAATGAGCAGTCACAAAATACTGCAAGTCACGCTAATCGTAGATTAGATTCCGATGTACGTCTGTCCGAATAAATTATCAAAACAAATCAACATAGAACCAGGCGGGAAAATTCGCAAATTCGCTCTGAAGAGCAAATAACAGATACTCGAGGTCATAGCTCTCGGCGTGAAGACCCCGAGGTTCGATCTGTTGAGCAAGTTGCAAATACTGTTCAACATAGAACAAGGCGGCAAGATCCCCAAATTCGCTCTGAAGAGCAAATAAGAAATACTCGAGGTCCTAGATCTCGGCGTGAAGACCCCGAGTTTCGATCTGTTGAGCAAGTTGCAAATACTGTTCAGCATAGAACAAGGCGGGAAAATCCGCAAATTCGCTCTGAAGAGGAAATAAGAGATACTCGAGGTCATAGGTCTCGGCGAGAAGACCCCGAGGTTCGATCTGTTGAGCAAAATACAAATATTGTTCAACATAGAACAAGGCGGCAAGATCCCCAAATTCGCTCTGAAGAGGAAATAAGAGATACTCGAGGTCATAGGTCTCGGCGTGAAGACCCCGAGGTTCGATCTGTTGAGCAAAATACAAATACTGTTCAACATAGAACAAGGCGGCAAGATTCCCAAATTCGCTCTGAAGAGCAAATAAGAAATACTCGAGGTCATGGATTTCGTCGAGAAAATCCTGAGGTACGTTATAATCAACAAAGTAGGAACACTAGGGATCATAGAGAACTTCGCGCAAGAAATCCTGAGTATAGGAATTTAGAGCGCATTCGTGATCAAATGCAAAGGGAACATGAAAGAAGAAATCCTGAAATAAGGAGAGAGGAGCGTGATAGAGAAACACAACGTCGACAGCTTAGTAGGAGGGGTAAATTTCGCAAATTAAATTTCGAATCTATTGCGCAAGGTCACCCGAATGCTGCATCCGCCTTCTTTTTAATGCAAAAATTTCCTTTAGAAGATGGAAATTACAATGTTTGTGCTACTGCAGAGGATTCCCGATTGCTTCAATCTTTTCATGCGGCACAAACTTCTCATGATAATCGCTCAGGTAATAATATTCCCACGGGTCTTTTACCTTCAGAGCTAAATCCAGGCGGTCAAGAAACTATTTTGGACAATATTCCTGTAGAAAACTTAGACTATAACCGTTTAGTTATAGCGCCGGGTGAAGGACAAAGACCAATTGACATAATTCAAGATAATAATTCAGAAGAGTTGTCATTTGGAACAATATACGTTGGGCAGAAGCGTACATGCTCTGAAACGTGTAGCAACATAATACGTTCTGAAATTCGCCGTTTTGACAGAAGAGCGTGTACCATTCCAAAGTTGTTCTATGATTACAAAAAATTAGAACTGCTACAAATTAAGAATAGTACATCCATTTGCCTTAGAAAGTTTTCAGGTCGCAACCGAGTTACGGCCCAAAATCTATTAAACGAAAACTTTGTTCAAAACTTGATTCAACACGATGATGGTTACAAGGTTTTGAAAGGCGTTAAATCCTAACCTGCGCACTGGGAAGCTGAGAAGAAAAAGGCAATCGCTATGATTCGCCAATTTGGGCTTCCAACATTCTTTATCACTTTATCGGCTGCAGAATCTCATTGGGTTGAGCTTTTGGTCATCCTCTCTAAAACCCCTTCTAAAGATATTTCGGAAGATGAAGCCAACAGTTTAACAACGCAAGATAGATATCGCTTAATTCGGTCAGATGCGGTTACTTGTGCTAGATATTTTGACTACCGCTATCGACAAAATCTTAAGCTTTTTAAAGATAACGCCGGCATTTTTGGAGAGCATTTTGTTACAAATTTCTACTGGAGAGTGGAGTTTCAACAGAGAGGTTCCCCGCATGTACATGGCATGTATTGGCTTAATAATGCTCTCAGGATCAACCTTCAAGATCCTCAGACATTCCCTGATGTCATTAGTTTTATAGACAATTATATTTCTACCGATGGTTCGATCAGCCACTTAGAAAATTATTTGGGTTATCAAAAGCATAACCACAGTCGGTCTTGTACTAGGGAAATAAGAGGACAACAGTTTTGTCGTTTTGGTATACCATATCCACCAATGCCTTCAACGCAAATACTGTTACCTCTTACAGAAACAAGTCAAAATTCAGAAAGACACAAGGAAAACTTTTTCAAAATTCAAAACGTTTTAAATTCAAATATGACTACAGAAGACATTTCTAATTTAAACGATTTTGAACACTTCCTGTCTAATAGTAGAATAAATATGTCTTTTTATGACTATTTGTTAGCCCTTAGGTCAAGTTTAAAAAAGAAAATATGATGTTTTTGAGCAAAGAGAACTTGAAAATGTTCTAGAAAGTCTTTATAATAAAATAGACTTGGACAAAGGTGCTCAAAATGAACTACCTATCGTGGAAAATGAGTTCAGAGTGTTGGCACTTCCAGAAATAAGCCCAAATATAAATTTACTGGACTTGCATGGCGAAGATTCAACAGGTAATGGCACTGAATTCGATTGCAATATTAGACTTATTAAACTACCCCCTTTAATTCCAGTTGAGGAATTATTTTCTTTAGTTCAAAGTCTAAATACTAAGCAAAGAACCTATTTGACACATTTGATGCACCACTTAAACACAAATCTCCCATTTTATGAGTTCATTGGCGGCGGTGCAGGTGTAGGAAAGAGTCGTTTGATATCTGCAATATATCAAGCTCTTAACCATCGTTACAATTCTACACCTGGATCCAATCCAAGTTCCTTAAAAGTTCTTCTTTGCGCACCTACGGGTAAAGCAGCATTCGGAATAGGTGGAATGACCCTTCATTCAATATTCTCTTTACCTGTTAATCAGTTGAATAGAGAGTTGAGGCCACTTAGCAATGACACAGTGAATTCATTGTATTCCAGACTTATCGATTTAAAATTAATCATAATTGATGAAATATCGATGGTAGGTGCTCGTATGTTTAGCTCTGTTGATGCGAGATTTAAAAAAATTTTCAAAACAGGCATAGTGTTTGGTGATTTGAAGCAACTCTCACCTGTTGGAGATAGGTGGATATTCTCTCCTAATCCCAATGATGCATACAGCACTTGATTGATTGATTAATTTTGAGGTATGCACCGCGACCTACGGTCTATTGTGCCCTTGCTTGTACAGCACTTTAGTTGGATCCCCTTTTGTGGGAGTTATTTAAATACTTTGAATTAACAGAGATAATGAGACAACGGGAGGATCAGGCCTTTGCAATTGCATTAAATCATATGGCATCTGGTACTATGACAAATGAGGACATATCACTCATTGAAACTCGAGTAGTTAATTTCGAAGAAGTTCCCGATGATGCCATACATTTATTTTAGTCCAATGAAGAGACAAATAATTTCAATGCCCTTAAGCTCAGTCGAATCCCAACAAAAGTTTTACTTTCAACTGCAAAAGATTCAGTTAAAGGAATTGGTATAAATGAAAATGATAATATTTTGGAAAGAGTTAAACTTTTCAAAAGCTGGACAACTTATGCAAATTGATTTCCATTGTTCTTTTCCAACAATTCTGTGGATTAAATTTTTGGAACCTTCTGTTGGTTTGATAGCACTATCAAAAAAGCCTCATCCTCTAGAAAGTTCTTGGACACCAATTAAAAAAGTTCTAAAATCTTTTCAATATAAAAGAAATGAACAAAATTCAATTGAAAGAAATCAGTTTCCAGTTGTTCCGGCTGAGGGAATAACTATTCATAAAAGTCAGGGTGACACATATAATAAAGATGTAGTTCATACTCGACCCAGAATGCCTAGAGCTTCAATATATTATATGTCGCTTGTAGTCGAGCTACTTCTGCAGAAGGTCTATTCATCATAGGAAATTTTATTCCTCCTAACAAATTTTCTGAATCAGATCCTATATTTAGGAAACTGAAGGAATTGAACACAAATAAAGCTTTGACAACAAGTTTCAATTTTATGATTTCCCGAACATCAGGACATCAAATTTTATTCCATAATGTTCAGAGTCTTCACGCTCACATTAATGATATAAAAAGCGACTGTTTGATGCTATCTTCAGATATTTTATGTTTTGTAGAAACTTGGAGTTATCCTTGCGAAAGTTTTGATATACCAGGATTTACTCCAATTAACGAGCTGAGGATAGATAGCACGGAAACAACCAACAGAAATAAACGGGGCATTATAATATATGCAAAGCATTGTATTGCTTGCTCTAATGCTCAAAGGCGGTAAAGAAAATTTATTCAGGCCGCAAAGTTTTAGAACCGGTTTTGTTTAAATGTTTCAATATTAAAATTCTGGTTCTATATAGAAATTCAGCTTTCTCTGTCAGACATTTAATTGGACAGGAAGTCCTTACTTCTGAGTTAGGCAATCAAAATGTGCTAATTGTTGGAGATTTTAACATTTGTTTAATGTCCACAGGGACTGCAATAAGAAATCTGCTCCAAGAAAAAAACTTTAGTTCCCTGCTTGGTGCAGAATATTCAACTATACCTGCCGGTACAAAAATTGATTGGGCATTTTCAAACATGGATCCTTCCCGTGTAAATGCAATTACTTTTGAGACAGTACACAGCTATCATGACAGTATTTGCGTCTCTATTTCGAACTAAAGTTTTCAGACTTAGTGCAATAGTTCTTCATTTTTTTTTCCAAATATAATCGAATTGGAATGGTATAGGAATTTTGACAGTAGTTTTTAAGACAATTTTAAGAAAAATATGTAAATAATCTAATTAAGAAAATTTAAATTAT
This sequence comes from Bactrocera oleae, assembly GCF_042242935.1. Lineage (NCBI taxonomy): Eukaryota > Metazoa > Arthropoda > Insecta > Diptera > Tephritidae > Bactrocera > Bactrocera oleae. The sequence continues at coordinate 29,150,927 of NC_091539.1, read as the reverse complement.
ATATATAATTTGTTATTATATATGACATTATTGTATAAATATATGATAGAAATTAAATAGTATAAGGAAAAAAGAAATATAATTTTGGATTTGGATTTCTACAAAAATTTATGTTTCATATTGTAAATATTATATACAAATTAATACAATAATATTATATCATTTTTAAAGTTGTTAATATTTATTATTTTTAAGCTAAACATGTATAATAATATCGATATAATAAATAAAAAATGTTATTCATTGTTCAAAAACGATTTCTTTTCATACTTCTCAATACAGTTGTAATGCATTCTATATAAAATCAATTGTAAGCGTATACAAAAAGCACAAGAACGATTTCTCATAATTTGAGTAAATTTAGTTTACAAATTGCTCAAATTATTTTCACTGTGAGTGAAAAGTAAATAACTAAGGCAACAGTTCCTACTTCAAATTATTAAAATATATAAAGAAGTCTCAAACGAATATACCATTTAACTTTGCGAGAGTATAAAATGTTCGTTTACATCCGAACTTAGCCCTTCCTTACTTGTTTCTTTCTGTTTTAAGACATTTTTTGTAATTATTTTAGATTAGCTTTTACATATAAGCATTTATATATACATATACACATTACAAACTAAATTTTCCTCCTTGCAACCATTTTTGACTAACATTTATATATAGTATATATTGTCATGATTTTTTTGTTGAAAAGCTTATATATGGTTTATAGATATAGTTAATATTAATTGTTAAACTTTTTATAATTTACAGTAGTTATACTAATTCTTAATATTCGCACATTATGGTCATATACTTATGCATTCTAATTAAACAATTATATTGTAACGGATTTCTCTATAAATCGTCGATCGATAATCGAATAAAAGTCACAATTTAATGGCTGTACACTTATCTTTATATCTAGTTCAAACAACTTAACGCTTTACAACTCATTATCCGAATTTACAACTTCTTACTTATATGTATCTTAATTGCTCTTTACATGGCACCACTTGCTGAATACATTCGTTACTGTTGCTGCTTCTTGGTTAGGAATTGCGTATACCTCTAACCATTTGTTGAAATAGTCCATCACTACCATAACATATTTTTTCCCCAATTTACTGATAGGAAATGGACCAGCCACATCTTTGGCAATTCGCTCAAACGAAGCACCCGAATTGTACTGCTTCATCTGACCATGACTCCTGGCCCTTGGCCCTTTAGCAGCAATGCACTCAACACAATTTGCGATCCACTTCGTAACTAATTGACGACAACCAACCCAATAAAATCTTTGTTTTAATTTTTCCAAAGTTTTGGTGATACCCACGCGTTGACCGTTGTGCAGTTCGTTGAAAACTTCGGGAATTCTTACTTTCGGAACAATCATTAGAGCTCGGGAACTTTGCCCATCTTCGTTTTCCAATAAGCGATGCAAGCAGTAAGACACTAAACTTAAACTATTTCATTGTGCCCAATAAGCCTAGCCGACTGGACTTTCTGCAGGTATTTCTTCTCTCGTTCGACGTTTATTCATCTCCAATCTATGTATTACACATTTCAAATCTGAATCTTCTTGCTGACATTTTTGGACATCTATAATGTCCTCTTTGGCCTCAGCATCATTTCAACTGTTCTGGGTTCCTAAATTGTAGAAGCCATTTTTATGATGCATGATCTGTCCTCACTCGAAATCGCTGACCATAAAGGTACTTATGAAAATGTTTGATAATGACTTCCCCAACGCCAGTAATTTGCTCCGGGTTACACAATAGTTTGAAACATTGTCTGACTGTAATACACAATCACTTTCTCATGCCCATCAATGACTGGTGGTAAAACGCCTTCTACTGCAAACTCACTAGCATATGCATCCAAAATAAATACTGATCCTGGGACCAGGTATGTTAACATTGGCGCAGTACTTAACCGTTTCTTCAGAGTTTGGAAAGCTAGTTCCTGTTCTTTATTCCATTCAAAAACTCTGTTCTTTTTCGGGAGTTCATGGAGGCTACTAGCTACGCTGGCAAAATTTGAAACGAATCGTCGATAATAAGTAAAAAGTCCAAATAAACTCCGCAATTTATGTACATTTTTAAGAGTGAGCCAGTTTTTTTACTGTCTCTATGTTTTCTTTAGCTGTGCCAATGCCCTGCGTTGTCACTTTGTGTCCTAAGTAGCTTACTTCTTTTTCATATAGGGAACACTTCCCTGGGCTCAGCTTTAGACCAGCACTAGCTATCCTTTGGAAAATCTCTTCCAAGTTTTTAAGGTATTCAGCGAAGCTTTAACCCAACACGATGATATCGTCGACGTATACGAAACAGGTCTTCCAGTGGAATCCTTTTAATATCTGGTATATAAGTCTCTCAAAGGTAGCATGAGCATTACATAATCCAAAGGACATTACGGTAAATTGTCATAGACCATCTCCAACGCTGAAAGCCGTCTTTTCATTGTCTTTTTAGTTTACCTCCATGTGCCAATCACCACTTTTCTAATGAAGTGTTGAGAACTATTTCTCATGTTGCCATCTTTCTTCTTCCCAAGTTCTACAGGTGAGCTCCACGGACTCTCTGATGGTTCGATTACGCCGCTTTCGCTCATTTCACGTATGGTCTGGCTTACAACTTCACGTTTTGCTAAAGGAACGCTCCGAGGAACCTGGCGGATTGATCTTGCATCACCTGTGTTAATAAAATGTTTCACAACTTTGGTTCTTCCTGGTTTGGCATCGTCTTTATCAAATATAGATGAGTATCTGAGAAGAAGTGGTTTAGCCGTAGTTTGATAGTTTGCCTCTAGTTCCTCGGTCCATGCGTTAATTTCGCTCGATATATCGTTTTCGTCCATGGAATCTTACTCAAGACTTATTTCGCAATTTATCACGGCCTCAATCTCTTGACACTGCCCTAATACAGCTCCTTTGGAGAGTTTGATTAGTAACTTGCACTCATTGAGTACTCTTACTGGAACACGTTTGTCTTGTCTTGTCATAGCCAGGGTTTGCATATAAGTAAGTTTGGTGTAGATTCCTTTGTGGCCTCAACAATCCACCACTTGTTTGGCCCATAGTCTCCATCTATTTCTGCCCAAACAACTGCTTCTGATGTTGGTGGAATCTGCTGGCTCTCTGTTGTTATCACTCCTCTAACGTTATACTTATTATCGTAACCGAACATAAGTGGTACTTCCATATTTCTATAGGACATAATCCTGTTTTTTATGTCGATTTTGATTCCTTGATTCACTAGAATGTCTACCCCAATTACGACTTCGTCAACGAGATCTGCCACTATAAAATTATGTAACACGGCTGCCTTTCCAATTACGATCTCGCACGTTACCTTTCCGAGAACTAGGGTATCTTCTCCAGTTGCAGTATGCAACTTTGCCCCAGCTAACGGTCTCACTTCTTTCTCAACCAGATCAGATCGAATTATGGAATGTGATGCGCCCGTATCCACAGTCAGTATGCGCTTTTTACCGTCTACACATCCAATAACGGTAACGTTACTCGTATTCCTGCTTATTTGTGAAATTTAGATTACAGGGCATTTGCTTGCGGGAGCCAGCCCTTTTCGGCTTGCTCGCTTTAGTTTAACGATTGGTTTGATTTGACATTTGCTTGATCTTTCTCAGCTTTGCGTTTACGTCCAACTGGATTATTGGGCTGGTTACAGTTACGTGCAATATGGCCACTTTTTTAGCAGTTGAGCCTTTAATCACACCATAAGTTTTCTTACGCGCATCTGTAGATTTTTCCAGTGCTTTTTGCATGTTGTCAATTTTTTCAAGTAATTGGTACACCCAAGTGTGTTTTTTTTCTGCTTTGTGAGCTTTAAATGCTTAATTGCTAAGCAGAAATGTAGTTTTCTGTAACAGAGCATACAAAACGGTTTCCGCAAACGTCACTTTTGGACATGCTAACGCAGCGAAGAGTGTAGTATTATCTCGTATTCCAGTTACGAAGGTTTTTCGTATACGCGATGTATTCCACAGATTTATGTGCATAAGCTGTGTGAGCTAACATCTCTGTAGAAAACTCCTGCAAAGACCCATTACTTACTGCTTACTAGCGGCGATTTCGCAACTCGAATTGGAAGATCTGCTTCCTATGCTCACTACCATACCGTCTTTCTAATGCACCATCAACATTTCATGACTACTTGCAGTTTGAAATATTTCCGCTGAAGATGCCGTCTTTTCGAATTGAAGCTTTAAAACATGGATCGGACTGTGCCATCAAAGGATGGTGGTTTTACCTTGGCAGAAGCTGACGATATAAGTAGCCGATTCAATTGTAGCGGAGACGATCTTTTAATTCATCCACTTCAGTTTTATTTGTATCCCGCTCTTCCGAAATCTGTAAGGACACTTCTGCTGGCTGTGAAGTCACCTGCGATATCCGTACATCTTGCTCTTTCAACTGTGAGGACACTTGTGCTGATATACGTGCATCTTCCGCTGCGTATTGCTCTTCCATTTCGTTGACAACCTCGATTTTTACTGCGACACTTGTAGGGTCATACGTGCATCCAGCTATTTTAACTGTATGGATATTTGCGTTGACATCTCCGTTGATATCTGCGTTGATATCTGCGTTGACATCTGCACTGGCATCTGCGACATTGCAGCCAAAATCATGTTTATGTCCATAGCGTTTGATGAGCACGTCTCTTCCTTTTCCTTCCTTTTTGTTATCTCTTCCCTAATTCCAATTGAAAGACATATTCCTCAACATTAATGTTTTCCATGGCCTCTCTCAACCGTGATACAACCAGTTTTAAATCCATTTGTCGCCAAACCACGTGGCTCCAGCACCTTTTTCCATTGTGGAATCTTCAGATCGTTAAACTTAGCCATTCTCGAACAATTCTATCTTTGGGAATTTATTTGACAATTGTAACGGATTTCTCGATAAATCGTCTACCTTGTAACTCATGATTGAGTTCGATCACTGGAGTGTTAAATAAAAGTCCCAATTTAATGCACTTATTTTTAATTCTAACTCCAACAACTTCAAAGTTATTGCTCGTTATTCGAGTTCACAGCTTATTGCTTATAGCTCAATTGCTCTTTACACGGCAACACTCTAATTAGAACTGTTGACAAAACTTCGCTACTCGAACATTCTGGCAACTAAGTATCTATTGTAGTTGGTTCTACGTGTTCGCAACAAAATTTTAAATAAATTAATTTAGTACTTAATGCTAATAGGTAAGTTAAATTTTATAATTTAAGAACTAATATAGTGGTATTGAAGTTCAGCATGAGAACTTTCCATCGAAATTTGCAAATATCTAAAATTAATAAAAAAGAATTAAAAATTATTTGTTTGTAAAGTATCTATATATTTAAAAAGAAATTCATGGAAATTTCTACACAATTCTTTTAAAGTGTTGTGAGCTACAATATTTAACATGCTACTAAACATAGACATGTTTACCTTAGTTTTGATGTTAAGAAACGTCAAAAATTGTACTGAAATTTTGGCATAACATTTTTTGTTTTCCCGTAACATTTTGTTTGGTTACCTTAATGTTTTCTTGGGTTACGTTTGTTAAGATAACTAAACAAAATGTTAAAATTTCAGCTGATGACATTTTCTAATCAAACAAAAGATTTTAGGTTAAGATGAAGAATCTTTCAGCTGATGACATTTTCTAATCAAACAAAAGATTTTAGGTTAAGATGAAGAAATCTTCCAATAAATAAAGTATATATATGTACATATTCAACATAGAAATATGGTATACAATAATGGCTAGTTGTGATTAAATTATTCATAATTATATATTATCATAATGCCGATATATGGCTTCAATTATGTATAACATCTATAAGAGTTACATAATTTACTTACTTGTATTAATAAGCTGTCATTACTTCACACAACAAGGCCAAATAACAATAGTTCATGTACAAGCCGTAGAACTGCAACACAAAATTCAATTCCTTTCCAAAACAATTGAACAATTGGAATATTTCAATTTGATACGCAGCAATAATCGCGAAATGCGTGTTGGATTGAAATCGGGCATCTCATAGTAGACATTTACGAATTATTCAATATCTCCAATTATAAATTCGACATTTTGTGGACATACGCTTCTTGATGTGGAAAATCTTTCTTACATTCCATATTGCGTTGCAAATTGCAAGGCAATACAACCTCGAGCAGCGCATTGAGAGTTTTCCTCCGTCCTCTGCAATTATATTTAATAAATTCTTTAAAAACAATATAAAATTCGAGACTTCTTTTTTAAAAACGCCTTATATTAAACAAACTAAAATAATATAATTTAACAAGCATATCAAAAAAAAGCGCTTATCTCAAAACTTTTTTCCAAATAATGCCGGCCATTGTTAATGTAGGTATATCTATATGTGCGGCTCATTCTTACGCATTTAAAAATTATGCATGATGAATCTTGCTACTTTTAAAAAATCTTTTGCGAGTATATTAAACAACATTTATTATTTTAACATATTCAAAACCTTTAATTAAAATTAGTTATAACAATATACATAAATATAAAAAAGAGGTGCAACAAAAATATAATTAAATAATAAATTATGAAAAGAAGTTTTCATTTGATTCCATGCTTGCTCCTCTCAAAATATCTGCTGTACGTATTTTCGAGTTCATGGATATTTCGGAATTTTAAAATAAGAAAATAAAAATGAAAACTAACTAAAAATATTATTTTATTTGAAACTTAATAATAATTTACGTATATGATATTTAAAAACTCTTTCGTTATTTATTAATTTTTTTTTTATTGTACTTGTATAGGAGTACGCAACACTTTTGGTTTATCGCACTGAATAACAGCTATATAGGTATTTCACAACTTCTCGAAACTCCTATGGAAATGTGTGCTGTCTCCTTTCGACGTACACAAAATATGTGTAAAATCGTAAACACTGACAGTCATTTTACTATTCATTTGACTGTCAGAGGTGACAGTACTAAATAATGCAGCTATTTCATTCTTACATATGTAAAGGTATAGCAAGCAATATAAAGGGCCTCTTAACAATAACAGGGACGGTCAATTGCCGAGTAAATGAACCGTCAGTACTGACAAACCAAAGGTGAGTGTGTTGGTGAAACCATCAGCAGTTTCTTGTAGGTCTCCGTCTTATAGGGTTAAATCATTTTATGCACATATAGAGGTAGGGGTAGAGGTATTGACTTGACTCGATCTATTTTTGGCATTCATATACATATATTGCTAACGGAACAAAGGCTATCTGAGTTTCATTTAGATACCTCACATACCATCACCAATATACGTAGGTTGCCTTTTATATTTCGTAAAGTTTGACATTTTTGGTTTTATACACACTCAGAACGTTTTAATATACGAGCACTATTTGTGTTGTACGGTACAGTACGAACATTTTCACGCGATTAGTTTTACAACTTTCGACGTGAATTAACTAAGCTATCGTTGAACTTAAACAAATTTTTGACGATGAAGCTCCATCAAGGACCAGTGTCTACCGATGGTATGGTGGATTCAATGGAGGCTGTAGATCGCTCCAAGACGGTTGTCCGAAATCAGTTCTTGTTCCGGAAACTATTGATGCTGCGCGCAAACTGAAATTGCAAGATCATGATGTGAGCGGCTAAAAATCCGGGTCCGTTTCGGCTACTTAGACCCGACTGTCGAGGAAACGGGTCTTTTATGGAAAGTGGGCGTATTTGTTGTTCGATTTTGCCTATTTTTGCACTGTAACATAGGATTGTGAGAACATTTTTACTTACCAAGTTTGGTTGAAATCGGTGAAGTAGATCCCGAGATATAGGTTTTTACCTAAAGGTGGGCTGTGCCACGTCCATTGTCCAAGTTTTGTATTGCTCCTATAAAGCTTAATTGTACCATTCTATGTGTAAAATTCCAAGTCTCTGACTTCTTTATTTAATGATTTATCGTACTTCTAGTAGCCTTAATCAAAAAGGTTATATGGGGAGTGGGAGGGCATTTTCACACCACCGGTAGGGATGGTAAAAACATTTGTTTTGCGTGAATTTGGTTATTGTAGCTTTAACGGTTTAGAAGATATGCAAATTTAACCTATTAGAGGACGCAGCCACACCCACTTAAAAAATAAATTTTAACTAAAAATGCCTCTCCCTAATACGATTCGTTGTACCAAATAGCAGTCGTATCTTATTGTGGAACTTAGTTATGGCATTTTATTGGTTTTCGATTTAAAGCGTTTTGTGGGCATGGAAGTGGTCTTACGCTACCAAGAAACATGTGTACCAAGTTTTATAAAGATATCTAAATTTTTACACAGTCACCTGGATGTCAACTCGTCTCTTTATCCTGATTATTTATATACATTGTAACTGATTTGTGCATAAAACGTCTACTTATAACTGACTATTGAGTTCGATCACTGGATTGTTAAATAAAAGTCCTAATTTAAAGGATATATACTTATCTTTATTTCTAATTCCAACTATTTAACACTTATTGCTCGTTAATCGAGCTTACAACTTCTTGCTTATGTCTCAATTGCCTTAACTTGACAACACTCTAACTAGAACTGTGTGTGCTGCACAATCTGGCAGTCCTTATATAGTAGATCTTTAACAAAACTTTGCCTCTAGAACATTCTGACAAGTACGAATTCGCTGTCTAGTTGCTTCTGGCAATTTATCGTTGATGTGATTTTTTTCTATCATCCGTGTTCGTCGCACTGCCCTCCACTTAAGACTGATAATCCCGATTAGACATATTTGCGGTACCAAACAAAACTTTTATGTCCTTATCTCGTCTTCTAGGCTGGTGTTAACATCCTTAACATCCTTTTCTTCTTGGAGTTAATTCCACCCGTTTTTCGGATACCCAGTTTCTGATAAATCCTTTGACTTAAAACTGACTCGAGATTCCATTCTTGATAAGAATGTAACTGCATTGGAACACCGAATCTCGTTACCCACTTGTTGATGAATGCATTCGCCACTGGGTCAGCTTTTTAATTAGGAATTGTGTATACTTCTACCAATCCTTGACTACCAAAACATGACTACTTCCTAATTTATTGGTGCGAAATGGACCATCTTCATCCACGCCAAGTTGCTCAACTGGTGCACCTGAATTCTACTGTTTTATCTGGCCATCATTCCGGGACCTTGATCCTTTAGCTACAATGCACTCAGCATATTTTGCAATCCTCTCCATAAGTTATTGACCAGCCCAACCATTGAAAACCAGTCCAATAAAACCTTTGCTTCAATTTTTTCAAGGTTTTTTTGATTCTCAAGTTCCCTCCTCTTGGACCTTTGTACTGCACGTTAACAACTTCAGGATCACAATACTGTGACGAACGCGGATGATAGAACAAAATCGAATCAACGATAATTTGCCAGAAGCAACTAGTTAGCGAATTCGTAGTTGCCAGAATGTTCTAGAAGCAATGTTTTGTTACAGATTTACTATATAAGGGCTGCCGGATTGTGCAGCAAACACAGTTCTAGTTAGAGTGTTGTCGTGATAAGAACAATTGAGACATAAGCAAGAAGTTGTAAGCTCGAATAACGAGCAATAAGTGTTAAGTTGTTGGAATTAGAAATAAAGATAAGTGTGTAGCCATTAAATTGGGACTTTTAAACTTCAAGAGTGGGTTACAGGTAGACGATTTATCGAGGAATCCGTTACAATACATTAATTTATCGATTTATGAAAAACTAAGAAACTAACAAATGCTTATTTGAAACCCAAGTCCTTTTCGATTGTGTGCACACAAACGGGCATTATTTGATTATTGACTGCTTTCAATTTATGAAATTGCACATAATTTTCTTGACTTATAGCAGAGAACGTATATTATAGAGAAGGTTCAATTGCCGACCAGCGTGTGAATTGTCAAAACCTAACAAGATTTTAATAGTGGACTTCACCACATCTGGCTCGAAAGGAGAAATTTTAACAGTGGAGAGTGAACAGAGCTGAGAATTCAATGAAAATTATGCTCAGAGACTTTCTAAGATATTACAGCCTCATGTTACTCTTTTGGCTTTTCTTTTTATACGTTCATATGCAATCATATTTATTGATATGAATATCATTTTGCGAATTTTTATGAATGTATGCAAATCTGATGACTCTATTAAATTATGTAATTTTCAAAATAATATTTATAGTCAATTTGGGCATTTAATAATTTTAAAACTGATCACTCTATTAAATTATGTAATTTTCAAAATAATATTTATAGTCAATTTGGGCATTTGATAATTTTATTTAGTTTTTACCTAATATACATTCCTAATAAATATTTTGTATTATAATAATAGAGATTAAATTTATTACAATATAATTATATGTACATCTTTTATCATATTAATCTTATATAGTCATATGTATGTACATATGTATTTGAATGAACGCATTCAGAAATTCAAATCATTATTTTATCCATTATCAATACACTATATGTGCGCTCATTGATTTATATGTACACACATATATGTATATATAAAAGTGTCGAACAAATAATGCATACACAAACCAACCTACATATGTATATGCGTACACATGTAAATTTGTCACCCGCAAAAACTACAAACATTGTTCTACAAAAACAACAATTATCACAATGTCAACCAAATAGCCAAAGCCCAAATTTATAGTAAATTATACAACAACAACATTTTCATTCATGAACGCAGGCGTACTTTCAACAAGCAACCTGTTTTCATTCATAAAAACAAATACCGTCACATCCCCCCAATCATGCTTTTGCCCACAAGCGTCTTTTAGCGACAAAAGCAAAAGCTAACAAGTAAGGAAGTTCTAAGTTCGGGTGTAACCGAACATTTTATATTCTCGCAACTTGTAAGGATAAAAGCCCGGGAAATTACTTCAGGTGTTGGTAAAATTTTGTATTAAAGGAAGTATTGATAGGATTCAACGCATTTTTGATACAAAGACATACTATTATCGAGAGTTTCATTTATTTATTTTATTATATGAATTTCAATATATCTTACACCTTGACCGATATTTTCGATAAAGAGTCAACTATAGGAGCTGGTGTCCACTTACTCAGTACTTAGGGGCTTAAACAGTTTTGGTTCGATTTAGACAATTTTTGGTCACAAGGTGGCATACTTTAAACGAATTATTTACGCAAAGTTTACCCCGATACAATCATTCTTGCTTGATTTGCATAGTGGAAAGTGAAAGAATCAGATGGAATTTAAAGTAGTGTTATATGGGAAATAGCCGTGGTTGTAATCCGATTTCGCCCATTTTCGCACTATAGCATAGACATATGGGAAGAATAATATGTACCGAATTTGGTTGAAATCGGTTAAGCAGATCCCAAGATGTGGGTTTTCACCTAAAAGTGGGGGTGTCTAATTTTGAACGTGGTTCCTATAAAGTCATCTCATACCATCCCAGAGATAAAATTTAATGACTCTGGCGCGTTTAGTGCTTGGTTTATCACGCTCGTAGTAGCTTTTAACAGTACCGTTATATGGGGATGGATGGGAGGGGGATTTAACCCATTTTCACACCGTCAATAGAGGTGCTAAAAAATTTGTTCTCACTGAATTTTGTTGTTATACCTTTAGCGGTTTAGGAGATTCACATATTAAACTTATTAGGGGGTGGGCCACGCCCACTTTTTAAAAAATTTTAACTGCAGATGCCCTCCCTAATGTGATCCTGTATACCAAAAAACAGTCTTGTATCTTATTGTGGAGCTTAGTTATGTCAATTTATTTGTTTTTGAATAATAGAGATTTGTGGGCGAGAAACATGTCTACCAAGTTTCATAAAGATATCTCAATTTTTACTCAAGTTACAGCTTGCACAGAGGGACGGACGGGCAGACAGCCACCCGGATTTCAACTCTTCATCCTGATCATTTATATATATTGTGAGAACTAAATATCCATATGGAATTTAGCCCACACAACACATGAAGACGCACCCTGTTAAATAAATACAACACTGCGAGTATACAAGTTCTCATACACAATAGTTAAACCACGCCACGTAAACAGCACAACAAGTATTGGACTGCAACGGGAAAACCACGCCACTTCTAACAACACACGTCATCTAAAACAACATGTTGCGAACAGGCAAGCAAGCAACACACGGCTTGGCGGAAACAAGCAAGCCGATCATCAGTCAGTCAGCACAGGACTGTAACACAAAATTCTTAAACTTCTCTTAAAAACTACTGTCAAAATTGCTATACCATTTCTTAATATATATTTGAAAAAAAATGAAGAACTATTGCAATAAGTTTGAAAACTTTAGTTCGAAATAGAGACACAAATATTGTCATGATAGCTGTGTACTGGAACAACTGGAAACTGATTTCTTTCGATTTAAATTTGTTCATTTCTTTTATATTGAAAATTACGATCGAAGGTGCTGAAGGCTTCACCGCTTCATGAGAAGCCACATGCTTACAGAGCAGGCAGGTCAACAAACACTGCTCTGTACCAGCTAACCTCAGAGATCCAGAATTCGTTAGATGGGGGCGAGGTGATGTTATGCGCCTTCCTCGACATAGAAGGTGCCTTTGACAACACGTCTCACGAGAGCGTGACAAGAGCACTGGAGAAAAGGAGTGTGGCAGCACCAGTGCGCAGATGGATTGCAGCCGTACTGCGCACTAGGGTGGCGGAAACAGCAGTAGGAGAAACGAAAATTCGTCTGGGAACAACAAGAGGTTGCCCACAGGGTGGAGTGCTATCCCCCCTACTTTGGAGCCTAGTTGTGGACGATCTCCTTGAGCGGCTGACTAGCAATGGAATCCACTGTCAAGCATATGCGGATGACATTGTTATCTTAGCTAGGGGAAATTTGAAGACACACTCTGCGATATCGTTCAGAGGGGATTGGGACTGGAAAAGGTATGGTGTAGTGGGGTTGGCTTAAACATCAACCCCGCCAAAACTACAATCATTCCCTTCACCAGACGGAGGTCACTGCCGGGCCTCAGAAATATATCCCTGGACGGCAGAGTGTTTGATATGGCCAGCACGGTCAAGTATCTGGGCCTCACGCTGGATTCCACACTGCGATGGAATCAGCACGTGAACCAGACCCTAACCAAAGCTACAAAAGCACTCATGGTGTGCAACCGACTTGCTGGAAAATCCTGGGGGTGCTCCCCAAGGACTATCAGGTGGATGTACACCATGATCGTGAGACCGATTATCACGTATGGAGCGGTATCGTGGGGTTTGAAAGCATCGCAGACTTCGGTAGGACTTAAACTGTCGAAGCTGCAAAGACTTGCCTGCATCTGCGCGTCGGGAGCAATGCGAACGTGTCCGACCGCAGCACTGGAAGTCATGCTAAAACTTTCACCGCTACACCTTGTAATCAAACAGACTGCCAGACGAACTCTGCTACAAATGACAGCAGAGGGAGCTGGCAAAGGGAAGGTAATCTCATCCCAGCAGATGAAAGAGCTAAGTGAGGAAATACCATTAGCCCTTCTCCCAAGGGATAGCATTACCAAAGTAGTAAACTTCAGCAGGAAGTTCCAAGTAACCCTTGGCAGCAAATCTGAGTGGAATGACTCTTCACTGGACCTACTGTTAAGGGGTAGCACCATCAAGTGGTACACCGACGAGTCGAAAACGGAGGAGGGGATTGGTGCAGGGGTCGCTGGGCCAAGCACCAAACTCTCCATTCCCATGGGAAGTTTCCCTAGCATTTTCCAAGCCGAGGTCTATGCTATAAGTCGGTGTGTAGAAATAAACCTCCAACGCAACTATCGCAATAAAAGTATCGCTATACTCAGCGATAGTCAGGCGGCACTAAGAGCAATCTCTGCCTATGAGGTCAGATCTCTTCTAGTGATGGAGTGTATAGAACGGCTGAACAGCCTATCTGAGCACAACCGAGTGCACCTTATTTGGGTGCCTGGCCATAGGGGTATAGCTGGGAACGAACTAGCTGACGAGTTAGCTCGCTCTGCAGCCTCTACAAAAATGGTAGGGCCGGAACCATACATAGCGGTTGGTCCACATACCATCAAAGAGCTCTTCCGAAGGGAGGAAAGAGCAGGCAGGGAGATAAATTGGCAACAACTCCAGGGCAAGCACCATGCCAGACTGCTAATGGGGGGTTACGACCTCAAGCGGTTCAAAGCCATAATAAATCTCCAAAGAAACAAATTCCGGCTACTGGTAGCGTTCTACACCGGCCACCGGTTCTGCGACATAGAGCCGGAAACCCCTGAACATCTGCTGATGAACTGCACAGCAGCCTGCAGACGCAGAATCAAGGCCCTGCGATCCATGTTTCCACACAGGGATTGTACCGTCTCACTAGCACCCAGCAGAATTTTGGAATTTATCAACATGCTGGGCCTAGATGACACGATATGACTTAGGGGAGGGCACAATAGACCGTAGGTCGCGGTGCATACCTCAAAATTAATCTAATCTAATCTTTATATTGAAAAGATTTTAGAATTTTTTCAATAGGTGTCCAAGAACTTTCTAGAGGATTAGGCTGTTTTGATCGTGCTATCAAACCAACAGAAGGTTCCAAAAATTTAATCCACAGCGGATGTTTTTAGTGTCAATTCATAGGGCAGTGCCTGCGCTTCAGAAGTTTTGAAAAGTTTAACTCTTTCCAAAATATTCTCATTTTCACTTATACCAATTCCTTTGACTGAGTCTTTTGCAGTAGAAAGGATAGCTTCAATTGGGATTCGACTGAGCTTAAAGGCATTGAAATTATTTGTGGACCAAAATAAATGTATGACATCATCGGGAACTTTTTCGAAAATAACTACTCGAGTTTCAATTAGTGATATGTCCTCATTTGTCATAGTACCAGATGCCATATGGTTTAATGCAATTGCAAAGGCCTGATCCTCCCGTTGTTTTATTATTTCTGTTAATTCAAAGTATTTAAATAACTCCCACAAAGGGGAATCAACAAAAGTGCTGTATGGATTAGGAGAGAATATCCACCTATCTCCAACAGCTGAGAGTTGCTTCAAACCACCACCACCAAACACTATGATCGATATACCACCGAACAGAGCTAAACATACGAGCATCTACCATCGATATTTCATCAATTATGATTAATTTTAAATCGATAAGTCTGGAATACAATGAATTAATTGTGTCATTGCTAAGTGGCCTCAACGCTCTATTCAACTGATTAACAGGTAAAGAGAATATTGAATGAAGGGTCTATTTCGAATGCTGCTTTACCCGTAGGTGCGCAAAGAAAAACTTTTAAGGAACTTGAATTGGATCCATTTGTGAAATTGTAACGATGGTTAAGTGCTTGATATATTGCAGATATCAAACGACTCTTTCCTACACCTGCACCGCCGCCAATGAACTCATAAAATGGGAGATTTGTTTTTAGGTGGTGCATCAAATGTGTCAAATAGGTTCTTTGCTTAGTATTTAGACTTTGAACTAAAGAAAATAATTCCTCAACTGGAATTAAAGGGGGTAGTTTAATAAGTCTAATATTGCAATCGAATTCAGTGCCATTATCTGTTTAATCTTCGCCATGCAAGTCTAGTAAGTTTATATTTGGGCTTATTTCTGGAAGTGCCAACACTCTAAACTCATTTTCCACGATAGGTAGTTCATTTTGAGCACCTTCGTCCAAGTCTATTTCATTATAAAGACTTTCTAAAACATTTTCAAGTTCTCTTTGCTTAAAAACATCATATTTTCTTTGATTTTCCTCAATTATAATACGATGTGTTATGGAAGTCTACTCATTATCGTTTTCAATGAGATCTTGCTGTTCATTCCACCAAGGATAGTAAAGCATTAACATTTCGCGGAAATACTCAACTCTGGCCAAATCTGGGTTAAACCTTCTATACCGAATAATACAAGGTTTGGTACGTTTTTTCACAAAACCGCTACCGTCTTTAAGAGGCATGACAACCCCACTTTCTGGTAAATTATCGTCTTCCCTCTCTTCTTCTTTATGATCACTATCTTGTGCTCTTCTACTAGATTTAAAATATTTATACCTAGATGCAAAATCAGCTAAACAAAGAGTTTCTAACTGATTGGATCTTTGAACATAACGGTATAAAATATCGCCTACGAATATTTCAGTCGAACCTAGAAGAAGGTTCTGAAGTTCCGCTCTAGGTTTTACCATTCGAACACGTTCCTCAGGTCAATATACTGCTTCTTGTGCAGATAATTCTGTGCCTGATATAAATTTGTGACCTATATGTTTAAGTATAATTTCCAGCATTTACCTCTGATATAGCTTCATTTAAGAGCCTAGAAATTCCCCTGTTAGACTTGTTAATATAGTTAATTATATATGAACAGCAAGCATATGCATCCAGTATATAATGGATATCCATATTTGCTCCATGGAGTTCCAAAATCAAAGGATTATAAGCGTTTATAAAACGATCCTATAATTTTATTTTTAGAAAAATTTTGGGTTTTGTTAAACTTGATCTTAGGGCTAACAAATAGTCTTCAAAAGACATATTCATTCTACTATCAGACAGGAAATGTTCAAAATCTCTTAAATTAGGAATGTCTTCTGTAATCATATTTGAATTTAAAAGGTTTTGAATTTTTTAAAAGTTTTCCTTGTGTCTTTCTGAATTTTGACTTGTTTCTGTAAGAGGTAACAGTATTTGCGTTGAAGGCATTGGTGGATATGGTATACCAAAACAACAAAACTGTTGTCCTCTTATTTCCCTAGTACAAGACCGACTGTGGTTATGCTTTTGATAACCTACATAATTTTCTAAGTGGCTGATCGAACCATCGGTAGAAATATAATTGTCTATAAAACTAATGACATCAGGGAATGTCTGAGGATCTTGAAGGTTGATCCTGGGGGCATTATTAAGCCAATACATGCCATGTACATGCGGGGAACCTCTCTGTTGAAACTCCACTCTCCAGAAGAAATTTGTGATAAAATGCTGTCCAAAAATGCCGGCATTATCTTTAAAAAGCTTAAGAATTTTTCGATACCGGTAGTCAAAATATCTAGCACAAGTAACCGCGTCTGACCGAATTAAGCGATATCTATCTTGCGTTGTTAAACTGTTGGCTTCATCTTCCGAAATATCTTTAGAATCAACAGTTTTAGAGAGGATGTCCAAAAGCTCAACCCACTGAGATTCTGCAGCCGATAAAGTGATAAAGAATGTTGGAAGCCCAAATTGGCGAATCATAGCGATTGCCTTTTTCTTCTCAGCTTTCCAGTGCGTAGGAGAGGATCTAACGCCTTTCGAAACTTTGTAACCATCATCGTGTTGAATCAAGTTTTGAACAAAGTTTTCGTTTAATAGATTTTGGGCCGTAACTCGGTTGCGGCCTGAAAACTTTCTAAGGCAAATGGATGTACTATTCTTAATTTGTAGGAGTTCTAATGTTTTGTAATCATAGAACAAATTTGGATTGGTACACGCACTTCTGTCAAAACGGCGAATTTCAGAACGTATTATTTTGCTATATGTTTCAGAGCATTTACGTTTCTGCCCAACGTATATTGTTCCAAATGACAACTCTTCTAAATTATTGTCTTAAATTATGTCAATTGGCCTTTGTCCTTCGCCTTGCGGTATGACTATACGGTTATAGTCCAAGTTTTCTACAGGAATATTGTCAAAAAGAGTTTCTTGACCGCCTGGGTTTAGCTCTGAAGGTAAAAGACCCGTGGCAATATTATTACCTGAGCGACTATCATGAGAAGTTTGTGCCGCATGAAAAGATTGAACCAATCGGGAATCCTCTGCAGATACAACAAACGGAGCTTCTTCTTGGTTAGTGAATTCTAAAATCCAGTTCTCATTAATATGTATATTGTGCTCACGATACAGAGGGGAATTCACTAAAAATTGCAAATCTTCCATAATCTTTGCAGGGCGTATGTTATTGGTCATGTAATCATGATTGTATTCCAAACGCCTTCTTAAGTGAATTTGTATCACATGAGCCTCATCAAAGGACCTTGGTAGAGATGTCACAATATTGTTAACAGAAATTGGTATATTAATAACAGCACCTTTGAGAGAACTCTGACCTTGATATCCTAACGGACGGATTGTCATAAAAGGCAATCTAGGCATTATGAGACGTTCTTCAATTGAGGTTAAATCTTTCAAACAATCCGGTATTTCAGGAAAGTCTAGACCGTTAGCTAAACATATTTTTGGAACGTTCTTTTTAACAAACGCTTTTTTGCAAGTAGCACAAACATTTTAATTTCCATCTTCCGAAGGAAATTTTTGCATTAAATAGAAGGAATAGAAGGATAGAATTAATTTGCGAACTTGGTGTGAAAACCATAATCCGCCGCAGCAAATACATATTTCAGTAGGGCCCTGATTTATATTTTGGAGCTAAATGTTTTTGAAACCTGTTAAATTGCCACTATAATCATTTTCTATAACATTGTTTTCTCTCGTTAATCGGATTCGTTGGGACTGCCTTTCGGTTTCAATTTACCTATTGACAGGGTTATCTCTACAAAGGCGAACTTGACTTTGTCTAACACGTCTCTGATTCAATCAATTATTTTAGGATTTCTTCTTGCATGTTCCCTTTGCATTTGATCACGAATGCGCTCTAAATTCCTATACTCAGGATTTCTTGCGCGAAGTTCTTTATGATCCCTAGAGTTCCTACTTTGCTCATGATAACATACCTCGGGATTTTCTCGACGAGACCTGCGACCTCAAGTATTTTTTATTTGCTCTTCAGAGCGAATTTGTGGATCTTGTCGCCTTGTTCTATGTTGAACAGTATTTAAAACTTGCTCAACAGATCGAACCTCGAGATTTTCGCGCCGAAATCTATGTCCCCGAGTATTTCTGCTTTGTTTTTCAGAGCGCAATTGGAGATTTAGACGTCTTGCCCTATGTTGAACAGTATTTAAATTTTGTTCAAAAGACCGTACCTCGAGATTTTCCCGCCTGGTTCTATGTTGATTTGTATTGATAATTTGTTCGGACAGACGTACATCGGAATCTAATCAACGATTAGCGCGACTTACAGTATCTTGTGACTGCTCACTATCTCTATATTAATAGTTTGCACGAAGAACTCTCATACGTCTTTTATTCTAAAGACGACTTAGTAATACAGATTTTCTACTTAATCTAGGCATAATTAATAAATAATAAATGGATCATGTATATATATATAGCTCCATATCTATTTCAGTTAATTTTAGGTGATACAAACAACCGTTAGGTGAACAAAACTATTATACTCTGTAGCAACATGTTGCAAGAATATAAAAACGTTAACTTCAGTTGCACCTCCCCAAATACAAACGCTTCCTTACATGAACTTGAGTTTGGTCGATTAGTTTGTGTGGCAGCTATAAGCTATAGTGACTGAATCTGAAAATTTTTTGGAAAATTGCACCACTGTCACCACAATAACCCATGTCAAATTTGATAAAAAGTGATTCCGATCGTTCAGTTTGTATGGCAGCTATATGCTACAATGGTCCGATATCAGAGTTTCCGACAAATGAGCACCGTTTTTGGGAGAAAAAGACGTGTGCAAAATTTCAGATCGATATCTAAAAAGCTGAAGGACTAGTTTGTGTATATACAGACAGATGGATATGGTTAAATCGACTCAACACGTATATGCATTTATTTTATACGGTCTCAAACTTAATCTACCCTGTATAATGAATCTTAAAACACTTTGACTAAATAGGAAGAATTCTTCTTTCGCAGCTTGCAGTTCACAGCTCTGAGTGTAAACAAAAGCTCTGGCATAGGGATGGGAGGACTTTTGCACATTAGGAGAGATTAGAGAGGGATCTTCTAGGTACATATGGGGCTTTGAACTGGACAACAATTTCGGAGCGAAGAAAGGGAAACGTGTTATGGTGGACTTACTCAAAATCGTTAAAGTTATGAGTTTAAGAACGAATACTCATCTGACTTCTTGCGAAAAAATGTGGAATCTATGATTCCTGAGTGTTCATTGAAATCTCAAACTCACTTACGTCCGTAAATACGTACAATACCAGCTGTCAATAAACGCATTTGCTACCCAGAAATAGCACTTAATTCAACATATGCGCCACAAAAGGTCATTTCATCTAACATATCTGGATTTATATAAGCAAATTGTATTTACTTTTATGTGTGCCAACTGCAAACATTCGCCTTTCTGTTATTTGCCACAGATTGCTGCATTACGGTGGAACGTCGATTTGGCGTAAGGGAACGGATTGCTCCGAAGTGACGTTTGCGACGTCTGGTCACCTTTTTCAACCGCCACACACATTTGGATTCTTTCAGGATCAAATTCATTCAAAGTACAAACGAATTTCCTTTATTCTGCATTTCGCTTTGCGCAAATAACATTTCGATCGATCAAACACTTGAGCTACGCCTCAAAAATTAATTTATAAAATACTTATATAATTCCGTCCGTCCGGGTCTGAAAAGTTGGATTCTTGATGCTACTCTCTTTCACTGTAATTGAGTCCTTGCTATGACTCCTTTCCAGTTCGGTGTATAGGTACTATGGTATACTGGTATACTGCTGCACATATGTATATGTGTTTGATCGCCAATGTATATAATAATAGTTTATACACTATATAACTAATACGCTGAAATTAGTTTAAAGAAAGAATTTTGCTGGTCAAGAAATCTAGTGTAACTGAAACTACAAACGCAGTGTACTGATATTTATTATACTCTTGCAACATGTTGCTACAGAGTATAATAGTTTTGTGATGGTATATGTATTTGTATACACAGCTTACGTGCTTTTGTATACCTATATATTACTTAGATATTCACTAATATAATAATACATAATATTTAGTTATATTTATATTTCAGAAATTAGTAGTTTACAAGTATTTAATTGTATTGAAGTTAAGTCCTCGGAAAACCCCTAAGTAAATTGCTTTTGTCTAACGCTTTTTAAAACGGGGGGATCTATAGTACCTATTTTGAAAGGTTTGCCCATGAAGGCTTAAGTATTAATAACTTACAATTTATATAATTAAGTATGGTAGACACATACAGAAAAGGTATGTAGATTTTCTTCTTTCTGTCTTAATATCTAACCCTTTCATAAGCGGCCAACGGCGTTGGGTAAAAATGTAATCTTCTTGAGTTTATAGTTCACCTCATGACTTTCATATTAAAATGTGTCGCAAAACTGAAATAATAGACAGTAGCATTTAAACCGATGGGGTCGCAGTTATCTATTGCCACATAAAAAGGGTATTCGGCCCTTTTGATACTACACTTCTAATATTTATTTCATGCGATTTTTTCTAGAAAGATATTTTTGCTTTATACAAAGTCCAGCACTCTAAGAAACTTGTTTACATTGTTGTCTGGTATATTCTGTTATAAGTTCAACATGATGGCTGAGAAAATATACTTATCCACTGACTATAACCAAATATTAGAAGAAATATTTGTATATAGAAATCTATATCTATCTCGATTAGGTTTAGGTGATGCAAACAACCGTTTGGTGAACAAAACTATACTCTGTTGCAACATGTTGTGAAAGTATAAAAATGTTGCGAAAGAATTCAACATTTATTATTCGATTATTATTTGGTATCTTATTGTTGGCATCAAATTGTTGTATAACTAACATTTTACGTTTATATAAAGCCAAACGGAAGTCTGAATTTTTTACATAAACTATGTCAATATATCCCCGATAATGGGTACTAGAGCGGAACCAATAATTTTATACTCTTGCAATTCGCAAGAATCAAAGGCCAGGGAATTCCGTCAGGTGTGGCAAAACCTTATATTAAAAAACAAAAATGTTGAGAAAGAATTAAACATCCATTATTAAATGAATTCGTGATTAAATTACAATCAAATTTGGTATCTTCTTGACTTATAGTAAAGGCCATAAACTTAGTCTCAGTTTTGGTTGGCAAAATCCTCCGCTGAACCCTCCACGAGGGTGCCGACTGGGAATAGATACCACAGGTTTACGACGTGGGCAAAGGCGAGCTGGCAGCAGTTCGCCGCTGTTGTAGTAGTGAGGTATCTAGGTAAGGTCAGGCTTCCTATCTGGGTGTTCGGTACTCTTCAATAGTGCAGCATCCAGATAGGAGGTCTTACCATGGTAGGAGGTATATAAAGGGCTGGATCAAGGTGTCATGCGACCCGTGCCGAAGATCAACCTGGCTGGGGGCCCTTAAATAGCCCAGTCTCCCACGGAGCCTGGCGTCCTCCGTAATAAGATAGCCTTACTTGCGTAGCGGGGGCTATGCGCAAGCGGACATACTTTCTTCTACACTCGTGGGTCCAAAGGAGTCCGGACCTCCTTCAAAAAGACCGGAGGGAGCAAGTTGTTCGCAGAGGAGAACAGCGTTTGGCACGAGCTCGACAACAGCCAAAGCGAGGACAGGAGCGTAGTTTGGTCCTGGAGCAAAGGCAAATACTAAAGGGGCAGAAGCCAAGACTGGCGCCAAGAAAGCAGCAGCGCTGGAGGCAGCCCATACCAACCCCTGTAGCCAAGGCTTGGCAGCTAAGCAGGAGAAGGAGGGAGATGCCAAAAGCGATGCTGCCAGTAGTGGGTCAGCCAGAGAATAGCCTTCCTTTAAGATTGACGACCCAGCAAAAGCGAAGTATGCAGAGAGACGACGCGCTGCATACCTGCTGAAGAAGGTGGAGCTGCAACTGCCAACCAATCAGGAGCTCACAAAGGAGCTCCAGGAATCCATTGATTGCGTGAGAGCTGTTCTACCTAACTTCAAGCTGGAAGCGCCGGTAGTGGCAGCTAAAAGACACAAGTCAGCTGAAGAGGCTAAGCCGTCAGCTAAGAGACCGAAAACTAAGGGCGTGACGCCCGCAAGATGTTTTGCTGATGTGGCCCGGAACCGCATTGTCATTGGTGTGCTGGATGAGGGTGACCCCGAAGGACAAATCCCCAGAGGTAAATGGAAATGGGTGCAAGCCGCACTGACGAATGTGGCTTTGGAAGTGCTACTAAGCAATCCAGGTCCACCCCCGTCATGTGCGGATGCCGGATGGTATCAAGGGCAGATAAAGATGATAGCGTGTGACAACTAGAGATCGGTCCAGCTATATAAGGCAGCAATAGCTAAGGTGGGGGAGGTCTACCCCGGAGCCAAGTTAGTAGCGGTAGACAAAAAGCCATCCCATCCCGACCGTGGGCAAGGGTATGCATCCCCGCTACACCATCGCAGCCCGACCAATTAATGTAGCTCATAAGAGCCTGCAACCCGAATCTGCCAACTGGGGAATGGAGATTCGTCAAGGTCTTTGACGACCCCGCAGCGGAATCTGGTGTGGAGACGAAACGAGCCACAATGCAGATTCTGTTGCTTCTAACCAAAGGATCCGTAGAACCGCTAGCGAAAAGTGGAGGAGAGATCAACTACGGATTCACAAAAGTGAAGGTCATGACCTACAAGTCAAGGAATCGGAGTGCGAAGTCGAGGAAGATCCAGCGGAGTCCTCGAGGGACGCAAAGAACACAGATCAAAGTGAGTGTACTTCGGGGTCTGAGCTTGCGGACAGACTCTCTAAACTTTATACTGAGAGTGAGCTTTTAAGTGACTCTCCTAGGTAAGCCTACGACATGTATATTGGCTAGCAAAAAGCTCAATGTCTTTTTATTACACAGTTACAGTAGTAACGACACTACAGTAGTAAGCTGGGAGACGGGTGAGAAGAAATACCGGCTGGCATCATGCTACATGCCGTACGACGAGGTAGCAGAACCATCGCAGCTGTTCAAAGAGCTGGTACGAGACACCGAAGCATCCAAGTGTTCGATTAT
This sequence comes from Bactrocera oleae, assembly GCF_042242935.1. NCBI lineage: Eukaryota > Metazoa > Arthropoda > Insecta > Diptera > Tephritidae > Bactrocera > Bactrocera oleae. The sequence continues at coordinate 29,127,139 of NC_091539.1, read as the reverse complement.
ACTTGGGTGCGACTCCAATGCGCACCACACACTATGGGGAAACACGGATATTAATGAAAGGGGTGAGTTGCTCTTTAATTATTTAATAGGAAGTAAGCTTTTGTTATGTAACAAAGTTAGTACGCCAACATTTATAACCAGAAGCCGACCAGAAGTATTAGATATAACACTGGTATCGGAAGAACTGGTGGATAAAATAACACATTGGAGGATATTGGAGGAACATTCCTTCTCAGATCACCGCTACATTGAGTGTATAATTGAAGAAAATGTAGTTAGAGAAGAGAAATTTAGGAATCATAGGAAAACGAACTGGCAGATGGACATGCAGGAGCTAAAAAAGCGTATTCCTATGATTCCACTATTTCAACCGGAAAAGAAAGAGGACCTAGACATCCTCGTTAAACAATTCACAGATTCTTGTCGTCAAGCACTAGAGGTAGCTTGTCCATTAACGTACAGTAGGGGAAGAATTAGACCTCCTTGGTGGTCTCCCATACTTAAGAACATGCAGAAAAATTGCAGGAAGCAATTCAATTTTGCCAAATTATCCCAAAAAGATATAGAGTGGGATAACTATCATAACCACCTACGGACATACAAAAAGGAGGTAAGAAAACAAAAAGAAATTCGTGGAAATCTTTTTGTAATGACATAGAGAATACGGCAGAAGCGTCTCGACTGAGAAAGATAATGACACAGTCGAAACATAGCATCGGATACCTTCAGAAGCCAGATCACAGCTGGGCGGTATCCAGTAAAGAGACTCTAGGCCTACTAATGGATACTCACTTTCCAGATAGTTCCGAGAACCTCATAGGGGAACTTATAATGGAGAGTGAAGTGGGCTCCGAGTCCCCTCCGCTAGACATAGTATCAGATAGCAATGTTTATTGGGCAATAGGCAGCTTCAAGCCTTATAAAACGCCGGGACCAGAAGGACTATTCCCGGCTTAGTTACAGCAGTCCCTGAGCCACACAATAAACTGGTTAACAACCATGTTTAGAGGGGCACTGAAACTAAACTATATTCCCTCGATATGGAGAGAAGTCAAGGTGATATATATGCCAAAGGCTGGTAAAAGCTCACACATTAATCCAAGGGATTTTAGACCAATTAGTCTTTCATCATTTCTTTTAAAAACGCTGGAGAGACTAATAGAAATACATATAAGGGACATACTAAACCCAGGAAAAATGGCAGTTTCGCAGCATGCGTACTCGAAGGGTAGATCCACAGAAACGGCATTAAGCTCAGTGGTAACAGAGATTGAAAAGTCTCTGGAAATAAAAGAATACACCCTCGTAGCCTTCCTAGACATAGAAGGTGCCTCCAACAACATCCAGCCGAAGGCGATATTGAGCGCGCTTAAAGATCTGGGCATCGCTGAGCCTCTCCGGAAATTAATTGAACAGATGCTCTTGGGCAGGTCAATTATTTCAACGCTGGGAGCTTCAACGATGCGCAGATCTGTTCGAAGGGGTACATCCCAAGGAGGCGTGTTATCCCCACTTCTCTGGATCCTGACAATGAATAAAATGCTTGTGAGTCTAGGAAAGAAGAGGTACATGTTGTGGCCTACGCTGATGATGTGGCAGTCTCGGTTAGGGGCAAGTTCCCGAACACCCTCGCTAGCCTTATGCAGACAATATTAAACGATATTAATCGATGGGTCGTATCATGCGGACTGAATTTTAAAGGTAAAGACAAAACTAGTATTGTTCACTAAGAAACACAGTACTCCAGAAATCCCGCCGCCATTTTTAAATGGCACCAGGCTAACGATAGGAGATAAAGCAAGCTACTTGGGACTAATTTTGGACAGAAAGTTTTCTTGGAAATAAAACTTGGAAGCGAGGGTAAAGAAAGCAGCTACAGCGCTTTACACATGTAAAAAAATGGTAAGGCCCAGATGGGGACTGACACCTCGGGTGGCTCACTGGATGTACACAGCAATTGTAAGGCTGATCATGACCTACGGTATAGTAGTACGGTGGCCAATTACAGAAAAGAAATATGCGATTAGAAGCATGGAAAGTATACAAAGAGCAGCTAGTATTTGCATCTGCGGAGCTCTCAGAACTACGCCAAGCCAGGCACTCAACATAAGTTTCCACTTGCTGCCAACAGATCTGTATTGCAAGTAAATGGCAGCGAAGTCAGCTCTGAGACTGAGGGAATCCTCCCTACTAGTCGCCAGCAACAAGGGGTATTCTATGATACTCAGAAAGTTCCCGTTTCTTCCCATAACTACGGATTTTCGCAATCCTATGGAGCTGAACCTAAATCCGGTCCTCAATATTGCCTTTCCCTCCAGCGAGGAGTGGGAAAGGGACGTAGTGGACAAGGAAGCAGGGATAAGCTTCTATACGGATGGTTCCAAACTGGATAACCGAGTAGGCGGCGGTGTCTTCTCGGCTAAACTAGATTCCAAAATCGCCTTCCGGTTACCTGACCACTGCAGTGTCTTCCAAGCGGAGGTCACTGCAATTAAAGAAAGCCTTGTACTAACAAAAAGTGTAATCACAACAAGAAGTGTATTTATATAGACAGACAGCCAGGCGACTTTGAAATCTCTGATGTCTCATAGGATTTCGTCGAGGACAGTGAAAGATTGCCATGATCTTCTAGCGGATCTGTCATCCTATTTCACGGTAAATCTGCAATGGGTCCCAGGACACAGTGACATCCCTGGGAACTGCGTAGCAGATGAACTGGCCAGAACAGGCACCATCCTACAACTAGATCCTGGTAAGGAGGACATAAATATGCCTCTGGCTACTTGTAGATACTTAATTGACAAACATGTCATTAATATAGCCGAGTGTCAGTGGAATCAGTCCCTGACCTGCTTAACTAGCAGGCAAACGTGGCATGAATGGAATATGAGCCGCACATGCCGACTGTTAAAATTCAAGAGGAATGATATAAGAACTCTAGTAGGAGTACTAACAGGCCACTGTCTAATAGGCAGGCATGCAAGAAGACTTGGTACGCCATATAACGACTATTGTAGAAGGAAGTAGAAGAGGAGGAGACCAATAAACATCTTCTATGCGATTGCGCAGCACTATATAGGAAAAGAATCGCAACCATCGGTCGTGGGTTTCTTGACGACGTCTCGGAGGTTGCACGGATAAACCTTATCTCACTGATGAAGTTCATCAGAAGTACGGGGTGGTTCAGAGAGGAGCCAATAGAGTGAGGGGATCACAGTCCCAGTGGTATCACAATGGGCCTCCTAAAGGCCTAAGTGTGCCGAATGACAGCTACTTTACCTACCTACCTATCTAGTCTCAGTTTTATTGCTATATTTTAATTTGCGTCAGCGAAAACTATATTAAAAAAAAAAACATTTTGAAGTGAGATATACATAAGTTTGAATGTGATCTTAACTTGACCAAAGTAGCTAAATTTTATATTATAAGCTTGTGTGGAAAACGTCAACCAGAGAATCGGAATTCCTTATACGAAGGTGTGAGGTTTAGACTTAGTATATACTAATTTCATTCTAATTCAGCGTCAAACCAAATAATTTTTAAGAAATCTTATCCACTTAATTTCGTTAAATATCACATTTTGATCAACCGGAACGGTTTAAAGTCAGATGGAAAGACGGAAATCATATATATATTGGGTGATATGATATTAATTTTGACATTGCTCAGCTATACTCGAGAACATAGTTTGTAGCAATTTTATATATAAAAAAAATATTAAAACTCACTGACCGACATATTCGGCATAAAACTGGTTAGAATAACGAAAAGCATTATAAGTAGTATATGGAAGTTGAGAGTAGTATTAACCCGACTTTATCAATTTTTGCCAATACCACATACTACTAACATGCCACAGACTAATAAAATGCTCCCACAGTTTCATTAAGGTACCTCACATACCATCACTAACCATATGGAGTAAAAACAGACGAATGTTCGAAAATCCTGATATAAGTTACATGGGGGCTAGGTAAAATTTTCATCCGATTTCATCCATTTTAGACACAAAGATACCTTGTTATGAGCAAAATACGCTCTTGCATTTTCATTGAGATAACTCACATACTGGCCGATATACGCGGTAGACAGTCTCCCCGCAGTTCAAAAATCTTTATATTAGATATATGAGGGCTATAGAAAGTATTGATCCTATTTTTGACACAAAAGCATACCATCATTATCAAGAATTTTATTATATGAATTTCAATTATATATCTTATACATTGACCGATATTTTCGGTAAAAAGTCAGGAAATAAAATAAAACAAAGGAAATAGGCGTGGTTGTAATCCGATTTCGCCCATTTTCGCACTATGGCAGAGAAATATGAGAAGAGTATTATGTACCGAATTTGGTTGAAATCGGTTAGGCAGATCCCACGATAATGGTTTTCACCTGAATGTGGGCGGTGCCACGCCCGTTGTCTAATTTCGAACGCGGTTCCTATAAAGTCAGCTTATAGCATCCCTGGGCTAAAATTTAATTTTAGTAGTTTTCAGTGTCACCCGATTTCACCCATTTTCACACTGTAGATAGAGGTGCAAAAACACGTGTTCCAAATAAATTTTTTTATTATAGCTTTACCGGTTTAGGAGATATGCACATTAAACCTATTAGGGGTAGGACCACGCGCACTTTTTAAAAAAACTTTTAACCGCAGATGCCCCTTTTTAATTCCATCCTGTGTACCAAATACCAGTCTTACAGTACCAAAAAACATGTGTACCAAGTTTCATAAAGATATCTCAATTTTTACTCAAGGTGCAACTTGCACAGACGGACGGACGGACAGGCAGTCCCCCGGATTTCAACTCGTCTCTTCATCCTGATCATTTATATATACATAACCCTATATCTTACTCGATTAGTTTTAGGTGATACAAACAACCGTTAGGTGAACAAAACTATTATAATCTGTACCAACATGTTGCGAGAGTATAAAAATCATAAACTGAACAAATTTCTGATGTTGCCTCTAGAAGGGAAAAGTTGCAACCCCGCAAATATGAGTATTAAAATATTTTAGAATAAAAGTGACAACATAGTATATAACCCACAAATATACAATACTATGTTGTCACTACCATTCAAGAAACTTTATAAAGAAAATATTCAATATTCCTCTTTTTTATGTATACAGTAAACCCCGATTAAGTACCACTCCTCCAATCCCACTTATCTGCCTGTACATAGAAATTATTTTTTTTGGTACCACTTGCTTAAGTACCACAATCGCTTATGTACTAAAAAGCACCAAAAATCTGTATCTTTGGTTTTGGCACTTAACCGGGATTGACTGTATTTGTCAAAGAATGTACGTATGTGCGTATGTAAATATTCGAATTTTTTATACACACATCTTCACGTATATATGCACATGACTTGTTGACTTTGTTTCCATTTACGCATGCCACGTTGTATATGAATAGGGGTTGATTTTGCACTTGCCCATATGCGATGTATGTTTGTAAAAGTGTGTATGATTCTGATTTGAGTGTACATATTTACATACATACATATGTTGTATGTGGACAAATTACCAAATCTAATGGGTATTTTCATATTTGTTTACATGCATATATAATTATACATATATATGTATAAGAATATTTGCGACCGCTTGGTCTTTTCTTATGGGATTATGTCAAGCAAGAGGAGTACAAAAGCAAACCCAGAAATCTCCCTGAACTGAAGCAGTCCATTGATTAAAAAGAAACTTGTTACGGTTTAGTTTTGTAGCACGATTCGTGAGCCGCCCTGTATATGCAGAATATCTTAAAATTATATGTTTGCACATTGTAAATATACGAATCTGTTGGCGTACATTTCTTAACATTGAATTTAGCGTTAGTTTTCACATTTAACATTCAAAATGCTCTATTTTGCGCTCCGCAAGGGTAAAATTCTGGTGAAATCCGCTTATAATTTGCTTTGGTGAAATCCTCTTAAGTTGGCAAGTCAGAGAACGTAGAAAAACGAGAAGGTGCAAATTGAATTTTGTATGGAGTAAGGAGTTCACCATTTTCTGTAATATTTGCTGTTATTTAATAGAAATGAAAATTTATAACAACGTTCTCTGACAAAATACGCATCTCCCAACGTAAAGAGAAAAATTAAATACCTCAAACAAAAAATACAAATGAAACTTCACATATGCGTACAAATGTAAGTATGTGAGCCAATAGAAAAAATACAAACGTTGTTATACAAAAACAACAATTATATAATATATAATATCATGAGCAGCGTCAGAAATCAATATGGCAGCCAAATTGACAAATTCTAAATTTGTAGTAAATCACACAACAACAACATTTTCATTCATGAACGCTGGCGCACATGCAATAAGCTAAGTCGTTTCATTCATAAAAGCAAACGCCTTACACATCTCCCCGGGCATGTGCTTGCCTACAAGCGTCTTTTCGCGACGATGGCAAAAGCTAGAAATCATAAATTGAACAACTTTTTTATGTTCCCTCTAGAAGGGAAAAGAGACAACCCTGCAAGCCCACAAAACACAGAAAAAAGTGACAAAAGTGGCAACAAAGCTTTTGTCGATATAAAATATTTTACAATTCTAACAATATTTTTCCGTGACTCGCAAAAATCTGCGTCAATATGTATGCATGCTCATATATAAACATACATATCTACAATGATTTGTGGGCAAAGCTGTTAGAGCGGCAAGGGAAGCGGCGACAATCGGCGAGCGTTCGTTTATTTTTCGGCACATCTCGGATTTTCTACCAACAACACAATGTTGTGACGCTTTGTCGTCGCGTCAGTCCTTCGACAGATTGACTCTTTGACATAAAAGCAAAAAACGTGAGCTTCGATCATTGGTTGACCGTGTCAACGGAGATTTCAGATGAAGTAATGAGTGTTCATATCTACATACATATGTTGTTTGCAGACAAATTTATAAATATTTTTCTTTCATATTTCTTTACATGTACACATGATATGAAAATGCCGACGACAAAACACAATTCTGTACTTTTGTGACTCCATAATGGTGTTAAGTACATGAATTATTTTATGAAATATATCAAAATATGTTTAAATTATTATTAATAACTGTTGTTCATACCAAATGAACACATCCCTGCATTGTTCTCCTAACTCGTATAAATACGAATTAGAGGACAATGCAAAATGCTCAACAGCACCAACATAACTAATAATTCCAATTGGAATTAGTCAGCATACCAAGGAGCAGACATCAAATCGGACGGACAGAAAAGGCGCGAAAATTAGATCGCCCCAGCAACATAAAAACAACAACAGCAGCATCACAAAAATCTACGAGGGATTATTTAAGCCACATCAGGTTGTAATTAAATGTATATTTAAATTATTTATATTATTTAAGCCTAACCTGTAAATAACATATAATTTGAATTATACATATAACACTTAACATACACACACATAAATATTGTACAATTAACCCACATAAATTGTCTATATTTCTACCCTATATACTAAAAGTAATTAAAGTTACATTTTGTTGAATTTGAATTAACATTTTATTTTATTTGGCACACCGGCAAACTCAACGTCGAGTACCCCGACATTTTGGTCCTTCGAGCCGGATTGTCCTGGATAAAATAAAACCCACCCAATTAAACATCGTTTATAAATTATACATTCTCCCACCCAATCAACCACCATTTGGATCATCAAAAATAATATAATATATTCGCCCACCCAATCAACCATAAACTTGGATCATATCAGCAACAAGGATTATATACGTGAGAAAAAAAAAAAATTGTGAGTACATAAACCCAAAATTTAAAAAAAAAATATAATATATCAGTGCAATACGGAATAAAGGTGCAAAGTGAAAACAAACATATATAATAAAATAAATCCTGTGCTTAACAGGTATTAAGTGCAAAGTATTTGCGAATTTATTATTGCCATATTGCGTTTAGCACTTTACTCATAATACATACATAAGTACGTACTTACAATATATAATATATATTTTTTGAGAGACAAGTAGCATTACTCTTGGTACCAATTCGTACATACACCTAACATATATATATATTCAAATTGCTCATATGTACGTACTTACAACATAATATAAAATTTTGGAGAGCCAAGCAACGTTACTCTTGGTACCTAATCGTACATACACGTATATATATATTCAAATTGCATTACCCGCTCTCTTAAATATTCATTGCTAGTGCATTGCGAGCGAGCAAAAAACCCTGTAGGAAAAAATTCAAATAACCCAGTAGGAAATTTTTCGTGCATCGGAATTTTAAATATTGTGCATATATAATATAAGACACATACAAAAAAAAAAATTTTTTTTTTGGAAATTCGCCAGCATTCGGGAATTTGCTTTTTAAAATTTAAATAAAGAAAAATTATTTGAAAGTTATTATTTGTTTCATTTAAAGTTTATAAATTGTTGCGATATATACATACCTATCTATATAATAAAGAAATAAATAAAATTTCTATCGAAAATGGAAGAATTTAAGTTCTGTATTTCGGATTTGTTCGAATATATCGAAGAACATTACGAGACCCACCCGGAAGATGAATCCGTTTATACTCTGGAAATAAAAAGAGTTGAACTTAACGCTATTTACGATAAGGCAAACAAGTCGTACGATGCCTTTCGTAGAACCCCACAAAAACCCGGTGAGACTATTGACTTCTCAAAAGTTAAAGAAAAATTTAAAACAGGTCATCAATTATATTTGAAATGTTTGGGATCCATTAACCAAGCTATAGATGATCTTAAGACCCCAACCCCCACAATAAAGGAACGAGCTTCAGATGAAAACACATCGCGGGACATAGGATCTTCAATTCATCTACCCCCATGTGACACGGACATATTTTATGGCGACTTCGTAACCTGGCCCTCATTCAGAGACATGTTTACGGCCATATATGTAAACAATCACAAAATTAGTAACGTGGAGAGACTGTTTCACCTCATTCAAAAAACCCGAGGAGAAGCAAGAGCAATAGTGAAAAACGCACCATTAACAAATGATGGTTTCTTGATGGCATGGAGGGACCTGGTATCGCAATACGAAAACAAACGAGTTCAAGTCAACGCGCAATTAAAAATTTTGTTCAATTTACCCCAAGCAAACCAGGAAAGTGGAAGCGCTATTAAACATCTTCAGAGGACCGTCAACAATTGTCTTACAAATCTTCATAATGTATACATAGACACGACTAGTTGGGACCCAATCTTAATCTTCTTATGTGGATTGAAACTACCTAAGACTTTACTTCATCAATTTGAGGATACCCTAGAAGACAACTCCGAAATACCATCATGGAAAACTTTCGACGCATTTCTCACCCATAGATACAAATCTTTGGAAGCAGTAGGAAATCTAACTGACCCCGTTCCAGTTACCCAACCCGACAATGGGCCTTATAGAAAAGGAAAAGACAGGAAATTTAATACCTTTCACGCGAACGTCTCTGGAACTTCGAAATTGAGTTTTCCACACGCTAGTGAAAACCCTGTAAGAAGCAACATCATCTCAAAAAAACCCCAAGACATCGAGAGTTGTAAATTATGTAGAACCCAACATTCCATTCGAGAATGCCTAAAGTTTTTACAATTGAATGTCGAGACCCGAATAAACGTAATAAAAAATAATGGTTACTGTTTTAATTGCCTTGCATTATCGCATAGCTTCAAGGAATGCAAGAGCAAATACTCATGCAGAATATGTAGAAAGAAACATAACACTTTTCTGCATAGGGATGCCCCATCACGCTCCCAATCCCTCCCGCAAGGATCAAGAGCCTCGAACCCGCCTCTTGACTCTACCAATAGTAGTACCTCCCAAACCCTTAATCTTAATACAAATCCGCAAGCCTACACAACCCTCTTACAGTCCACTGAAAATAAAACTCAAGACCCACACAACTCAAGTAGGAAGCAGGTTTTGCTAGGTACTGCCATAGTGCAAGTTTCTTACAAAGGGCAATTATATACAGCTCGAGTACTAATCGACTCTGGGTCAGAAGCTACGTTCATTTCCGAGAAGCTCCACAGAAAATTGGACATACCCACATTCAAGAAAAACGCACAAGTGACCGGATTGAACAACACAGTCTCTGCAACAGCTACCAAAACTTGCGAACTCACCCTTCGTTCACCAACAAAAAGGGAATTTAAGATAACAAACCACGCGTTTATCTTAAAAACTTTAACTGATAACTTACCCACTCACTCACTTGATAGAATAATTTCTAATAAAGAATTCGGTTTTAGTTTAGCTGACCCTCACTTCTATAAACCCAGACCTGTCGACATCCTTATCGGAAGTGATCTTTACCCACAAATAATTCTCAGTGCCGTACAGAGAAATGTACTCGGGTCATTACTAGCCCAAGAAACAGAATTCGGTTGGATTCTTTCCGGGCCCACACCTGAAAAACCCATCTCACCCTCAATATTGTCATTTTTCAATAAGACGACCCCAGACAAGTTGCTCACACAATTTTGGGAAGTCGAAGAAGTTCCGAAAAAGCCTCTACCCTCAACTTCGGATATACTGTGTGAGCAACATTATCAAAAAACAACCCGAAGACACTCAACTGGGCGTTACGTGGTAACATTACCCTTTAAAACCCCAGAAAAAATAGACTTAGAACTCAAGACATATAGCTTTAGCTCAGTATCTAAGAAATGAAAAATCCCTCTCTAGAAAACCTGAAATAAAAACAGAATACGACAAGGCCATCAACGAGTACCTGGAACTCGGTCATATGACCAAAATAGAGTATGACCCCGCAGAGAATACGAAAACATACTATCTACCACATCACGCAGTCATCAAACCCGATCGCTTAACGACCCAACTGCGAGTGGTATTCAACGCATCATGTCCCACCTCAAATAGAAATAGCCTCAACGATGTATTACACACTGGACCTATTCTGCAAGCAGACCTGGTAATCCTAGTGGTAAAGTGGCGTATGTTTCGAATCGTATTCAATGCAGATATTCAAAAAATGTATCGTCAAATACTTGTTGAAAGCAAACACACTCCATTTCAAAGAATCTTATTTAGAAGATCGCCTAACGACCCCATAGAAGATTTTGAACTACAAACTGTTACGTTTGGTATTAACTGTGCCCCATATTTAGCTATCCGTACCCTTCTCAAATTGGTGGATGATGTACAAGAAACCCACCCACTGGCAGCAGAGATACTTCGAAACGGAATGTACGTCGATGATGTACTTGCAGGAGCACATGACGTAGCAAATGCGAAGATGGCACGAGACGAAGTTACCTCATCTTTGGAGTCCGCAGGATTTGCTCTACGCAAATGGACCTCGAATGACCCAAAAGTCTTATCTGGAATCTCACAAAAACATCTGTTGGACACGAACTTACTCAGTTTACCGGAATCCAATAGCACAAAAACACTGGGGATCAGATGGAATGCAAAAAAAGATGCATTCTTTTTTGTCATCAACCCTATTCACGATAAGACATCGTTTACTGAAAAAGATAAGTATTATCGATTATAGCAAAATTGTTCGACCCAGCTGGTTGGCTCAGTCCCGTTGTAGTCACAGCCAAAATAATAATGCAACAAATATGGCTTGATAAATCCGATTGGGATGAAAATTTAAAACCCTTAACTCTCCATCGCTGGAAAACCTTCATAAAAGATTACGAAAAAGAGAAAAAGCTTACGCAGCAAACCTATACATAAGTGTTTCTACAAACACAAACACCTGGACAACGCTTTTAATATCCAAGACTCGTGTGTCCCCAATAAAAAGTATATCTCTACCAAGGCTAGAACTTTGCGCAGCGGTTCTTCTGGCGAATCTTGTGGATGCGACCCTACCCCAATTAAATATTACTCAGTACCGCACTCACCTTTGGACGGATTCTACAATTGTCCTTTCTTGGCTAAGCAAACCCCCATGCTCATGGACAACCTTTGTATCCTACCGAGTTGCCACAATTGCAGAAAAAGTTGGAACCGAAAATTGGCGTCACATCGAAAGCCAGGACAATCCGGCAGATCTGGGCAGTCGCGGATGCACACCTCTGGAGATGGTTAACAATGACCTCTGGTGGCACGGACCCCAATGGCTAAAACTCAACCCGAAACATTGGCCAATTACCCAAAAATCAATCGATACAACACTGGAACTGCGGCCAATCAAGACTTTCGTCAACACAACACAAGAGGATATACTGGATAGATTTTCATCACTACCCAAAGCCATTCGAGTCATAGCATATCTATTCAGATTCTGCTCGAATGCATCACCCAACAGATCACAACAGCCATACACAACGTTGGAAATAACTCCAGACGAGTTCAAAACTACCCGCACGAAGTTAATTATTTTAACCCAAAGAAAGCACTTCCAGGAGGAGTATGAAGCTTTAACTCAAAAAACCAGCATACACAGAAAAAGTACAATTTTGACCCTAAACCCTTTAATCGATCCCAAAGGAATAATGCGAGTCAATGGCCGATTGAGCAATTCAGCCGCATTATCATATAACGAGCGTCATCCGATTATACTACCCTATAGCAGTCGATTAACAAAACTACTCACCCAATTTACTCACTCAATTACCCTACATGGTGGCAACCAACTAGTTTTACGACTCATGCGTACGGAATTTTGGATACCGAAGCTTAAAACTCTCATCAAGTCCATTATCCATCAGTGCAAAACCTGCGTCTTACACAAGAAGAGAGAAACCACTCAATTAATGGCAGCTCTTCCAGCGGAACGTACCACCCTAACCCGCCCATTCGCAGCAACAGGAATCGACTTCGCCGGTCCCTATGACATAAAAAATTACACCGGCAGAGCGTGCTTGATCACAAAAGGTTATGTATGCGTATTTGTTTGTTTTGCAACCAAAGAAATACAACTGGAGGCAGCAAGCGATCTCACCACCCAAGCATTCATGGCCGCATTCGCACGATTCTTTTCTAGGCGCGGATGTCCCGCCGATCTCTATTCTGACAATGGTACTAATTTCGTGGGAGCGTCTAAACTCTTAATCAAAGATCGACGAGAATTCATAAAATCACTAAGAACACAAATAACAACAAGTGAAGCACACCAAAACATCAACTGGCACTTTAATCCTCCAGGAGTTCCACACATGGGTGGACTCTGGGAAGCAGGAGTGAAAATTTTAAAGAGCCACTTAAAAAAGGTGTTTTAGATCCAAAAATTCACTTTCGAAGAATTATCTACCCTTCTAACCCGAATCGAAAGCTGCTTGAATTCTCGACCTTTAAGCCCACTAAGTGAAGACCCCAGGAATATAGAACCTCTAACTCCAGGCCATTTCTTAATAGGTACCCCTTTATTAACCCCAGCAGAACCCAAGATGGCAAAAGTTAAAGATACTGCGATGGAAAGAAGAATATCTAAAAGAACTCCACAAACGGTATAAGTGGAAATACCCTCAACGCAATATAGAGGTCAATGATATGGTAGTCATACGCCAAGAAACTCTACCCCCAAATGAATGGAAACTTGGTCGCATCGAAAAAACCTATCTCGGTGCAGACAATAAGACCAGAGTAGTTGACGTACGTACTTCTCAGGGAACAATTACCCGCCCAATAACCAAAATAGTCACCTTACCAAATAACTAATCTCATTTCTTTATAGTGACATGGCTCCTCAAAATAGCATCAAATCTATCTGCAGCCGACAGAGCAGCCCAGCCTTGACCGTACGATCACTCAGCGTCACCCGAAGCATCACCCCACTCTCCGACAATGGGACCCTGGCTAGACGCTTACATCGCTTTAAAGCGACCCTCTCTCCCATTCGAGAAGAAAGAGGAAGTACCCACCGCACGGCTCGGCGTACTATCACCCATTCATCCAAACGCGCACATAAACACGTCGCCTGTGGATTGTGCAAAAAAGATCACAGGCTGGTGACATGTTCAAAATTTACTAAAATGAACATTCATGAAAAGTTTGACGCAGTAAGTAAGTATAAGTACTGCGTCAGCTGCTTAGCCAGATCGCACTCAACACAACGATGCACAAGCGCAAAACGATGCAACATGTGCAACGGGGAGCACCATTCAACCCTACATGGATACCCCAGGTTGTTTTGCAAAGAAAAAACCAAAACAACAAAGAACGACGAACGACTACACAAAGATCCAGAGATTCCAACACTACTGGCCAAGTCGACCCTTATACCCACTGCCATGATAAAAATAAAACACGATGGCAAATGGAATAAAGTACGTGTCATAATTAACCCGACCCGAAAGGTGACAATTATTGTCTCGGAGCTAGTTCAGAGATTGAGGTTACTGAAAACGTACCTTGACTCTCATCGCATATGTAAACTCGTCATAGGGTCATTAACTGATCCCGACTGGCATGTCGAAGTTAACTGCCTTTTGACGCAGGAATTACCGACCCGACCCTACAATCGTGATATAGGTGGCGAAATCTTTAAGAGATTCGACCACTTAGTTCTAGCCGACCCTATGTTCCACAAGGATGATAAAATCATGATGGAACTGGGAGCAGACATCTACCCAAGGATAATGAAACCCGGATTATTCAACCCAGACAACAGCACCGTGATCGCACAAAACACCGCACTCGGTTGGACTCTAACTGGTGCTTGTGCGATTTAAACCCTAAGTAACCACTCAACCCATTTTAAAAACAATATTCCTTAACCCAAAGCGAAAAAGATCTAATAACTTTTTTATTCGCAGACCCTGCAAGGCGGCCGGGATGTTCATACCAAATGAACACATCCCTGCATTGTTCTCCTAACTCGTATAAATACGAATTAGAGGACAATGCATAAGGCTCAACAGCACCAACATAACTAATAATTCCAATTGGAATTAGTCAGCATACCAAGGAGCAGACATCAACGCGGACGGACAGAAAAGGCGCGAAAATTAGATCGCCCAGCAACATAAAAACAACAACAGCAGCATCACAAACATCTACGAGGGATTATTTAAGCCACATCAGGTTGTAATTAAATGTATATTTAAATTATTTATATTATTTAAGCCTAACCTGTAAATAACATATAATTTGAATTATACATATAACACTTAACATACACACACATAAATATTGTACAATTAACCCACATAAATTGTCTATATTTCTACCCTATATACTAAAAGTAATTAAAGTTACATTTTGTTGAATTTGAATTAACATTTTATTTTATTTGGCAAACTCAACGTCGAGTACCCCGACAACTAAGTAATAAAAGTGAATATATTTCAAATGGCATATCAATATTCCCAGTTTTGCCGCTGTTATAAAAGCGAGAAATGTTATTTGTTTCTCGTGCATGTGAGGTGAACTCCTTGATAAAATCCTACAAATTGTTCGCTGTCGAACCTGCACCTTCTCGTTCTTCTAAGTTCTCTGATTGAACCTTCTCTATAATATATGTTCTCTGGTTCTAGTTAGAGTGCTGTTATGTTAATAGCAATTGAGACATGAGTAAGAAGTTGTAAGCTCAAATAACGAGCAATAAGTATTATGTTGTTGGAATTAGAAATAAAGATAAGTGTACAGCCATTAAATTGAGACTTTTATATTATTATTATTTTACGAAAAACTAGTGTTTTACTAGTTCAAGAAACACCTGTCAAACATGGGCATGGCTTCTTGTGGCAACTGCCGATTCTGCGACATGGGCCGGAAACACCAGAACACCTGATTCTAGATTGCACCGCAATCAGGGATCACATTGCCTCAATAGCACCCAGCAAGTTGTTGGAGTTTTTCAGGGTGCTGGAACTTTGGGAATGCACGTGATAGAGGAGAGGGCACAATAGACCCTGGGTCGCAGTGCAAACCTCATATTCATTCTATTCTATACTATACGAATTCATGTTGACGAAAATTTTTGATTTTTTACAATTGCTGTGCACGCAAGTATGTGTATGTGGCCCTGCTAATTTGAAAAACAAAAAGTTACAAAAGTAAAGTAGTATTGAAAAGAAAGAAATAAATGTTGGTATATTGTTTTTATAAACATAGTCCGATACATAAAAATGCTGTTATAACATATTACAAAAAGTAAAAATTAAATTGTTTTGATTTCCGAATATGTTTACTCATTGAAGAACAAATGACAAGTGAGGTTGTATATCATGTATGACGAAAGGATTTCATACCGATTGAAAAAACGTGTCGTCACGTTACGTCGCGTATGGCTACTTTAGGTAAGTATGTAGAGTGGCTGTCTAACGACGCACCTAGGCCTGTAGGAGGCCCATTGTGATACCACCGCGACTAATGGTCCCTGCCTAATCGTCTCCACACTGAACGAACCTGTGCTCCTCATGAAGCTGATCAGTATAAATAATTTTATATTAGCAATTTCTGATAAGTCGTCAAGAAATGCACGACCGATAGTTGCGATTCTTTTCCTGTATAGAGCTTTACATTCGCATAGAAGATGTTTTACAGTCTCCTCTTCTTCTACTTCTTGGCAGCTTCTACAATAGTTGTTGTAAGGTACACCTAGCCTGTTGGCATGTCTACCAATTAGACAGTGACCTGTTCCCACTCCTCTCTGGTGGGTAAGGCAATATTGTGGACGGAATTTAGCTTCAATTCTATTGGATTGCGGAAATCCGTGGTTTTGGGTATAAACGGGAACGATCTAAGTATCCTAGAATGCCCCTTGTTGCAGGTGACTAATTGGGAGGATTCTCTTAGTCTGAGAGCAGACTTTGCTGCCACTTGCTTACAGAACAGATCTGTTGGCAATAAATGTAGAATGACGTTTAGTACTTGGCTAGGCGTTGTTCTAAGAGCTCCACCAATGCATATACTGGTTGATCTTTGTATACTTTCCATACGCCTCACCGCGTATTTCTTATCCATTATTGGCCACCATACCAATATACCGTATGTCATGATTGGTCTGACAACTGCTGTATAGAGCCAATAAGCTATCCGAGGCGTTAGCCGCCATTTGGGCCCACCATCCTTTTACAAGTGTAGAATGTTGTGGCTGCTTTCTTCACCCTAGCATCCAAATTTTGTTTCCATGAAAACTTCCTGTCTAAGATTAGTCCTAGGTAGCTTGCCTTATCTCCAATTGTTAGTCTGCAACCATTTAGTACTGGCGCCGTAACTACTGGAGTATTATGCTTTCTGGTAAACAATACTAGCTCTGTCTTACCAGCATTTAAGTTTAATCTGCACGATACAGCCCAACTGTTTATATCGTCCAAGATCGTTTGCATAAGGTTTACGAGAGTATTAGGGAATTTACCTCTAACCGATACTGCCACATCGTCAGCGTAGGCCACAATATGTACCCCCTTATTTTCTAGATCCCACAGCAACTTATTCATTGTCAGGATCCAGAGAGGTCCCCTTTGGACGAACCTGCACATCGTTGACGCTCCCAGCTTTGAAATTATTGACCTGCTCGTGAGCATCTGTTCATTTAATCAATCAATTAAAATTCGGAGGTTCAGAGGTGTCCAGATCCTTAAACGCACTCAGTATGGCCCTAGGCTGGATGTTATTGAAGGCTCCTTCTATATCTAAGAAGGCAATTAGAGTGTATTCTTTAACTTCTAGAGATTTTTTAATCTCCGCCACCACTGAGCTCAGCGCTGTTTCTGTGGATTTTCCTTTAGAATACGCATGCTGCGAACCAGCCAACTTGTCTGGTTTTGGTTTCTTTCTTATATGTAGTTCTATTAGCCTTTCCAACGTTTTTAGAAGGAACGAGGAGAGACTAATAGGTCTGAAGTCCTTTGGACTTGTATGCGAGCTTCTACCTGCCTTAGGTACAATATGTATATTACCTTGACTTCCCTCCAAAGCGAAGTGATATACTTTAATTGCAGCGCCCCCTTAAGAATGGTAACTAGCCAATCCATTATGTAATTCTGCGACTGCTGTAATTAAGCCGGGAATAGACCATCTGGTCCCGGCGACTTGAAGGGCTTGAAGCTATTTATTGCCCAGCGTACGTTGCTTTCTGACACTGTGTTTATAAGAGTGGAGTCTATTTCTACTCCACTGTCTTGAGTATATTTAACAGTATGGCTTTCAGTCCCAGTACATTTAGTAGTCCCAGGTACTCTTTACTGGATACCGTCCAACTGCCGTCTGGGTTCTGAAGATAACCGATTCTATGCACCGATTGTGCCATTATTTTCCTAAGTCGAGAGGCTTTCGCCGTGTTCTCGATATCATTACAAAAAGATTTCCAAGAATTTCTTTTTGCTCTCCTAACTTCCTTCTTGTATGACCTAAGGAGGTTGTAATAATAATCCCAGGCTGACTCGCCTTGGATTGCTTAGCTAAATTGAACTGCTTTCTGAATTTTTTTTTGTAACTTTTTAAGTTCGGGAGACCACCAGGGTGGCCTAATTCTACCCCTACTTCGTGTTATTGGATAAGCCACTTCTAATGCCTGCCGGCAAGGTTCAGTGAATTGATCAGCGAGGATGTCGAGATCCTCTTTAGTATGGGGCTGAAACGGCGGAATCATAGGGATACGTTTTCAGCTCTTGCATGTGCACCTGCCAGTTCGTTTTCCTATGATTCCTGAAGTCAATGCTTCTATCGGCCTTTTCTTTTAATATACATTCAATATATCGGTGTTCCGAAAAGGAATGTTCTTCGAGGACTCTCCATTGGGTTACCCTGTCAAATAGTACTTCCGACACAAGTGTGATATCCAGTACTCCTTGTCGGTTTCTTGTAATAAATGTTGGCGTACTTCCCTTATTACACAAGTAGGTAATTGAAGAGACACTCATCTCTGTGGTTGACATCTGAGCTGCCCCAGACTTTGTGATGCGCGTTTGAGTCACATCCAAGTATGATCATGCACTTGCTATCCCGTACCACCTCTTTTACCATTAGAGGTGGAACCAGCTCCTCCTCGTACTGCATATAGCACGACACCAGCCGATAACTGCATGTGCTCGTTTCACAGCTTACTGCTACTGTGTCGTTGTTGCTGTAATGATGTAATATAAAACCATTAAAGATTTTTTTTACCATTATGCAGGCTCTGATTTTACCTTGACTATTAGCCATAAATAACTTATAGCTCGGTGTTCTCAGTGCGCAAATACGCCCTCCATTTACCCATGGAATGAGGACAAACTCAAGCTGTTCTATTGCCACTCGGTAATTAGGGCTGCTGAAGCTAGTTTGCTGTGATGAAGATTAATTTGTAGAAGACGCATTAACTAATGTTGTTTCTGCGTCTTCCTGAGAGTCGCTTAAAAGCTCTCTCTCTCAGTATACAAGTTTGAGAGTCTGGCAGCAAGCTCAGACTCGGAAGAACACTCACCTTGCTCTATACTTTCTACATCGCTCGAGGACTCCATAGGATCTTCCTCTACTTCGCATGTCTCGCTTTCCGATTCTAGATGGTCTGCACTTTCGTGAATCCGTAGTTTATCTCCCCGCCACTTTTCGCCAGCGGTTCGATGGATTCTTTTGTTAGTAACAGCAGAATCTGCATCGTGGCCCTTTTGGTCTCCACGCCAGATTCTGCTACGCTATCGTCAAATGCCTTGACGAACTTCCACTCCTCCGTGGACAGACTCGGGTTGCAGGGTCTTATGAGCTGCATAATCTGATCCGGCTGTGATGGTGTAGCCGGGATCCATACCCTTGCCCTTAATCTGGATGATATGTCTTTTTTATCTACTGCTATTAGTTTTGCGCCCGAGTATACCTCCCCTACATTGGCTATAGCAGCTTTGTATTGTGTTACCGATCTCTCGTCATCGCATGCAATCATTTTAATCTGGCCCTGGTACCAGCCGGCATCTGTGCATGACGGTGGCGGACCTGGATTGCTTATTAGCACTTCCAGCGCCACATCTGTCAGCGCAGCCTGCACCCATTTTCATTGGGCTCTGGGGATTCTTCCTTCGGAGTCCCCCTCATACAGAACGCCAATGAAAATTCGATTCCGGGCCACTTCTGTCGCTTTGCTGCTTTTACTGGAGGTTCCAGCTTAAAATTAGGTATGACCGCCCTCGCGCAGTCAATTGATGCTAAGAGATCCTTGGTCAGCTCCTCCTTGGTTGGCGGCTGCAACTCCACTAACCTCAATAGGTATGCGGCGCGTCGTCTCTCCGCATACCTTGCCTTTTCCGGGTCCTGAATATTAAATACGGGCCACTTTCTGGCAGATGCACTTCCAGCAGCAACCCCTTTGGCATCTCCCCCCGCTTCTCAGTCGTGTTTTGACTGCAGGGTTTGTGTTTGGCTGCCTCCGGCGCTACTACTTTCGTGGGGCCAGCTTTAGCTTCTGCCCCCTTCCTTGTGTCTGCCTTATCTACGGGACCAAGTTTTGCTCCTATCCTCTTGCTGATTGTTGCCGAGCTCGTTGCAAACGCTGCTTCTTATTAGGAGCAACTAGCTCCCTCCGGATTTTTTAGTGGAGATCCGGGCTCCCTTGTATGTTTGTTTTTGTTTTTGATTTGATTTAGGTTCATAAATGGTCCCACGAGTGTATCCGTAAGCTCCGTTTGAGACTGGGCTATTTAAGGGCCCCCAGCCAGGTTGATCGTCGGCACGGGTCACATGACACCTTGATTCAGCCCTTTATAGTACCCCCGACCATGGTAAGGCTCCTAACCTGAATGCTGTGCTATTGAAGAACATCGAACACACAGGTAAGAAGTCTGACCTTAGCTAGATTCCTCACTTCTACGGCAGGGTCGGTCTGTTACCAGCTCGTCCCCGCTTACGTCGTAAAACTGTGGTATCTATTACCAGTCGGCACCCTCGGAGAGCGTTCAGTGGGGGATTTCTGTCGACCATGGCTACTTTAAGTGTACACAATTTTCACAAAATTAAGTTATATTGTAACGGATCAATTGCTCTTTACACGGGAGCACTCTAACTAGAACTGTTTGCAGCACAATTCGACAGCCCTTATATAGTAGATCGTTAACAAAACTGTACCACTCGCATGTTCTGGCAACTACGAATTTTGCTCTCTGGTTACTTCTGGCAAATAGTGAACAAAGTGTCAACGACATTCCTCCCTTCTGTACTTACCGCCCGTATCGAACCAAATTTGTCAAAAGTTATGCCCGTAGTTGCAACGCAGAAATCAGTTGTTCTCTTTTGTTTTCATTTCACTAATGTTGTCATTGTGCTATTTGTATACACGATTGTTCACAC
The DNA here is from genome assembly GCF_042242935.1 of Bactrocera oleae. Lineage (NCBI taxonomy): Eukaryota > Metazoa > Arthropoda > Insecta > Diptera > Tephritidae > Bactrocera > Bactrocera oleae. The sequence continues at coordinate 29,105,933 of NC_091539.1, read as the reverse complement.
ATTTAGTTTTTTAGATATAATTTTCATAATGTAGAAGCTCAAAACTAAAATCCAACTATTCAAAATAGTTTACCTATTTATAAATAATTGTATTCAACTGTGATTTTGAGTTATTCTAAAAATATTTCAAATATATTCAAGTTTTTTATTCCTACAAAATATCGAGATTGGCAACCTTGCGTTACAAGAGATTGCTCTGTCACTCTCAGCTCACTCGTTTCTACGGAAAAAATCCTATTATCGCAGACATCCTACCGTACGGTCTGTTGAAGTGGATGGTAGAAGCGGCGGTGACTGTTCATTTACATTACGCTCTCATAAGATAGGCCGCATCAGCTGATTCGGTCCACGGTTTTGCGTTTGTGACTGTTTGTGCCATTAATCGTCGATTCGATTTTGTTCTGGCACCCGTGTTCGCCACAATATGCAGAAATTTAAATATATGTGTACATATTCAATAATAACACTGATCGATAGATTAAGAGCTAAGGTATACATATACCTGTTTTACTTTTAAAAATATCTATTATGTTAAAATTCTTTTAATTTCACACAAATTATTTATTTATTTATTTTTGTGTTTACATTTGATACATATTTATAAGCTCCGATTAATTTATGTTTTTTATTTACACAAAGCTTCTTACAACCATCAAATTTATTGCTCTGTAAATTTTCTGAATTTTTATATGGACAAAGACCACATCGTCCCCGTTTTGCAGATCTGGTTTGCTCATTTGGCTTTTTTTGAAGCTGTAGCACAACTCGCGGGATAAATGGCAAAGTTTTTCTCAACAAAATGTGAAGTTAGAGTAATGCTTCTCCTTATTCTTTTAGAAATTAACGTCGTCGAAACAGCTTCTTGAAAATGTGCCATCTAGATTAATTTTTGTGTATATAACAAATGCGTTATAAGCAGACACATCTAGACACATCATGTTGCAAAATAAAGCAAATGGACAACGGTTTGTTTTACGCTTACAGGTATAAGTATGCACTTATTGGTCTAAAGTATCCACCCCGCCTTTTGTTTTATTGTAATCTAATTTAATTTTTATGTTCGGCCTCACTCATTTCTTTGTCATTATGTTGCGTGCTGAGCAGCGCCACCATGCAGTTTCGTTTTGATATATAAGAAACCAAAGTTGCTCGAAGTATATAGTCGAACAAAAGTCTGAATGTATCCGGCGATTCCTTCTTCATATCCAATATGTTTGGCGGAAGGAATATTTTGTCTACAATTTGGAGCACGTCCAGTATAAATTTGCAAATTCCACGCATAGAACGAACGGCTACAGCATGCTGCTCACTGCTTTATCCCTTTGATGAAAAGTATTGCAAAAAAGGGCAGCGCCCACGAAATCCAAGTAGCATTTCATCAAGGTTGACATTCTCACTAACATTATACATTCTTTGTAAATTATTGACAACTCTTATAGGAAGAAGTTCATCATGTCCGGCGCTCAGCATGATCAGATTTATCGTCGAAACGTTTTACTCGCAATATAGTCTTGAAGCGATTTAAAGCCATCGTTGCTTTGAAGATGGGACGACCGCTCATGTCATTCCAGAGCTCACTGAGAAATTCCCCATGGGATTTGCAAACACCAGAAAGTAATAGCAAACCAATAAATGCTTGAGGAGAGATGTTCGTCTAAAACGATCGATTCGTACTTTAAAACTTAATTACCTTGTAGTTCATCTATTTCGATTTTTTTTTTCAATTATGTTCGTAGGATCGTAATCTTTCGATATTTGACATTGGAATGATTATAGCTTCAATCGGTTGGAGAAGTAAATCAAAAGCCCAGGTTCGTTTCTTAATTTGTTGATCAAACCTAGCCGCCGTTACTTTTGGTTTATCATAATATTGAATTTGTTTGTCTTTAGACAAAAATTATATTTCTGGCTCAATTTCAGCCATTATTCTTATATTCACTTCGTATTCAGTAATGGAGTCAGTTTCTGTATCATTGCCTATCATATCTACCTCCTACTCATAGTCAACTTCATTATCAGAAGAAAATAATTCGTCATCATTACTCCATAAATCGTTTATCACTGCTGCTATTGCACTTTTAACAAGTTCTACATTAGTCATAACTGCTCGAAATTTCTCAAAACATTGATAAAAGGATTTCAAATATACAAATTCATTTCTCAATAAATCGTTTACCTATAACTCACTCTTAAGTTCGATCACTGGATTGTTAAATAAAAGTCCCAATTTAATGGCTATACACTTTATTTCTAATTGCCACAACTTAACGCTTTACTACTTATAATCCGACCTTACAACACTCTAACTATAACTGTGTTTGCTGTACAATCCGGCAGCCCTTATATAGTAGATTTTTACAGAAGTTCGCTACTAGAATATTCTGGCAACTTCGAATTCGCTAGTTGCTTTTGGCAATTTATCGTCGGTTCGATTTTGTTTTTTATCATTCGTGTTCGTCACAATATGTTATTTTTGTGTGGCAATAGCCAAGCAACCTGTTAAATAATATATCAACTTAAAATGATATGTTCGACTAAAAAGAAGAAGAAGTTTAATTGTGATTGCCTTTTAAATAAAGAAATTATGAGTTTTCATGACACCAATGTTAATAAGAGTAAATAAAAAATCAGATTTCACAAATAACCCACTGTTTTCGAATTTTTTTTCTGCGAGATAGTTAGTGGTAGTTCGTTGTTTCACTTGTCATCTGTTCAGTAGCACATGAACTTTCAACAAGCAAAGAGAGGAGTTTCGGATCATATTCTCCATGCTTTATACACTTCATTTTTATGAAATCTTTGGAAATGTTAGATTATATAATAAAACAAAACACAAAAAAAATAAAAAAGTTACAATTTTTCATACTACATTGCTATTTAAACTGCTCTGAGAATTAACGAGTTATAAAAAGGTAAATTCTTTTTACGTTTACTAATGAGATGAGGTCAAGTAAATTATACTTAAAATACGTTTTTTATTTCTAAATAATCCACTTATTTTTTGTTGGTATAATTTGTAAATACCCACGCAAATGGATCAGCCTATTAAAGAACACGACGTGCTTTTACTTCAATGGTTTAGTCAAGAGTAACTCAAATTCATATTTAATTCTATCTGTACATACATATATATTGTATTCATATAATATAGTTGTCTTATTCATATTACCTACATATCAAAGAAAGCCCTCCTAGGAACTATTTTTACTTGTACTTTTACTTTATTTTTTCAACATTTTCATTTGTGGAAACATACTCTAACTCTATTTCTTTACGTTCTACTACATCTCGAATGTAATGATATTTTATCTCTATATGCTTAGCTCTCTTATGAAATACAGGATTCTTCGAAATTTGTATATCGCCTTTCAATAAAATAGGATCTTCGGAACTGTAACCTACTTCCTTCAGCAAGCGACGAAGATATACTGCTTCCTTTGCTGCTGTACACAAGGCGATATATTCCGCCTCAGTGCTACTTAAAGCGAAGACATCTTGCTTCTTTGATTGCCAAGAAAATGCGCTGCCAGCTAGAAAGAATGAATAGCCGGTGTATGACTTCCTGTCAGTATTATTGCTTGCCCAGTCTGCATGCGCGTAGCCTTCTACCGATTTACCACTTTTGCGATAATGAAGCTTTAAATCTAGGGTTTTTGATAAGTACCGCAGAACATATTTTGCACCATATTTTGTTCGGAATGAGGATCTTGATTTCTTTGCGCCAATGAACTTACTGCATACATTATGTCAGGACGCGTCGAAATGGCCAAATACATTAAAAACCCAATTAGCGACTGATAGTTTGTTACGTCCACCTTAGAGCAGTTCTTATCGTTACAGCTTATTTGAAAACCAGGATCGATTGGTGTGCTTACTGGACGACATGAGCTCACACCGTATACGTTCAACAACTCCTTGATATAGTTTTTCTGACACACAGAAATTGCACCTGTTTTACCCTCACGTTCTATTTCGAAACCAAGAAAGAACTTCAATGTATTACCGTCTAGCAACTTAAACTTTGACGATAGTTTGCGTTTTATATTTGTAATCCCTTCGTCACTGGGACATGCTAATAATAAGTCATCAACATAAACTCCTATGTAGCTGTACACTTTGCCTTGTTGTTTGACATACAAACATGGCTCGCTTTTGCACGGATTGAAACCCAAACTCTTCAACGCTGTATCGAGTGTATTGTTCCACTCTCTACCTGACTGTTTTAAGCCGTAAATAGCTTTATTTAATTTAAGCACCTTGTCCGGATTTTTACGATCTATGAAACCTTCCGGCTGTCTTACATAAACTTCTTCTGATATATTGCTATTAAGATATGCATTTGAGATGTCTATTTGATATAAATGCAACTCTTTATCAACAGCAATTGCAAGTAGCATACGAATCGTTTCGTATCGAATTACTGGCGAAAAAGTTTTCAAATAATTTAAACCCAGTTGCTGACTAAAACCTTTCGCTACTAATTTCGACTTGAATGTTTTGATATTTCCATCTGGATCACGTTTTATACAAAAAACCCACTTTGATCCAATTACCTTTTGGCTCTTTGGCAGCTCTGCTGACCAAGTGTTGTTTGCAACTAATGCCGCATACTCATCTTGCATAGATTTCTCCTACTCAAAAGAGTATTCGCTTGTTGATGCTTCTTTGACGGTACGTGGGTACAAGGCGTTTTTATATCTTCACCATACTGAAGATAACTCAACTTCTGAAACTCTTTTCTGGGACGGCCAACCTTCCCTGTATGAACAAATTTTGGTCTACCACGGCCTCGTTTTCCGTTTGCACTGCTTTCACTTGTGCTATCATTTGTGTTCTCGCTATCGTCCGGTACTTCAGTTTTTTCAGCTGTTTCATATTGCTCCTCCTCAAGGTGGTCTCCTCTGCAAACTGCCGGTTCTGCGACATTAAGTCGGAAACCCCAGAACACCTGCTAGTGGACTGAACAGCAGTCTGCAGACGCAGAGTTAAGGCCTTCACTAGCACCTAGCAGTATATTGGAGTTCATCAATATGCTGGGGCTAGATGAGTCGTTGTGACTTAGGGGTGGGCACAATAGACCATAGGTCGCGGTGCATACCTCAATCTTTATCTATCTATGTCCAAAATTGACGTTTGCAGAAACCGTTTCGTATGCTCTGGCATAGGAAACTGCATCTCTGCTTTGAAATCAAACATTTAAAGCTCACAAAGTAGAAATAGAGGAACACACTTGGATGAATCAATTACTCGAAAAACTGACAACATGTAGAAAGCACTGGAACAATCTACGGAAGCGCATAAGAAAAATGATGATGTGCTTAAATGCTCCAAGTGCGGAAAAAGTGGCCATACTGCACGTAACTGTAACCAGCCCAATAATCCAGTTGGACGTAAACGCAAAGCAGGAATACTGACTGTGGATACGGGCGCATCACATTCCATAATTCGATCTGATCTGGTTGAGAAAGAAGTTAGACCGTTAGCTGGGACAAAGTTGCATACTGCAACTGGAGAAGATACCCTAGTTCTCGGAAAGGTAACGTGCGAGATCGTAATTGGAAAGGCAGCCGTGTTACATAATTTTATAGTGGCAGATATCGTTGACGAAGTCATAATTGGGGTAGACTTTCTAGTGAATCAAGGAATCAAAATCGACATAAAAAACAGGATTATGTCCTATAGAAATATGGAAGTACCACTTATGTTCGGTTACGATAATAAGTACAACGTTAGAGGAGTGATAACAACAGAGAGCCAGCAGATTCCATCAACATCAGAAGCAGTTATTTGGGCAGAAATAGATGGAGACTATGGGCCAAACAAGTGGTGGATTGTTGAGGCCACAAAAGAATCTACACCAAACTTACTTATATGCAAAACCCTGGCTATGACAAGACAAGACAAACGTGTTCCAGTAAGAGTGATAAATTGCGAAATAAGTCTTGAGGAAGATTCCATGGACGAAAACGATATATCGAGCGAAATTAACGCATGGACCGAGGAACTAGAGGCAAACTATCAAACTACGGCTAAATCTCTTCTTCTCAGATCCTCATCTATATTTGATAAAGACGATGCCAAACCAGGAAGAACCAAAGTTGTGAAACATTTTATTAACACAGGTGATGCAAGATCAATCCGCCAGGTTCCTCGGAGGGCACAGCTAACGAAAAGATCGGTTCAGTAAGAGATTGGCCCGCTCCTAAAAATTGAACATGAATTGCGGAGTTGCCTTGGACTCTGTACTTATTATAGAATCGTCGTTCCAAATTTTGCCAGCCTAGCTAGTAGCCTCCATGAACTCACTAAAAAGAACAGAGGTTTTGAATGGAATAAAAACAGGAAGTGGCTTTCCAAACTCTGAAGAAACGGTTAAGTACTGCGCCAATGTTATTTAGGATACGGAAACTAGTGGACTTGCAGTAGGAGGCGTTCTATCACAAGTCATTGATGGGCACGAGAAAGTGGTTGCGTATTACAGCCAGACCATAAGTAAGCCAGAGAGACATTATTGTGTTACACGGAGAGAACTACTGGCGTTGGTGAAGTGCATCAAACATTTTCATAAGAACCTTTATGGCCAGCGATTCCGGGTGAGGACAGTGCATGATCTGTCATTAAAATGGCTTCTATAATTCAGGAAGCCAGAAGGACAGTTGGCACGGTGGATTGAGAGACTCTAAAATTACGACTTCTCTATAGAATATCGCAAAGGTACTAGTCATGGAAATGCTGATGCCATGTCCCGCCGTCCTTGTATCCTGGAATGCAGACATTGCTCAAAAGCTGAGGTCAAAGAAGACATTATAGCTGTTCGATTAATGACTATAACATCAGACTGGGATTCGGAGAAGCTACGGAAATGTCAGCAAGAGGATCCAGATTTGAAAAGTGTAATACACGGATTGGAGATGAATAAACGTCCAACGAGAGAAGAAATAGCTGCAGAAAGCCCAGTCGCAAAGGCTTATTGTCTAAAGGACCGCGGTCCAGGAGTCATGGTCAGATGAAGCAGTACAATTCAGGTGCGCCGTTTGAGCGAGTAGACATGGATGTAGCTGGTCCATTTCCTATCAGTAAATTAGGAAACCGATATGTTTTGGTAGTCATGGACTATTTCAGCAAATTGCCAGAGGTATACGCAATTCCTAACAGTAGCAGATGTATTATTCAACAATTGGGTATCGAGATATGGTGTTCCAATTACATTCTGACCAAGGAAGAAATTTTTAATCAGCCCTAATACAGGAGATATGCCAGAAGCTGGGTATCCAAAAAAACCGTACAACTGCACTACATCCGCAGTACGATGGCATGGTAGAACGATTCAATCGAACTTTGGAATAACATTTGAAGAAAGTTGTGGACAAGTATCAAAAAGATTGGGATACCCATATATTCTTGTTCCTTATGGCTTATCGGTCTGCTGTACATGAAACAACGGGGTAGACTCCAGCAAAGGTAATTTTTGGTAATGATCTTCGACTACCGATTGATTTAAAATTTTGAATTAACGCCAACAAAGGAAGGAATACTAAGGTATTCAATAGAACCCTAGAAGACGAGATGAGGGATATACATGCTATGGTGAGTCAGCGCACCAAAATTATGAGCGATAAGATGAAAGCAAAATACGACAAGGCAATAAACTCTGAGGGGATTATTGAAGGCGATTGGGTATTGTTATAAAACCCACAATGAAAGAAAGGGTTATCTGCCAAATTACAGTGTAATTGGGAAGGACCATACCAGGTTATTAAACGACTCAATGAGGTGGTTCATCTGGAACGGCTTGCAGCGTTTGGTACCGCAAATATGTCTAACCGGGACGATGAGACTTAGGTAGAGGTTAGTGTGGCGAACACGAATACCAGAACAAATCAGAATCGACGATAAACTGCCAGAAGCAACTAGACAGTGAATTCGTAGTTGCGTAGTAGTTGAATGTTCTAGCAGAGAACGTATATCATAGAGAAGGTTCATGGTGTGCCGATTGTCAAAATGTTCCTCTTGACGGAGGATTACTCGCCAACTTAAGAGGATCTCACCACAAACAAATTATAAGCTGATTTCACCAGAATTTCACCCCTGCGGAGCGCAAAATAGCAGAATTGAGCATTTTGAATGTTAAATGAGAAAAATAATGCTAAATTCAATGTTAAGAAATGTACGGTTACAGATTCGTATATTTACAATGCGCAAACAACTTTGAATATAATTTTAAGATATTCTGCATATACAGGGCGGCTCACGAATCGTGCTACAAAAATAAAACGTAATAAGTTTCTTTTTTATCAATTTTTTTTGTATTGTATAGAAAATTTTAATTTTATTTTATACAATTAAGTATTCCTCCATGCTCAGCCACGCATAGTGGACACCTAATTAGAAAATTAATGCGGGCTGGAGGGTTCAAGTCGGGATTGCCTCAAATATCTATTTAATGGACTGCTTCAGCAAGGATGACATGATGCGAGACTCTCTCATTTTCGCTGATTTTTCTGTTATTCTCTTTCCCTGATTATTAAAATCAGATTATGTTATATGATTATTTAAAAATTTTATAATACAAATACAAGTATATAGGGATGTATATGCGTTTTATAGGCCTACTCGGGGACGGAGCACCTAAAAATAATATCGAAATGCAAAATACCCCCAAGTTTTATTTATAATACCCAATCCATTTTCGTTCGACAGTTCTCTCTCGATTCAAAGAGTCTCGCATCATTTCATCCTTGGCTTCAGTTCAGTCAGATTTCTGGGTTTGATTTTGTACTCCTCTTGCTTGACATAACCCCATAAGAAAAGACAAAGCGGTCGCAAATATTCTTATACATATACCTATATGTAAGTATATGTATAATTATGTGTGCATGTAAACAAATATGAAAGTACCCATATGTTTCATAGGAAATCAGAACCATACACACTTTTACAAACATACATCGCATATGGCAAGTGCAAAATCAACCCTTATTCATATACAACGTGGCATGCGTAAATGGAAACAAAGTCAACAAGTCATGTGCATATATACGGGCAGATGTGTGTACAAAAAATTCGAATATTTACATACGCACATTCTTTGACAAATACAGTCAATCCCGGTTAAGTGCCAAAACCAAAGATGGAGATTTTTTGTGCTTTGTAGTACATAAGCGATTGTGGTACTTAAGCGAGTGGTACCAAAAAAAAATAATTTCTATATATTTAAAAAAAATTACCGTTTTCTTTAAAAAATTAAGAAAAAAATACGTGAGATGGAGCAAGACACAGGCAGATAAGAGGGATTGGAGGAGTGATACTTAAACGGGGCTTACTGTATACATACATCAGAGGAATATTGAATATTTTCTTTAAAAAGTTTCATGAATTGTAAATCGACAAATATACTATATTGTCACTTTTATTCTAAAATATTTTAATACTCATATTTGCGGGGTTGTCACTTTTCCCTTCTAGATCGTCGTGAAAAGACGGATATTCATATGTATGTAGGTTGGTTTGTGTATTCATTATTTGTTGGCAATGTTATATATATATACATACATATATATGTAAACAGTGATGGTACAGGTGGCAACGCTGCAGGCAAAAAGAAGTTGGCGAAAGTGATCGAGCAAGAAGAAGTTGAAAAGGGTGATTAAGAAGAAAGAAGAAAAAGTGATGCGTCGCGGAGCAGTCGTAGAGTTGAATTTTCCCACTGATAAACTTACCCAAATAATTTACAATTTTAAGTCTTAAGTTTATAAACAAACATTAAAATATAAACTTTTCAATAAATATTATATTTGGGGCATTTGGCATATTACAATTACAACAACTTATTCAACTGCTGAGTTTGAAAATTCAAGCTGATAAGGTGGCTCAAAACACTCCAAAAGTCTCAATGGAGGGTTTTGGTACAGTTTTAGCAGATTTTGACGCTGAGACGGTGCCGGTGAAAATTGGCTTGAAAATTTCGAGTTAAATGCTGATGCGTATGGGCTAAACGAGAGGCAAAAGTATGCTCAAGCGCGGTCAAAGATGACAAAAACAGCGCAGTTGAATATAGAAGATGATGCTCTACTGGGATATGACTTTCTCGCAAAGTTTCAATTTACACTGGATGCAAATGGGTTTAAGTTTTCGTCGTTGTCAGCCTGCCCGGAAATAGCTAACGTTAATCAGATAAGTATTCATGATTATGATTGTACTGTAAGTAATGTGAATGCTCCTCCCCAGTTTGCACCCATGATACGGAATCTGATAGAGGAATATCGGCCAACCTCGCTACTTGCTGAGTCACCTGTGCAGCTAAGAGTTGTACCGGATGACAAAATGAAACCATTTCGCCATCAACCAAGTCGACATCCTCCAGTTGAAGCTGAAGCCGTTAAAAAGCAAGTTGATGATTGGTTGAAAGAAGGAATCGTTCGACCATCTACCTCCATTGAGTATCGCCAATTAAACAGCATGGTGCTCAAGGATTGCTTTCCTGTGTCAATAATAGAAGATGTACTCGAGAAGCTGCAATCCGCCAAGGTGTTTGTGTCATTGGACTTAGAGAACAGTTATTTTCACGTCCCAGTAGAAGAATCAAGTCGAAAATATACTGCGTTCATCACCAAAGAAGGCTTATATGAGTTCACTAGAACGCCATTCGGATTCTGCAATTCACCTGCGGCGTTTATAAGATTCATAAACCACATATTTCAGGAGTTTGTATCACGGAACATTCTACAGCTTTAAATAGATGATATTATAATATATGGCCAGACTAACAAAGAATGTATTGAGAAACTCAAGTTGGTGTTATCTGAATCAGCTAAGTTCTTCTTACGTATAAAGTGGAAGAAATGTCATTTCCTTGTTAATAAAATCCACTTCCTAGAACATGCTGTACACGATGGAAAGATTTGGCCTAGCAAAGAAAAAACAATTGCCGTAAAGCAGTTTGCAGTACCTAAGAATGTGAAAGCTGGTTTGGGTCTAAGGGGACTCTTTAGGAAGTTTGTGAAAAACTATGCCATTATTGCGCGACCTTTGACCAATCTGTTAAAAAAGGATGTCATTTTCAAATTGGAGTCTAAATAACATGCAGCTATTGAGAATCTGAAGAGTGCATTGTGTAAAGACCCCGTTTTAAGGATTTATTTTATTGGAGCAAAAAGACGAGCCCAAGTGAATCAGGACGAAACAGTTATATTTTGGAAGTAAAGGCTGCTTATCTAGCCATGAAGAAATTTCGTCATTATTTGCTTCGTGTACCGTTTAAGTTGGTTACTGACAATATAGCGCTCACACAAACCATTCAGAAGAAAGACGTTCCACGAGAGGTAGCAGAATGGATTTTGTACATGGCAGACTTCGACTTCAAGACGGATCATCGGGCGGGTGAAAGAATGCGTCACGTAGATTGTCTCAGCCGTTATACCAACGAGATTTTCGTCGTATCGTCAGAAATATCTTGTTGGGTAAAGGCTGCACAACAAAAAGACGAATATATTCAGGCCATACGCACGATATTGGAAGAACGACCCTACAACGACTTTAAAGTGAAAGGGAGAATTTTGTTCAAGTTTGTCCAAGGAAACGATTTGATTGTTGTACCTAAAATAATGGAACGTGAAATTATAAGCGAAGCTCATGGAGTCGGACATTATGTAAGTCAGAAGACCATACATTCTATACAACAGCAATTTTGGATTCCACATCTAGAGAGCAAGGTCACAAGACTTATCAGCGCGGGTATTCCGTGTATTATTGCCAACAATATTGGGAAAACAGGATGGACTTTTATGCTGCATTGAGAAAGGTGACAAGCCGTTACATACTTTGCATGCTGATCACTTGGGACCGATGGACTCTTCTTTGAAACAGTATAAGTACATATTCGCACTTGTTGACGGATTTTCAAAATTTGTTTGGATTTATACAACAAAGTCAACAGGAGCTGACGAAGTTTTGAAAAAAATGGAAGAATGGTCAAATGTCTTTGGGATTCCGAGCAGAATAATAACAGACAGAGGAGTTGCGTTTACCTCAGGTGCATTTCAAGATTACGCCAAAACAAATGGAATCGAACATGTCTTAACAACAACTGGTATTGCCAGAGGAAATGGGCAGGTAGAGAGAATAAATAGGTCTATCTTATCCATTATTTCTAAATTGTCGGCCGAAGATTCTTCAAAGTGGTATAAGTTCACTTCACTGGTGCAAAGAGCTATTAATTCCCATATAAGTTGCTCTACAAAGAAATCACCTTTCGAGATAATGTTTGGAGTAAAAATGCATTATAAATCCAGCGGCAGACTACTGAAACTTTTGGAGAATGAAATGTTTGAAGAATTTGACAAAGAGAGGCAAATAGTGAGACAGACGGCCAAGGAGCAAATACAAAAGGATCAAGATATGTATAAAAAACGCAAAGGAGAAGTCATATATAATACAAAGAAGGTGATCTGGTTGCAGTAAAGCGTACTCAGTTTGTAGCTGGAAAGAAGTTGGCAAGCGCTTTTCTGGGACCATATGAAGTAACAAAAGCAAAACGCAATGGCAGATATGAAGTTCGAAAAGCTGTCCAAAGAGAAGGCCCCAATAAAACGCATACGAGTGCTGATAATATGAAGCTATGGAATTATGCTGAAAACAATGAAGATGACTTATCGTCTGGGACAAACAATGTTGAGCAGGATGGCCGAGTGTAAACAGTGATGGTACAGGTGGCAACGCTGCAGGCAACTGCAGGACAATTGGTAAGTGCCGTTTCACATTGGGACGCAAAAGAGTCTCATACCAGTTTATTGTGGGTGAGGGGATGACGAGGAAAGACGAAGGGACCGTGCCACTCGTGTTCGGGTGGCACGCTTTGTGTTCTTGTTCGTAACAGCTCGCTGCTACCCTTTTCAGCATTCCTTTTCACTTTCAAATTCTTTGAATGGTTGCAAGAGCGCTCGGTTTCAAATAAATTCGATCGCAAATTTGAGTTCTGTTATCTATTTTTGTATATAATATGCAAATACGTATGCATAGAATAATAGAAATATTATGACAAATTGTAAATAAGGAGAAAATTAAGATATAGATTATGGAGTAAAGAAATTATGAATTTTTAATACGGAGTAAAGAAATTATGAGTTTTTAATACTTAAAGATTAGGAAATTGCTATTATAAATTTGGCCTTGAAAATATTAGTTGCGGATATTCAATACATTCTTGTGGATTAGGGAATTCCCGTCTTTAGTATTTTTTTGAAACTATTTAGCGGGTAGGTACTTGTACTATGCATATTGTTCTACCATATTCATGGTAATTCATTGCAAGCAAAATGTGTGACCATCATCTCAACATACAAATGAAATACGCAGCACGCAGTGTTGCGCGGTGTTGCGCAGTCGAACCGCACAAATATTTACGAACATTTTGTGAAAAGGAATGCAGAAAAACTAGACTCGAGTTGCTGGACTCTTTTTGACCGTGTGAATGCCCAGAGCGACACCAAAAGAAAATTTGAAAAACATCAGACTCTTTTGCATCCCTGTCTGAAACGGCACTAAGAGTGATCGAGCAAAAAGAAGTTGGCGTGAGTGGTCGAGCAAGAAGAAGTTGAAAAGGGTAATCAAGAAGAAAGAAGAAAAAGTGAAGCGTCGCGGAGCAGTCGTAGAGTTGAATTTTCCCACTGATAAACTTAAACAAATAATTTACAATTTTAAGTCTTAAGTTTATAAACAAACATTAAAATATAAACTTTTCAATAAATATTACATATATGTTGACATATAAATCAATGTGCGCACATATAGCAGAGAAAGTTAATATATGAATATTTATATATTTATTAACATTCTCTGCATATAGTATTGAAAAGTGATAAATTATGATTTTGACAATTAAATTAGGTTTTGACAATTCACACGCTAGTCTGAAATTGAACCTTCTCTATGATAAGCGGCCTTTACACGGTCATTCATGTTTGGAAGCATGTGCGGCGTGATGAGAAGAATGAGCGTGTAAACATAATAAATTCGTGTTTGTCATACATGTGCGATGGTTTTTAAAAAATTTAAAAACATGATGTTGTTATGAAGATGTTTTATGGTGTAAACGCTTGCATCATGCACGCAGTATATTTTTTCAGTCGTAAACAAACATTGAAGCGTAATGACGTCACGGATAAACGAAGAACTGTGGAAGGACTTCTTTGAAATTTATCTAAGCGTTCTGGATGGCTAGATTATAAATTTTTAAAAAAATCATATAATATAAAAAACAACATATAAATAAAAAAAAATTATAACAAAGAAACAATACAAGTCATAATAAAATATCATGGTTTTACGATGAACGTTTTAAATTAAATTAGCAAATAAAATTTAGTTGCACGTTGTTCAAAAATATTTGTGTCGTTCCCTGAAATTTCCTTTCGCACTGCTTTTGTTAGCTATTTTTAGCGGGTTTATTTCTGGCATCCCGCCTTTTTTGACATCAGCTGTTCGAATTTCCCTGATTTTAATAATCAGGGAAAGATAATAACAGAAAAATCAGCGAAAATGAGAGAGTCTCGCTTCATGTCATCCTTGTCATTTCATCCTTGATGTTGCTTCGTTCACAAATAACAGAGAAATAAAGTATGATTGCATGTTCGACCGTTTAAACGAAAACCAGTTTTTTTGCATCATACCATGTTTTCATACAAAAATGACCGTGTAAAGGCCGCTATATACGTTCTCTGGTTCTACTAGCGAACTTTTGTTAAAAATTTACTATATAAGGGCTGCCGGACTGTACAGCAGACACAGTTCTAATTAGAGTGTTGCCGTGTAAAAAGCAATTAAACTATAAGCAATAAGTTGCAAACTCGAATATCGAGCAATAAGTGTTAAGTTGTTGGAATAAAGATAAGTGTATAGCCATTAAATTGGGACTTTAATTTAACAATCCAGTGATCGAGCTCAAGAGTGAGTTATAGTTAGACGATCATCGATTATCAAGAAATCCGTTACAATATGTTGCAATTTTATAATTTTATACTCTAAATTCAGGAGTGCTAAATAATATAGCAGGTTCTTTAAGTTTTAAATAAAAGTACTAATTTAATGACTATACCCTTATCTGGATTTTTAATTCCATTAACTTAACACTTATTGCTTATTATTCGAGCTTACAACTTCTTGCTTATGTCTCAATTGCTCCTAACACGACAACACTTTAACTAGAACTGTGTGTGCTGCACAATCTGACAGCCCTATATAGTAGATCCAGCTTTCGTTTAGTTTTGTCAATTGGCCTTAAGAAACCCATAAAAACTTTAACAGAAATCTCTGGTAGCACTCTTGGGTAATTAATCAGTGACTTAACTGATTGTTCGATTGCAGGGCAATGACCTAACTGATAGTTCGCTTGCAGGGTACTTCATGTCTTGCTCACAATTTATAAATAATATAAAAATAATTTTCTGTTATTATTCAGTACTTCTTTGTATTTTAGATTGTTTTTGAAGGAAATGAGCTAGTACTAAAATGTCGAGCTCCCCGTGTTGCTAATGCATTCGAAATGGCTGAACGGTTACGAAATTTCATACATACTCAAATATATTTGAATAATATTAAGAATCCTATAGACTTGGATTTCATTGCACGCAATTTGAAGAAATATTTGAACTACATATCGTATATACAAAATATAATATTTCATACTTATTACTAAGTATTGTACGAAACCTTTTATTGTTTCTAAAAGGGCTGTTTGACGAAACTAAGTTTGCAACAAGTCTTCAAGTTTTTTTTCCACTTGCAAGTTTTTGTATTCATGAATATCTAAATTTGATAAATTGAAATATTTTTCTGTTATTATAATATTAAGAAATGTGTAATTGTCATAAATTGATGGTATTACTTTTTTTATTAGTGTGGTAACGTTTAAAATAACACGAAAATGATTTGGAAACGGAACGGTTCACTCCGAGAGCGTATTGTTGATATTTAAATTATTGGCTTTTCGCTTAAAAGATATTTTTGGAAATATTTTCTTTAACAAGCATTTAAATTTAAAGTTATTTTGTTATAAATCGTATAGATGCAAAATAAATGTACATTGAACATTGTAGGAATTTGCGTTTAAAATATATAAAATACAACGGTCCAAAGAGAGTCCTACCAACGTAGTAAAACCAATATTACGTTTTTTTATTTTTTATTTTGGAATGGATTTATAAAAATTTTAATATTAAAGCAAAATGCGGGTGCAAAGTATTTACATTTGGTTTATTGTATGGGCAATACACAAATTTTTGGCAAACATTGTAAATTCTTGCCCGGTTAGTTGTCAGTGCAAAACAGTTTCAGATAATAGCTCCAATGTACGAGTTAAGTGCGGTGGTATAACAGAGGCACCTATCTCCAATTGGCAAAACCTAGACTTTTCTGAAATTGGACAACATATAATTTCGCTGTATGAAAATTGATATATTTACTAGAATAAAAATATTAATGATTTCTTATATATTTTGTAGTGACTTGAGCAATAATGCATTTACAAGCATTCAAAGTGAAGAGTTTAATATTTTAACACAGCTGAAACGGTTAGATTTGTCTTCAAATTTGCTGAGAAAAATTGACAAGGATACATTTGGAGGATCACTATTTAATTTGGAACGTTTAAAATTAAGTAAAAATGCTATTAGACATATATTTTCCGGTTCTTTTGAATTTATGCCTAATTTGAAACACCTGTAAGTATCGAACCTGAACGATGTTTCCACCTAGGTATATGTATATGTTTAAATATATTATACTTTTCAGCGATATTTCAAATAATCCTCTAGTATGCAACTGTGATTTAGTTTGGCTCTTAGCGTGGACTATTGACCGCGTTGTAAAAATGCAGCCTTCACCTAAGTGCGAATCGCCTGTATATTTTAAAGATTCATTCTTGAAAAAACTGAAGGTTGGCGTAGATTTGCATTGCGAATCACCTATACAAACATTTCTGGAACTAATACCATTGAGAAATCAGGTAAAATGTGAATAAATATAAAAAATCTTTTGCATTATTTTACAGGGCAGAGTTAAATTTAGTTATGATCTCCAAGAGTTGCCCACATATAGTAATATAAATATTTAACAAAGTTATAATATGGTTAACCCATTTTGAATATTTGCACTGAAATTTGCGTTTTTTATCTCAATAGTTAAATCAAAAATACTTTCAATTAAATAAACTTCTTTGTATTTTAGATTGTTTTCGAAGGAGATGAACTAGTACTAAAATGTCGAGCTCCCCGTGTTGCCATAGAAATAGCTCGAGAATCAGAAGACATTCCCGCAACACGAGCCCATATATTTTGGGGTTGGTCTGAAAAGGTTCGTCACTCCAACTCCACTGAAGATATAATTTACAATGACCCAGAGAAAGTTTTCACCGATGTTAATATCTCAACAAGGCACATCTTTGACTCTGGTATACTCAATTCTATTCTCAAAATTGAACAAATCTCTAAAAATCATTCTGGAATGTGGGATTGCACATTAAATTCACAACAGGCGAATTTATCTAAAGCAATTACAGTAGTTGTAATAGCAAAAGACACTACATACTGTAAAGCCACAATAGTTCGAACAAATAAGGGAACTTATCACTGGCCCCAAGCTATACGTGGAGAAACTGTTAGTCAGGGGTGTGCCGAAAATGACAAGCTCATAGTCACATACAATTGTAATACAATAGGAGAATGGGAAAACTTAGAAACAAGTTCTTGTCCTTTTGTAAGTGAAACTACAAGAATTTTGGAGCACTTTGCAAAAATGAATTTTACAAAAAATAATGCATTCGAAATTGCTGAACGGTTACAGAATTTCACAAATACTCAAATATATTTAAATAATATTAAGGATCCTATGGATTTGGAATTCATAGCACGCACTTTAAAGAAATATTTGAACTACATATCGTATAAACAAGATATTTCATACTTATTACTAAGTATGGTATCAAACCTTTTATTGTTGCCAAAAGAGCTGTTTGACGAAGCACAAACTAAGTTTACAACAAGTCTTAGTTTTTTGAATATAATAGAAACAGCATCATCGTATGTTCAGTCTTTACCACGCGCAGATCAAGACATCGCTTATGACCCTTGGTCTATTTCCAGAAATATTTTCGTGGACTTTTTCAACATTCATGTTGATTCATTTAGTGGTATATCGTGCACATGGCTAAATAGCATAAATAATTTAGAACATCGCAACTTTGAATGTAGCACTTCTAATGACACGTTTCCAATGTTCGAGAGGTATATCGATGCTGCTATTCAGATTCCTACAACTTCTTTGTTCGATAAATCTGACAAATCTATTAGATTAATTTTTGCACTTTTTCGCAATGGTAATCTGTTTGGCCTTATGGACAAAAATAGCAATTTTCCAGAAGTAAAAAATTTACTACTGACATCTGCCGTTATTGGAGCTAAAATATCAAAAAAATCAATCGAGTCATTACCGTTAGTTGATATAAGTGATAAAATATTCATCATGTTACGAGTACATCCTTTTCATAATGAAAAAAGTTCGCCAATACCGGCGTGGTGGGATGATGATTTAAATAATTGGAACCCCCGGGAGTGTCGAAAGTTATATTTCCACCGTGGCCTATTGTTGTTTACTTGTAGTCGGTTGGGTTACTACGGCATTCTGCAACGCCGCGAATACCTTAATGACTATGCAATTGAAGGGTCAGGAGCTACTTTTAGATTCGCTCCTGTAAGCGTATATATAGGAAGCGTAGTTGTTTTCTTTTGTTCGTGGATTAATATAACTACTTTTGTGATTTTTCGCAAAGCAATACGAATGAATCGTCAACAAAGGCATTCATTGGTGAATATATGGCTGTCAGTTTCATCTTTATCAGCCGTGTTTGTACTTGGAATATACCAAACAGAATATCATCATATTTGCCGGATAGTTGGAATTTTATTACATTACTTTTCTCTATCTGTTTTGCTATGGCTGTGCGTATGTTTAAGCAATTTGTACAAAGGTTTGTCCAAAACTTATCGAGTAGCCTCTGAACCTGACGTGCCCAAGGAAGTAAAATTTAAAAAACCTATACTTAGTATTTACTTAGTCGGCTGGGGAATTGGAATGATAATTTGTGGTATATCGAGCGCAGTTAATGTCAACGAATATGCTTCCTACTCATTTTGTTTTCTACATAATCCATCGTCATTGAACGCATTATTTGTTCCGGCAATAATACTCTTGATTTTTCTTGCTACACTAATGCTATGTATTTATTGCCATATGTCTCAGAGAGCTGTAAATGTGTTGTCAAAAAAACACTTTGCTGATAATACAATGGCTACCGAAAATATTGATTTGGACTGGCTGGACTTAAAGCAAAATCCTGTGTCACGGGTTAATCATAATTCCACAGGGGTCGATCAGTACAGAAGCCTCACTCTTAGTAATCCAGTGAGCAGTATAGTCGATGACTTCGAAAGATCGAATATAACACATTTGCGAGCTCATTTACTATTTCTGATCCTATTCATTGTATCCTGGATATCAGCAGCAATGTTTGTTCACCAAAGTTTAGAAAATTTAAAGCCTAATGGAATGTATAGTATGATGTTTGCGGTATCTTCCTGTTTGCTGGGACTATTTTTAATTCTATTCTATACATTGTCTAGAAATGATACAAGAAGGGCTTGGGGACAAAGATTTTGTTTAACGAATGCCAATTGTAAAAGCTATCAACAGAATTACTATGATGCAAATGTGCCTTCCGCTATACCAGCAAACAAAACGTCAGCAGTTTATGATGTAAGTATGTCCGGTTCCCAAACAAATAGCCAATGCTCAAGACATCGCAGTAGCAGTGTCCGCAGTATGAAAAGCAACTCACATAAAAACGAACACATTTTACAAAATCTCGATTGTCCTTTACTCGGCACAGTCTCATCAAACGTAAATCAAACATCTATCACCAACAATCACCATATGGCGGTAAACAGTCTAACCACTGTCCCCATCACTAGCGAAATACCAAGCGCTGAAATATTTTATAATCCCAATCAAATAATAGTAGCGAGAAAGTTTTTTAAAAAACAAAAGCGCTTAGCGAAACGCAATAATTTTGAACTTCAACGGCAAGTAGAGCGCGTTGAATATTTGGACAATGTTAGTGACATCTCATCTTTAACAGGAAGTGAAAATGCTCACATCTATTCGAAACGACACAATGCTATTACCCTCTTAAGAGGTGGTAGCAAAGTAAATAATACAAACATCTGTTATAAACCGAATGTCTATACAAATGATGGCACTAAGTCGCCACACTATACACCGATAGAGAATTATCGAAATGGATTGGGTATGTCTAGAATGAATTCCGATTGTTCTGTACAAAATCGCCCCTGTGCATCTGATTTTGTTGCAAACATCTATACTAATATACCTGAGACAAAAGAACCGAAACACGAAATCATAAAGGTTAGGAACTCCAATCGATCTAATAAACGCAGTTGTGTTGAGACTCTAAGTGAGCGGGAAGAAGAAGTTGAAAATGAAGATGACTCTTTGGATGAACAAAAAGTTCCGTTATATCAAAATGCGTCCGCAGTTTCTTTTCCAGGAAAACCGGGATTGCTTAAGCATTCTAGCCCATTAAAGGCTCCATCACCATTAATGGAAAATGAAGATGTTGATGCAATGAATAGTGTCGGTTTACCAAGTGTTACAAATTATGAAATAAGTAAACATTCAGAAACACTTGATTTAAAGCCAGACGAAATTTATATATCAAACGCGTTACACATTACGAACCAAGTTAATATTGACGAATCCTCTACGGCGGGTATTTTAATTCGACACAACCCAATACATTCCAAGTCACTTAACAATCTACATGATTCCGTTGATTCTTCCAATAGATTTTTGAAAAACGAACATTCAAATCATTCATCGCTTTTTAGTTTAGAGAATGGTAGAGTCGGATCCTGGAATGGCAGTTCCTTAAGTGTACCATTTTTGGTTAGTGACAACCAAAAGACTCCTAAATGCCGTAAACTAAAACAAGCCGAGTTTGCCGATAAATATGAATCTGCCAGCGAAAATAATGTCTTCAGCGTACCACATGCAAAAACCGTTCATTCGATTAGTCCGACAAATGAAAGTGATTTGAATTACCAAAATTCTGAAATTAGCATACGAAGTCATGGCTTATATGAACCACAGCCTGACAACGACTTAAACATTACATTAACCGAAGAGTTTCCCTATCAGTCATCAAACACTAGCGACACAGAAGATCCGCTAAATGACTTTGAAGATGAAAACCCGAAAAGTGATTATACCTTGGAACACCGAATGAGTGAAAATGATCCATCAATTGATGAACTATATGAAGCTATTAAACATAATCACACCATTTCTACAAGCATAGATGGAAGCAACAATTTAAAACATATGGATACTGCTGCGGAGATAGCATCAATGCCGATTACGGCACCTTCATCTCAATCGAAATCAACAAGCTTTTCGTCATACAACGTGATAGCTAAACCTCTTATAGAAGCATCTATTGATGCAGTTGAGGACGACAGTAGTCAAAGTAGTATAATTTCATATATAGACCAAAAAGTTAAGAAAAGCTAGGAATTAAATCTCCATGGCTGAAAACTTTTACGTTGGCTTGCCAAGGCTGTAATGTTAATGCCGATCCGAAGTTAAGCTCTTCTATTTACTCAAATTCATACTCAAGTTTATATCACGTAATGTGTGTATATAACATATATTTATCGACAAGTAATCTAACGATTTCAAATTTTGAGCTAATTTACTGCGCTATTATGTTGGCAAATAGCGCCTTTCTGATTAAAAGAGTATGAATACATGCGTTTGATTGAAGCTTACTGTGATGGAATATTTTACAAGTTACCGCATGGGCTTGACTTTCTTAACAATTCTATAGAAAGAAACCATGTTCATCATAAGTTTTATTTATATAAATTATATACCTATGTACAATTACATCCACATTTAAAAATATTTCTTTCTAGTTTTTAAGATACTTTTTATTTTGATGTTGAAATCAAAATAGAGAACTGAAGGAATACAAAGAATATTACATAAGTTTTTCTAAGACATAACATACTTCGTGTCTATACTTGAAACTAAATATACATATATAATTGACTAAAAATATATATAGCAGATAAGGCTGTTTTGGCACTAAAGCGGTGGTAACTCAGTTAAGGGGCCTTTCAGCTTCTATACTTCGTAACCAAAGATGTAACATATAGAATAAATAATAGTTATTAAATAATGTTTTATGTGAATAATTTTAAGATAAAATAAACACAAATTTTTAAAATATTGATAATGTAATCCTTGTTATTGGTTACACATTTTATTTTTAAATATACAAGTAAGTTTTAATACAATATAACTATTTTCTTTTCCTCAATTCTTAGTTCCTCTTTTATCGAATGCGGATCTACTGATAAAAAAGGGCTCTGGTCCCATCGGCGGGACAAAGCTTTTTGGAACCCAAAACAGGCTAACTTTATTTCGGTCGACTACTGCAATTAGATTCCTGACATATTCCCATACCATATGCTATTTGATCGAACATTATGATATTGCCATCAGCGCAGCTTGGCTGTCACTGCAAATTATTATATGTTGATCAATGGTCATTCTCTTGAGTATGACTTCAGCGCATAAAGTGATGATGAATACTTCTGCTTGCAAAATGCTAGGGTATTTGCCCATAGCTATTGACAGTTTTGTTTTGGGCCTATAATTTTCGCGCCTGCAAGCTTGGATGATTTTATTTCCTTCTTTATTTGCCATTAGGTTAGTTTAGGTTATACTGACCGGCTGTCACGTCATACATAGAACTACTGGTCCTTAGTAATGCCAGATGGAGGTGATGTTTAATTTGTGGTGAAGTATTCGTCATACAGGACGTCAACGCTTTTTTCGAACTTTAAGAACAACTTGCTATCTAAGTTTGCTGCTGGACTTCCGTATTTCCTGCACTTATTCGGTAGCAAGACGGATAGCACTTTTAGCAATCTCATCAGCTATTTCGTTTCCCGGAAGCCCTTTGTGGACTGGAACCCAGTATATTAGAGTATGCAGTCGCTTTCCGACAGCCGCTACATCTACTGCCTCCCTGCTTCTAGGGACATTCTCTGTTGTAATGCGATGTGAGATTATTGCCTTGATTGCCGCCTGGCTATCGACGTATATTTTTATCTTTTTTATGTTGCCACCTGCTTTGTTAGCTATCTCTGCCGCTTTCCTGACTGCAAAGACTTCCGCCTGGACGATTCTGCAGTATTCTGCAAGCTTAAAGGGTCACCTAAGACCCAGTTCTAAGCAATAGATTCCGGCTCCCACTCCTTTGACCAGTTTTGAGCCGTCTTTATTGATGTTGTAAGTTCCGCTGGTGAGTCGCCTCCCACGCCATACACCTTCTTTTATTGTGACCTGGAGTTTTTTGGCTCTCAGAAGCTCATTAGCTACAAGTGACCATAGGAGTGGTATGATGGCAGGCTCTATTCAGCCTTTATCTGCGATTAGTTCCATGATATTTTTTCCCCAGAACTATTCTGAATTTGAAATTTATTAAGGGTATTCACACCAGATCTGTAAATTCGTTAGACGTTATTTAACGTGCATTTTGTTTTTGTAAAATTAACAGATTCTCGTTCTACCGAGTAACGAAGTATCAGTCTGACAAGCTTGATTTATCAAATCAGCTGTTTGTTTTGCGTCGTTGTTCAAAAATTCCATTCCATTCTTGCAACATGTTGCTACAGAGTATAATAGTTTTGTTCACCTAGCGGTTGTTTCTACCACCTAAAACTATTCGAGTTAGATATAGCGTTATTTATATATAAATAATCACGATGACGAGACGAGTTGAAATTCGGGCGACTGTCGGTCCGTCCGGTCGTCTGTGCAAGCTGTAACTTAAGTAAAAATTTAGATATCGTAATGAAAATTGGTACACGTGCTACTTGGCAAAAATAGAGAAGGACGATTTTTAGATGGGCGTAATTAGACCATTGCCACGCCCACAAAACGGCTTTAATCTAAACCAATAAATAGGTATATCTAAGCTCTACAATGAGATACAAGACTGTTATTTGGTATGACGAATCGCGAGGAGCATCTGCAGTTTAAAAAATTAAAAAAGTGGGTGTGACCCCGCCCTCTAATAGGTTTAATATACATATCTCATAAACCAATAAAGCTATAATAACCAAATTCGCTCAAGGCAAATGTTTTCAGCATCCCACCGTTAATGTGAAAATAGGTGAAATCGAGTGATA
The DNA here is from genome assembly GCF_042242935.1 of Bactrocera oleae. Classification (NCBI taxonomy): domain Eukaryota; kingdom Metazoa; phylum Arthropoda; class Insecta; order Diptera; family Tephritidae; genus Bactrocera; species Bactrocera oleae. The sequence continues at coordinate 29,081,607 of NC_091539.1, read as the reverse complement.
ACCCCGGGAAGTGCCCCATATAACGGTTTTGTTAAAAACTAGCTAAAGCGCGATAAATCAATAACTAAATGCATCATTTAATTTAACACCCAGGATGATACAAGAGTACTTTATAGGAGCCGTAGGTAACATTATTGTGATTATATTATTCCCCCTGCGGGTAGGGGTAAGAATTTACCCGCGGTAATGCATGTCTGTCGTAAGAGGCGACTAAAAGCCAATATGCACTATGACTGTTATTATGTACCTTGCTCAGTAATATCAGCATAGTATGTCAGAAATAGTGCTATAATACTCAGCTTGAAATGATATTATAGACTTTAAATGGAAAATCAAATAAAAAGACATTTGAAGTTCAAGCGAAAAATGTCACCAGTCATTGAGTAATGGGTAGCTCAACTGGCAGTAGTTTCGGCTACACAGTCTTACCGGAGACTTTCTGGTACTACGGGGAGCAGAAAGCCCTTGGACTTCGGTCCAATCTGCTCATTGGGTTATGACCCCTTTGGGGAGATTCGTGGTGGCTATGGTTGAAACCTAAATGCAGGAAGAACTGAAAATTCAGCCTAACTGTTTTTTCAGTTCTAAAAAGAAGTTGCAAAAAGCAACTGGGTTCCGTACCCGAAAACGGAAGAGGTTTTAGGTCGGCCTCGAATCTTACCAAGATGGTAGTGTGTGCCCAGACACACTGCCACTGGTAACCAAATTAATACTTGCAAATAGCTCGTATTATTTGGGGAGCTTATCAACGCATTGTATTGATACGTTGTGCTTTGGAGCACCGTGAGGTAAGGCCGTCGCCGGCAGGTACTCACGTAAATCAACAACGAAAGTTGTGATTATATTATATCACAGTACGAAAATGAGTGTAATCGGACTACAACCACGCCTACTTCCCATATAACACAGTTTTAATTTCCATCCGATTCTTTCACTTTCCAGTATTCAAAGCAAGCACAAATGAAATTAACGGGATAAAACTTTGCATGAATAATGCTCTTGAAGTATTCCAGCTTATGACCAACAATTTTCCAAACCGAACCAAAACTATTCAAGCTCTTAGGTACCTAATATGTGGAACCCAGTCTCAATTCGAACGTTCATCTGTAAGATATATTATAGAAATTCGGAGAAAATCCTATCCTGATAATAGTATGTCTGAATGCCAAAAATGGGTTGAATAGTGTCAATAGCTCCCATATACCTAATATCAGGATTTTCGAACATCCGGCTGACTTTACTCCATATGATTGGAGATGGTATGTGAGGTACCTTAATGAAACCCAGGCAGCATTTTATTAGTACTTGGCATGTTAGTAGTATGTGGTATTGGAAAAAATTAATAAAATCGGGTTAATACTGCCTCCTGCTTAAGAAGCCTCACTCTTAGTAATCCAGTGAGCAGTATAGTCGATGACTTCGAAAGATCGAATATAACACATTTGCGAGCTCATTTACTATTTCTGATCCTATTCATTGTATCCTGGATATCAGCAGCAATGTTTGTTCACCAAAGTTTAGAAAATTTAAAGCCTAATGGAATGTATAGTATGATGTTTGCGGTATCTTCCTGTTTGCTGGGACTATTTTTAATTCTATTCTATACATTGTCTAGAAATGATACAAGAAGGGCTTGGGGACAAAGATTTTGTTTAACGAATGCCAATTGTAAAAGCTATCAACAGAATTACTATGATGCAAATGTGCCTTCCGCTATACCAGCAAACAAAACGTCAGCAGTTTATGATGTAAGTATGTCCGGTTCCCAAACAAATAGCCAATGCTCAAGACATCGCAGTAGCAGTGTCCGCAGTATGAAAAGCAACTCACATAAAAACGAACACATTTTACAAAATCTCGATTGTCCTTTACTCGGCACAGTCTCATCAAACGTAAATCAAACATCTATCACCAACAATCACCATATGGCGGTAAACAGTCTAACCACTGTCCCCATCACTAGCGAAATACCAAGCGCTGAAATATTTTATAATCCCAATCAAATAATAGTAGCGAGAAAGTTTTTTAAAAAACAAAAGCGCTTAGCGAAACGCAATAATTTTGAACTTCAACGGCAAGTAGAGCGCGTTGAATATTTGGACAATGTTAGTGACATCTCATCTTTAACAGGAAGTGAAAATGCTCACATCTATTCGAAACGACACAATGCTATTACCCTCTTAAGAGGTGGTAGCAAAGTAAATAATACAAACATCTGTTATAAACCGAATGTCTATACAAATGATGGCACTAAGTCGCCACACTATACACCGATAGAGAATTATCGAAATGGATTGGGTATGTCTAGAATGAATTCCGATTGTTCTGTACAAAATCGCCCCTGTGCATCTGATTTTGTTGCAAACATCTATACTAATATACCTGAGACAAAAGAACCGAAACACGAAATCATAAAGGTTAGGAACTCCAATCGATCTAATAAACGCAGTTGTGTTGAGACTCTAAGTGAGCGGGAAGAAGAAGTTGAAAATGAAGATGACTCTTTGGATGAACAAAAAGTTCCGTTATATCAAAATGCGTCCGCAGTTTCTTTTCCAGGAAAACCGGGATTGCTTAAGCATTCTAGCCCATTAAAGGCTCCATCACCATTAATGGAAAATGAAGATGTTGATGCAATGAATAGTGTCGGTTTACCAAGTGTTACAAATTATGAAATAAGTAAACATTCAGAAACACTTGATTTAAAGCCAGACGAAATTTATATATCAAACGCGTTACACATTACGAACCAAGTTAATATTGACGAATCCTCTACGGCGGGTATTTTAATTCGACACAACCCAATACATTCCAAGTCACTTAACAATCTACATGATTCCGTTGATTCTTCCAATAGATTTTTGAAAAACGAACATTCAAATCATTCATCGCTTTTTAGTTTAGAGAATGGTAGAGTCGGATCCTGGAATGGCAGTTCCTTAAGTGTACCATTTTTGGTTAGTGACAACCAAAAGACTCCTAAATGCCGTAAACTAAAACAAGCCGAGTTTGCCGATAAATATGAATCTGCCAGCGAAAATAATGTCTTCAGCGTACCACATGCAAAAACCGTTCATTCGATTAGTCCGACAAATGAAAGTGATTTGAATTACCAAAATTCTGAAATTAGCATACGAAGTCATGGCTTATATGAACCACAGCCTGACAACGACTTAAACATTACATTAACCGAAGAGTTTCCCTATCAGTCATCAAACACTAGCGACACAGAAGATCCGCTAAATGACTTTGAAGATGAAAACCCGAAAAGTGATTATACCTTGGAACACCGAATGAGTGAAAATGATCCATCAATTGATGAACTATATGAAGCTATTAAACATAATCACACCATTTCTACAAGCATAGATGGAAGCAACAATTTAAAACATATGGATACTGCTGCGGAGATAGCATCAATGCCGATTACGGCACCTTCATCTCAATCGAAATCAACAAGCTTTTCGTCATACAACGTGATAGCTAAACCTCTTATAGAAGCATCTATTGATGCAGTTGAGGACGACAGTAGTCAAAGTAGTATAATTTCATATATAGACCAAAAAGTTAAGAAAAGCTAGGAATTAAATCTCCATGGCTGAAAACTTTTACGTTGGCTTGCCAAGGCTGTAATGTTAATGCCGATCCGAAGTTAAGCTCTTCTATTTACTCAAATTCATACTCAAGTTTATATCACGTAATGTGTGTATATAACATATATTTATCGACAAGTAATCTAACGATTTCAAATTTTGAGCTAATTTACTGCGCTATTATGTTGGCAAATAGCGCCTTTCTGATTAAAAGAGTATGAATACATGCGTTTGATTGAAGCTTACTGTGATGGAATATTTTACAAGTTACCGCATGGGCTTGACTTTCTTAACAATTCTATAGAAAGAAACCATGTTCATCATAAGTTTTATTTATATAAATTATATACCTATGTACAATTACATCCACATTTAAAAATATTTCTTTCTAGTTTTTAAGATACTTTTTATTTTGATGTTGAAATCAAAATAGAGAACTGAAGGAATACAAAGAATATTACATAAGTTTTTCTAAGACATAACATACTTCGTGTCTATACTTGAAACTAAATATACATATATAATTGACTAAAAATATATATAGCAGATAAGGCTGTTTTGGCACTAAAGCGGTGGTAACTCAGTTAAGGGGCCTTTCAGCTTCTATACTTCGTAACCAAAGATGTAACATATAGAATAAATAATAGTTATTAAATAATGTTTTATGTGAATAATTTTAAGATAAAATAAACACAAATTTTTAAAATATTGATAATGTAATCCTTGTTATTGGTTACACATTTTATTTTTAAATATACAAGTAAGTTTTAATACAATATAACTATTTTCTTTTCCTCAATTCTTAGTTCCTCTTTTATCGAATGCGGATCTACTGATAAAAAAGGGCTCTGGTCCCATCGGCGGGACAAAGCTTTTTGGAACCCAAAACAGGCTAACTTTATTTCGGTCGACTACTGCAATTAGATTCCTGACATATTCCCATACCATATGCTATTTGATCGAACATTATGATATTGCCATCAGCGCAGCTTGGCTGTCACTGCAAATTATTATATGTTGATCAATGGTCATTCTCTTGAGTATGACTTCAGCGCATAAAGTGATGATGAATACTTCTGCTTGCAAAATGCTAGGGTATTTGCCCATAGCTATTGACAGTTTTGTTTTGGGCCTATAATTTTCGCGCCTGCAAGCTTGGATGATTTTATTTCCTTCTTTATTTGCCATTAGGTTAGTTTAGGTTATACTGACCGGCTGTCACGTCATACATAGAACTACTGGTCCTTAGTAATGCCAGATGGAGGTGATGTTTAATTTGTGGTGAAGTATTCGTCATACAGGACGTCAACGCTTTTTTCGAACTTTAAGAACAACTTGCTATCTAAGTTTGCTGCTGGACTTCCGTATTTCCTGCACTTATTCGGTAGCAAGACGGATAGCACTTTTAGCAATCTCATCAGCTATTTCGTTTCCCGGAAGCCCTTTGTGGACTGGAACCCAGTATATTAGAGTATGCAGCCGCTTTCCGACAGCCGCTACATCTACTGCCTCCCTGCTTCTAGGGACATTCTCTGTTGTAATGCGATGTGAGATTATTGCCTTGATTGCCGCCTGGCTATCGACGTATATTTTTATCTTTTTTATGTTGCCACCTGCTTTGTTAGCTATCTCTGCCGCTTTCCTGACTGCAAAGACTTCCGCCTGGACGATTCTGCAGTATTCTGCAAGCTTAAAGGGTCACCTAAGACCCAGTTCTAAGCAATAGATTCCGGCTCCCACTCCTTTGACCAGTTTTGAGCCGTCTTTATTGATGTTGTAAGTTCCGCTGGTGAGTCGCCTCCCACGCCATACACCTTCTTTTATTGTGACCTGGAGTTTTTTGGCTCTCAGAAGCTCATTAGCTACAAGTGACCATAGGAGTGGTATGATGGCAGGCTCTATTCAGCCTTTATCTGCGATTAGTTCCATGATATTTTTTCCCCAGAACTATTCTGAATTTGAAATTTATTAAGGGTATTCACACCAGATCTGTAAATTCGTTAGACGTTATTTAACGTGCATTTTGTTTTTGTAAAATTAACAGATTCTCGTTCTACCGAGTAACGAAGTATCAGTCTGACAAGCTTGATTTATCAAATCAGCTGTTTGTTTTGCGTCGTTGTTCAAAAATTCCATTCCATTCTTGCAACATGTTGCTACAGAGTATAATAGTTTTGTTCACCTAGCGGTTGTTTCTACCACCTAAAACTATTCGAGTTAGATATAGCGTTATTTATATATAAATAATCACGATGACGAGACGAGTTGAAATTCGGGCGACTGTCGGTCCGTCCGGTCGTCTGTGCAAGCTGTAACTTAAGTAAAAATTTAGATATCGTAATGAAAATTGGTACACGTGCTACTTGGCAAAAATAGAGAAGGACGATTTTTAGATGGGCGTAATTAGACCATTGCCACGCCCACAAAACGGCTTTAATCTAAACCAATAAATAGGTATATCTAAGCTCTACAATGAGATACAAGACTGTTATTTGGTATGACGAATCGCGAGGAGCATCTGCAGTTTAAAAAATTAAAAAAGTGGGTGTGACCCCGCCCTCTAATAGGTTTAATATACATATCTCATAAACCAATAAAGCTATAATAACCAAATTCGCTCAAGGCAAATGTTTTCAGCATCCCACCGTTAATGTGAAAATAGGTGAAATCGAGTGATAACCCCGGGAAGTGCCCCATATAACGGTTTTGTTAAAAACTAGCTAAAGCGCGATAAATCAATAACTAAATGCATCATTTAATTTAACACCCAGGATGATACAAGAGTACTTTATAGGAGCCGTAGGTAACATTATTGTGATTATATTATTCCCCCTGCGGGTAGGGGTAAGAATTTACCCGCGGTAATGCATGTCTGTCGTAAGAGGCGACTAAAAGCCAATATGCACTATGACTGTTATTATGTACCTTGCTCAGTAATATCAGCATAGTATGTCAGAAATAGTGCTATAATACTCAGCTTGAAATGATATTATAGACTTTAAATGGAAAATCAAATAAAAAGACATTTGAAGTTCAAGCGAAAAATGTCACCAGTCATTGAGTAATGGGTAGCTCAACTGGCAGTAGTTTCGGCTACACAGTCTTACCGGAGACTTTCTGGTACTACGGGGAGCAGAAAGCCCTTGGACTTCGGTCCAATCTGCTCATTGGGTTATGACCCCTTTGGGGAGATTCGTGGTGGCTATGGTTGAAACCTAAATGCAGGAAGAACTGAAAATTCAGCCTAACTGTTTTTTCAGTTCTAAAAAGAAGTTGCAAAAAGCAACTGGGTTCCGTACCCGAAAACGGAAGAGGTTTTAGGTCGGCCTCGAATCTTACCAAGATGGTAGTGTGTGCCCAGACACACTGCCACTGGTAACCAAATTAATACTTGCAAATAGCTCGTATTATTTGGGGAGCTTATCAACGCATTGTATTGATACGTTGTGCTTTGGAGCACCGTGAGGTAAGGCCGTCGCCGGCAGGTACTCACGTAAATCAACAACGAAAGTTGTGATTATATTATATCACAGTACGAAAATGAGTGTAATCGGACTACAACCACGCCTACTTCCCATATAACACAGTTTTAATTTCCATCCGATTCTTTCACTTTCCAGTATTCAAAGCAAGCACAAATGAAATTAACGGGATAAAACTTTGCATGAATAATGCTCTTGAAGTATTCCAGCTTATGACCAACAATTTTCCAAACCGAACCAAAACTATTCAAGCTCTTAGGTACCTAATATGTGGAACCCAGTCTCAATTCGAACGTTCATCTGTAAGATATATTATAGAAATTCGGAGAAAATCCTATCCTGATAATAGTATGTCTGAATGCCAAAAATGGGTTGAATAGTGTCAATAGCTCCCATATACCTAATATCAGGATTTTCGAACATCCGGCTGACTTTACTCCATATGATTGGAGATGGTATGTGAGGTACCTTAATGAAACCCAGGCAGCATTTTATTAGTACTTGGCATGTTAGTAGTATGTGGTATTGGAAAAAATTAATAAAATCGGGTTAATACTGCCCTCAAATTCCATATACTACTTATAATGCTTTTCGTTATTCTAACCAGTTTTATGCCGAATATGTCGGTCAGTGAGTATTCATATTTTTTTTATATATATAAAATTGCTTCAAAATATGTTCTCGAGTATAGCTGAGCAATGTCAATATTAATATATTTCTCTATCCCCAATATATATATGATTTCCGTCTTTCCACCTGACTTTACACCGTTCCGGTTGATCAACGTGATATTTTAACGAAATTAAGTGGAAAATATTTCTTAAAAATTGTGTGGTTTGACGCTGAATTAGAATGAAATTAGTATATACTAAGTCTAAACCTCACACCTTCATATAATGAATTCCGATTCTCTGGTTGACGTTTGCTACCTAAGCTTATAATATAAAATTTAGCCACTTTGGTGGAGTTAATATCACATTCATACTTATGTATATCTCACTTCAAGCAATAAAACTGAGACTAAGTTTATGGCCTTTAATATAAGTCAAGAAGATACCAAATTTGATTGTAATTTAATCCCGATATCATTTAATAATGGAGGTTTAATTCAACATTTTTTAATATACGGTTTGGAGGAATTTTTTGGTCTTTGATTTTCCCCGCTCACATGTACTACTTATGGTATAATTTTTTTCCTCAATTTGATAATTTAATGAAATTAAATGGACAGTTTTTCTTAAAAATAATGTATATCGCAAATAAATGCAATCAACCTGTCCCTTTCAAAGTAATGATTTCCGTCTTTCCACCTGACTTTAAACCGTTCAGGTTGGTGAAAATGTAATATTTAAATGGACAAGTTTTCTTAAAAATTATATGCTTAGCGCTGAATTAGAATGGATTTGGAACCGTTCCTACGACAGTCGGGTCTATGTAACCGGAACGGACCCGGATCAATTACCGGCCAAGGACTGTTAACTCGGCAGAATTCTGCTTCAACAACTACAACAATGGAATTGGTCTAGATCTTAGTCTAAACCTCACATCCCTAATATAATGAATTCCATCCTCTGGTTGAATTTAATTTAGTCTCTTCTTTACATACATATATGTATCTCATTTGAAGATGTTTTTAATATAATTTTAGCTGACACAAACTAAAATATAGCAATAATATTAAGTCCAAGTAATATATCTTCAATATAGTATGTCAAGAAGATACCAAATTTGTTTTTAGTTTATTCACGAGTTCTTCGAATAATGAGTGCTAAATTATTTCGCAACATTTTTATACTCTCGCAACCTGTTGCTACAGAGTATAATAGTTTTGTTCACCTAACGGTTGTTTGTATCACCTAAAATTAATCGAGTTAGATATAGGGTTATATATATATAAATGATCACGATGAAGAGACGAGTTGAAATCCGGGTGACTGTTTGTCCGTCCGTCCGTCCGTCTGTCCGTCCGTCCGTGCAAGCTCTAACTTGAGTAAAAATTGAGATATCTTTATGAAACTTGGTAGACATGTTTCATGGTACCGTGAGACGGTTGGTATTGCAGATGGGCGTAATCGGACCACTGCCACGCCCACAAAACGCCATTAATCAAAAACAAATAACTTGCCATAACTAAGCTCCGCAATAAGATACAAGACTGTTATTTGGTACACAGGATCACATTTGGGAGGGGCATCTGCAGTTAAAATTTTTTTTTAAGTGGGCGTGGTCCCGCCTCTAATAGGTTTAATGTGCATATCTCCTAAACCGCTAATGCTATAATAACAAAATTCACTGGAAGCAAATGTTTTTAGCACTTCTATTGACGGTGTGAAAATAGTTGAAATCGGGTGGCAACTCCGCCCACTCCCCATATAACGGTACTGTTAAAAACTACTAAAAGCGCGATAAATCAAGCACTAAACACGCCAGAGACATTAAATTTTATCTCTGAGATGGTATAAGATGACTTTATAGGAACCGCGTTCAAAATTAGACAGTGGGCGTGGCACAGCCCACTTTTAGGTGAAAACCCATATCTTGAGATCTGCTTAAACGATTTCAACCAAATTCGGTGCATAACGTTCTTTTCATGTTTCTATGTCATAGTGCGAAAATGGGCGAAATCGGACTACAACCACGCTTACTTCCCATGTAACACCATTTTTAATTCCATCTGATTCTTTCACTTTCCACTATGCAAATCAGGTAACAATGATTATATCGGGGTAAAACTTTGCGTGAATAATGCAATTAAAGTATGCCACCTTGCGGCCAAAAATTGTCTAAATCGAACCAAAACTGTTCATACCCTTAAGTACTAAATATGTGGACCCCAGTGCCTATAGTTGACCTTCTACCGAAAATATCTGTCAATCCACAAAGAAATCTCAAACGAGTATACCATTTGACTTTGCGAGAGTATAAAATATTCGGTTACATCCGAACTTAGCCCTTCCTTACTTGTTTTAATATACATTTTTGCCAGCACTTGAAGGCATTTGATTTTTGCAAGTTGCAAGAGTATAAAATGTTCGGTTACACCCGAACTTAGCACTTCCTTACTTATTTGAAATAAAATTTTGCCAACACCTAAATTTATCCCTTTCTTAGTTGTTTCCTTTATATATGTATGTATGTTACTTTTTGAGTTGACACGATCTTTCCTTTCCCTGTCATATCTTTCAGTATTGTTAATAAGGTTAGCATTAATAACCTCAAAGTCATGTATAAGAGCATGTTCTCCAATTTTTCTACTGCTATTATTACAATATCATCTGCATAACCTTGGCATCTTATGTCATTATTTGTTAAAAGTTTTAGTAGGTTGTTGTTGTTGTAGCGGCTGTTGAATAGTTTGCCGAGTTGACAGTTCTTGGCCGGATAAAAATCCGGGTCCGTTCCGGTTACGTAGACCACTATACTCAGCGATAGTCAGGCGGCACTAAATGCGATCTCTGCCTATGAGGTCAGATCACTTCTAGTGCAGGAGTGTATAGAACGGCTGAAGAGCCTATCAGAACACAACCGAGTCAACCTTATTTGGGTGCCCGACCACAGGGGTATAGCCGGGAACGAACTGGCTGACGAGTTAACCCGCTCTGCAGCCTCTACAAAAATGGTAGGACCGGAACCATTCATAGCGGTTGGTCCACATACCATTAAAGAGCTGCTCCGTAGGGAGGAAAGAGCAGGCAGGGAGAGACATTGGCAACAAATTCAAGGCATGCACCATGCCAGGTTGCTAATGGGGGGTTACGACCTCAAACGGTTTATAGCCGTAATTAATCTCCCGAGGAACAAATTCCGGCTGTTTTTCACATTCTACACCGGCCGTTACAGGCTCAAGAAGCATCTCTTCAACATGGGCTTAGCCTCTTCTGCAAACTGTCGGTTCTGCTACATTGAGCCGGAAACTCCAGAACATCTGCTTATGAACTGCACAGCAGTCTGCAGACGCAGAGTCGAGGCCCTGGGATCCATGTTTCCAAACAGGGATTGTACCGCTTCACTAGCACCCAGCAGAATATTGGAGTTTATCAACATGCTGGGGCTAGATGAGTCAATATGACTTAAGAGAGGGCACAATAGACCATAAATCGCGGTGCGTACCTCAAAATTAGTCTATCTATCTCCGTAGACCCGACTGTCGTAGAAACAGTAGGTCATGTTGTTGTTGTTGTTGTAGCGGCAGAATTTTGTCGAGTTGACAGTCCTTGGCCGGAAAAAATCCGGGTCCGTTCCGGTTACGTAGTCCCGACTGTTATGGAAACAATAGACCATAAATCGCGGTGCGTACCTCAAAATTAATCTATCTATCTCCGTAGACCCGACTGTCGTAGAAACAGTAGGTCATGTTGTTGTTGTTGTTGTAGCGACAGAATTTTGTCGAGTTGACAGTCCTTGGCCGGAAAAAATCCGGGTCCGTTCCGGTTACGTAGACCCGACTGTTATGGAAACGGTAACAGGTCATCAACTACTACGCTTCATAAAAGAAGTGGGGAGAGCCACTCTCCCTTGGGGGCATCGCTTTATGGTTATCATTTGAATAATTCCATATTCTCTCATTATATGCACCATCACGGATGTCAGTTGTTGTTCTTCGTTTTGTAAAAGTGCTTGCCATATACTATCTATTCCTGGGACATACATTTCTCAAAAGAGTTTATTGCCCACTTTACTTCTCTATGTATGTATGTACATACATATGTATTAACACATTCAAATGTGAAGCTCATGTAACCTTTTTAACTGTAATTTACTATAATTTTTCTACTTGAGAGTGCTGTAACCACACACCTAATTCATTTCAGTCGAGTTTATGGTAGCGTGCCGGTTGTTGCTTCGCTAATTTATAAAAAGCTGATTACTAAAAAATATTATCGCATTATACGTCATTTGTTGTTATTACAAAATAATGAAACCTATAGGATCAGGATTTTATAACTAATTTATATGTTCTTGTAACAATCTCTAAACATATTTAACTATTCCACACCTTTTCAATATACCTAACTTCATAATCATAATCTATACTTCTATACTAATATTATAAATGCGAAAGTCCGTTTGTTTGTTAAGCTTTCACGCAAAAACTACTTAACAGATCATCATGAAATTTTGTACATATACTCTTAGAGGTGTCAGAATGAACATAGGATACTTTTTATTACAAAATTTGTAAATTTTTTACGGATTATTAAAAAAATTATTTTGGAAGATTATATATGTTTGGAAAATAAATTTGAAAATTTTGAAATTGAAAAAAAAAAGTTTGGCAGAAATGATTGTTTGTCGAAAAAATTAAAAATGAAAGAAAACATAAATGTATAAAAAACGTAAATCAGAGAAATAACACAAATATTATTAGTTACTCTTATTAAATATAAAAATGCCTCGAAAGCGGAAATCGGCGCTGTCAAGAAATTCTACGCCGGTGCGTAAGGCTAAAGTTACACGAAATAAAGAATGTGAAGGTCAAGCAGAGCTGAGAAGGCAACAGCAAGCAGATCGACAACGTGTTTTGAGAGCAGCTGAAACTTCTCATCAGGCACGAGTACGTTCGAAAAGACAAGCTTAGCAGCAGGAAGCTAGAAGAGCAACGGAAACGCAAGAACAATTGCAGGCAAGAAGAATTAATGATGCAGAAGTAAGAACCACGCGTCGTCGTAATTTCATAACTAAGAATTGGAATATATATAAAATATATTCTTTATATGGATCCATATCTACTATAATGATATCAGTTATTTATTTGATGGATTCGATGCGAGCGAAGCCGCGGGTAAAATCTAGTAATATATAAATACTCTTAAGTTACATAAGCATCTTTCATACATCACATTTAAAAGCTTAATTTCGAACTCTTAAATTATAAAGAAAAGAATTATATATATATATGATATAATTTAAGTATAATTGCAAATTTTAAATATCTTTTATTACTCAATAGCTGGGATTAAAAACTGCGTTTAGCGCCCGATCTATGTATTTGTGATTCAAAAACGATTACATATATTGTATAAAAATAAATTTTTCTTTATTGGTGCATAAATTAACATCATATTATACCTGGTCTAACAGTCAATGTTTGTCAATGGCGGAAAAATTACGATTTGCCATTTATGAAAGTGAATTAATTAAATCCTTTATTTCATTAATGCATGTACCACGGCGTTAACGTTTAGGGCTTTAAGATCTGAATAAGTTTGTCCAGTTCCAACAAATACAATCGGCTGACCAGTAATATAGGTCATGGAAATGGCTGCCCCCACTTTATCATCGATTGTATCGAATTTTGTAAGGACAATTCCATCTATTATATGAGGATTCTCATTTGAAGAATAATCTGCTAGAGATTTATTAAATTTAACAAGTTGGTCAACAGCTTCATTCCCTACAAGTGCTTCGCCAACAAATAAGACCAAATCGGGATCGTTTATTCTAATTAATTTCGATAATGATCTCATAAGAGGCTCATTGTCTTGCATGCGACCGGCTGTATCGATTAAAACAATATCTATAGTTGTGTCATTGGCATATTTAATAGCTTCCATTGCAATCCCCGCAGCATCTTTCCCATAACCTTTCTCATAAAGTTGAACCATGGTTCGATTGTTATGTCTTTCTGGAGGGTGTAAAGCATTCAAATGGCGTGTATGTGTTCTAAGTTGTTCCACAGCGCCAGCTCGAAATGTATCGCAAGCTGCAATTAGAACACTAAAATCGTTTTCAATTAGCCAAAAACAAATTTTGGCCAAATTTGTTGATTTTCCTACTCCATTAACGCCACAAAATGCTATTGTATATGGTATGCCGTTATTTTTAGCTTCTAGTGCATCCCGTATAATATCTATTCTCCTCTTAGGTGACAATATACGTACTAATGAAGTAGTTAAAGAGTTTTTCACCAATGATGCTATCGAACCAAATGTACCCAGTGATTTGCCCTCCAAATTAGTAGCTACAGAATCGCACAACTTGTATGCAATGTCGGCAGCAACGTTCTTCGATATCAAATGATCTTTCATTTTCTCAAGTGCTGACTGCAGTTCCGCTCTTGATAAAGTTTTGGAGCCAACGATTCCTTTAAAGTAAGACAAAATGCCGCTAGTTTTTGCATAGCTATTGGGATTAACACCCTTTTTTTCGTCAATTTCTAATGAATCATCATCGCTGTCAACTTCTAGGTCTTGAATGCGGCCCTGCATTGTACCAACAATCTGTAAGGAAGGATAACTTATTAAATATTAGCATAACAAGAAAAATTGAACCACTTCTTTATAGTAAATATCGTAATAAGCTTTTATAAAAAAGTATATTTGTATATCTGTACTCATTAGTTCATTGGACATTAATTTTCGTATTGCTTCTACTAATTTGAAGATATATTTTTGGTAATAGAAAAAAATTGAACTTACATTTGTTTGTACTTTTTGATATTTAACATCCTGGGGCTGATCTTTTGATCTATCCAATATTACTGCATCTTTTGAACTACCTCCTAAGTCCCATACTCTTGGTTTTTTTCCAGCTTTTTCTGTTGCAGATGCTTTTGACTTCGGTTCTGTGGGACTTTTTCTAGCAGCCATTTTTTCTTTTAATCTCTTGCGGTTTTCCAAAATCAAATTTTCTGTTGTTAAATTAGAGTCTTTCGGCTTAGATGTTTGCTGTATGACAACTTTTTTTACATTTTCATTTTTGGTATTATCTTCATACATCGACGCAACACTTTTCTTAGACTTTGTGGACTCATTATATGAGCGCATTTGTTTCGGTGCACTGCTAACTTGATTTGCTGACTTTTCCACTGCTGCCAATGTATTTCGAAATTCTGCATTAAAATCGTATTGTGTAGGAAGTCTTCGCTCTGATGATAGAACCTCATCAAACTTTCTCTTAAATTCCTGCTGCAGTTTTCCAAGAAATGCATCTAAATAATTTAATTTAATAACTTTTTGAAAGACAGCCGCATATACCAGTTCCAATTCGTTATCAAGTTTGTATTGTACTGCTAAATTATCCTCTTCAAAATATTTAGATTCCGTATTGCGCTCCTATAAATATTTACTAATAATTAGGGCTTGAGACAAATACAATAATCAACATACCTCAAGCATGAAACTTCTAATAAGATTATTTATGCAGGCAGAGTAAGTTATTTCCGAGGAATTATACTCCCACAGGATTATACCCCCTTTCGTGAACACTACTACGTAATCCAACATATCAAATAAATTAAATATGCATCCCCTGACACGTCACAGCAAAAACAACCAATCTTCGTAAATTCATATAAACATTTCAATCACGTCAAATATGTCACTAAGTAAATCTTAACTGTCAGCTCAAGGGATGCCAGGTAGCTGATATACGAAAAGGCGACAACTTGTAAGAAATAAAGCTTGGTACTGTGTAGAAAACTTTAGGTATCGGGCTTATTCGATAAATCGTCTTCGTTAAAATCCTACTTTGAGTTTAATCATCATCATATATTTCTAATTCATACAATTTACTGCTTTAAGCATGATTACGATTTCTTTGGCGTCGCGATCTGATGGTATTATAAAATGTATACCCACCTCAGACTAATAGTTTTCGAGATATTTATATCTAAAGTTCAAAAATTTTAATAGTACTGCACGCTATTTCACTCTTGTAACACACTTTGCATACCTTTTTTATACGTTGAAATATATATCCAAAATATGGTTTTATTATGCGTTTTTTAAGAAAATAAATGTATTTTGAAAATTACTTGGCCCAATCACAGTTTCGCGAGATTTGTGTGTTTACATTTATAACACAATAGATATAAGTAAAATATTATTTCGCGCTGAACTCTTTTCTTCAAAAAAATAATTCTGGTCGGTTCAACAACGGGGTGTCTATAGTTCTTTTGCGTTGAACTTCTTTCTTTGAATTTCAAAATTTTAAACCTGATATAATGTAACGACAATACATTTAGAGTATTTATTCTGAATTTTTATATAAATTTACGGATAAATTTCTATGAAATAAAATGCAATTCAATTTCTGATTAACTTTTTTATTCGTGAGTGCAATACTGATAAATAATATTTTATAACAGAAATAATTGAATATTGATAAGCTTTTTTTTGGGAATTTTCAAAGCTCTGTTGATTTTTTGTATCTTTAGTAAAATGAATCTTTTATGTAAAACGCTGTAAAAATTGCATAATTTTTCTAATTTTCTTTTCGATGATTCCGGTGTTTTATAAATCATGGAGAATTAACATATATAAATTGATATTGAGTATACATTTAAAATTCATCTTTTTGTTTGTGTATAAAAATATTTTTTTCTTCAAAATGTTTCCTATAGAATAAAATAAATGAATATATTCATTCCATACCCAATTTTGGGAAAAATAAAAATAATTCAAAGAAAATGAAAATTTAATAAAATTGATGTTTTATTTTCGCAATATTGTTGAATTATATTGCTGCGAGCAAGCAAATCAACCAAATTCCAGGCGTAAAAAGAGAGCAAAGGGAGAACAAATCATGGATTTCATCAAACAACATCCTACAGCACCAATACAACATATCTTGGATACATCAATATGGCTGTCTTCACCTTTTAAATTCTGGGATACAAATAGTATTTTAATTAAAATTTGTATTAAAATTATAAATAATTGTATTAATAATTTATCATTTCAAGAAATATTTTTATATTTTAAGTCAATTGAACCACAAAATTTAATTTTTAATGCTCCTATTAATAATTTATATGATTACTATTTTAGTCAGTTTAGTTTCAATTTTCTAATAATGAAGTAGAAATAAAATTATTTTTAAAAAATTTGTATAATTAATTTATATTTTTATGAAATAAATATTTTATCTAAATAATATGAATGGACTCAAACAAATAAAATTTCTTACTTTGAAAAGGGCGGCTTATCAGACAGGGTAAAAACTTAATCCGCCACTGGTCAGTATGACCTTTTTCTATTAAAATCTGATTTACAACTGAATTACATTTTTTCCTTAAGGTAAAAAGTAACTACTTGTTGTTCTATCCCAAATTTGTATATTGCCGATTTGTTGATGCGGTGTCAGCAATTAGCATTTGACCGGGTACATGTGCAAGCGCTATTGCTGAAGTTGCGTCTACAGTTGTATCGACCGGATAAAAAGTTGTTGCCTGATTATTTTTCATATTCAACTTTATAGCTTTTGTTATATTAACTCCTCCGTCCTTAAATTCGAGAGTCCTAGTTCGATGAAGTTGAGCAAAATTTTGGTAAATCTTTTATCCCGATTTCTATAGTGTCTTGGTTGAGGTTTCTTTCTATATTTATTTTAAGCTTCTTTTGCTTAAGTTTACTTAGAACAATTATGAATACATTAACAATGAAATTTTTTCAGTCTCGTTTGACTTAAATTCTTTAATTTATTTTAAAGATTTTTTATTCTGCTGCATAGCCATTGGTTGTAATATTCCTGACAATTTTGTTTTCTATTTCAATGCTCGTATTGCAATGCTTGATTAAATACGATCCATTTAATTTAATTTTTTCACTTACAAATTTTACATAGCCATTAAATTCATTTAAAAATATTATATCATTTGTTACTTTTTCTATACTTTTAAAGTGTTGGTTATTTATTTTTGTGCAGCTGTCGAACTTACTTGTTAACAGATGTGCTATGCAAATTAATTTCCCGGCGTTGATCGCATAACATCATTTGTTGATTTAATATATTCATTTACAAAAAATGGCTTAAATTTTTCTTCTCTTAAATAATTAAAAAATTTTCCAGCAATCTATTGTTACATTATCTTCAAAATATTATGTTTAACGGATACTTTTATAGCTCTGTCTTTTACAATCTTTGTTGATTTATTCTACTTTAATTTTTGTACAATTAGCGTGTTTATTATTTAATATATCTGTGCAAGCATGTGTTATTCCTTTTCATCTTATAAGGTGCATTATTTAATTCTATTTTACAAAATTGGACTGAATAAAATTTTTTTTCGCATTTTTTATTTTTTCTGCAATTATCAATTTTCCGTCAGTTTGTGCCATAAAGGGGCTTACCTTCCTGTGATAACATAGCACCTAAAACTAATGCATCGATAGATAAAACAATTTTTTTATTATAGTCACGTTGCGTTAGCTCCTCCTGTTGAGATAATAAACTACGTTTCACAAGCAGCTATCCCTTGTTGATGAAGGTGTAACATTTTTCTTTTTGAGAGATATTAGGAAACTTTCCGTTTTCCCCTTTCAAATGTTTTGTTAATAGTTTTAAAATAGTGGCATAGTTTTCAATAAATTTCCTATAATAACCTGTTAATCCCAAAAATCCTCGCAATTGACGCAATGTCTTTGGTATATTGGATAATTTCGTATGTTATTTAATTTGTGGCTATTACATATCCTAAAAATTTCACCTCCCGTTGGTAAAATTTTGACTTTTCAGAAGTTATTTTCATATTTGCATTTAATATTTTAATTACTAAATTCAAATGTTTTTTCTGTTCCTCCAAACTTTTTAAAAAAATTATAACGTCGTCAACATAAACATGACAAAACTTTCCTATATAACCTCTTAATATATTATCCATAGCTCATTGGAAAATACTTGGTGCATTTTTTAGTCCAAACGGCTTTCGTCAAAATTTATATTTTTCATTGTTTATCGAGAATGCCGTTTTCTCTATAACTAATATATTACAAATCTCAATTTCGGGCTGCCGTCATCATTTATTCCCTTTTTTGGAACAACCCATACAGGAGAGTTGTCAGAACTTTTACATTCCCGAATTATTTGTTTTTGTAATATGTTTTGAATTTCGTTATTAACAAAATTATTTACAAGACATTGTATAAGGATATTGTTATTCTAATTTCCACTTTAACATCGGTACGAAAAGGTAAATCTAAATTCACTTCACTATGTAGTGTGAAAATTTCATTAGTTATTTCATCCTGTTAATTTTTAGGACTTTCTTGTCCCAAGGTGTTGGTTTTAATTAAATCATTGAGAAAATATAATTTCTCTGTTTTATTATTATTGTAAATCAATTTTCTACTTGGAAAATCGATTGTGGCACCGATTTTGCCATAATAGTCTATTAAGGATTTCGATCCTTGTTGCAAAACGCTCATTTCCTGATCAATGAATTGGTCTTCTATCAGCTTCTAGGTTTAGTACTGTCCCGTGATTCGTCAGAATCTCCTACAATTTTATTTCGTAGGATTGTCAGTGCATCGAAATATCATTCTATATAAAGGGTCATTGAATTCCTCCAATTGACGTACCAGAAAATTCTGGCAAATATTTGACAATATCTAATCTGTCGTTGCAAGTTATACAGTCAGTTATTGTTTGAGTTTCGTTTTCTGTCACCTGTGTAGGATTTGTCAATGTTCTAACTTTGTTTGTTAATTGAGCTGTTTCAGCTCTTATATTAGCCGTTTCGGCAGCTACTAACCTAGCTATGTCCTCTGGGGTGAAATTTCTACCTGAAATATGCTACAAGGCAATAATGCAATCTTCGAAGAAATTGTTCAGATCGGATCACTATATTAAATAGCTGCCATACAAACTGAACGATCGGAATCAAGTGCTTGCATGAAAAACTTTTTCATTTGAAGAGATATGCTTATGAAATTTGGCATGGGTTATTGTCTAAGGCAATAATGCAATTTCCAAAAAAATTGCTCAGAACGGACACTACAAACACAATTGTTATACAAACAAATATGTTAAGAATATATACATAAGAGTAAGGAACAAAAATATTATTTAATTACCCATAAACTAAATAAATCCCTAATTTTCCAAGATATATTCTGATATATTATTAATAATAGAAAACTAACTATGTAAACATAATTATCCAGTTTTAAAACCCTAATTAATTGCTGGGTAGGTACAAAACAAAACATAGGTAGAAGAGTAGGAAGGAAATAAACATAGTTCGAAGAGCAGGCAGAAAGTATAACCTAGGTAAAAAAAACCTCTACAATACACCTTTTGTAATTAAAGTCTTAATATTACTTCGAAAATTGCTTGATGATAGCAATAAAGTCAAAAGAGTTTACAGATGTGAGGTCGGGCTCAAAAACATTGAATAAATAGGGTGCAACACATCAACAACGAAAAAAATCCTTTTTAAATAATAAGCATTATTTTAATTATATAATTATTCTTTCATAATAAGCATTATTTTATTTACAATATATTATTATTCACTGTTTATTTTTAGTATAATATTGTATATGTAGTATATATTTAGCATTTCTTCATTACACAGTAGTTACGATTTAAGTATTCTATTGTAAAGTCTTATTACATTATGTTTAAACTCTCAGCAATATTGATTACTAGTCTTAACTAGTCGTAAATAAAAGCACAAAGCTTTATTTTTGCAATAACAATCTCACGCGTCTACGTAAGAAACCCACATTTTGAAAGATCTCACGTGAAATTGGGGGATCAGGGAGGGGGTTACGACATCTCCCCAGGGGACGAGGGAGGTACAGAGAATTAAAAAAAACAACTCACGTAATTTTTGGACGCCCCTAATCAGGATATGCTAAAATGACCTTTTTCGATGGCAATGTGGATTTTATTTTATTAAATGTTGCTTTACTTCATCGTTAATTGGATTTGAATTTTTTGGAAACATTTTTTGACATTCTCCTTCTTCGCCACGAAGTAGAGTGGTGGGTTGTTTCGCATAATCTTTTATAAAGCGTCTATCAGGATACAGTCCTAAAAAATTATCTAAGGTCTTTAAGTGTTTTGGGGTATGGAAAATTTGCAATAATTTTTACTTAAGATGGGGTTGTGGAAATACCGGCATCAGCAATTATGAATCCTAAAAATTCTACTTGCTTTTTATGGAACTCGAATTTGTCTGCTGGTACTTTCATATTAGCTTAACGGAGTGTATCAAAAATCATCTCGATATGCTCTGAATAAGATTTTTTATCTTTGCTAAATACTATTATGTTGTCTATATATACATAACATATTTTTCCTATTTATTGTCTCAAAATGTCGTTTAATATACGTTGGAAAACATACGGGAGTTTCTTCTTCAGTCCGAAAGGTAGTCTTGTGAACTCATATTTTCTGTTGCTCACTGAAAAAATTGTCTTCTCCACGTCAGATTCCTTAAGAGGAATTTTATGGAATCTTAATTTTTTCGCCTACACACCCATATTGGTGAGTTGTATTGTTGATCAACCAAGGAAAGAATGAAAGCTATGCGCGCTTTTTTAAATTGTTATTTAATTTTTTTATTTATAAAAATAAAAAATTATATAAATGTATGTATTACATGTTCGAGAGGATTTGAACTCAGGCAAAATATTTGATGCTGCAATAAGGAATTGTGCTATGCAAACAACACCACAAACATTATTGAACAAGGAGTGTTTAATGGGTGAACTCAAGAGCTATCATCTTTTCCTTGTTTCGAATGATCAATTTGTATGTGAATATTCCCTGAATTGCCTTTCCTTTATGCGCATGTCCAAATATGTATATAATATATAATTGCATGTATGTGCACATACATATGTAAGTATGTATGTCCCTCACTCAATATGCCATTTGTAAAAAATCAAACATTCGCGCAAGCGGTACAAAAACTCGCAGACGAACCATCATTGACCAAGATTCGAGCAAGCTTGCGACATATTTTCTAAGTAATTCATATTACAACGACAACATTTTTCATAAGAAACGCTCGTATGCTACAAAACAAAGTGCGATAGTTTATAACTCTGCACTGTGTTTTTTTTCACATTTGGTTTTCATAGGGAAT
The DNA here is from genome assembly GCF_042242935.1 of Bactrocera oleae. NCBI lineage: Eukaryota > Metazoa > Arthropoda > Insecta > Diptera > Tephritidae > Bactrocera > Bactrocera oleae. The sequence continues at coordinate 29,059,714 of NC_091539.1, read as the reverse complement.
TCCAACTCGAAAATGCTCATATTTTCATGTGGACTCTTCCTATATAATAACGGTACATGAAAATCGATTTTCCAAAGATATCTTAATTTATGGGTTATTAGTAAGTTATATTTCTATTCCGTAAACTTTCAGTCGTATTATTATATGACATTGTTGTTGAACGGTTTTCCAGACTCTGTTTGGGCAACAAGACGTAACTTCATTTTCATCAAAGTCATCTAACGGGCGGTTCAGAAAATAGGAAGAGGAGTGTTAGATAAGTAGGTGTCATAGGGTATGCAAAGAGGAGGTTAAATTCACGCGAGGCTTGTTGCATACTGAACATGGATTAAGTAAGTCGGGTCGATTCTGGAAATGGCGTTCAGTGCATATCTGAAATTCGTTGCCCCCGTAGTCTGGTCTCTTGATGCTGTTGTTGTTGTTGTAACGGTTATTTAGTCCCTGCTTGGATGATAGGTTATAGTTTGGTTTTAGTCGAGGGCATCTAACGGGAGGCCCAAGAAACAAGCTGTTTCGACGGGGTCGGACCATAGGGAAAAGGGTGTTAGATGAGTTGGGTTTGTTGGGCATGCAAAGAGAAGGTTAGTATCATGCGGAGACTCATTGCACGCAGGACATACACTAGGTAGAAAAAGTCTCCGCTCACTAACCCGTGGAATGTGTTTCAATAAAAATATTAATAAAATATATTCGTTTTTGAAGTTCTTTTCAGAATATCAGATACGCATGCTAATAGCGTTACAGTCGCCAAATATCATGGAATTCCTATGTGCGTTTGCAAAGTTAACGGCATATTTTAAATTCTACTAATGGAGAATAAGCAGAAAAAGTATCCGCTCACTGCTTATTACATTAGTTTATTGTAGTTTCTACGCGTTTAAGACCTGATAATTTGAAATGAGTGCAAAAGGCAAAGAAATATGTGTTGATGATAATATTAAAATTAAGGGAGGACGGTAAGAGCTTTCGTGAAATCGGACGAGTTGTCAACAGAACGGAGTCATCAGTGCGATACGTCAACCAGACTTTCAAAAAAACGGGAATTATTACTTCAAAGCCTCGATCTGGACGTCCGATAATATTTACTGATCGGGAAACACGCAAAGTATATCTCTTGTAAAGGTTAATCCGCGTTTAACCGCTTCCCAAATAGCAGAAGATGTAAAAATACGACTTAAAAAACCATATGCGAGGAACAGCAAGAAAAATATTAAAAAGAGTTGGATTTCATGGGCTCGTGGCACTCAAAACGCCATTCATTTTCTTAAAAAACCGCGCATTGTATTCGCAAACGAACGACTACCAGCATAGAAATGCTCAAGACCGTTATATTGGACGAATGGAGTAAAATGTCAGCCCAAGATACGAGAAAATTAGTACATTCCATGCCTAAACGTCTAGCAGAAGCTCTAAAATTTCGAAGCTACCCCACCAGCTAATAAACTTTTTATAATTACTTGATATTATTGTGTTATGGTTGATGAGCGGAGACTTTTTTTGTTCCAGTTAATTGTTTTTAAAATGAAAATGAACGCTGTGGCTTTTGTTTATTGAATAATTTGAAAAAAAAAGTAAATTATGTTAAGCGAAAAGATATGATTTAATAGCACAAAAAAAAATTTCTTAATTGGTCAACCTTTTTTGTTTGGAATGTCGGGGTCTATTCTGGATAAGTAGGAGTTTAACCTGCTACAATATCCAGAACGAAGTTGCGCGAGGGTCACTTTGGTTTCGCGAGGCAACTCGAGCTCTACGTCTGTTATGAGTGATGGTTTGACTCCTAGTACGCCATTCACTGAGAGGGATTCGATGAAGGTGTTGATGGCTCATCAGGAAAATCAAGGAAGCACCTCTTGATGTTCCTAGGAGGCGGTTTTTCTTCAAGCAGACGACTGCAGCAGAAACTGCTTGGAGAGGAGCTCGTTATATTCCTTAACTGGAAGCATAAGTACCTCACTGTGCAAGTGTTCTATTGGGGACATCAAGAGACATCCCGTGATAGTCCGGAGTGCAGCTTTTTCGCCTACGTTGCACTACATCCAGGCGACCATATTGGTGATGCATAGTTTAGGATCGGCCGGCCGATTGCCTTGTATGTTGCCAGTAACGTTTCTTTGTCTTTTCCCCAAGAGCTGCCGGCAAGCGATTTGAGGATTTTGTTGCGGTTCTGTACTTTGGCAGTTATCGCGGTCGTATGAGGAGTGAAGGAGCACAGGCTGTCGAATATTACGCCTAAAATTTTAGGGTTGTTGACTGTCGGAACTTTTGTGCCATCGACTGAAATGTTCAGATTCAGCCTGTACTCCTTCTTCTAGTTTGTGAAAATGGTCGCTGTGGGTTTAGTGGGGGAGAGTGTCAGACTCCTTGCAGAGATCTCTTGATGATCGCAGATGATTGCAATGATGGTTTCAACGAAAGCATCCTAGTATAAGTTGCTTGGAGAGAGTATATAGTGTTCCTTAACCAACAGGTGTTCGATGGAAGACATCAAGAGGTATCCTGTTTTTGTTCAGATGACCATACCGGTGATGGTAACTTATGACCGGCCGGCATTGCAGAGAGGAAGCCAAAAGGATCCGTGAAGGAGCGTAGAAGTTCGTTTTAGTGTCAAAAGCTTTTTGAAAGTCTTCCGGTACTAGAAAACTCTCACAGGTTGATTTTTCATTTAGACCACAATGACTCGGCGTTTATGACTGTAAGTGCTGCAGTGGTGCTCTGCACTCTTGGTAGTGCGCTGAAGGTGCTCTTAGGAAGTTCTGTGAAGCATACCCGTTTATCTTTGTTATAGTAAACAAAGGTGAGATTGTCCAGAGAAATAGCCGGGGGGTTTCTCGACCAAGGTGGTAATGGTTTGATGCGAGAGTTAGCATAGGTCGCTAAGTTTTACTATTTATCAGACAACCGCTAATGAGTCATAGGTGCCCATAATACTGATGAGGATTTTGTTATTTACAACCCTAGTGCTATACATTGTTCCAAGGATGACAAACTTGGTACTTACCGATCGAATCAGAGTAAGATCGCCGATCGCCCGCTATTGTGCGAACTGTCACCATCTAAACTATCTAGAGTTAGTATTAACCCTACATTTTTATACTCTCGCAACTTGTTGCTACAGAGTATAATAGTTTTTTCACTTAACGGTTGTTTGTAACACCTAAAACTAATCGAGTTAGATATAGAATTATATATATATAAATGATCAGGATGAAGAGACGAGTTGAAATCCGGGTGACTGTCTGTCCGTCCGACTGTACAAGCTGCCCCTTGAGTAAAAATTTAGATATCTTTATGAAACTTGGTACCGTAAGACGGTTGGTATTGCAGATGGGCGTAATCGGACCACTGCCACGCCCACAAAACGCCATTAATTAAAAACAAATAAATTGTCATAACTAAGCTCCGCAATAAGATACAAGACTGTTATTTGGTACACATGATCACATTAAGAAGCTGCATCTGTAGTTAAATTTTTTTTTAATAGGGCGTGGTCCCGTCCCTAATAGGTTTAATATGTACCGAATATGTGGACCCCAGTGCCTATAGTTGACTTTTTACCGAAAATATCGGTCAACATAGAACAAGGCGGCAAGATCCACAAAGAAATCTAAAACGAGTATACCATTTGACTTTGCGAGAGTATAAAATGTTCGGTTACATCCGAACTTAGCCCTTCCTTACTTGTTCCAATTGAGTTTGTCACTATACACTCATCTTAATTTGCTTTAGATTAAAGATATTGAAAAAAGTCAAATTAATAAAAAAAAAAAAAAAATTGTATATTGATCTTCCCCTATTAGAGATTGAGGAATAAATGTTTTATTGAATACATTGAAATGCATACATGTTTTTAATAAATAAGATACATATATTTAGCATATTTGTCGTGCAATTTTGTAAGCAAAATTTAATATTATTATTAATAATGAACGTCCTCACTTTATTTTTTTTTAAGAGTAAAGAAAGATCTGCGTTTTGGTTCATCCTTCTGAGAAGTAGCTGGTAATGTTTGGGATCTGCTTTCAGCAACGGTTGCTGAATCACTTTGGGCCTTCAAGGAAGACACCCACTGAGACATTTCATCATCATCATGCGCTTGTAATAAAAATTCAGCGCCCCCAGAAAGCCTTTGAAATATGAAAACACATACGAAAAATATTGCATTTATTTAATTAAACCCTTGTTTATACTTACTTTATTCTTAGGACATGCTTCTTTTTGGTATAATCGGTAGCAATTTGAATACCTGCACCTTGTAAATCATAACATGGTTCTCCACGGAAAGTCAATTCAGGATTACTTTTATAACCCTTTTGATCTTTGTAGAATGATAAATGCCCTATTTTTGCAACTACGTATACCTATAAAATAAAAATAATTCAGAAAAAAAACCTTGATATTTTTACAAAGCGAGTCATACCTTATCCCACGACCTATTTGAGGCTTTTTTCGTAGTAGATTCCCATTCATGTTTTCTTGTGAGATAACCTTCCTGTCCTTCACCAGCGGACAAAGTTGAATGTTCTGAGTATTAAAACAATTTCATTTTAGAGTTTTTACAAACATATATGTGCATACATATTGGATTTGAAAATTTTTGAATGAAAGTACATACATTTGTATATACGTTGGAAGCATAATATCTAGTTTACTTGTGGCCATACAAATAAAAACAATTTGGTGCCTAAAACCTTCTAAAAAATGCAGCAAAAAACATTTAAAGCGCCAATACGACACGAACGTTGTTGTTGTTAATCCCCGCTTGGATGATGAGGGTCAGGTTAATTGTCGTCGAAATCAACTAACGCCCAGAAAACGTGCTGTTTCAACGGGGTCGGACCATAGGGAGAAGGGTCTTGTTGTTGTTGTTGTAGCGGCAGAATTCTGTCGAGTTGACAGTCCTTGGCCGGAATAAATCCGGGTCCGTTCCGGATACGTAGACCCGACTGTCATGGGAACGGCGTTAGATGAGTGGGGTTCATTGAGCATACAAAGAGGTGGTTAATGTCATGCGGGGACTTATTGCATGCTGTACATATACGTATATGTATACGACATATACATACGTATATATATAAACGACATATATAAATATATATAGAGGCATCCCGTGATAATCCGGACTGCAGTGTTTTGACATGTCTGTAGCTTCTTCGTCTAAAAGGTGATGAAAATCTCTCTGGTGGTTGAGGAAGTTTCGAAATATAGAAATTAAACAGTACCGGGGAGAACATATTACCCTGCAGAACCCCCTGTTTAATTTTTCTTAGTTTGGAGTTATGACCTCGAGATAGTACGGATGATTGCCGATCGCACAGGTAATTCATAGTCTACCTCTTCAACCCTGAAGTGAGCGTGATTGTTCAATATCTTAAAGTAGCGTTATGTGCTTGACTGTGTCAAAAGCTTTTAACAAGTCTAACGCTACGATCGTCCTCTCACAGGGTGGCTTTTAGCTTATGCCATAAACTATCTGGGCGTTTATGAAGCTAAGTGCAGGGAAAGGAGAGTTATCAGGCGATAAGACTCCCCTTTGTTGACGGTTACCCAGGTTACAGTAGTGGAACCACTCCTCCGATAGTTAAAGAGTGGTCAGCGACAGGTTGAGGACCTTGATTCGAAAGCTTACTCCCGTCGAGCCTCGGTGCTTTAGCATCAGCATGTTTATTCCAGATAATTTTGTCTTGTTGATGACACTCCGAACCTCCTCATTGGTGAAAGGGGCGCACAGGCTTTTGGCATTTAGCGCAGCGGGTAACACACCGTTTGGCCTTGTTAGTCGAAGGGTGCAATGTAAACTACCGGCAAAGTCGGGAGGTTTCTCGATCGAGATAATTATGGGCAGATTGTCTGATGCGAGGGTTAGCATAAATGAGATAATGCTATTTATCAGACCACCGCTTGCGATGATAATATTGTGATCATTTGATAGGCAGGAATGCCAAGGATCGAGGTGCGCGTTAAAGTCGCCAAGTACCAAACGGTTTTCACCACGAAGTAGCGCCCCTGTAACATGTAACATAGGGGATGTATATATTGAATATTTCAAGCTCGACATCGCCTCACCTGATATTCATGGGTACAATCCCTGTGGTCGATGTCACCATCGACAAGACAATATTGCATGGTGTTGTGCAGTATAAAGGCTAGGCCTTCACCATTATCTCGCTCGCAATCCTTACATAGACTGGGAGTCGTGCTGCCTATTTTAAGTCCCTTGGGACCGGAAAAGTACTTTATTGACCACTCAACAGAAGTGGCGGCGCAGTACGCGAACAAGGTGCATTTTGCACAGCTGTTGAGGCAGGTGTCGCATTAGTGAGTGGTAGCATAAGGCTGCTGCTAGCAATGGCTTCAGTGAAGACAATCTTAACCTAAACTCACCGATCCAAACAGCGTTAGTTCCCCGCCAAAATGACAGCTCGGCTGTTGTGGGAATTGGCGAGACAAACGTTAAGTGTGGGTTGTTAATAGGAACAAGTGACTATGAAAATTGCGAACCATACGAACCAACATGCAATGCATCTAAAACCCAATCATTTAATACTTTTCCTATTGTACTTGCGCTACTAGATATTTCTTCTTCTTAGACCTAAACTTTAAATATATAGAAATATTACACTTTTTTAAATTACTTGAATGTCTTCACTTGTTTTAGTTATATGGTCAATATCTGAACACACTTTTATCATTGATTGATTAAAGTACCTGTTTGTTGCTCTACAGTACGTTCCATATCAACAGATGCATCTACTACGACTTTTCCAACGCAGCAAAAATATTTAAATAAAATATGAGACCGAAATTAAACAGTATATATAAGTAAAAATTACACATTTAGTTGACAATGTTTATACTTTCCTTGGTGCAAGTATTTGAGTATTTATTTGAGATCATCAAATAAAAGCGTATGCTTGTACTTGTATATAATGAATAAGACAAAACGTGAATCATAAACTCAAACATAAAAACGAGTTTAAGGTTTCTTTATTTCATTTTCATTTATTTAAAATATTTAATCTCAAGAATATTCATTTCTTTAATTTTCAACTTTTATTTAGTCTACCCGTAGTTCCTAATTGTTTGAGGTTTCGCGGGCAGAAAAAAAACCTAATTTTCTAATAACCACCGCCATTCGATTGCCAATATCTAGTAAAAATACATCAGTCACTCGAAAACAGATAACATCAAGATGCACACAATGAACTAAGAGAGAGTTTTGACCAATACTTAGCAAAGGTGCAATTACTTCTTCGTGGCATTAATTGAGAATATTATACATTTTTTTGCTATATGTATTTGAAATAAAGTTCAAGTAATGCTCTGAGAATAATTTCGCCTAGGTTAAAACCTTTATATAAAAGATGTGAGCAACAAAATAAAATTCAAGAATACAACTCTTTTAATAATCGTAAAAAATGTTAATTGGGCTAAGTTGTCTGAATAATATAGCTGTTATGAAATTTTAAAAATTACCTGCTGATTCTTCAGCCGCCGCTGCTGTGGCATCGACAATATCGCGTCTCTCTGCTTCCCGTTTAGCCTGTTCAGCGGCTTCCAAAGCTGCTTTGGCCTCCAATTCCTCTTTTACTCGCTGCCTCTCTGCTTCCTCCGCCAATTCCTGACGCCTCTTGATTTCCTTAAGCTCAAACTAAACAAAAAAAAAATATATATATATATACATATATATTTAAACAATATATATTATATGTCAAGTCATTGAGTAAAACTAAGTTATGGATAGTTCAAAGAATACTGTTTACAACGCTATAAACTATTCTCAAATACTAATTACTGATTTATATCTCTGAATAAAACGAAAATACCAACACCTTTGGTTATACATTTCACAATTCTATTGGCACGATTGCAGGACTACTCAATCTCATTCCTTATAACTTGTGCAATTCATTATTGTGGGGATGCGTTGTAAAAATACTTACTGTTGTTAAGCGCTCAAGAGCACTAAACCGTTCTTCTTGGGCAGCAGCAGATTTTTCGAATGCTTCATGTTTTTTAATTAGGTTCTCAACTTCATCAATGGTGTGACCCAATTCTGAAGACAAAAGATAAGGTTCTTGGGCAATAAGCCAAGCCTCAGCAACGGCAGCATCTCTGGCGAACTGGTATACCTCTAAAACTATATTTAAAAATTCCAAATGAAAAGAAAGAAATAAAAATCGTTTCAATTGTAATATAATATATAACCAATTTACTTAGTTGTAAATTCTCCCATCTCTCTTCCCAACGTCGTAGCAAGCCATTTCGACTGTTGTTCAACTGCAGAAGCCTATCTTTAATATCTGCTGATGCATAATGACTTCTTGCCAATAACTCTTTACCAAGAGATATACAGGCGGCAAAGTTATCTTCTCTTGTATCAATTTCAGCTTTAAGACTTTGGTGATTATTCATAAGTAGTTCAACCCCCGAAACATCTCTAGGTTTCTCAGATGTGTTCATTTGTCGCACGAGATCCTCCATCCATATCATTAATATACGAACCATATTGAAGAATCTAAATAGATCGCCAGTGTCAGCTAGTTTTTGCTTACGAGCATCACACATTGCTTGCAAATTAGACCAAGCGTGTAAAACCTCTTGCTCTCGGTTAGTGATTTCCTTTGCTTTGTCACCAGCGTATGAATCTTGCAGTTTCGCTGATTCGTCTTGAATTTGTTGTACTTGTGAATAAAGTGTCATAAGATCTTGCATGAAGTTGTGGTGTTTTCGTTGCAAAGTTGATACAGATCCTGCATCTCGTCCCAATTCATCCGAAACACCATGTTGCTTCTCAATAATACGACTAAGGATATCTTTACAGTCATGGAAGAATTTGTGAAGTTCCTTGGACGCAGCCAACATTTGAGTTCGTGTTTCAATCAGTTCCAAAAGGTCTTGCCAGGATTCATTCAAATTATCTTTCCACTCAGCAATTGTAGCCGAGTCGGAATGACCAGCTTGAATTAAGTTGTCAGCAATATTGTTAACCTTAGCAACTCGTTCGCCGCCAACGGCTTCAGTATCACGTGCAAATTCATCAAAGCGCTCCGAAAGTAATGTTACGTGATCATAATCTTGTCCAAGTTCTTGGGATCCAGCAACAACTTCCCGGTCTGTAATCCATTGTTCCAAGTCATCAACTTCTCTGCTCAACATAAATAGTTGTAGAGCTTCATTCAAGCGCGCCCGACGTTCGCCAGCCAAATCCTTAAGGCCAGCGTAAAGTTTGTCCAATTGAGATTGCTTAACGGACACGGCATCACCACTACCACTGTCCTCGGTATTGAATTGTCTTGCAACTTCGCCTAATTGTCTAATTGTATTAGCATAGTCTTCAACAGATTGTTCTAAATTTTCATGTTTTTTCATTAGATTTTGTGCACTGATCTCATCCTTTCCACGATCCTCCACCATCATGTACAACTCCTGTTCGCTCATCCACGATTCAGCCTCTTGCGCATCGAAAAAGTATTGTTGTACCTTCTCTGATTCTAAAAGATTTCTCTTACGATTATCAATAGCATCTTTAAGTTCTTGCCATTTTTGAGTTAGATCACTAATCAGACTTTCAAACTTTTTAGCATCTTCATGACCTTCATCTATTAATTTTCTGCCGTTATTGCATATAGCCATTATTCTAGGTTCGTGGTTATCAATTTCAGTAGCAAGAGATTGATTTTTCTTTTTCAATACATGAACATTAAATAATGAGTTACCATAATCTTTTGAAGTAGCTAAAGGTAACTTTTCGTCAATCCACAACTTTTCGTCTTCAACGTCCCGGCAGAATTGGAATGCTTCCTTCTTCTTTTCCAGTTGCTTTTGGCGTTCCACAAGTGGTGCTTTGATTTTCTCAAACCTATCAAGAACTGCCGTTTTCTTAGTAACAATTGGTTCGATCTTCTCTAATGGAGTTGTCTTTTGCAAATATTCAGTTTGTTTGTCGATCTCCTCTACCTGCCGTTCTTTAGCTGCCATTTGAGTTTGTATGACTTGTTGCTTCTGCATAAGAATATTAACTGACGTGAGGTCATTGCCTGTGTCAGCATTGACGATTTGTTTTTCCAAGTCGGTAATATAGGAATCAATATCGTCGCAAGTTTGTTGTACCAGAACTTCTCGATTTGCATCGAATAACATTGCGCCTTTCTCTTTTGTGTGCACCTCTAAATCTTCGAATTGCTTGGCGAGTTCTTTTAACTTTGGTTCTATAATATCTTTGAATTCTGGTTTCTCTTTAGACAAATCCTGAGCTGCCTTTTCCGCTTCAAATAAACGTTCTTTGTTGGCCGCAATCTCTGCTTCGAAAGCTTGATGTCGTGTCCATTTGGAATGAATTGTCTTAGCACTCCTGTAGGTCTCATCCTGGGATGTTACATATCTTTCCTGTACCCATTCCGCCAATTCTTCAAGATCTTGTAAAAATTCATGCAATTTGACTTGATTCTTTAACTTCTCGTGCTGATCCAAAGCTCGTTGGCGATTATCATCACGACGACTTGAAATATTTTCGGCTCGCTTTCCGATTTTCTCAGCGTCGAAATGTTCTTTCTCCACAAGGGTGTCAGCTACTTGCAACAAAGTATTTATCTTATCATCATTTGCCTCCATGGTAGTGAGGAATGCTTCATGACGTTTAAGTTGATTTTCAGCTTGCTCTAAATTAACTGGAGTATCATCCTTACTAAGGAAATGTTCTTGTTGACTTAATAGCACTTCTGTTTGACGTGCATCTCTATTGAATAACTGTTGATCTAGGCTTTGTGAGAGCAGAACTTGTCTATTTTCCCACATTTGATGCAACTCTTCCCAACCATCCTTCAAAGCATTTAATCGCTCACGAAGGAACATATATTGTGGATCATCCGACGTATTCGATTCTGATGTTAAACGCTCGCCATATTCCATCATGTTCTTATAATCTTCAGTGTAATTGTCAATTTCCTCGCGAATTGATTGATGTTGATTTAAAAGCTTCTCAGCTTCCGGCAAGGAAGTTGGAGTATCTTCAGATGCCACGTCAGTTTGAGTTTTAGTTAACCATGTCTGGAAGTGGTCCAAATCACGCAAAAATCTGTGCAAATCACCTGCTTCTTCCAATTTAGAGTCACGTTCTTTCAGCATTTGGGTTAGTTGCTCCCAAATAAGCTCAATTTGAGAAATTCTATCCCGGATTATTTGTGCCTCTTCTGGATGTTCATTCTCAATACTATCGGCTTCTTTGCTTAAGCTAGATAGTTTAGCTTGAATAGCTGCCAAATCTCTTTCCATACCACTAAGACGTCGTTGCAAAGTCATCACACCAGTCAAGTCCATTTCTAGGCTGTCGGTTTCAGTTAAAATGCGTTTTTTGTCTTCGATCCATGATATTGTTTCTCTGCATTCAATATAGAATGTTTGCACTCCGTGGGCGGATTTCAAATCATCCATTTTAGCTTCTGCTTTTTCACGTAAGGTAGACCACTCTTGATTAAGATGGTTCTGCCTTTCCAATATTTCATCCGAATTAGGGTGTTCAACATGCAACAGTTGCCTAGCTAATTGATTAACAACGGCAACACGAGAAGCATTGGCATTCATCTCTTTGTCAAAACCTTCGAAGCGATGCTTCATTATTTCGACATCTTCAATGTCTTTTCCAGGCGTCATTGTATCTAACATTTTGGTCTTTTCCTTTATCCATTGCTCAACACCGTCCGCTTCAGACATCAACTTATAGAGGCTGAGGGCATCTAATAGTCGTTGTTTGCGCAATTTTGCTAATTCAGTTAACTCCTTGTATCTAGTATCAATTGCTTCTAGACGCTTATCTACATTTGCCTTTTCTGTGTCGTTCAATTTAAGATCTTCAGCTTGCTTGTGTAAAGCGTTTATAACTTCAGCGTAATTTTTAAGTTCATCAGCAACATCCTTATGCTTTTTAAGTAACGACTGTACGTTAGCTTCATCGCGTCCAACATCTTCGCTTGAAACGATTCTTAGCGTATCAAGCATCCAATTGTCTACATCGTCAGCATCAGCAAATAATTGGAAGTATTCTACGGCATTTTCTAGGCGTTGACGTCTGTACTTAGTCAAATCTAGCAGATGATCCCATTTAGAAAGAATTTCCTTCAAACGATCCTTAATACGATCAGCTCCAAAGTGACCTTCAGTAATTAATTCGGCACCTATTTTAGCAATACCTTGCAATTGAGGATCATGCGACGTAATTTCCGATTCCAATGCCTTATGTTTGCTCAATAATAAGTTTACTGTAGTTAAATCGTGTCCAATTTCATCGGTGGATACAATTTGTTCCTTTTCTTTTATCCAATTTTCTTCATCAGCGGTATCCCAATAGAATTGCCACAATTTTCGACTTTCTTCCAGACGGCTTCTGCGCTCCACAGCTAGACGGACTAATTCAGCATATGCATCTTCTAATTGTTGCACACGACTAACAATGATTTCAGGGTCACACGGTTTATATGACTCTGGGTCATCACTTAAGAATTTCTGAGAATTTTGGACTACAACTTTAACACGCTCTCCAAGAATGTTGATATCTGCTTCGACAAGGGAATGCTTTTGAAGTAAGTCTTCTACACCCATAAGGTGTTTTCCATAGTCATCAGTTAAAAGTAGCTGCCTGATTTCCTCCATGTTATCCAAAATATATAGCATTTCTTGGAAGTTTTGTTGCAATTGCAACGATATTTCTAACCGCATTCTACGTGCGCGTAATAGTTCTAGCAAGTAGGTCCATAATCGCATAACGTTTTCCTTGCGCAGCAATATTCGCTTAACATCATGGTAACGTTCTGATTCTAATTCATCGCACACAGCAATGACTGCTTGTACACGTTCTTCATAAGCAAATATATCTGTTTCAATAGCTTCGTGTTTCTTTGCCGCAGCTTCTACCGCTGCTAAATCGAATCCAAAGTTATCCTGGCTAACTAGCCTTTGGTTCTCGGAAAGCCAGGTTTCCCTCATTGAAGCTTTTCTATCAAAACGAGCAGCCAGTTGTTCCAACTTCTCTTGGCGAATGAGCTCTTCTCTTAACGCTAACTCTCGCTCATGTTCTGCTTTTTCTAAACGCTCCCAAGCTTTATTTATATCAGAAATCATTTTTCCTTCTCTAGGGGTATAGGGTTTCTGATTGTTTGCCCGCATTTTCGATTGAAGCGTGAATAATAACACTTCTAAATTACCCTTTTCCACAAACTTTGGAGGCTTTTCAATAGTTCGATAATTTGAAAACTGCGCTAATTGACTTTGCACTCCCGCTAAGGAGTTTTCAAATTCTCTTTCTCCAAGGGCTTGGATAGTTGTTTCGATCCATTTTAATAAGTCACTTGTGAAATGTTCATAGTCATTAATCATTTTATCGTTTTCCATGGCAATTCCTACAACTTTTCCGATTCGTTTGCCTTGCACTGTCTCTTGCTTTAGCTTGCTGAAGTAATGATAATAGGTAACCACATATGTGATTATAGACTTTTCATCAGGATGGTCGACAAACACATCTTCAGCATCGAGTAACTTTGCAAGACCCAATTTATCTTCGGCAACGTCGAAGGCATTATTCAGATTGTACAGGGGGTTCGCTTTGGACAGCTTTTCAAATTGCACCAAATCAGGTCGGTGTTTATGAATTATTGCATTGAATGCGAGTCCGTCACGCCAAGAAGTGGTAAAGTTTCTGACATTCACATTATTGTATCCAGCAGTTTTCATTTGACACCACAAAAGTAACGCATCTTTAGCAGATTTAGTCTCCTTGTTGTCAACTTCTTCAATTGTAATATCTTGAATCTAAAAATTAATTAGTTGACACCATTTAGATATTTAGATATTAAAGTGTAAGATAATAATAATAATTTACCTGGAATCGCAAAATGATAGTCCAAATTAAACCCAAATTGAGAGAAGCGTTTCCATCCACAATGTCATGCGATCCTATGTTTTCTAAATGTACGCGTTGCTCACGTAAAAATTGCAGAGCTTTGTCCACATTTTCCAAACAATGGATCCTCATTTTTCCTTTTGTTGGTTTTGGTAGACGTTCACCAGATAATACTTCTAACAGTTTTATAAGATATTTTCCGTCACGCATATCTACATACAAATCCCCTATTCTGCAGTTAACTCTACACAAATGTGAATTAACCCACTTTGTAAACGTTTTCTTTTGAACGTTTTCTCGTTCTTCAGCAAGAGCCTTTATACGCGATCTTTCAAAAAGTCTAGAGCTGGAATTCCCTCCGTCATATTCGTATTCATCGATATATTCGTTTCCAGGACCCTGGCTAGGATCCCATCGAACAATTGAAATGTCGGTCGTCATTTTGTCGAGAATTTATATCTAAAATAAATATTTACCAATTTATATTAAATCAAAAAAACTTGTGTTCAAGTTGTGAGAAGCTGTATTAAAAATCTATATCTAAGTGGTAATTTACTTTTTTTCGTAATATTTCTATACTATAAACTTAAAATAGAGGAAATTAGTATTTCTCTATATGCCGTTCATGCTATTCTTACAAATTAATTAAGCGAATTATAGTTTGTACAACGCCCTGCTGTGCTTACGCATGTAGTATGTGAACGGTGTATTAAAATCAAATGTGTAACGCATAAGATAAGATATGGATAGGTACGTCAACAAACGTTTTAAGGCACATAAATTTTTAATAAAAAACTTCGCCAAGAATTAAAATTTGAAAATTTAATGAATTATTCTTATATTTGTATATATTTTTAAAAACTGCAATTACATATACATAAATTAGAAAATTGAGTAAATCCTGATGTACTGAATTTTTTTTATGACGCGGAACATGTTTAACTGCTGATGCCGCAAAGTTTGGTGACTTGAATACATAGTTGTACAAGCTCTTAATGTAATCTACAAGTAAATACGAATGACTGCGGTCATTATCAATTACGTAATTAAATATTGATCACTAGTGAATAAATGTATAACTCCTGTATTGATGTTTAGAAATAAGAGGAAATGAGGAAATCCGTATTTAGTTACATTTTCGACTGCATATGTATGCATACATAATTATGAATAATACCGAAATAGTATATGTATTTATATTTATTTAAGGGCTTTATATATCAGCTTTTATCAGTATTAATTTTAAAATTATCTATTCCGACCAGAAAACCACATCCAATTTCCACTTTATTTTAGTATTATTATATTTTGCCCAAATAAAGTTAGCACTTTCACTTAAGTACCTAGATTAAACTCACAAGTGCATTGGTAGATTTCTATGTGTAAATTTAAGCCCAATTATATTTTGATTTTCATAATTTATTCACTGTCTATAATTACCTTTAAATTTTTTTTAATAGAAACACTTTTTAAATTAGGGTTCCTAGTTCACCAATATTAAATATATTAAATGTTCACGACCCATGATAATATTACAGAATGAATAAAGCGAGGTGATGTCATCAATGACAGTGAACAATTTTATAAACACCATTCATTGCTATTACTATACTGTGGATATTACATACTTCTGTTCCAATTTTCTACCACCACAGCCTCTTCAACACTTTCCTGGGCGTTGTCTTTTTATGTTTTAATGATCAGCAAAACTTTTGAATAAACATTAACAATACATACCGCTCTCTGTCTTCTGTATTTTATGTATTAATTGTCACTTCGTTTGATCAAAATTTAAGCGTTTAATAAGGAAATATTCTTTTAAACATTCAATTTCTTATAAAAATTAATTTTCGGAAACAACAGCAGAACGACAACTAGAGAGAAGTGAAAAATTATGTATATGTTGTCTTTATACGACATAGTCTGCTTTATCGACAGTATCCATGGTTGCAATTTTTCAACCAGAATTATGCTTCAAACAGTCACCGACGCGAAACCGTGGACCGTATTAGCTGACATGACCTATCTTATGTAAGCGCAATGTAAATGTACACTCACCTGCTTGCTTCTACCGTCCGCTTCTACAGACCGTACGGTAGGATATCCGCGAAAATTGGATTTTTCCTATAGGAACGAGTGAGCTGAGAATGAGAGAGCAATCGCTTGCAACTTAGGGTTGCCAGTCTCAATATTTTGTAGGAATTAAAGAATAAACTTATATATATGTGATATTTTCTTTATACAACTCAAAATCACAGTCGAATATATTAATATATAAATCGGTACACTATTTTTAACAGTTGGATTCTAGTTTTGAGCTTTTACGTTATAAAAAAATTAGGGTCGGCTTTAGAATAACGTCCCACGCTTTTGTGGATAAAATGGGTATGGGCGGATAGAAGAGATCCTCCAGATCAAGAATATATATAGATATAGTCGCGGGAAACTTATAGTTTTCGAGATATTTACGTTTAAAGTTGAAAATTTCAACTATTTAAAGTACGTATTTTTGCGATTTAAAATTAATTATACACTTATATTTTTCACTTTTATATCCACTAACACTTGAATAATTCGTTTTTAGAAATTTTTTTTATATTAGATGCTGCAAAAATAGCTTTATTTCAATATTTAAATCATTCTTTAATTACAATATTACAATAACAAAATGGTTGTGAATGTCAAAACATCAGTGTTGCCATACTAATATATTTCGTAAACGAAGAAAAATAAAATAAACAGAGAGATTGTACCCTAGATACAGGAAACAACGCAAAAAGAATTTCTGCGCGTTAAAACTTTGGTACACCCCGGTGTTGGATCGACCAGGGTTATTTTTTTTTAAGCGCGGCCGAAGGCCGCCACCGAAAAAGAAGTTCTGCGCGTAAAATATTTTGATACACCCCGGTGTTGGACCGACCAGGGTTATTTTTTTTGAAGCGCGGCCGAAGGCCGCCAACGCAAAAAGAAGTTCTACAAGAAAAAAGTAATATTGTCATAGAGGGTATAACATAATACTTAACATCAATGCTTTGTAATAGTTCATTTCTCTAGGTTTTGGATTCTTGTATTTGGGGTATTATATGTTTTAATTTCTTTCAGTTCAATTACAAAAGATGTCGATAAGGTAACACTGGTTATTTGAAATTTTGCAACCCTTTTGCTATTGTCAGAAATAATAGTATTTAACTATTATTGAATTAAACTATTTTTGCACTATATAATGTAAAATAAATGTGTACAAACGAATTAGTGAAGTGTTAGTGGATATAAAAGTGGAAAATATAAGTGTATAACTCATTCGAAATGGGAAAAATGCGTACTTTAAATAGTCGAAATTTTGAACTTTAAACCCAAATATCTCGAAAACTATAAGTATCTATATATATTCTTGATCTGGAGGATCTCCTCTATCCGCCCATACCCATTTTATCCCCGAAAGCGTGGGACGTTATACTAAAGTTTTCCCAAAAATTGTAACTTAAAAACTAAATGTGTGCAAAATCGTATATACAGATAGAATAATGGCAACATTGGTTAAATGAAAACAAAAGAGAATCACCGATTTCTGCGTTGCAACTACAGGCATAACTTTTGACATATTTGGTTTGATACGGGCGGTAAGTGCGGAAGGGTGGAATGTCGGTGACTGTTTGAGCTATTAAAGCCAATACGAAAAGCCCTGTTCACGTGTTAATAAAAATATTCTTACCACAGTTTGTACAGGCAATATAAAATATCAATACATAAAACCAATGCTACGATTTTGTTTAAAATATTGCGACGAACACCGTGCCAGAACAAAATAGAATCGACCATAAATAGCCAGATTTAACTAGACAGCGATATTCGTAGTTGCCAGAATGTTCGACTGGCCAAGTTAAGTTAGTCGGCGTTCACATGCGGACTCTTTTGTCACTCATTATGGAGCGAAAAGAGTTCAGGGGAAGACTTTGGTATATCACCGTCCGGATTCGGGGAAAGTTTTGTTAAATTTTACTTGTTTACACAATAACAAAATGTTTCCATACCAATATTATGCAAATGAACAAAAATAAACAAAAAGGAAGAGATGAAACTGCAAATATAGGAAACAAGAGGAATTGTTATAAAGAGAGTTATACCCTCCCTGACCTTATAAGTCAATATTCGATCTAAACCAGGGATGTTCATACTTCTTACGTATCGAACACTTTCTGCATTGTCGGCCTTCGGCCGCGCCTCAAATAAATAACTCTGGCCGATCCAACACCGGGGTGTTCCGAGCTCTTTCGAGTCAAACTAGTTTCAGCTTTAGCGGCCTACAGCCGCGCTTCGAAAGAGTTACCCTGGTTGATACAACGAGATTTATCAAGAGAAGGGAAATACTGAAAGATTTTACATAAGCCATCACACTCTTGTTGTTAGTTATACAAGAATGAGAGTGTAACAGATTTTTCGATAAATCGTTTACCTTGTAACGTACACTTGAGTTTGATCACTGGGTTGTTAAATAAAAGTCCCAATTTAATGGCTATACACTTATCTTTATTTCTAATTCCAACAACTTAACTTTACTTAATCATCGAGTTTACAACTTATTGCTTAAAGCTCAATTTCTCTTTACACGGCAACACTCTAATTAAAGCTTGCTTGCTGCACAATTCGGCAGCCTCTACATAGTAAGTCGTTGCCACGCCACGCCACCCGAACATTCTGACTTGTGACGTAATCATTTTGAGTCGAGAAGAAGAAGCATGCAAATTGTAAACAAAAACGTAAACAGTTTTTTTATTCGTTAAATATACTTAATTTATTAGTTTGTAGTGAACAAGTTTTAGTGAAATTGATAGAATAATGTCGCGGGAAAATATTTTGGTAATTTTTTTATAAATACTTAAATCTATTGACAACATAATTGCCATTAAGTAAATGATTAAAAGGGATTGTGATTGTGATGTAGGGAAAACTCTAGTTTAGCACCCCACGATTTCAGGGTTAAGAGGGGTATGGTTGGATAGAGGAGATGCTCCAGATCTCGAATATTAGGGTTATTATTTGACAACATGGAACCCATTTGTTATTGTTCATATTACGAAAATTGTGTAAAAATTAAATGCTTATTTAAAGCAAATACTTAAATATTTAATATAAAATAAATATGTAGAAACATTGAAGTGAAAAGTTAGTGTATAATAAGTGCATAATATAAAAGAAAAGATAACCATAAATCGAGAAATTGTAAAATGAAGTTTGTGAAATTTTCAACTTAAAATGCAAATATCTCGAAAACTATAAGTTTCCGGCGGCAATAATTATATATATTCGTGATCTGGAGAATCTCCTCTATCCAACCATACCCCTCTTAACCCTGAAATCGTGGGATGCTTAACTAAAGCCCACCCGTGATGTATCCAGCAGTAGTTTATTTTATCATACACAAATATATACATATATTAATTATAGTTCTGATGTATTTAAGTGAAATTTTTCTAAAATTATAATTATTATGATTATGAAATTCACTTCGCCTACAAAAAACTAACCATTTATTGGAAAGTTTTATATCCGAAGGAAAACTGGAAAAACTAGTTTTTAATGCTTTATTTGCGTAATAGCTTAAACACAATACGGGCGATGACGTCGGTGATTAGAACACACGATTGTATACGAAGATACGCGACGGCGGCGAATTTCAACCACCATGGCGATTTTTGAGATAGAGCTATTTCTAATTTTATCGCAGATCGCGGCATCACCATATCAAAAAAAGATTATTTTCAGTGAAAATCTTAAAGGTTTTCAAAAAAAGATTTTAAAATATTTCTGCGTTGGCGATATTAAGATTGTTTATGTTTGGTTTCGTCATTTATTGTGATATTTTTGAGCGCGAAATACACACTAGCTGTAACGAAAATCTTCCGTATTGTGTTTTATACGGCGACAACACTCAGCGAAAATTATTCTGGCCTCGTCGCCGAGTGCGACGATAAATTGCTAGAGCAACTAGACAACGAATTCATAGTTGCCAGAATGTTCTAGTGGCGAACTTTTGCAGCAAACAAAAGTTGTTGGAATTAGATATCAAGAGTAAAGTATAGCCATTAAATTGGGACTTTTATTTAACAATTCAGTGATCGAACTCAAGTGTGATATACAAGGTAGACGATTTATGGAGATACGTTACAATAGTTACTGCAAGTCGCCACTGCATACTAAAGCTGCAAAACTATCTATAGTCGGATCACTCGATAGTTTATAAAATACTATCGACAATTTTTCATCATGAAAATTACTTACTTTTCGCTGGTATAAATTAAGAGACATTGGCTTTATACATTATAAAATAATATTTGAATTTATTTATTAAACAAACCATGGGCAATAAAGGAAAACACAAAGAGTTTAGTAAAGTTACATATAACATTTTTCATGTTACTATATAAACTGCTCTGAGAGCTAATAAGTTCTAAAAATGTAAATTTTTTTATACATTTACTAATGTATTATGAGAGCAAGAAATGTTTACTTAAAATACGTTTCGGTAGATTACTCGATTCAACAATAATGTACTTGTTTTTGTTTAAAAGTAGTAGTTTGTTGATGTTTTTATCCTTTAGTGCCGTTCTCCTATCAGATATTAGCAATACAGCCTGGTTAAACATTTTCTCCGACTCTGTATATCGTCTACCAATAGGGATAATGTAATTTTATAGCTCGGCGCAGCCATGTTTGTTAACGGATTTGGGTAAAATTTAGGCAGGGTGTTCAGTATTGTTTGCATTTTATTATGTCACGTTTCACTTTGGTACAACGATTGGAAATTGTCCAACATTATTACGCAAATTTACGTTCATCGAAAAATCATCCGCCCAGATGATTCTATTTTCTGGCTTAATTACTTCGTCAACAAACAAAATTGTCACTCTTGGGAGCACATGTCTCATAAATGGCACACAATTATCTGCATGACAAAAAAAACAGGACCAATTTTGATCATGCCCAACACACGTGGCAAAGAAGACATAGGAGTTATTTAACTCCCGACAGACTGAGTTAATTCAGTGGCCTGTCTTAAAAACAGATCTCAATCCCATAGAAGATCTATGGAGAATCCTTTCCGCCAAAATATTTGAATATTCGAAGCAATACGACAGCTTAAAAATGCCAAAGTAGATGAATAGGAAAAACTGATTTGTCTGCTCCAAAAAACAAACTGATGGAATCAAGGCCGTCGTATTCAGTAGGTAAAGATAATTAAGGATAGCACCATCTCATATTAATTTAAAAAAAAAATTTTTTCACATACCAAATAATTTATTTCACCATACTAAATATTTTCTATAGACCATTCAAGTATTAATGTTTTTAATACTATGTTAAGAAATAAATTTTAATAAAGTTTTGTTATACAATCCTTAGTTATCTATAAAAGCACTAACAAAAATTAAAAACTTGTCCAATTTTTTATTTATTTAAAACAGGGTTGCAAATAATGCATTAAAAAAATATTTGAATTAAAATTTGTTTTATTTTGTAACCCCAAATACCAGATTAAAAAAAATATAATCCCACAAACCAGATTGAAAAATAAACAAGCAAGGAAGGGCTAAGTTTGGATGTAACCGAACATTTTATACTCTCGCAAAGTCAAATGGTATACTCGTTTTAGATTTCTTTGTGGATCTTGCCACCTTGTTCTATGTTGACCGATATTTTCTTTAGAAAGTCAATTGTAGGCACTGGGGTCCACATATTTAGTACCTAGGGGCTTGAACAGTTTTGGTTCAATTTAGATAATTTTTGGTCACAAGGTAGCATACTTTAAACGTATTATTCACGCAAAGTTTTACGCCGATATAATCATTGTTGCTTGATTTGCATATTGGAAAGTGAAAAAATCAATATCGGAAATAGGCGGGGTTGTAATCCAATTTCGCCTATTTTCGCACTATAACATAGAAATATGAGAAGAATGTTATGTACCAAATTTAGTTGACATCGGTTAAGCAGATCTCAAGATATGGGCTCTCACCTAAAAGTGGGCGGTACCAAGCCCACTTTAAAAAAAAAAGTAACTGCAGCTGCCCCTCCCTAATGTGATCCTGTATACCAAAAAACAGTGTTGTATCTTATTGTGCAGCTTAGTTATGTCAATTTATTTGTTTTTGAATAATGGCGATTAGTGGGCGAGAAACATGTGTACCAAGTTTCATAAAGATATCTCAAGTTTTACTCAAGTTACAGCTTGCACAGACGGACGGACAGACAGTCACCCGGATTTCAACTCGTCTCTACATCCTGATCATTTATATATACTGTCAGCGTCAAAAGAAAGTGTACACCTTTTTCTCATACATTTCACTCTTTATTTCAATATAAAAATATTAAATTTTTTTCAAATCAATTATCATTTATAAATTATTGAATATTGTTCTTACAAAAACTTAACAGCAATCCAAAATAAAATCGACAAGTACAAAACAACACATACAAAACCAAATATATTCAATATTTCACGCGTCAAAACAAAGTGTACAGTTTAAGAAAAATTTAAAAATTCAAAAGCTAATACTTTGTTTGTCTTCCCTTTGCATGGATAACTGCTTCCAACCTCCTTGGCATTGATTCCACTTAGTTGGACACTACTTCCGGGGAAATTTTGGACCACTCCTCTTGTAAAATGTCCTTCAGAGAATTTTTACTGGTTATGCTCCTTTTTCTTACTTTCCGGTCCAAATGTTCCCACAGATGCTCAATGGGGTTTAGGTCCGGTGATTGTGGAAGACTATCCAGCTGTTTTGGTGTACGGTAAAGCAACCATTCCTTTATTATTCTTGCCGTATGCTTAGGATCGTTATCCTGTTGGAAGATCCAGGATTGATCTAAGTCCAATTTTTCAATACTGGGGAGCAAATTTTCTTTTAAAATGTTTAGATAATTTATTTAGTTCATTGTGCTATCAATCAGCACCAGCCTTTACACTCCACTTGCCGCCATACACCCCCAAACCATCACCGAACCCCCACCATGCTATACAGTGGATGTAATATTTTTCTGTTCAAACTCTTGATTTTTGTTTCTCCAAATTTTAGTACTTTTTTTCTTCCTGAAACCTTCGAACGTGCTTTCGTCAAAAAAAATTACGTTATTCCAAAACGATTTGTCCTTATTTTTATATTTTTCCGGAAATTGCAATCGTCGCTTTTGTTTCTGTGTAGAGATGTGTGGTTTTTTCCTCGGTACCCGGCCATAGAGAGCATTGGCATGCAACGCTTGCCTGATCGTGCTGGCATTTACGTTCAGTCCGGATATTCTGGACATTTCCTCAGACAATTTTACGGCACTGACAGTTGGATCTATCTTTAGCTCTCACAACTGATCGCATTTCTGTATCACTGAGCCGCTTTGGCCTACCCGAACGTGTCGGATCTTCTAATTCTCCAAACTTTTTTTGCTTATCAATAATTTTTTTCACTGTGTTATGCCTTCTTCCAATTATCGAAACAATTTCGCGGAAAAATTCTCCGTCTTTCCTAAAATTGATCACTAATTTTCTTACATCCAATGAAGTTTGCTTACCCATTGTCAAATTGATGTCCTCTTGGCAAATTTCCAAACGCAAATAAAATTCTATCTACACAAGGATACTAAATAACATTAGAATGAAGCAATTACAAAGAAAGAACTATGGATAACGATATATTTTTTTGCGTAAAATAAGTATGCGAGGCCTATTACCGTAACTGTACACTTTGTTTTGACGCGTGAAATACTGAGAATATTTGATTTTGTTCGCATTGTTTTTGTATTTATGGATTTTTTTTGGATTGCTGTTAATTTTTTGTAAGAACAATATTTAATCATTCATAAATGATAATTTATTTGAAAATTTTTAGATATTTTTATACTGAGATAAAGACTGAAATGTATGAGAAAATGGTGTACACTTTCTTTTGACGCTGACAGTATATAACCCTATATCTAACTCGATTAGTTTTAGATGATACAAACAACCGTTTGGTGAACAAAA
This sequence comes from Bactrocera oleae, assembly GCF_042242935.1. Classification (NCBI taxonomy): domain Eukaryota; kingdom Metazoa; phylum Arthropoda; class Insecta; order Diptera; family Tephritidae; genus Bactrocera; species Bactrocera oleae. The sequence continues at coordinate 29,035,808 of NC_091539.1, read as the reverse complement.
CTATTATACTCTGTAGCAACAAGTTGCGAGAGTATACAAAAATATTTAATCCCAAGCATATAAAATAATAATTACAGTTGAAGGCTTGCACATATAATGATTTGACTGGGGTACATATTATGACGAACACGGATGATAGAACAAAATCGAATCAACGAAAAAACTGCCAGAAGCAACTAGTTAGCGAATTCGTAGTTGCCAGAATGTTCTAGAAGCAATGTTTTGTTACAGATTTACTATATAAGGGCTGCCGGACTGTGCAGCAAACACAGTTCTAGTTGGAGTGTTGTCGTGATAAGAGCAATTAAGCTATAAGCAAGAAGTTGTAAGCTCGAATAACGAGCAATAAGTGTTAAGTTGTTGGAATTAGAAATAAAGATAAGTGTGTAGCCATTAAATTGGGACTTTTATTTAACAATCCAGTGATCGAACTCAAGAGTGAGTTACAGGTAGACGATTTATCGAGAAATCCGTTACAATATATTGTGAAATTCGACCACAACAGAATATTTGCATAATATTGTAACGGATTTCTTGATAAATCGCCTACCTTGTAACTCACTCTTGAGTTCGATCACTGGATTGTTAAATAAACAATTTAATGGCTATACACTTATCTTTATTTCTAATCAAAACAACTTAACACCTTACTAGAACTGTGTCTGCTGCACAATCCGGCAGTCCTTATATAGTAGAGATTTAACCAAAATTCCATATATGTAATTGTCTTAGACAAGGATAGTTAATTTCTCTTAAACACGGTATATTTCCTTCACTATGGAAACAGTCATTTATAATTCCGTTGCATAAAAGTGGATTTAGGTGGATTGCGATTGAAGCTATAGAGGTATTTAGGATTGAAAACCATAGAGGTATCGCAAAACTATCAGTTATACCTAAAATTTTTAAAGCTATCATCATTGTCCATATAACATTTTCGATTTCTCCGCTAATTCCCTCATCTCAGCATGGATTTCGTAAAGAGAAATCGACTCTAACAAATTTGCTTGAATTTGTAAACCACGTATCATTGGGTTTTAGGGAACATAAGCATGCGGATGTTATATACACAATCTTTAGCAAAGCTTTCGATAAAGTAAATCTCTCGATTCTTATACATAAGCTTAATCTGCTGATCTTTCAGGCAAGATTTCTTTAATGGGTAGATTCTTATCTTTATAATAGAACACAACGAGTGATATTGGAGGATACTCCTTCAGATACAATTAATGTCTCTTCGGGCTATGCTTGGCATAATATTCTTTATGAATTTCTTGATTGAAAAAGTTTGCTGTTATTTTCTCCTGTCTGAAATTAAATTAAATATCCCGGATCGCTTTTCGAGGCAGCTTAGACCTTTACGGTTAAAATCCTGTAGATCAAATTTCGAACTATTCCGCAGTATATGTCATGATTTTAATTCTCATTCCAGCACATTTAATTTATCTGATTCACTTTTCAAAATTGAAAAGATTTTATGAAAATATAACAATTTATTATATCGTAACTATAAATCTTAGCTGTTGAAAATTTTTGTTTCTGTAGCTGAGCAGTTTTAGATCTCAACACTTAAAAAACTTTCTTGCCTTTTCTGACTCGGCTAATTCCGCACATATGCGGATTGCGCCCCTCGCGTCCGTTGGGCGGTTATTCGAGTTTACAACTTATTGCTTATAGCTTAATTGCTTTTTACACGGCAACACTCTAACCAGAACTGTGTTTGCTGCACAATCCGGCAGCCCTTATATAGTAGATCTTTAACAAAAGTTCGCTACTAGAATATTCTGGCAACTACGAATTCGCTAGTAGCTTTCGGATATTCTTCTAGTTGCTTTTGGCAATTTATCGTCGGTTCGATTTTGTTTTTTATCATCCGTGTTCGTCACAATATGTTATTTTTGTGTGGCAATAACCAAGCAACCTGTTAAATAATATATCAACTTATTATGATATGATCGACTAAAAAAGAAGTTTGATTGTGATTGCCTTTTAAATAAAGAAATTATGAGTTTTCATGACACCAATGTTAATAAGAGTAAATAAAAAATCTGATATCACAAATAACCCACTGTTTTCGAAATTTTTTTCTGCGGGCTAGTTAGTGCCGTTTCAGACAGGGACGCAAAAGAGTCTGATGTTTTTCAAATTTTCTTTTGGTGTCGCTCTGGGCATTCACACGGTCAAAAAGAGTCCAGCAACTCGAGTCTAGTTTTTCTGCATTCCTTTTCACAAAATGTTCGTAAATATTTGTGCGGTTCGACTGCGCAACACCGCGCAACACTGCGTGCTGCGTATTTCATTTGTATGTTGAGATGATGGTCACACATTTTGCTTGCAATGAATTACCATGAATATGGTAGAACAATATGCATAATACAAGTACCTACCCGCTAAATAGTTTCAAAAAAATACTAAAGACGGGAATTCCCTAATCCACAAGAATGTATTGAATATCCGCTACTAATATTTTCAAGGCCAAATTTATAATAGGAATTTCCTAATCTTTAAGTATTAAAAACTCATAATTTCTTTACTCCGTATTAAAAATTCATAATTTCTTTACTCCATAATCTATATCTTAATTTTCTCCTTATTTACAATTTGTCATAATATTTCTATTATTCTATGCATACGTATTTGCATATTACATACAAAAATAGATAACAGAACTCAAATTTGCGATCGAATTCATTTGAAACCGAGCGCTCTTGCAACCATTCAAAGGATTTGAAAGTGAAAAGGAATGCTGAAAAGGGTAGCAGCGAGCTGTTACGAACAAGAACACAAAGCGTGCCACCCGAACACGAGTGGCACGGTCCCTTCGTCTTTCCTCGTCGTCCCCTCGCCCACAATAAACTGGTTTGAGACTCTTTTGCGTCCCAATGTGAAACGGCACTTAGTGGTAGTTTGTTGTTTTACTTGTCATCTGTTCAGTAGTACACATTGTATAACCCTACAAGAAACCAAAGAATCAGCAGTTTTCCTATGTGTGTGAAACAGCCGTGATCACCTGATCGAATATGCCTTTTTTTTGACACAGAGATGTAAATGAAAGGCTTGTTTGTGAACATGTATTTGTAATGGAGAATATTAATGAAAACTTTCAAGAATATTTTCGAAACAAAAGATTATTATATATTTATTGCTTTTCCTCACAACCTCTGAGCTTGCAATATAGGTGCGTTACCGATCATTTTTGGGTGTTCGGTTCCCCAGGAACTTAATATTCACCCATATAATATATACAGTTCTAAAACAATCTACTTTTCATAACAATTGTAACTCGAAAAGATATATACATAAAATTAGGTTCATGAATATTAATTATTTGATTTGAACAAAAAAGAAATAAATATAAAAAATATTCTAAATCACCGTTACACAATAATATATTTGATAAAATTGGAAACATTTAATAATATTTCAATACAATAAATGATATTTTAAATAATACTATGTAAATTTAATCTTTAGGAATTAAAACAACCCAAAAATATTTGCGTATGGAATAAAGAGAATTAAAGTTATAAATTTTAAAACATAACACGGCAACACACTAGAGCAGATTTCTGTCATTTGGACGTTTTAGTAGTAGAATATTGGTTGGCAGCCCGTACAAAGTGTGACTTTAGTAGCAGAATATTGGTTGGCAACCCGTACCAAGTGTGATTTTAGTAGTAGAATTTTCGAGGCAACCCGTACCAAGTGGGATATTTTTGCGTGTGTTAGTGAAAATCTTAGGATTAGTTACTTGTAGATGTATACAATGGTTTAAAGTAATTGTTTCTTGTTGTAAAGATTTACACCGCATTTAAAAACGAAATGGCAAATATAACATCAAGAGTTTTTGCGGCAATGCAAAATTTGGATATCGCCGCTCTTTCCACTTATCCATCTCATGAAATACGTCCGGTGTTACCTTCGCTAGTAAGAATGAGTTTGCTGTCCCCTCTTGATAATACGGAGTCATCAATGGAATCGCGAAAACAAATTTTAGCTGTTCTTATTGGGATAGAGGTTGTAAATAGTATAGTTTCATACTTGCAAGTGAATTACCATGAATTAGAACAGGAATTAAAAAAAGAGTTGCAAGCACGGCAGAAGTCGATGTACTTCGAAGGACAGCAGCATGAATATGGTTTACAAACCGGTATAGCTCTTGGATTTGAGCGCGCCGATGTTACTCGAAAGGTGCGAGTTGTTTTATCTGAGATTTTTAATATTCAATGGCAATTATCGGATCAAAAAACATTTTTGCAATCAGAGATTCTAGACGATGGAATCTATTTGGAGGAAGTTGTTGATATTTTATGTATTGCCTTGGCGGAACTTCCTTCATTATTGAATATTTTGGAATTAGCTGATGCACTGGTACATGTGCAAAACGGACAACGTATTATTTGCGCTTTAGTCGCAAATTTTCCTGATTGTTACAGGGATGTGGTGGCTCATGTTATTCTCAATTGTGATGAAGAAAGTAATGAAGGTAAACTAAAACTCTCATTATTAATGGCGCTAAACGAAATGAACCCATCCCAAGCATTGCCAACGCGGTCTATATGTGTAGAGATTTTAAAAGTTCCATCTTTTATGCTCAAACTTTGTTTAAAGTTTCCCGAAGACTTGGTAAGTAATAATTAAAATTTTTTATTGAGTTTTAACTATTCAAAAGAGCGGCCGTTCAGACAGAATTTGTCTAAAACAAAGTATTTATGATTCGGGGGAACGAATAATTTTTTCATATATATAACCTGGCCCCGTTTGCATGCTCACGCCTCCCCGGATCGACCAAGGACTTTGTTATGAAGTTTGACCACAGGCCACCAAAGCAAAAATAAGTGCTTTACGAAAGAACTAACTACTCCCCCAATCTTAAATACATTTTTTTGACATATGTATTTTAACGATTAAAAAAAAAATCGGTTTTTCCGCTCTCAAATAAATTAACACTTTTTCATATAAAATGTATAGTAATACAAAGATATGTAACATAAATTTTAATTGACGAAGTGGTGAACTTAATATTAATTAATATTTAAAGTTGGAAATATGCAGATATCTGGAAACGCATTTTCAAGTTGTAAAGTTTTAATTAGTTTATTTTTATGAAATATGCATTTGTACATAATATTCAATTTTTATCATTGGGAGTTTGTAATCTAATGAGAAAGAATAAGCTAATCCCTACGTCATTTAATATATTATATAATATATAAAATACCCCAAGAGTACCAAAGTTATCTTCATATGCCAATAACAGGTAGCCATGAGTTTACATTAGTTTAACTTCTTACGACTGCTACTTTCACAGTAGCTTTTTGGGGATGTTGTGAGAGAAAACTCCACTATAAAAGGAGAAATTATTTTGTGTATAAATGTATGTTTATTTCATATGTAAACGTACGTATATATTCTCTTAGGTGGCCTTTCTCACTGGTATGCTACTCGGCAACGATCAAAATATTCGGACGTGGTTTGCTATTTATATAAGGTCCAGCCAAAAAAGAAAGAGCGACGCATTGAATTTAGTACGAGCAGAGCTTTTGCAACAGTTGCAAAAAAATGTGCAAAAATCCTTAAATCCAGGAAGTGGGGAAGATTATACTGTCCAAGGCGTGGTGTTAATGCGTTTATATTGCGCCCTACGAGGAATAGCTGGATTAAAGTAAGTGTAGCATATGCGTATATATGTACATATGTATAAATATAGCAGTTGTCAATTGTAGTTTATCAAATTTAGGTTGCAGAAAGTAAATTTTTTTTTTGAATTTTTATGATTTGAAATTTTTTTATAGTATAGAAAGGAAGGCCTTTTCTCCCGCACAATATCTTTACCGTTATCATCAGACCTTGCATAAGACTTTATATTCATATCTGATTGATAAATAAATACAGTTTGGAACCAGTAAGGGAGGGCTAAGTTTGGGTGTAACCGAACATATCATACACTTACAACTTATCAGGATTAAAGTCGGGAAAGTACCTTGGGGTGTTGGTCAAAGAATTCAACATTCATTGTTCGATGAAATCGTGAATGGATTGCACTGAAATTTGTGTCTTATTAACTTAATTATAAGTCATAGACTAAACTAATTTTTTAACAATATTTTATTTCCCGTCAGCATCCTCAAATAAGGCTCATCTGACATAAACTCAATCGAAGAGATACCTCACATACCATTACCAGTATATAAGGAGTAAAGTCAACTAGATGTTTGGAAATCCTGATACTAGTTATATGGGGTCTAGGGCAAGTTTTCACCCGATTTTAAAGTTCGAAAATATTTCTATTAGGTATGGGTATATAAGGGCTAAGGGAAGTACTGACCCGATTCAAACCAATTTGACACACATGCATACTGTTCCAGCCTAAAATAAATTAATGCCCAATTTACAATTTTGCTTTTGTTTAAATTAAATTACATTTTATTTCATTACACTCCTAATTAATAATGTGTTTAATATTATACTAGTACCTTTTTTATCCCGTCTTGTGCCTATTTACTTAGTACCTACGTAAGTATGTAAGCATGTGCGTATATGTTTATGCGGACGTAGGTATGAAAATATGTATTTTTGTGTGTAATAAAAAATGCAATTATGTACAATTCATAGAAAACCGTAATATATGTATGTAGATGTAAATATGTGTGCATAAGCGGTGCTCTCACAGAAGTGAATAGCCTAATTCATGGTCACGGTCATCCGATTTTGCACAGGGTCATACTTCTAATCAAACACATACTATCATCAGGAAATGATTCTTTCCAAATTTCAATTATACATCTTACACATTGACCGATATTTTCGGTAAAAAGTCAGCTATAGGCACTGGAGTCCACATCTCGGTATGGGGGAACTTAAATATTTTTTTTCCGATTTAGACCATTTTTGGTCATAAGATGGCACACCTCAAAGGCACTGGGAAGTTGACGTGGTTTTCGTCTAATTTCGCACTGTAATGTAGAAATAGAAAGATAATATTATCTACCAAATTTGGTTACTGGAATTTTGGTAAGGTTCAGTTTGGTTGTCGTCGAAGTCATCTAACGGGAGGCCCAGGAAATGAGCTGTTTCGACGAGTTCGAAACATAGGGAGAAAGTTATTAGATGAATGGGAGTGAAAGAGTCGGTGAAGGTGTTACTAGCTCCACTGTGAATGGCGGTCAGTGCATGTCTGAAGTTAGTTGCGTCCGAAGTATGGCCGGTGTAATGTTCAATGGCGTCGACGTAGTCACGGTAGGCCCTCTTGATGTTCCTGGGAGGCGGTTCCGCTTCAAGCAGACGACTACAGTTTCTACGAAAACATCCCAGCAGAAACTGCTTGGAGAGGAGCTCGTTATGTTCCTTAACCTGAAGCATACGGGCCTCACTATGGAGGTGTTCTATTGGGGACATCAAGAGGCATCCCGTGATATTTAGAAGTGCAGTGTTTTGACAAGTCTGAAGCTTCTTCGTCTGCGTTGCACTACATTCAGGCGACCATAGTGATGCAGCATGGTTTAAGACCGGCCGGCCGATTGCCTTGTAAGTTACCAGCAAGCAATTTGATGATTTTGTTGTGGCTCTGTACTTTGGCAGTTATCGCAGTCGTGTGAGGAGTGAAGGAGCACAGGCTGTCGAATGTTACGCCTAAAATTTTGGGTTGTTGACTGTCTTAATTTTAATGCCATTGACTTAAATGTCTAGATCCAGTCTGTACTCCTTCATCCAGTTTGTAAATATTGTTGCTGTGGATTTAGTGGGAGAGAGTGCCAGGCTCCTTGCAGAAATGAAGCGAGAAAGGTCGGAGATATAGCTGTTTACTTTTGAGCACACTCCGTCGATTCCATTGCCCGACGTCAATATCGCGCAGTTATCAGCGTACGATGTGATGGAAATTCCCTCTGGTGGATTGCGGGAGTTTCGAGATATAGAAGTTAAACAGTAGCGGGAAGAGGACACCACCCTGCGGGATCCCTGTTTAATTTTTTTCAGCTTATAATTTTGACCTCGAAACAGTACGGATTAGTGCCGACCGCTCAGTTAGTTCATAGCCCACCTCTTCAACACTGGAGGGAGCGTGAATTGTTCGATGTCTTCAATTAGCGTTGTATGATTGACTGTGTCAAATGCTTTTCGGTACGTCATATCAGTTAAGTGCAACTCCTGTACTGGCTGGTGTTACTTTCCGTCGTGTTCCGGCCTGCGGAGTGGAGTGCGTCGCCAAACAACCGCCCCTGCGGTTATTATAGCTGCAACAATCACCACCTACAGGCACCTCCCTTACACCCAGGATTACCCCTAGACACCCGAGACAAACCCGACTCTTACAGTTAAACTGCAGCAGACTCCAAAGTAAGATCGAGGAGATAGTTGAATTCATAAGCCGGGAACACGTATCGATAGCTGCGAACCACCACTCAGGTCTTCTGAGTTGTTGATCGCTGCTGCTACCGCTCGTTCTATACCGGCTGGAAGAATCGCGAAACTCCGCTTTAATTTCCCAGCCGAAGCAGCTGTTTTAACCAACGAGCGCGGCCGATTCCTGTGAGCCTCGAATAAGGGATCTTAATTCTGAGATTCGGCACATGGTAAACAAACTTACGCAGACAAAATGAATAGAGCATCTGAAGACCTGCAACCTCTCCACCGGTGTAAGTACACTTTGGGCTACTGTCAATGCCTTGTCTATTCAATTCGATGGCCATGGCTTCTCGGACACAAAGAAGTGCGCGAGCTATTTCAGTGCGAGGAACCAGGAGTTGCTAAGTGGTTATCGTACGGCGATTGGAGCGGGATAAAGGTTGGGGCGTGAAATAGCTAATGCCATAGTCATCTAATACGAACGACTACTTAATATTTTACATGGAGAATTACATATGAAAAACTGTTTAAAAAGTTAGTGTCACATACGTTAACAATTCAACAAAAACTGGATCGAAAACAAATTTCTCAGCATAATTTTAAGCGTTCTAAGCAAAATAAAACTGATTTCTTGCTTCGTTTTATAACTGTGGATGAGACTACCACCATGATCCTAAATTGAAGCAAGAAGGTTTACAGTGGACTGAAGCTGGTTGTTCAGCTCCAAAGCAAGTGAAGTCACAACTGATTTTTTGTTGATTGGTTATCTGCAGAAAGGTAAAACAATCAACTCTGAATATTATTGCAGCTTTTTGGATCAGCTGGATGAAAAAAATCGTGATTATGGTTTGCAGCACAAAAAAATCATTTTTCATCAAGATAATGCACCTATTCACAAAGGTGTTGATACAAAGTCAAAATTTAATGAATTAAAGTACGAATTGCTCAACCATACACCGTGTTCACCAGATTTGGCTCCCAGTGACTACTAGCTCTTCAGAAACCTGAAACAATTCCTTGGTGGAAATCGTTTTTCGTTGAATGAAGAAGCTATTACAGCCGTAGACGCGTATTTTGCAGAGCTTTCGGAAAGTCATTATAGGGTTGGCATAAAATTATTGGGGGATCGTTGGAATAAGTGTATTGAAGTTAAGGGAGATTATATTGAATAAAAAAATATATTTCGTACCAAACACAGTATTTTTTCATTTCGAGCGCAGAAACTTTTCAACCAACCTGTATTATAGGTCATATACTCAAACCTTTGATTGATAATATAATTGATGTTGAAAACGTCAAGCAGAGGATCGAAATTCATTATGTATATTAGGAATGTAAGGTTTAGATCTAGGTCTAGACCAACTCCATTCATATTCAGCGATAAACAATTAATTTAATTTTATAATTTTTAAAAAAACATTATTTCATTAAAATACATTTTGACCAACCTAAGCGGTTTAAAGTTAGATGGAAAGTAGGAAATCACTATACAGGGTATATTAACAGACAGAGGTCAGTGCTTGTTACATTGCTTATTTATACATAAGAATATTTATCTTATCTTATTATATTATAAGAACATATTTTTAAGCAATTTTATAAATAAATAACTCATACGCTGACCGACATATTAGGCATAAGGTTTGTTAGATTAAGATATAATAAAATCATTATATGTAGGTAGGTAGAGTGGCTGTCTGACGACGCACCTAGGCTATAAGGAGGCCATTGTAATACCACCTGGACTAATATCCTCTCACTATATTGGCTCCTCTCTGAACCATCCCGTGCTTCTGATGAAATTCATCAGTACAGAAAGTTTTATTTGTTCAACCTCTGAAACTTCGTCAAGAATCCTTTGACCGACAGTTGCTATTCTTTTCCTGTATAGAGCGCTTTGCATAGAATATGTTTTACAGTCTCCTCTTATTCTACCTCCTGACAGCTTCTACAATAGGCTTTGTATGGTGCCAATTAGTCAGTGACCTATGAGTACTCCTACTTGAGTTCTTATGTTATTCCCTTTGAATGTGTTCCATTTATGCCACGTGGCTAAATGACCACTCAATCCCCCCTCACCGTAAGACACTGTCACACTACACCAATTCACATCCACATCACCACACCTACTTACCATACATTCCACACCTACATACCATACATTCCACATCACTACACCATGCACCAACACGCACACAAATACAACTTAACACCGATCACACCACCATGAAGACATCAACAGATATATAAGGGACCAAAAGAAGGATCCCGCTTCCCTTTTTTGTATCGACTCGCTAGCGATTAGTTCCTTGAGCACCCGCCGAAATCGACTCTCTTTCCTTTTAAATTATTTTTTGCTAACGGTGAGTGAAGTGAAAATTAATTTATTAATTAAATAAACACCACGTTTGCCTGCTTGTTGAGCAAGTCAGGGATTGACTCCACCGAAACTCATCTAAATTTATAACATGTTTGTCGATTAAATATTTACAAGTGGCCAGAGGCATATAATTTCCTTCTTTTCCAGAATCTAATTGTAGGGTGATGCCTGTTCTGGCTAGTTCATTTGCTTCACGAAATATCACTACGTCCTGGAATTCATTGCTTGGCAATCTGTATATACCATATAAATATATTCCTTGTTGTGACCGCACTCCTTGTCAGAACAAGAAGATTTTCTTTAATTGCTGTGATATCCGCTTGGAAGACACTTCAGTGGTTTGGTAAACGGAATGCGGTTTTGGTGTCTAATTTTGCTGAAAAGACACCACCTCCCACTCGATTATCTAGTTTGGACCCATCCGTATATATGCTTATCCCTGTGTTCCTATCCACCACGCCTCTTTTCCATTCTTCCGTGGTAATGGGGAAATGGAAACTTACTAAGTATCATAAAATACTTATACACTTATTACAGGCGACTAATTGGGAGGATTCTGACTTTGCTGTCAGTTGCTTACAGACAAAGTCTGTTGGCAGTATATGTAAAATAAGGTTTAGTGCCTGACTTGAAGTTGTTTAAAGAGCTCCACTGATGCATACACTAGCTGCCCTTTGTATGTTTTCCATATGTGGTCCTGTGTATTTATTTCATACTTGGTCTTGCAACTGCTATGTAGATTTGGGCTACAGCCTTTTGCAGTATTTCGAAAGTAAACTATAGTATATCCAATATTATATGTTCTGTTCACAGATTGATGTACGGTATAAAGTTTGAAAATCTTATATATATTATATATAACAGAAACAGATGCTCTTAAGTTTTTTTTTTTTTTTTTTGGTTTTGTTTTTCGGGGGAGGTTGAGAAAAATGCCTTCCGCATCGTCATTGTGTCGTCACAGCAATGGTATGTGGCAATTGCAGGTCACTAAAAAACTCTCCTCTAGGGAACCATCGCCCACCCCGGAACCGCTTTCGCATTACTTCAGGGTGGCGTTCCATATTTCTCGTCTTAAGACTTACATGTCATTACCTGCGTGCTGGTCCCGTTTTTTAATTCGTAGTACGTTGTCTATATAATTTTTCACGTTCTTCCAAGTCTTAAGTTTCGTTAAGGTAACTCACATACCATCAATAATATATAAGCAGTAAAGTCAAGCGGATCTTTGAGAATCCAGATATTTGTTATATGGGGGCTAGGGCAAGTTTTCAACTGATTTTATCCATTTTAGGCACAGAGATGCTGTTATTAGAAAAATACGCTCAATTTTATTAAGATAATTCACATGTTGGCTAATATATGCGGTATAAAGTCACCCGGAAGTTCGAAAATCATTTTTTATATGGTAGCTATTTAGGTATATGGGGACTAAGGGAAGTATTACCAGGATTTAACCCATACCGACATACTACTATCAGAAACGGGATCTCTCCGAATTTCAATGATACATTTCACACATTGACCGATATTTGTGGTAAAAAGTCAGCTATATTCACTAGGATTCACATCTTCGGTATCTTGGGGCCTGAACCTTTATGGTCCGAGTTTGACAATTTAAGGCTTGAGATGGCATAACTTAAGGTCACTATCGTTTGTTTATTCCAAAATATTTACTGGTGCTTGATTTGTATACAGGAAAGTGAATCAGAAATCAGAAATTTCGCACTGTAGCACACATAGGAATGTAAAGATAATGTTACCTACTGTATTTTGTTGAAATTGGTCAATTAGGTCCGGAGATATGTATATGATTTCGCCTAAAAGTGGGCGATGCCACCCATCGTCTAATTTTGATATCGGCTCTATATAAATTTGTTTTGTACCATCCAGGATGTAAAATGTAATGTTTCTGACGCATTTAGACATGGAGTTTTATTAGTTTTTAACAAAACCGTTATATGGGGAGTGAGGGGTTATCATTGGATTTTACGTATTTTCCCACTGTCGTAAGAGATACTGCAAATAGTTGCCCAGAGCAAATTTTTTGATATAGCTTAAATGGTTTGGGAGATATATGCATTAAACTTATTAGGTGGAGGGGCTATGTCTACCCAAATTACAGTTTTGTATCTTAATATGCGGCTTAATTATGGCAATTTCGATATTGGCGTTTTTTGGGCGTCGAAGTGGTCCGATTAGGCTCATCTACAATACCAAACTTCTTATAGTGTCAATACACATATGTACCAAATTTCATCAAGATATCATAATTTTTAGTCAGGTTACCTACAGACATCCGGGTTTCACTTCGTTTCGTCATCCTAATCATTTATAAATGGTATATAGTAACACTATATCTATCTTTATTAATTGTAGATGATACAAACAACCGTTAGGTAAACAAAACAATTATAATCTGTAGCAATACGTTGCAAGAGTATAAAAATGTTCGGGTATATTGGGATAGGGGTCTGGACTGATTACATTAACTCTTGGTATTACTCATTTTTCTATACTATTCTACTTATAATAATTTTCGTTATTCTAGTAGACTTTATACCGAATATCTCGGTAAATGTATGAGTTATCTTGCTTGATACTATATATATATTATACTTGACTCTACACTTGATTAACGCCAAAAGTTAATGCAACAAGCCCAGACCTTTCACTAGCTCTAATACAGCCAATGTAGAGATATGCGTCTTCTCAGATAACTTTAAATTCGATGTAGAGTTTTCTGAGTTTTCACCTTCCTTTAAGTCAGAACATTCGAAAAAATAAAATTTACAATTTTTGTAAATTGCTAGTACATTAATAAAGCACCAAATCGTAATGATAACCTACAGTGGTTTTGTTACCCTAGACATAAGATTGATTTCGGATATATTTGAGCCTCGTTGTTCATGAATCTAAGATAAGATGTAAGATTTGCTCTCGTTTATTTGTAAATCTTTATTTCCATTTTACATTCCAAAAACAGAAAACAGTTACATTTATAATGTCCGTTTTGTTTTGAAAAAAAAGGATACATTAAAAATAAACACAAAGAAAAGTGTCGAAAACTTGTGTTATATTTCAATAAAACGCCTTCTATGAGCTCTTATTTTATATTTTTCCAGGGCGTAATATCTTTTTAAGGACCAGCACTAATCTTTCATTATATGACGAGCTCAACAATTTTTATACTATTCTTCCATCACTTTTATGCCCTGGTTCAATCTCTGTTTCCTACTTTAGGTTCGATAATTATCCGAACATTTATCCAGATGTTTGCCGAAATAGTCGAAATTGATACTCAAATTTGTTTCTAGAGTTTGACAGTTTGCCAGCACATTTTGTACAATTTCTTCATAATTTGATTTTCGACCATCAACACAAAACTTTTTCACGATTTACTTTCTAGAACAGTCATAACTTTCATAAAATCTTTTAGTAATTGCTGTATCAAATATTCCACCTTTCAGCTTTTCCATACTAAGTTCGGAAATTTTCTACAAATCTCACTAAAACAATATCCTTCAACGTCCAGCGTTTTGACAAATTATTTATAAGTTCATGGCTAACTTTAACTGCGTTGTAATGGACAAAGAGTCCTACGTAAAAGGGGACTTAAAACAACTTCGAGGCCGCCAGTTTTCAAAATAAAAAGCTCGACAAAATCCCAAAAATGTCTTATTTGCCACTGCGGCTTTAAAAGCGAACCATTGGGTATGGAAGTATAAATAAAGACATTTATGTTATTGAGTATTTATAGAAGCGTCCATTGCCTTTAATTAAGCTTCATAAGGACCCACTACTCCTTCGGCCTTATTTCGCGACATGTTATTACGGAAAAATTGCTTTAAAGTGGTACCAAATCAATAGATTGGCTGTAGTTCCTAAAGAGGCTAACCCTCCAAATTGCCCAGAGCCAATTGGGACTTACTGAGTCATTATTAAAGCAAAACTGTTAAAGGCCCAACAAGTTGTAAAAAATGAAAGGCTTTTTAAAAATAAATGGCGAAATGTAACCAAATACTTCAGTAATGCCTTGATTATTCGCCTATAACAAAACAAACTGACTTTTTTTAAATTCGTATAAAGCTATATGTAAGCTATAACTTGTATAAGTATTTTTGAAATTAAATAATAAATATAAGTTTTATAACGTTATTGCTGCGACCAGCTTTTTTCGTGCTCATGTTTTATATCCCTAATATATTGATTTCCGATCATATGATTCACATTTTCCTGATCTCATTATTACATATGTATATCTCCTTTCAGTAAATTAGATTGATTCTACTATAAATATCTCGAACACGAAGTAAAGTGTTAAATTTTTTTAATTCGCTGTTATCGATTATAATGCAGTCCAACAAAAAAAAATTCGGCTTAAGTATTGTCGAGCTTTAACCTTTTTGTGTTAAAACACTAACATGGTTAACGAGAGTATCAAAACACTACAACTGCTACCAAGCAGTTTATTTCGAAAAACTTTTATTAAAAAATTAAAAACTTTGGTAAATAAACAATTTAAAATAGTTTTAAACTATTTCAATAAGTGATTGAGTGATTAAGAGTTGTACAAATAAACAGAAAAAACGTTAACTTCGGTTGCACCGAAACACGATAACACTCTTCACAGAACTTGATTCCGATCGTTCAATTTGAAGGGCAGCTATATGTTATCGTGATCTGATCTGAACAATTTCCTGGGAGATTGCATAATTGCCTTAGACAATAACCTACGCCAAATTTCGTGAAGATATCACGTCAAATAAAAGTTTTCCATGCATGCACTTTACTTCGATCGTTGAGTTAATATGGCAGCTAAATACTATAGTCAACCGATCTATTCAATTTCTTTGGAGCATTATTGCCTTAAATAATAATCTCTGCCGAATTTCGTAAAGATATCTCGTCAAATGAAAAAGTTTTCCATACAAGCATTTGATTCCGATCGTGGCAGCTATATGCTATAGTGATCTGATCCGAACAATTTCTTTGGAGATTACATGGTTGCCTTTGACAATAACTTATGCCTAATTTCGTGAAGATAGATGGCCCAATATCGGCCGTTCCGACAAATGAGCAGCTTCTTAGTGAGAAAAGAACATGTGCAAAATTTCATATCGATAGCTTCAGAGCTGAGGGACTAGTTCGCGTATATTCAGACGGACGGACGGACAGACGGACATGGCTAAATCAACTTAGCTCATTATGCTTATAATTTTTGTATATATTTTATAGGGCCTCCCGACATATCATTCTGGGTATTACAAATTTCGTGGCAAACTTAATATATCCTGTTCAGGGTATAACAAGCTTGCAACAAGTTAATGAACTTGTTGAGCTCGTGGCAAAGGGAGAGCGGAAACTCTTGCGAACATAAAAATCGATACAATCTACTATTCCTAGAAATGCATTTTTTGAGTAAAATTTAATTTTATAAGCTTCTCTTCGGTCATTTGAGTTTTAATTTACTACGCACAAATACGTGTTCATACATCGTAGGTTACGCCAGCACAACGTTAAAATCATTTTCACTGAATTTTTGATAACAATAATCAGTAATAAAATGAATTTATTTATAAAAGCAATAAACATTATTTAAAAGCCACAAAATTGTCAATAAAACTTTGGCATTCTTTGTGTTAGGAATTTCCAATAGATTTGCGTAATCTTGAAGCTTTTTAGTATGCGCAGCACATCTCTTTTAGATTAACAACATCAATGACTGAGTTGCAGTTCTTAATACTAAAAATAGATTAATTTATCCAAATTTCAACTGATTGGAGTTGCGAAATTGGGTATAAGCAAGTGTATGTCCTTTATTATAAGTTAATAGATACCAAATAACATTTTAATTCAATCACCAAATAAGATTTTAATTCATTCACAACTTCGTCGAATGCTGAACACTATTTAATATACAAAATAACAATACTAGCTGTCTTAATTTGTCCCTAGGAGAACAATTACTTGCTTGAACCCTTTTCATTGAACTCTCCCGAAACAGCTTCACCTTAAGAAACCCGGCGATTTCTATAAGCCCTTTTCTCTTTCCGGAGCTTTTCTCGTAATAGGCCCACAGCGAAGAACGGTTCCGGTTCTATTGGCTTGGTTGCTGCTGCTTCCTTCGTTAGAAGTTGACTATCACTGAGGATGAGAATACGTTCCCCGTAATAGCTTTTCTTTAAAATCTCTGCACATCTGCTAATGGCGAACATCTCTGCTTGAAAAATGCTTGGAAATTTGTCCACGGGCACTGACAGTTTGGTGCGTGGTTTCACTATCCCGGCCCCGATTTTGCTCCTGAGAACAGTTACTACCTTAGGTATGAAGATAACTAATACAGTTCTCCTGCGCAAGACTGTCGGGTTTTCAAAGATTCATCTGCATGTGTTGTAAATCTTCGATAACTAAAATCAGAACGTTTTAGATATAAATACATACATATTATATAATATAGTTTTTTATTTAATAATTTCTTCTAATTTATTTATATTTTTTTTTCATTATGACTTAGATTTAACGATGACGAAGTCAATATGTTAACTCAACTAGTTACTAGCCGCCCAAAACCCACACAATCTGGACTTCGATTCGTCTCACTGGCCCTTTGTATGCTCATTGCGTGTCCGTCTCTTGTATCTACAACTGCTCTTGAAAATAAATCAGTTGAATGGCTACAATGGCTTATAAAGGAAGATAAATTTTTTGGTAGAAAGTCAGACACGTCTGCATCGCTGGGTGAAATGTTGCTCTTGCTCGCAATACATTTTCATAGTAACCAAATAACTGCCATCAGCGAATTGGTTTGCTCTACTTTAGCCATGAAAATTCCTATTCGTCCAAATAGTACAAATCGTATAAAACAAGTTTTCACCCAAGATCTATTTACTGAACAGGTGGTTGCATCTCATGCTGTTCGCGTGCCAGTTACACCTAATTTAAATGCAAATATTTCCGGTTATCTTTCGGTTCATTGTATACATCAGTTATTAAAATCTCGAGCATTTCTAAAGCATAAAGTTCCTATTAAACTATGGATTTACAAGCAAATATGTAGTTCTGTGCGACCAGTTCATCCTGTAATGCCAGCTTTAATAGAAGTTTATGTTAATTCGTTAATAGTACCGAATCCGTTGGGGAAAATCAATGTGGATCACATGCATAAGCCGTTCTCTGAAACCGAAATTTTGCATATATTTAAATCATCGAAAGCTACTACTTTTGATAGCAAAAATCTCTTTGGAGCCACCCAAACTCTTTCGTTTGGTGCCACAACCGCAGAATTGGAGGAAATAATAGGAATTGAAGTAAAATGTAATTTAACGGCTCAACTACTTATCCTGTACTATTTGGTTCTTTATGAAGATACTCGTCTTTCTAATACACACAGTCAGTCTACCGCCGTAAGAAAAATAAAAGAGTATTCTAATAACTTTTTGGCAGAACTTCCTATGAAGTATTTGTTGCAGAAAGCGGAACAATATCAAAATGATTATGCTGGTCTATTCCATCCATTACTTCGCTTAATTATTTCCAATTATCCCCATTTGAGCATGGTTGACGATTGGATGGAGGAGCACTATATATCTAATCCGGTTTTACCGAATCTCATGGTAAATAAACAAATTGAACGTGCTCTTGTCATTAAGGCGCTTGAAAAAATAAGAACGAAACCGGCAATAGCAATACGGGTTTTTAAAGCTCTTTTAAAGCTGCCTGCTGAAGACCTGGCGCAATATACAGATCTAATAGTTGAAAACATGTCAATAGTGTTTCAGAAAAACGTTCCACGAATTATTCAAGAACTCTATAAGGATATATGGTTACGACTTAATTCTGTATTACCTACTAGCTTTTGGAAAATGTCCTTAAATTCTGTAATGAATGCGGATACTGGTGCTACAAGATGTACATATGTTAATGAAGATTTGTTGGATCCATTACAGGTTCTAAGGTATGCCTATAATTATTTATATAACTAATCTTTTTCTTACTCCGAAGAGATGAAATTGACAATTTACATATTTCAGGTGCGGTAAACATGTGTTTTACTCTCCCTACACCTTAATGATACTGCTGCGGATACTTCAAGGCAGCTTGGCCGCATCTAAAGCTTTTCTCAACATACAAATGCCTTCCAAACAGATATTGGATAAAAATATTCTGTTACAAAGTGATACCGATCGCGAGGAATTGAAGACAGCATTAATTGCGTCTCAGGAGAGCGCAGCTGTACACATACTTCTGGAGGTTTTAGCAGATATGAATAAAAATGCAAAGGACACGGTATCAACGTTTTCGTTACGAGAAACGCAAGGCATAATATGCTCATTTATACATCAGGCTTTTATATCCGAACCTTCTTTAGCTAAACTAGTTCACTTTCAAACATATCCCCGAGAAGTTATACCAATGATGGTAATGGGAGTCCCTTCAATGCATATATGTATCGATTTTTTGCATGAATTTCTCAGTATGCCGGAAATGGATAAACAAATTTTCACAATCGATTTAGCATCACATCTCGTTCTTAAATACGCTATACCCAAGAGTTTAAGTGTTTCAAAATTCTGTATTAACACAGTCCAATCTTCCTTATCCCTACTTTCCACGCATGCTAAGTGCAAATTTTTAAGCAACGTTCTTCCGGCCCTTATCCGATTCGCGGAAGCTTTCCCAATTTTAGTTGACGACTGTATTAATATTTTGATGTCAACTGGAAAGAGTTTGCATTCACAGGGAACTTTAGGTATTAACTCAACACAAATGCAACTTACATCAAATACAAAACAAAAATGTTTCAAGGATACACAACAATATATAAGCATGATAGAGGAAGCTTTTGAAACGCTGATTACTAAAATTGTGAATAAAGTTGAACTGTACTGAAACTGTTCCACAAACGTGAATAATCAATTCCATTTAAAAAATACTAGCAGTTAATAACAATAAATAAATAGTAAACAACAGTGACTACTTCGCTATTTTAAGGTTTCTTAATAATTTTAATAAAAAAAGATATATTAATTTGAATCTTTAGTTTTTATTAAAATTGTATTACCAATGTCATATAAAGGAATAACATCTATTATTTACACTTTCACAATTTGTTGCACATAAAACGAACCCTGATATATGTATGTATAAAGGATTGTCCGGATCCAAATGATCAGGATGATGAGACGAGTTGATGAAATTTGGATGTCTGTTATGTGCGTTATTTCGCTAAAGTAAAAAGCCAGAAGCCATAATTTTATTTAAATGTGGCCAACAGAGCTGTATGTGACTTGTTAAATTATTTGACAATCCATCACTTTTAGATGGAATGAAATTCATAAAAATATGAACATGAAAATATTGTATCCATAAGTTATAATTATATATAGAAATTTATATTTTTGAGACATGTACATTAGTATACAAATATACAACATATGTAAACCATAAATTGAATAAAAAAATACAGTCCACTGAATGTCAAGTGCTATGATAGGCTATAAAATTCGAATATAAAACTTTGCTAATAAAATTGTTAAAAACATTATTTATCGAAAGAAACACATAAATTACAGTGTACTCGTATACATAAATACATACAAACAAATTTACGATACATATTGAACATTAAAATATGAACTACACACATACACATGTATTACAAATAAAAACAACCGTATATTGTATGAAAATATACAAGATACAAAACATACATACACAAAATTAGCAACTGATAAAATGCGTTAGCTGCACTTAAGTCACACAGGGAACGTAAATATTTATAAAAGACCCATGCATTAGTATTTGAAGTACATCAAAATATGTACTCATATACATATATACGTAGTTCAGAAATTAGATTTAGAAAATGTATAATATGAAGAATATTTTACAAATATGTTTTGTACATTTGATCCTTTGACGCCTAAAAAAAAGGTGAGAAAAATTAATATAAAAGTAAGCCGGAATAACAAAGATTATTCGCATTTATATTCACATAAGCGAAAACCTATTCCGTGGAAACGGAAAAGCAAAAAAAGCATTTGTTGTTTTACGTTTGCGTTAAAAAAACGTCCATATGGCTATAACAACAAGTGGAAAAATATCAAAATTATGGCTAAAAAAAGTTAAGAAGCCGATGAATACATTGCCAAAAAATATTATGAGTATGTTATTCAAATAATGGAAAAATCCATTGAAAATTCAAAAAAATGCGGAAGATTCTTCACCAGTAAGCAGCAGGTGGGTTACTGGATCCATGCAACAAACAAGTCAAATGAAACCACCAGATTCTGCTTTCGATGATAAACTGAAATTTTAAAGTCGAGTACAAAAGCTAAAAACGATATTAGCAAAAATAAAAAAAATGAACTGTATTTTCTCGAAGAGAGAAGATCTTAAAATGAAGCTTCAAATATATTTTGAAAATGTTGAAAAAGCATTTGATAAAGGAAATAATATCCATTTAAAAGTCATAACGAAAAGCAGAATATAATATTTTCCTTAAAAATTAAACAACGACACTCCAACACAAGGAGTGTATTCTAACATAAATCTAAGAAATAAAAATTCAAACATTTTATGGAGACATGAAAAAATAGTCATCAGTTTTTTCACAAGTTTAGTGCATAATTCGAAGCACTTTACTAAAGTAGAAAATATGTTCCGACTGAAGACATTATTTGGTGGAGAAGCTGGTAGATTAATACAACATCTACCAGTTACGGAATTAAATTATATTAAACTATGATTAATTGGTTTGATCATGTATATGAAGGCAAGGGTAATAATAAGAAGAAAAAAAAAAAGAAATACGTGTGGCACTCGGGGAATGCCGCGGTAAAGCTATTGCATAGCATTTTTTTTTTATCAACTTATGCAATTATAATTATTTATTTATTTTTTATGCAGTTCTTTGATATTAATATTTAGTAAACAAACTTTT
This sequence comes from Bactrocera oleae, assembly GCF_042242935.1. Lineage (NCBI taxonomy): Eukaryota > Metazoa > Arthropoda > Insecta > Diptera > Tephritidae > Bactrocera > Bactrocera oleae. The sequence continues at coordinate 29,014,140 of NC_091539.1, read as the reverse complement.
TTCTTTTATTGAATAAATGAGAAGTTTATATTGCTTAAAATATTTTTATTATCTTACAATACATGCAGGATATTCAGGAATATTTTATCATTGAAACCAGGAATAAAGGGATGCCCAACTTATTCCAGTGTTAGAGCAGAGAATGTATATCATATAGAAGGTTCAATTGCAGACCAGCGTGTGAATTGTCAAAACCTAACAAGATTTTAATAGTGGATTTCACCTCAGCTAGCTGGAAGGAGAAATTTTAACAGTGGAGAGTGAACAGAGCTGAGCATTGTATGAAAATTATGCTCAGAGACTTGCTTTGATATTACAGCTGCATGTTAGGCTTTTGGCTTATATAATATTTTTATACGCTTATATGCAAACATATTTATTAATATGAATATCTTTTTGCATAATATACTTTCCTAATAAATATTTTGTATTATAATAATAGAGATTAAATTTATTACAATATACATATATGTATACATGACATTACCCAACAAATATTGCATACACAAACCAACATACATACATATGTATATGCGTACACATGTAAATATGTCACCCGCAAAAACTACAAACATTGTTCTACAAAAACAACAATGTCGGCCAAATAGCCGAAGCCCAATTTTATAGTAAATCACACCACAACAACATTTTCATTCATGAACGCTGGCACACATGCAATAAGTTAAGTCGTTTCATTCATAAAAGCAAACGCCTTACACATCTCCCCGAGCATGCGCTTGCCTACAAGCGTCTTTTCGCTACGATGGAAAAAGCTGAAAATCATAAATTGAACAAATTTCTAATGTACTTCCGAGAAGGGAAAGTGACAACCCCGTAAAACCCAGAATACACAGAAAAAAATGGCAACAATGATTTTGTCGATTTAAAATATTTTAGAATTTTAAAATATTTTTCCGTACCTCACAAAAATTTGCGTCAATATGTATGCATATATGTATATATAAACATACATACATATATAGAACGAAGAAAAGCGGCGACCGTTCGTTATTTTTTATCGGCACAGCTCGGATTTTCTACCAACAACACAATGTTGTGACGCTTTGTCATCGCGTAAACAGTCGTCAATTTTTCAACACATTGACTCTTTGACATAAAAACAAAAACATGAGCTTTGCCATTGGTATTCCGCAGTGGCGGATCTATGGGGGAATAATAATAGTTCGGTAATTTTAAAATATTGAGGAAAAATTTATATAGTTAACAGATCGATTCACAGAGTCCGCTACTATCATAAAATCAGAACATATTAAAAATATGTTGGAAGGAAATAATTCCCTCCAGCAAGAAATTCTGTATCTGTCACTGACAACGGAGATTTCCTATGAAATAATGGGTGTACATATTTTCATACATATGTTGCATGTAGACAAATAATGGGTACTTTCATTATTGTTTATATGCACATATAATTATACATATACATATATACGTATAAGAATATTTAGGACCGCTTGGTTTTTTCTTATCGGGTTATGTCAAGCAAGAGGTGTACAAAATCAAACCCAGAAATCTGACTGAACTGAAGCAGCCCATTAAATAGATATTTGAAGCAATCCCGACTTCAACCTTCAGCCCGCATTAATTTTCTAATAGGTGTCGCATATGCGTGGCTGGGCATGGAGGAATAATTAATTGTATAAAATAAAATAAAGTTTTCTATACAATACAAAACAAGGAAAAACGTTAACTACGGTTGCATCGAAGCTATAATACCCTTCATAGGTACAAAGGTTCCTTACAATAACTTGATTCAGATCTAATTTCGTGAATCGGCAATAAAAAATAAAAATTTTTTCCAAGCAAGCACTTTACTCCGATCGTTCAGTTTATATGATAGCTGTATGACATAGCGATCCGATCTAAACAATTTTTTCGGAGATTATATTTTTGCCTTAGAAAATAACTCATGTCAAATTTCGTCAAGATACCTCGTCAAATGAAAAAGTTTTCCATGCAAGCACTTTCCCCGATCGTTCAGTTTGTATAGTAGCTACATGCTATAGTCATCCGATCAATACAATTTCACTATATGCTATCGTCCGATATCGACAAATGAGCAGCTTATTGGTGAGAAAAGGCCAGGTGCAAAATTTCAGATCGATAGCTTAAAAACTGAGGGACTAGTTTGCATATATACAGACGGACGGACGGACAGACGGAGATGGCTAAATCAACTCAGCTCATCATGCTGATCATTTATATATATTGTAACGGATTTCTTGATAAATCGTCTAACTATAACTCGCTCTTGAGCTCGATCACTGGATGGTTAAATTAAAGTCCCAATTTAATGCTTATTATACACTTATCTTTATTTCCAATTCCAGCAACTTAACACTTATTGCTCGCTATTCGAACTTACAACTTATTGCTTATAGCTTAATTGCTCTTTACACGGCAACACTCTAATTAGAACTGTCTCGGCTGCACAATCCGGCAGCCCTTATATAGTAAATTTTTAACAAAAGTTCGCTACTAGAACATTCTGGCAACTACGAATTCGCTGTCTAGTTGCTTCTGGCAGTTTATCGTCAATTCTGATTTGTTCTGGTACTCGTGTTCGCCACAATATATTTTATTGGGTCACCGACGTTTCCTTCTGGGTGTTACAAACTTCATGGCAAACTTAATATACCCTGTTCAGGGTATAAAAATTTATGTAATGCATTGATTAATTATTTTTGTAGCATGATTCGTGAGCCGCCCTGTATATGCAGAATATCTTAAAATTATATGCAAAGTTGTTTGCGCATTCTAAATATACAAATCTGTAAGCGTACATTTCTTAACATTGATTTTAGCTTTTTCATTTAACACTAAAAATGCTCAATTCTGTTATTTTGCGCTCCGCAGGGGTAAACTCCGGTTATAATTTGTTTGTGGTGAAATCCTTTTAAGTTGGCAAGTAACCCTCCGTCAAGCGGACCATTTTAACAATCGGCACACCATGAACCTTCTCTATGATATACGTTTTCTGGTTAAGGCAGTAAATGGCAAAGTACGTGGCAATGCGAGCTCTAATCGATCAAGGATTCCAAAAAATCAGAATTTCCGAAGAAGCAGCTCAAATACTTCATTTACCAAAAATACCTACAGGGCTTAGGAAATACTACAGTGGGAGTATCCAAATTCAAAATAGAAATTAAAAAAAGAACCGAGATTCCTAAGCGGCACAAAGTACAATGTGGATGCACTAATTTTGCCAAAATTAGCGAGTGTACAACCAGATAAAACGTTTAAATTGGTTATAGAACAATGCCAAACCTATATCTTAGCTGCACGCAATTTTTATAAATCGGATCGAATCGACGTCGTTATTGGAGGTGATGTATATGCTGACATACTAGAAGAAGGCATATTTAAGAAGGATGAAAGACTAAGTCAAGCCACAAAATGGGGCTGGATATTGTCGGGAATTTTATAACAACCGAGAAAATACCATAAAATTTTAGCGGCGGTACTGCAATATATGAGAAATTAGGGAATAGAAGTTAGTTTAACATATACTGAGAGATAACATATACATAAGATGATGATGAATGCCTGAAAATATTTGATAAAACAATAGTGAAATATAAAAATAATCGATTTGCCGTCAGTCTGCCTTTTAAAAAAGATAGAGAATTGGCCGACTCTCGCAAAGAAGGAATGGCGAATTTTCTTAATATTGAAAAAAGCAAGTGAAAATAAGTGCGGAAAATGCTATTATGTAGCAAATAGCCAATCAGTGATTCGAGAAAGTAGAGTAGAGACTTGTCCAATAGCACGAAGTAGGGGTAGAATTAGGCCACTGGGACTACTAATGGATACCCACTTCCCAGGTAGCTGTGAAAGTCATACTGTTGAATATACTCAAGACAGTGGAGCAGAAATAGACTCCACTCTTGTAATACTAGTATTAGAAAGCAATCGTACGCTGGGCAATAAATAGATTCAAGCCTTTCAAGTCGCCGGGACTAGACGGTCTATTCCTGTGTCAGTTTCAGCAGTCGCAGAATCGTTGGGCTGTATCGACTAAACTTTAATGCTGGTAGGATAGAGCTAGTATTGTTCACCAGAAAACATAAACTCCAGTAGTTACGGCGCCTGTATTAAATGGTAGCAGACAAACAATTGGAGATAAGGCAAGCTACTTAGGACTAACCTTAGACAGAAAGCTTTCATGGTAACAAAACTTGGATACTAGGGTGAAGATAGCAGCTACGGTACATCTGTAAAAGGATGGTGGGCCCTAAATGGGGGCTAACGCCTCGGAAAGCTTATTAGCTCTACACAGCAGTTGTCAGACCAATAATGACATGAGGTATATTGGTATGGTGTCCAATAATGGAAAAGAAATACGCGGTGAGGCTTATGGAAAGTATACAAAGAGCAGCCAGTATATGCATTAGTGGAGCTCTTAGAACAATGCCAAGCCAGGCACGAAACATCATTCTACATTTTTTGCCAACAGACCTGTTCTGTAAGCAAGTGGAAGCAAAGTCAGCTCTCAGACTAAGAGTATCCTCCCAATTAGTTGCCTGCAACAAGAGGATTCTAGAATAATTATTTTATTCCCGTTTCTACCAAAAACCGCGGATTTCCGTAATCCAATAGAATTGAAGCTAAATTCGGTTCACAATATTGCCTTCACCACCAGAAAGGAGTGGGAAAGGGACGGGGTAGATAGGAATGCAGGAATTAGCATCAACACGGATGGATCCAAACTAGATAATCGAGTGGGAGGTGGTGTCTTTTCCGCAACTTTAGACACCAAAATCGCATTCCGGTTACCAGACCACTGCAGTGTTTTCCAGGCGGAGATCACAGCAATCAAAAAAAGCCTTGTGGTATTGACAAAAAGTGTGCTCACAACAAGGAGCATATATAATATATACGTACCTATATACGGATAGCCAAGCGGCCTTGAAATCACTCAAGTCTCCTATGGCCTCATTAAAGATACTGAAAGAATGTCTAGATCTGTTAGAGGATCTAACATCCTACTTAATATACTTAATATAAACCTGCAATGGGTTCCAGGGCATAGTGATATCCCTGGTAACTCCGAAGCAGATGAACTAGCCAGAAAAGGTACCACTTTACAATTAACCCCTGAAAAAGAGAGAATTTGTATGCCTCTGATAACTTGCAAACACGTAATCAGCGAACATGCTATAAATCTAGCTGAGTCTCGGTGGAGATAATCAAACTCGCTCAACTAGTAGGCTAACTAGTAAGTAGCGAGAGTCGCACAAACCGACTATTAAAATTCAAAAGGAATGACATAAGAGCTCTGATAGGAGTAATAACAGGCCACTGTCTAATTGGTAGACATGCCAGCAGGCTAGGTGTACCTTACAACGACTATTGTAGAAGCTGTCAGGAAGTAGAAGAAGAGGAGACTGTAAAACATTTTATATGCGAAAGTAAAACTCTATACAGTAAAAGAATCGCAACTAGCGGTCGATGGTTCCTTGACGACGTATTGGAAGTTGCTAATATAAAACTATTTGTACTGATGAGCTTCATCAGAAGCACAGGTTGGTTCAGAGAGGAGACGATAGAATGAGGGAACATTAGTCCCGGTGGTATCACAATGGGCCTCCTATAGGCCTAGGTGTGTCGTTAGATAGCCACTCTACCTACCTACCCACCTATAATTTAGCTCGAGCTCGTATATTTTCAAGGCTGTATCACCAAAACTATTACTCGGATCAACTTGAGCATTTAGTGCAATATTCTAGAGATGTTATAAGAATTAAATAAGCCAATCAAAAATATCGACTTTATGAAGCCGTGAAACCCATGTACCCCCGTAAGTTACCTCACAGATTTTTATAATATATTATATATGGTATAAAGTCAACTGGTTGTTTGAAAATCCTTATATTAGGTATATACGAACTAGGAGAAATTTTAATCAGATTTGATTAATTTTAGGCACAACGACACACTGTTTGTGAATCTCGCATAATGACTGGTGTTGAAAGTTTTGCCTTCACGACATACTATTATCAGAAAGAGTTTCATATTAATAGATATATTATATAATATTATGTATGCCTATGGGATACTACTACTACTTCCTCTAGTAGTATTTACCCGTGTTTGCACATTTTTGCCAAATTTTGATACAAACATATATTATTATCAGGAAAAGGCGTTGATTCCGAGGAATTTGAGAATTGAATTTTCCGAATTTTAGTAATTATTGAAAAGAAATTTTAAAAAGCAACAATACTTGTATGTGCTGTTTATTTCACAGATTTTTATATCATGTTTTGATGATGGATTTCGTCTCAGCAGGGTATCTCTTAGAGTACCACATTGCTAACGTAGAACTTTCTGCACCATTTGAGCAGCTTAATGCGTGTAACTTGTTCAAAAGTTTTGAATTTATTATTGGTTTTACTGTTTTGTGTAACACGTGGTTATTTTGTTTTTCACACTGACTGTGTGGATAACTAATTTTTAATAAAATTGTATCAAATATAAAAGTAATGATTTCAAAAATTATAACCGCAAACTGTTGAAACCACTATTAAACGTTACACATATTACCTACTTATTTAAGCAGTAGGAGCGCATTATCTTTCTGCATCATAAACTGCTAGAAAGAAGTGCTTCCACAAAGTTTGGAAGTTATAGTTTTGGAAGCTTGTGAGATGTTTACTAGCCCGTTAATGGGCGCGTTATTATCTAGTTTTCAAAAGTTTTAGCAACGCATATTTCATTTCTTTTTGCTAAATGTGAGTTTTCTTGCTTAATAGGCTACATACTTGTAGTTTATATACGGACAGGTACCATAAACAACGCAAGCTTTTTCAGTCACTACTAACTTAAATTGTAGGCGTGATTGTGTTTCGATTTCGCTTATTTTAACACTGCAACTTAGAAATGTCGTTTACAACGGACGGACAGACAGTCACCCCGATTCCAATTCATCTTGTCATTCTGATCATATATATATAAATAGGTATATATGGGTCATTCCATGTCAAATCGACAAATAGTTGGACGCGACCCCCACCGAATCGAATGAATCTTTAGATATGTTAGTATAATATAAAAAGTTTTGAAGCCAAAATTTTCCCGCGATGGTTACTTTTTACGATTTTCCATTTTACGATGAAAAATGGATTTATTTTAAGAATCATAAATGGAGGAAATCTTGAGTTAATCCGGGATAACCATCAACATCGACTGCAAAAACTGTGTTTGGTGGGATCAGAAGGATGTGGTATATCATGAGCTTCTAAAACCTAGTGAAACTGTTAATACTAATTGCTACAGACAACAAATGATCAATTTGAACCATGCATTGATCGAAAAACGACCGGGATAGGCCAGAAGACACGGTAAAGTAACTTTGTTACACGACAATGCACCTTCACAAAAAGCAAAATCGGTTCAAAATACAATTGAAGCACTTGGCTTTGAGCTGCTACCCCACCCGTCATATTCACCAGACTTGGTCCCTTCCGATTACCATTTGTTTTAAACGATGAGACTCGCATTGGCTGAACACTATTCTCGTACGACAGAAGTCGAAAATTGGGTGTCTGATTGCTTTGCTTCAAAAGACGAACATTTCTATTGGCATGTTATCCACAAATTGCCAGAAAGGTGGTCAAAATGCGTAAAAAGCAATAGTTAATACTTTGAATGATGTTTTTTACTTTCCCATTCAAAATAAGTATTTCATTTTCACAAAAAAACGCTAATTTTATACCGGTACACCCATATAACTCTAAATCTATCTCGTTTAGTTTTATATGATACAAACAAATGTTAGGTGACAAAACTATTGTAATCTGTAGCCGCATGTTGCGAGAGTATAAAAATGTTGCGTAAAAATTCAACCTTCATTATACGACGAAACCGTGAATGGATTACAATTAAATGTAGTATCTTATTACTTACTTTATATGTAGGGCATATATTCAATTTATTTTTTACTACACATATTTCGCTTCGTGCTGCGCTATTTATATTAAAATCTACCACAAATGAGATATTGGTGGTATAAACTCAACCAAAGAAGTTAAATTTAACATAATGTTATATGAGAAAAAACTCAACCGAGGGATCGGACTAAATAACATTATCTTTAAGAAACTCTATCTAGTTAATTTCATTAAAATATTATACATTTTGACCAATATAAACGGTTTAACGTCAGTTGAAGGCCTGAGCTGATTATGCTGATTATTGCCATTACTTAGGTATACTTGAGAGCATGTTTCTATTAAATTTTATGGGGTGGACCGATTTTATTCAGTATGTCCAATACTATAGTTTAATGCAAAATCGGGGTGTAATGGGGTCATGCTTCTGGATATGCAGATGCAGTCGTAGGGCTATACTCAATTTCTACTCTTGCTTCCTTCTGTAAGATGCGGTAACCAACTCGTGTGGAGCTTGGGGTCATGGCTGAATGAGAGGAATTTTCGGCTTTGACGTATTCGGTTTAAAGTCCATGTGACATTTACTACAGTGGCCTTATAAAGGAGCTGAAATTCGGTGTGGTATTCGTGGCGGGAGAAAGACTTAGTTTTCGGCATTCATTTCGGTGGATGAGCGTCTAGCCACAATCCCCATCGAAGCAAAATTTTTCAACATAACATTGATTTGCGCCCACGCCCGAACAATATGACCAAAGATGCTTTTTATATGCGTTTTGAGCGCGCTTATGATAACTGCTCCCGCTACGATGCCAAAATTGCCATTGCCGATTTTTAAGCCAGGGTGGGCAAAGAAGGTATCTTTGGCATAACCGTTGGAAAATTCAGCCTCCATTGCGAAACTTCTCCAAATGGGCTGAAGCTGATCGACTTCACCGGGACTCGAAATATGGTTGTCTGTAGTACTAGATTCCATCACAAGAAAATTCATTAAGCCTAGTAGCTGTTTCCGGATCGAAAAGTTCACATACACATCGATCATGTCGTGATAGATAGACGACATGTCTCCAGTGTTTTTGACGTGCGTACGCTCCGAGAACCTAACATCGACTCGAACCACTATCTTGTTGTAGCAAAGAAACGTTCCACTGAGCAGCAAAGTATGCCTGTCAACAAACACAAGGAAGGTTCAATGTCAAGACGCTACAATCACAATCGACAGCTAAACGGTTTTCTACTCGACTTGCACTCCTGCTCTCTGAGAGCACTCATCAGCAACTCGGTATAAGAGAACTGTGGGAAGGTTTTCAAGCTCTTTACGTACAACTGCAAGCGAAACCATTGCTGAACGGCAGTGAAAGTGTGACATCTGGAGATGGCAAACCCGATTCGTTAGTCGATGACTATAGAATAGATGCTCCATTGCCCGTCTATGAAGAGCTTCGAATAGCAATTACCCGACTGAAGAACAACAAAGCGACAGGGGCCGTTGGATCAGCTTCTTTGTAGGATATGGTCGGATGAAAGCATGGCCGATGATTGGAACCTAAGTGTGCTCTGCCCTATCCACAAAAAGGGGGACCCCACAATCTGCACTAATTACCGTGGGATATGCTTCCTTAATATCGCATGTAAGGTCCTATCAAGCGTAGTATGATAAAGACTGAAGCTCACCATGAACAAACAGATTGTACCTTATCAGTGTGGCTTTAAACCTGGAAACTCTACTATCGACCAGCTTTTCATCATGCGCTAAATATCTAAATAGACCAGTGGAAAAAAGAGCGACGCATACCACCTCTTTGTCGATTTTAAAGCCGCCTGCGACAGCACGAACAGGGGCTGCCTTAATGTCTTGAAATCCAACGCAGAATCACTATTGCTAACAGGTGCTACTTTGGACTTAGTAGGCAATTGAAAAGTAAAGTCCTCTCTCGACGAACAAAGACCAAACTGTACAAGTTTCTCATCACTCCCGTCCTGCTATATTGAGGAGGCATGGACAATGACAACATCTGATGAGTGTTCGAGATATTTTGTGTTTCAGTAACAGCGAGTACCATATCGATGGAACGATGAGCTGTACATCATTGACATAGTTCTGCAAATCAAGAGACAGCGGCTAAGTTGGCTAGGTCATGTTGTCCGGATAGATGAGAACACTTTAGGTATGAAAGTATTCGATTCAGTACCCGCCGGTAGAAGCAGAGGAAGACTTCCACCCCGTTGGATCAGGTTGAGAAGAAAGAATATCTAATACGAAAGTTAATTTTATTATATTTAAAATTAATACCTCACAAATTGACTCATATATATGGTATAAACCAGTCAGTATGAAATTCTTATATACATACGTTATATCGGTGCAAGGGAAAACATTCACCTGAATTTATCCATTTTAGACACAATGTCACATTTTTATTAGAAAGAAAAACTATCTGATTTTAATAACATACCTCAAAAATTGACCGATATTTTCGGCAAATAGTCAATAATAGTTACCGGGTTCCACATATTAGGTATATGGGTTCTTGAAAAGTTATGTTCCGATTTGAACAATTTTTATGATACTATTTGTGGAAAGTTTAACTCCGATATCTTTATTAGTGCTTGATTTGTATATTGCAAAGTGAAAGGAGGCGTGGTTGTAGTCCGATTACCTACGCCCATTATCCAATTTTTATAGTGCCTCCTGAAAATCCTTTCGTACTATCTCGAGTGTAAAATTTATTGTTTTATCACGCTTTTAGTAGTTTTCAATATAATCGTTATAAGGGTAGGGGGCGCCAACTCGTCTCATCCTGATCATACATAACTCTATATACATGTATCTCGATAAATTTTAGATGTTTCAAACAACCGTTAGGTGAACAAAACTATTCTACTTTGTAGCAGCATGTTGCGAAAGCATAAAAATAATAATATAATAATAATAACCCAACGATTACCCTCCTCCCGCCCAACCGACGCGAGGGGCCCAATCCGCATACGTGCGGAATTAGCCGAGTCAGAAAAGGCAAGAGAGTTTTTTAAGTGTTGAGATCTAAAACTGCTCAGCTACAGAAAGAAAAATTTCAACAGCTAAGATCTAAAGTTACAATAAAATAAATTGTTACATTTTCATTTATTAAGAGAAAACAATAAAGTCTTTTTAATTTTAAAAAGTGAGTCAGATAAGTCAAATGTGCTGGAATGAGAATTAAAATCATGACATATACGGCGGAATGGCTCGTTTAGTTCAAAATTTGATCTACAGGATTTTACAGTAAAGGTCTAAACTGCCTCGAAAGGCGAACCGGGATATTAAATTTAATTTCAGACAGGAGAACTGCAAAACAGTTCCATTCAAAAGTTTCACTAAGAATATTATGCCAAGCATTTCCCTACGACTAGAAAGTGTAGGTAGATTAATAAGTTTTAAACGACTAGTGTATGGAGGTAGACTTACCCTAGCATCCCATCGGAAATGCGCTAAGGCGAAAAGTAAAAATTGTTTTTGAACCGACTCTAACTTGTCAGAATGGATTTGGTAGCTAGGGTTTCATACCACAGAGCCATATTCCAATATAGGTCTAACCAAAGTTGTATAAAGTGTTTTAGTAATATACGGATCTCTAAATTCTTTAGACCAACGTTTAACAAAACTGAGGACAGCTTTTGCTTTCAAGACCATGGTATCAATATGAAGACTGAAATTAAGCTTATGGTCAATATTAACTCCCAAATCAACATAGTTAAAAACTTGCTCTAGAATATGGTGTTTTATTACACACACAGATTTTCGGGAAAAGCACATCGTCTTACATTTATTGAGATTCAATGGCAAATCATTTCTATCACACCATGCAACCAAATTGTTTAAGTCTGTTTGCAACAGACACCTTTCCTCAGTTGAAGTGTATGATTTAAAAAGCTTTACGTCGTCAGCGTATAATAAAATTTTTGAGAATTCTATTACTGAAGAGATATCGTTAATAAACAACAAGAACAGAATCGGGCCAAGATGACTACCTTGCGGAACACTTGAAGAAACATTAATTGTATCTGAAGGTGTATCCTCAAATATCACTCGTTGTGTTCTATTATAAAGATAGGAAGATACCCATTGAAGGAATCTTGGCTGAAAGCCCAGCAGATCAAGATTATGTATAAGAATCGAGATATTTTCTTTATCGAAAGCTTTGCTAAAGTCTGTGTATATAACATCCGTATGCTTATGTTCCCTAAAACCCAATGATACATGGTTTACAAATTCAAGTAAGTTTGTTATAGTCGAATTCCCTTTACGAAATCCATGCTGAGATGAGGAAATTAATGGAGAAATCGAAAAGGTTATATGGTCAGTGATGATAGCTTCAAAAAGTTTAGGTATAACTGATAGTTTTGCGATACCTCTATAGTTTTCAATGTTGGATCTAAATCCACTTTTATGCAAAGGGATTATAAATGACTGTTTCCATATTGTAGGAAATATACCGTGTTTAAGAGAGGAATTAAATATCTTTGTCAAAGGCAGGTAAATATATTTGGCACTATTTTTTAGGAAGCATGAGGGTATCATGTCTGGGCCATAACTAAAAGATGGTTTTAACTTATTTAAATTAAATAGGACGTATCATGTCTGCGCCATAACTAAAAGATGGTTTTAACTTATTTAAATTAAATAGGACGTCTTCTTCAGAAATAATTGGAGCGTTAATTAAAGTATTCGAACACAGCACTTGCTGATAACAAAAAGTTTTGGAAGAATTATTACAGTAGTTTGACTTGAAAAATTCTGCAAACATATTGGATATAATATCATTGTCACTTGAAAGGATAGATTTGTATTTCATTGCGGACGGAAATTTGGAAATCCTGCGTTTGGAGTTGACGAAATCATAAAACGATTTTGGATTACTTACAATATTTTTTTTTACTTTATTTAAGTAATTATTATAACATTTTTTGTTTAGGTCAAAATATTGTCGACGCAATAGAGAATATTTAGAATAGTCGACAAGTGAACCGGTTTTTTTAAAATGTTTAAAGGCTCGAGTTTTTCTGTTTTTCAATTTATATAACTCTTTCGAAAACCACGGACTTATACTTTTGCTTTTATTAACAATTACTATTGGAACATACTTTTCAAATAATTTCATAATAATGTTTTTAAAATGACAGACAGTCAATTCAATGTCACCATTATAATTAGGCCATGTTATTGTAGAAAGTTCTGTATTTAACTTTTTAAAATTAGCTTTTGCAAAGTTAAACCGAGTACAGAAGCACGAAGTTTGATGATTATTATCCCGTACAATGCCTGAGATTTCGACAGATATTTCCAAAGGATTACTCTGAATAACGGAACACTTTGCAGAGGTATCAACGTATACTAAATCTAAGCATTTACCAAATTTATTCGGAATCAAATTAATTTGGTTCAGACCCAACTCGGACATTTTTTCGAAAAACTCATTAAAACATGACCGATTGCAAATCGGCACGATATAGTCATCGAAAGGTTTCCACGAAGCACACGGTAAATTGAAATGAACTAATACAATTATTGAATCTGCATTATTTGCCATCGAGGTAGCACTATTTATTAAAGAAGCATGCTGCATGTATACAGATAAGTCCGAATGGGGTGGTATATAAGATAGGGTTAAATAAATAAAGCAACTATTAACGTATACACTAATACAGTGTTTTTCAATCTTTTTGATTTCGCGACCCCTTTACAGGTTGAAATATTCTGGCGACCCCCTTCTGTCATAGTAAGTCAAAGAAATAATTTTATTTTAATTAAAAGACTACATACGTTAGGTAATAAGTTTTTCCTATTTTGGCAAATTTATCTATTATTCGCGCGGGTCATACTGCATCGGCGACGGCGACGTTGCCACACCGCAAGACATGATTGTCGTTGCCGTAACAGCAAGCGTCCTGCGCGCGCCACCCGCAATGTTCTTTTGTTTCAACTCTCATCACTCAGTTAAGCGTAGTCGTCCATGAGTTCATAAAAATATAAAATGGATAAATTTCTCAAAAGATCGCAGCCTTCAACATCTGGTACGAGTATCAATAGCGGTGGTGGTGAATCGAATCCGAAAAAAAATATACATTATGATGACAGTTATTTGAAATACGGGTTCACAGTCGTAAATAATAAACATCAATGTGTAATATGCGGCTATATTTTATTACGTGAGAGTATGAAACCGTCAAAGCGTATGCGGCATCTCACAACCAAGCATCAAAAAGAAGCTGATAAGCCGTTGGATTTCTTTGAACAAAAGTTGAAAGCTCTTAGTCAGCAGCAAAATACTATAATTCAGGTAAGTAAGAGAATAATGAAAAAAGCGTGGGGTGCACTATAAATCAGTTCTTAAAAAGCGCCCCACCCTTTTTTCACAATAGTAGTTTTGTTCACCTAACGGTTGTTTGTATCACCTAAACTAACTACTAATCGAGTTAGATATAGGGTTATATATTATATATATAATCATCAGATCAGGATGAAGAGACGAGTTGAAATCCGGGTGACTATCTGTCCGTCCGTCCGTGCAAGCTGTAACTTGGGTAAAAATTGAGATATCTTTATGAAACTTGGTAGACATGTTTCTTGGTACCGTGAGACGGTTGGTATTGCAGATGGGCGTAATCGGACCACTGCCACGCCCACAAAACGCCATTAATCAAAAACAAATAAATTACCATAACTAAGCTCCGCAATAAGATACAAGACTGTTATTTGGTACACAGGATCACATTAGGGAGGGACATCTGCAGTTCAAATATTTTTTTTAAAATGGGCGTGGTCCCGCCTGTAATAGGTTTAATGTGCATATCTCCTAAACCGCTAATGCTATTATAACAAAATTCACTGGAAGCAAATGTTTTTAGCACTTCTATTGATGGTGTGAAAATAGTTGAAATCGGGTGGCAACTCCGCCCATTCCCCATATAACGGTACTGTTTAAAACTACTAAAAGCGTGATAAATCAAGCACTAAACACGCCAGAGACATTAAATTTTATCTCTGGAATGGTATGAGATGACTTTATAGGAACCGCGTTCAAAATTAGGCAGTGGGCGTGGCACAGCCCACTTTTAGGGGAAAACCCATATCTTGCGATGTGCTTAACCGATTTCAACCAAGTTCGGTGCATGACGTTCTTTTCATATTTCTATGTTATAGTGCGAAAATGGGCGAAATCGGACTACAACCACGCCTATTTCCCATATAACACCATTTTCAATTCCATCTGATTCTTTCACTTTCCACTATGCAAATCAGGCAACAATTATTATATCGGGATAAAACTTTGCGTGAATGATGCGATTAAAGTATGCCACCTTGTGGCCAAAAATTGTCTAAATCGAACCAAAACTGTTCAAGCCCCTAAGTACTAAATATGTGGACCCCAGTGCCTATAGTTGACCTTCTACCGAAAATATCAGCCAATCCACAAAGAAATCTCAAACGAGTATACCATTTGACTTTGCGAGAATATAAAATGTTTGGTTACATCCGAACTTAGCCCTTCCTTACTTGTTTTATACTATATTTTTACTGTTGGAGTTTATTTCTTTGTTATTTGTATACAACTTTTGATTATACTTAATTTCGGTGTGCAAAGGTTCCGCGTCCTTCATTTTTATTGACTGTTCACTTGTATATTGTTTGGTTTATTTTCAGGCATAAAAATTGTGAATTCTATCAAAGGTAAAGCTTTGCAAACCCGGCTATTCAGAATCGTTTGTGAAGATATGGGCTCGCTTCATCAAAATCTCCTTTATCACACAGAGATCAGGTGGCTATCCAAAGGATAGGATAAAGATGCAAAATCAGAATATGCTTACCGTTTTTCTGACCCTATTTGGCTCTTGAAATTAGCATTTTTGGCAGATCTTTTCAGCCACCTAAACAATTTGAACAAGAACCTTCAAGGAAGAGGAGAAAAGATTTTAACAGCTAAAGATAAAGTAAAAGCATTTCACGCAAAACTTCGTTTGTGGTCGACCTCTCTGCAAAACAAAATGTTTGAGTCTTTTCCGTGTGCTCAGAAGATTGTTGAAGATAATGCATCAGACCAAAGTTTTGCAGTATCGGCTCATATTCCTTGCATGTTACAAAGCTTGAATAATTTACAAGATAAACTTTTGACATACTTTCCAGACTTGCACTCTGAAGCTGACAATGGGTGTAGATGGATTTTAAGCCCTTTTTTGGACAAATCAATAAATCTGGCTGATGTCAACACAAAAATGAAAGAATGTCTTCTAGAATTAGCTACTGATGGCATGCTTAAAATGGAATTATATTCGCAAATTGTCGACGTATTTTGGATGAAAATAAAACACGAATATCCAGAGCTGGCAAGGGAAGCTCTTAAATTATTAGTGCCATTCGCCACTTCATACTGACATTTTCTTCAATGGTAGACATTAAAACTAAAAAGAGAAATAGATTGCAATTAGAAAATGATTAAATTATTAATGTTTCAAAAATAACACCACAATTTGATAAATTTATGAAAAATAAACAAGCATATCCTTCTCATTAAAATTGTGTTTTTGTTGTGTAAGAACCTCGACTTTTTCTTTCAGCTGGCGACCCCCCGAGTAAGGCTTTGCGACCTCCTTAGCGACCCACAGATTGAAAAACACTGCTCTAATACATTTAAATTCAAATGAGTCGGTCCCTGGAACAAGAATATTTTCAGATGATCAGAGGAATGCACGGCAAATAGAACACCTCCACCGATTCTGATCAGTCGATCACATCTAAAAATTTGAAATTCGCTGTTTAAAATCTCATTATCAAAAATGTGAGGTTTTAACCAAGTTTCTGTAAATCCAATTATATGAAAATTAAAATTGGAACTGTTCAAATATAAGTCAGTTAATTTTGTATTAAGACCTCTAACATTTTGATAATAAATGCTTAGCGAATTTCTACCAATCAGCTTTTTATATCGGTGGTTGCTTTTGGTAATTTAACAATGTTTTCCTCAGTTTGACTTCTAAGTTTAGGTTTAAATTCGCGTACAAAAGCCCCAGGTGGCCAGAATGAACTATCTAAGATCTTTTTGAATGTTTCAAGAGATACGTCTATTTGAAACGATGATATACTTCTATCATAATTGAAGTTGAATTTACGTATACTGATATCATCTATTTTTAAACGTGACGAAATGTAAGATATAATGTCCTCCGCCAAGGTATCTTTGGCAAGTCTCGAAATAAATATAGACTTTTTAGGTGGAATAACTATCAAATTATTAACTGATGCTACTAAGTTAATAGGGGGAGCCTCTGGAATTGTGAGACACTTATTACTATTAGATAGAGCTTTTGGGGAATTGAGCTCTTTGGAAGTTGACGGCTTATCACCTTGAGGGCAAGGAGAAGAGAGATTTATTAGGTCATTGGGAGGAGACGTTCTTTTCTGAACAGAAGAACTAAGTGTTACTTCATCGGAAGGACGTTTACGCTTAGGAGCAGGTTTAGAGGATTCGTGAGAATCATTCAGGCACTTAAAAGATTTGAACAATTTTTCAAAGTGCCTAAATTTTTCAGTGAGCGTTATAAGATCACGACCGATTTCGTTAAAGCCATTGCGTGTCTCCCTATAAACTTTAAATAGATCGATTTCAATAGATCTACAATTTAAACAGGACCAACGCAACCCCTTACAGTCGAGAATAGGATCTAAGATTCTGCCAGTCAGTCCAGCACATTTACACGGTAAAAAAATCAATTAAACTTCAGGAATTTTTTAAAATAAAAACACAAATGTATACAGCCAAAAATTTACAGCTTAAGAGCTTGAAGTGTTGCCAACGAATTGATAATAATACAGTAATTATGCTGAAATTAATTGCCGTTTCAATGTGAAGTTTTCTACCACATTTCTTTGGTTTCTAGTGCTACAAATAACAATTACCAGAACAACAATTCTTCTTACAAAATCGATGTGCTCAAGGTTCAGTAATCACTAATTAGTTGTTACCTTGTCAATTATGACTTTTCCAATTACGCAATTATTCATTAAATGATAAAGCGTAATCCTCTCCTCTCGTAATCAATTATCTTATTTAATTATTAAAAGGATACTCAAATAATTTAAATAAATAATGCAAGGAAATAATGAAAAGATACAAAGCGAAGAAATAAAGCAAATAAATTAGCCGAAGGTCGCTGTGAATGATTTAATAAGTATATGCAAATATCTTTTATTTCTTTCGAAATCGTTTACGAGCACAATTAACTAAATACATAAGCAAATCTTTCTGGCCATTAATTAAATGTTAGCTTCGAAATGATGAGTGGTGGTTGATAGGAAAGAGTCTGCTTTCAGTCAACTAATAAAATTGTGTATCATTTTGAAACACAATAAGATAGGTTACATATGTGTGGTTTTCTCGTGTGATTTGACAACGTCTCTTTGTACGAAAATGCTTTGGGCCAATTAATTTTTGATGTCCCCACTAAACCATTTGGCCTGATATTTGTTTTACAAGAGCCAAATTTACGTTTGCAGTAATGACTTCTGTTCGAAGTTCCTTCTTTTGCTTATGATCATTAAAATTGCTTATTCTTAAATCAAAAGCCAGCAGGAAAATGTGAACATAACTTGACTTTATATTAAAATGATTAGATTGTCAATTAAAAGGTTTTCTTGTAGAATTAGTTGACTCGATGCGAGTACGTTTCATATTACAAATACTTTTTATTAATCTCAGTAAAACTGAAAATGAGATTTACATTACATAAGACCCTTGTAGTGAAGTTTCAGTCTTTGACTCAAAAAACTGATCCAATATATTTTTACAAATTCATTAACAACTTTAGAACTGTCATATTATAATACAAAATATTTTACTTTGTAAAAAAATTTGAATGAATATTTTCATAATGACATTCCGTTAAAATTTTTACGCGGGTAAAATTATGCATCAAATGTACTGTAATCATATAGTCACAATGGCGTATGAGCAATATATTGTAGAATGTATTATATAAATCACTTCTACAATAGAATTCATACCGAACATATTAATCTGGTAATTCGTTAGTTCATACTTCGTTTAAAAACTTTACTGTGAACATACTTTTTGCTCTATCTCAGTCGTGTGGTAGATTTTGTTATTCAGTTGATTCAATTTTATTAAATACTAGCTGATACCCGCGACTTCGTCTGCGTTGTTGCAAATCCTTGAATAATCTCTCCAAAATTCGTGACATTCATATTTAGTCCGTGTCAATTTCAATACAAATGATGCATAATCGTTCGTAAAACTATTACCTATAGCTGAAACCCGCGACTTTGTCCGAATTAGAACTATCCAATTTTTATGAATAAGTTATGATTTAATAGTTTAAATGAACAATTAACGATATGTACTACCTTGTAATAATAAAGAAAAATTCTATGTGTATTCATCAATGGTACGCATTTTGTTTTTTATTATGAATAAATTAAACAATTAAGTATAAGTTAAAACGTGTTTTTTAGAGATACGTATTACACAACTTAAATAATCTATACAATTTACAAAATAAAATATAAATTTTTTCACTTTCAATTAAATCTATATGCTATTTAAATAAAAACATAAAAACAATAAAAATAAAAACAAATAGATAGGATATATATATTTATAAACTTATAAAAACTTCAAAAATGATTATAATAAACTTATTATAATGCCTTCTTATAAACAATATTAGGTGTACAGTTATCATTTGTTAACATAACAATATTTGAGGCTTCGCTTACACGTGAACATGCAACATATAATTGTCCATGACTAAAGCATCCTTGACTCAAATCAATACCAGTTTTCTTTAAAGTTAGACCTTGCGATTTATTAATTGTCATTGCAAAGCTAACATTAATTGGAAATTGTAATCTTTTGAATTGAAATGGATAATTTGATGGATGATAGGTATTCTAGGTGTAAATACTGTTTCGCCTTTACCATAACCAGTCATAACTACTGCTTCGATGATATTTTTTTGTAGAGAAATTACTCGTAATCTCGTTCCATTGCAGAGTTTTGGTGGATTTAAATTTCGCAGTAGCATAATAGGAATACCAATTTTCAAATCTATTTGATGTTGTAGAAGACCAGGTGCGTTTATGCTATTTAAAAATTCTACCGGGTAATGCAGGGCTTGTTCTGATTGACATATTGTGTTTATAGATAAATATGTTGTTGAATTGCCAGGAATCTTTTCCATTATAAGCGTATTAAGTAACGATACTCGATCATTTAATATAGATCTCTCGCACAACCACGAATCTTCTTTGGAGGTTAGATTGTGAATATCGTCATAAATATCTGATATTAAAGTTTGAATATCGGCAACGACATGACAGAGAGCAGATGGGATTTCAATGTCGTGGTTAGAATTTATTTCTGTATATTTTCCTTCGCCAATATCTAGGAGAATTTTACAAAATTCTGCGCCACTGGATTGTGCTCTCATATTTTCTTTTAGATGAAGCTTCTCGATATTATTCCATAGTACTGAACGTTTCAAACATGCATTAACCTCATCTGCTCGTGTGCCTTTAGCTGGTAATGTTTGTCTAAAATCTCCTGCAAATAAAAATACTACTCCACCAAATAATTGATTATTATTTCTTAAGTCTTTCATTGTTCTATTCACTGCTTCAATAGATACTTTGTTGGCCATACTGCATTCATCCCACACAACAAAAACACAATCTTGTAAAACTTTGGCTTTATAACTATTTTTTGATATACCACAGACTGGATTTTCCATATGGATAACTTCTATAGGAATCTTGAACATAGAATGGGCTGTTTTCCCTCCGCGAAGAAGAGTTGCAGCTATTCCTGATGATGCTACCGCTATAGCAATTTTCTTCTCTGAGCGTATTTTTGCTAATATAAGGTTAATGAAAAATGTTTTACCAGTACCACCTGGAGCATCTAAAAAATATACACCTCCATCATTTGTATTTACTTTTTCGATAACAAGTTGATAGATTTGATTTTTTTCATTATTTAATTTTGGTTCATTATTATTTATCGTATGTTGAAGTTCAATTGGATTGAAATTAGTTTGCTCAATATATTCTCTATTTAATGTATTAATAGATTCGTCAACTAAATATGGAGATGGTAAACCATAATGATCAATGGTGTTTCCACCTATTGACAGTACTACGTTTTGTAATGCAAGAAGTGCACGATTAGTTATATCATCAATATAAGAATTTCTATCAGCATCTGGGTATTGACGTTCAAGATTTCTTCTAAAATCATCTATAAAGTGACTTTTGAACTTATTCCATAATTCTAGTGGATAAGAAGTATTGCAAAAAACCAATATGATAGCAAATAATTCGCGCAGCTTAGACGCACTGCTGCTTATCGTGGCATCTGCTAATGTATCGTGCCAGTGATTATCATTTTCTAATAAACCAAGAGCTAAACATGCTGCTTGATATGTTGGATATACGATACCGTTTACTGTTCTTAATTTTTCAAATGAAGTTGGACGTCTGACAATATACAATAACATTCGTAGATAATAGCATTCTTGATTGTTTGGGTGTACTGTATAAACTCTTCCAAGAGTATGCTCATGAAAAATACCAGGATAATTATTGACAGGAGTACCACGGCGTCGCCGTTGAAACGTTCCATTGTTCTTGTTTGTTAGTGTTCTTCGAAAGATTTGACTTAGCTAGGCATAGCTAGTTCACAAATTTATGTGCGTTATTTTTTAATTTTATTGATTCAAATTTGAATAAGTATCTATAGGAAGCCGCTTAGGCGGATAGTTTTCTGTGAACAGACAGACAAAGAATTTTATAGGTATAGATTATAACAATATAATTTCTTATAAAGAATTGAATATCGACTCTATTGAATGAATTTGGTTTTTTTTACGGAAAATGTTTTCGGTGACTACAAAAGCGTTACTTACATTTGAACTTAACCTGAGGAAAATACTATTTGTCCATATCAATATATTTCGTTATTAAACAATAATTATATGTTTTAGTTCATGTCTCATCGTTTGGTAACTCAACTAAAAAAGCAAACTGCGTTGAAAAAACTTAAATCCGTTGAATCGATCCCGTTATCAAATGTTCTCTTGATTCATCTGACTCTTGATTTCGTGTATTTGCATGTCGTATACGATCGTCTTGTAATCGCTGTAACTCAACTAAAAAAGCAAACTGCGTTGAAAAAACTTAAATCCGTTGAATAGATCCCGTTATCAAATGTTCTCTTGATTCATCTGACTCTTGATTTCGTGTATTTGCATGTCGTATACGATCGTCTTGTAGTCGATGTTTTCTTGATTCATCTGACTCTTGATTTCGTGTATTTGCATGTCGTATACGATCGTCTTGTAGTCGATGTTCTCTTGATTCATCTGACTCTTGATTTCGTGTATTTGCATGTCTTATACGATCATCTTGTAATCGCTGTAACTCAACTAAAAAAGCAAACTGCGTTTATTTACATAAAATATATCCTATGTTACTCCCAAAGGTTTCCTTTACATGTCTGCAAAATTTCATTAAAATCGGTTCAGCCGTTTCCGAGATTACACGGAACAGACAGACAGACAGACAGACAAAGAATTTTATAGGTATAGATTAATTTTTGAAAAATGTGTCTAAAATTATTTTGTAGCGAGTAGCAAATGTATTTATTTCGCAATGAATCAAATGAACTTTTTAGGCTACAACGCAAAACAAACAGCTGATGTTACCAAAGTAACGAAAAAATTATTAAGCTTGAAATTAGGAAGCATTGGTAATGCGTTACTCAGTAGAACGATAACACTGGTAAAGAAAATTAAACTCTTTTTGGTTTTATGAAGTTTCTAGGCTGTTTCTTAATAATTTGGCGTCGCTGATTTTAAATCTGCCCTCAATTTTTTTCTTGCAGCTCTTAGTGATACAGTTATTTCTTGAAATATCTATCTCTTTGGACTACTATGTAAGAGAAATACAATTTTTAATTCTAAAAATGTAATATTTTTAGCTAAAAATTAATATGTTCTTATTTTAAAATCTAGAGCTGCTAGAAAAAAACTGACTACATATTTAAAATCAGCGTGGCAAATCATACAAAATCGGGTAAGAAACTTCATAAAAAAACTACAGTTTCATAGTGGGATCTGTTAATTTTACAAAAACAAATTGCACGTAAAAAACTACCGAATAACGGGTAACGAATTAACAACGCTGGAGGGAATACCCTTAATATTAATGCTCAGGTCATTTGATATATTACTTTAACTCCGTATAACTTTCAATAAATTTAAATCATTAAGACCTTTTTCACAGAGTGGCAAAAAGAGCTGAACTTTATGAATCACTAAATCTGAAACGTAATCGGCTGTTGCATCCAACGGAAAACGTTTTACTAATTCTTGCCACGTTGTCCAGTGCAATTAAGGCTACTGAGTAAGGAAAAAAGATCTTTTATGAAGATCTTCTAGTTATGAACATAAAAAAATTATCCAAAAAGCTGTTATTTCATATTTGTCAGTATCATCTTTATCCAAACTGTCATTAGAATACTCCTACTCCTCACCTTCACCAACATCATTATCATCATCATCACTACCGTTTTTTCCACATTTACCACGTCTGATTAAATCAACAGACTGGTCTTTTACATTTTTAAGAGTGTTTTTTGGCAACCTTCGCATGCTTGAAATACGCGGCTTTGATTTTACGCGGCTGCAGTAATGTCAAAAGTAATATGAAGCCCCTTTGGTTTAATTTATATCACATATGTATATCTCATGTAATTTAGTATAAATATCGCAAAATATAGGGTGCGTTCGAGCTACGTAATGATTACAGTACTGTGTTGCATGTTTTTCTGATACTCTGCTGATGTGCAAACAAAAATTTAGTGTTGCCGATTATTTGCATAAATTGCAATAAATTCAAGCAGAACGGGATACTTTGACAAATTTGCAATACTGCTGTTATCTCGAACGCACCTATGTATAGTAATGAGACTAAGTTAGTCTATGACTTATTATCATATATGTAGGGTGATCGATTTTGAGGTTCCCTACGTTTTTAACGAAAAAAACACAGAAAATTATAATTTAATGGGGAACGTTTATTATCATTTACACAACATTCTTTGTCATTAATTTTTTCAAGATTATATCTTTCAAATGTTGGCCGTGGCTACGTCTCAGATGGTCAACCCGTTGAGTCCAATTTTCGATGACTCGTTCGAGTATTTCGACTGGAAACGTCACGAATGACACGCGTGGTGTTTTGCTTCGTAAAAGTGCCAAGTACTACCATACGTCAGTCCGAGTTGCTGCAAACGGCTCCAAATCGATTCTCCACAGTCTTCGTGTACACTCTCAGCTACGACCGCTATATTTTCTGCACTGCGTGCTGGACGTGATCTATTCGGTCGAATATTATCCATTAATGAATGCCGGGTCTCAGTATGGGTGATGGTGTTGAGAATAGTAGGCGCTCAGTAGGCCGATTATGTAGACCATAAGTTGAACGAATTGTAAAAGTTTTTCAGGCCTAAGTCTTTTCATGATGAAATATCAAACAATACTGAAGAAATATAACCTGACATATATAAGATAATAAGATACGAAATTTGATTGCTGTTCAAGATTTAAGTGCATTATAATGCAGTCCTGCGCATAATTAGCAAGGCAAAGCAATGTTAATAAGCTGATTGCTGAATGATTCGCATAATAGTGTCCTTTTAGCATTGCATTTGTAGACTAGTAATTCCACTCGAGGGTAGGGAATGTAAATGTAAAATTGAAACATTTGGACTATCTATATATATGTAGTTACATTTGTATCATATGGCGTGATGCTATATCCCGGTAACCAAATGTATATTTAAGAAGGAATTCAATATAGAAGCGGCCTGTTCCGTGACAGACCGGTGTAAGATCAAGGCGACCTCTTTTATTCGGAGGATATTAATACAACTTTGGACATATTTTTGGTGCCTACCTGTGAGGAACTTTTCGATCCTGATTCAAAGTAAAGATTTTTAAGTATGGCGATTGTGTACATTGAAAAAATGACAGAAGCAGCTACTTACGATCCGGATAGCATTGAGTGCGATGTGGTTCGCGGGCAGTTGGATAAACATTTCGAGAGGTTCATAGAGTAGCATCTTGACTTGGTTTCCTTAGCACAAGCCAGTGAATTGACCACGCATGAGAAATTCTTGGTTGCTACGGAATTGCTGTACACACAAATATGTATTCGACTACGTCGGATATGCGATTAGATCCAATTAAGATTCCTTTTTTCAATGGCGATCCAGTCAATTGGCTGCCTTTTAAGGATTTTTTTGAGGTACTAGTTCACAATCGTACAATTCTGGATTCCAGTTACAAATTAAGTAAGTTACGCCAACATTTCAATGCAGAATGCTATAAGGACACGTGACAGGAAATGGAACGGCGGTTTGAGAGTCCACGTTTGTTAGTTGAATCTCACGTGTAGCGTATCCTGGATTTTCCCAATCAACGCGTCAAATCAGAGAAGTGCTTGCTCCGACTAGTCGACACCGTGCAAAATATGATGCCAGCCCTAAGTGTTATGGGCATTCCGGTAGGTAATTGGGACGCCTTATTAGTACCATTTCTGCTGCCCAAATTGCCTACAACCACCAGATATGAGTGGTTACCAATGGCTCAGGACTTCTTAATATTTATTGAGAAGCGTGCCAACAATTTGGTTAAAGGAACTACGAACGGTACAACTTTTCATCAGAGGCTATCCCGCCCCGTTAAAGCTCATGTGGCAGCGGTTAATTCATCTGAGCCGTTACATCCCTGAAAGGTGCAACTGTTGTTTACCAACTTTGTTCTAACTTCACCACAAGTACCACAGGTATATCCATGACAACAGTGACATTTGAGAAAGGTCTGCTCATTTATTGCAAATGGAGACTGGACCATTTTACTAGCAACTGCGAAGGTCATCCTTATTACATCCATCCACAATGGAAGACAATTTGCGTGTCGCGCTCTCTTCGACCTGGGCTCTCAGGTGAGACTCATTACCGATGCTACTATAAAACGTATGTGTATTCGTAGGCGTCCAGGGGAGATACGAATTGAAGTCATTGGTTCTAAACGCTGCAGTCTATAGTAAGGACAATATAACGGTGCAGAATACAGGGTTCTTCCCGAGTTCTTGACTGGGTAGTATTCAGATCCGCTCACACTATAGCACACCCATCTCATTGCGTCAACGAACAATGACTGGACATGTTACTTAGATCTTTATCGACACAGTCACCCGCATCTCAGACGGCAGATACCAGGTGCAAATTTTCCTTCCATCGGATGCTCTTGCACTTTGCGAATCTCATCAATCGGCTTTTCGCCAGTTTTTACAACTTGAGCGGCGGCTGATGAACGATATGCGAGAATACATTGCTCTCGATCATATGGAGATTAGCAAAGAAGCCTTCATTGGCAAAGAAACTGGTTACTTCATATCTCATCATGCTGTAACCACCATACTTCGCGTGGTTTTCAACGCTTTCGCGAAGACTTCTAATGGAACATCTTTAAACGATATACAGTTTTCTGCACCACTGTTACATGCCAATATTGTCGACATTCTTAACCGTTTTCGCAAATTCAACGTAGCAATTACTGCAGACGTTCTGACAAATATTGATAAACAAACGACATCGTAAATGGCGACGAATACTCTGGCGTGAATCGCCAAATGAACCTCTTCAAATATATGAATTGAAGACGGTATTATAATCAAATGGCTTGTAGCCCATTCAACGCAACACGCGCACTGCGTCAATGTACGATTGACAATTATAAAGTCGTCATAGCATACTTTAAAATTTCTACGTTGATGACTGTTTGGATAGCGTCGACAGCGACATAGCGACTATTTTGAAACAAGGACAATTAATATTGGGAAAGTGGAATTAAAATTCTACACACGTATTATCTACGAAAACCGGTATAATAATTTCGGCATCGGAACTGGAGTTGAACAATTCGACAACAAAGGTATTGGGTCTTTACTGGGATCCAGTGACGAACGGGAGTGACGAACTCTTCTGCATACCAACTGAAGAGTTTTCAGTGACGTGGAGAAATTATGTGATCCAACTGGGGTATTAGCACCTGTAGTCGTGGTGGCCAAACTATTCATAGAAGAAGGCTGGTCTGTCATGAGATGCCGAACTCCCAGCAGAGCTGCTCAATTCATGATTTATATTTCGCAATGACTTACAAGATATTGCACGGCTTTGAATTCCTCGTTAGCTTGGTATACGAGTGGGCTTTTTGGCGCATTTACATGGCTTTTGCGATGCTAGTAGTAAAGCATATGCAGCAGTCATATACGGTAATACCATCGATGTTAGTGGAACGTCACGCACAGTTTCAGCGAAGATGAAAGTAGCAGGTGTGGGCTACAAAATGAGCCTACCCACTTTGATGGAGGAGAATGAGTAATTCTCCATAGCTGAATATCGTCCGGTCTACATCTTCGTTTCTAGAGCTGATTGCCAGTGAATTATGACATCCACGAAAGACAAGCGGATACCTCTCGTAGAGAAGTTTAGTAAATTGAATCGTATACTCAACACCAGTGTTTCGTTAAGGCGGTGGTTACCGAAATATCGTGGTGATAGGAACGATGTAGTTTCTGTCGAAGATCAGCACTGGGTGCACGTTCGACAAACAAAGTAATCATTTTAAACAAGACATAGGATCGCTGCATTGCATTCCAGAATTACTTACTTCCTAGGCTCTGATGCGCATACACTTTGCTTACATGGTGGTATACAACAAATGCTGCAGCTTCCTAGACAACATTTCTGGCTTATGGGGGCACGAGTTCAAGTAAAGTCCTTCATCTGGACATGCACTACATGTCGAAGGAATCTCCAAATTATACAACGCCAGCAAATAGCTTCGCTTCTGAAAGAGCAAAAACTAGCCGCACCACCATTCTATGGTAGCAGATTGGATTACTGTTGGCTATTCCATGTCCGTGTGGGAATACATCGCGCTAACCCGACTACAAAAACGTATGCTGCCATATTTGTTTGTATGGCTTCACGAGCGGTACATATTGAGCTGCCAGAGGACTTGAGTACACAGGCATTTATATCTGTTTACGATCGCTTCATTAGTCGAAGTGGTATATGCACCACTTTAAACAGTGATAATGGAACACAATTCGTAGGCGCGAATCGTCAAATGCAGGAAGACTTAAATGCTTGATCCTCAATTGCCTGAAACTCCAGAAATTCGTCTTTGATATTGGCAACGCCTCCAAAAATGCTTGAGCACTTTTGGCGTCGCTGGCAATCCGAATACCTACATACTCATCAGACTCGGAAAAAATGGACTAGAGCGGAACCCAATGTTCAGCGTTGCGAAGTAGTCCTTATACGTGGTGAAAATCTACAACCATCGGTTTGGGTGATTGACGTTCACCCGGGCAGTGATGAGCTGGTACGTACCATGACGATAGAGTACAATACAAACCAGAGATCATCAGATGGAATTCATATTAAATAGCGGTGTCAGCGATCGGTGCAAAAATTATTCCGCCTAACAGGTCCCGCAAAAGAATTACTGTACCGCGAGGGTTCAGCCGGGCAGGATGTTCAAGCTTTAAGTACATTAGAATGCAGTCCCGCTGAATGATCCGCATAATTGTGTCCTCCTTTTAGCATTACATTCTACTCTAGCGTAGGGAATGTAGATGTAAAATTGAAACATTAAAACTATCCATATATGTATGTACATTTGTATCATATGGCGTGATGCTATATCCCGTTAAGCAAATGTATATTTAAGAAGGAATTCAATAAAGAAGCGGCCTATTCCGCGACAGACTGGTGTAAGATCAAGACGATCTCTTTTATTTGAAGGGCATTAATACAACTTTTGTACAATTGCACTTTTGTGGCCGTTTTTACTTTTGTTAAATATTTAAAAAAAAAAAGTAATTTTTTTCCAATTTCGGTGCTTTTTGAATTTAATATGTTGACAACTGTGTTTATAACTGGTTTTTAATTACAGCATTGCAGTTTCCATTTCTATTGAGACATTTGAGTTGCCATGACTCTTTTGACTACATGGAATGTTCACTGTAGCTGCATGATTTTGTCAGCTATTTGAGTTGTTCCAATTGTTTGTGGCATTTTCCCATCCGCTTTCCATGCAATAATCGGCTTTGTTGAATTTCAAAGGCGAAGCTGCAATGTTGAATGAATTTGAATAGTTAAATGGCTGAACGGCAATTGCATAATTGGCCGTTTATTATTGTAGTAGTGTTAAAGGTTTATCTTTACACTGAAATTATTAGCTATATTGTGTACGAGTATGTGCCACAGGACCGTTTATTTATCACCACGAGTTATGTACATATGTAATCTATAATATAATATATAAAAATATATAAAACCTTTGTGATTGTAAAATACACTTGTTATGGTACGTTAATAACTAAGAATGCAGTACCATTAAACTAAACCTTATGATACTTTAACTAAATAATACCAAGAGTTTATACGTTTTTGTATACTCTTCAAGTAAGTGTTTCTGGTCGAAATTGCTTTTCAAATATTTCTATATCACTCACTGCATATGATAAGAAGAGTCCTTTGGTGCAAGAGTCTCTCTAAAGTTGAAGTAATTTGTCTTTCGTACTCACGACTTTACGTAATACATTCAAAATTGAAAATGAGTTGTATTTTAGAAGCTGCAGAAGTAATATTGTCTTATTTTTCTTAATAAATAATACTAAATCAATAAATTAAAATATTGTATAACAAAATAATTGAAATAGATTTTAATAATAATACTCACAAACATTATGTGAACAAAACTATTAAATGTACTCTGTAGTAAAGTTTTGTTCATCTAACGGTTGTTTGTATCACCCAGATTTCGAGTTATACTTGTATTGTATATGTATATGTACTCGTATATACTTGAGTAAAAATAGAGTTATCTTGATGAAACCTTATACACATGTTTGCTAGCACAATCATGACCACAAAACGTCATTAATCGAAAACCTATAAAGTAACTAAAAGTACTTTTACATATGAAAATAATCTCGTTCTAAGCTGGTTCAACAATCTAACCGTTTACATAGCCAAAGAAGATTATCAGCTGTCAAATGTGATTTGTTTTCTTCTTGGTGAAGTTATTATTAGTTAAATATTAATAAAAACGTTGAAATTATACATTTTAAAGATATGGAAGAAAAAAATAAGGCGATTGTATACTTAATTGCGCAGATTGCTGCCAGAAATAAGAAGTTGGCAGAAATACGGAAAATATGACAACTCAGATTAAAAAATATATTAAGTGGTATACACATGCAAAATGCGCTATTGCATTTTGTATTAAACAATAATAGACCAAAACGTTTGTGGAAACACATAAGCAATTACATTACTTTTTTTTAAATTTCCAAAACATTTTATCCGCTTGATGTTGAATTGTAGGAAAAGTACGGTTCCTCGTCTGCAACCTTTGGAAGCGGCAAATCTTCCTGTGAATGGAATCCAATCAAAGAAGAGCTTTAAAACGATGATTCAAATTCTTCTACAACTTCCTGTAATGAATAAGTTTATAAAAATAAATACAAGGCAAAAGGTGTCTTGATACCTTATCAAATCAAAAATTTGGAGAAATTGTATCACTGATAATTGTGTGTCCTTGTATCTAAAGTGGATAAAATCGGGCCAAACTATTGTACCTATATACTAAAACATAGTCAGTACCTTTGACGATGAATCTCCTCATTACTACTTGATTATTTTGATACCAGGTTAGCACTCACCAATGACATTATTACTTTCTTTTTTTCTTCACAAAACGCTTTTTTTTAAGGTTTAAATTAAAATTTTTTTATTTTTTTTATTAAATGTTATTGTTCACAACCCTTTTATTGGTTTAACACCTAAATCAATGTAAATTGAGCACTAAAATTAATAATATTGTTTATTTAGAAATTCAAATATAGCTTCTAACTTTTTTTTTTGATAAAATTTAACACAACGATTTTAAGATTCGAAAGTCTTGACGGTTGGTAGCGGAGATAGCGATTTCACTGATGACGTTGCGCAAAACAGGCTGGTGGTCGCTCGTCGTCCCCTTTTTACCTCCTTCGGTGTGGTGTGTAGTGTGTCTTCATGTGTGGTGTGATCGTGATGATAGGGTTGGTGTGGAATGTGTGTGGGATGATATGTTGAATTACTCATTTAACCATCCCGGCCCACCTAGGCAAATATTTAGCCTAGCAAATTCTGCAGTTGTTGCAACGTTGCTACAACACTGCTGAGGCCAGTGGGGCGGCGGGATGATGGTCTGGGCCGTCGGCGCCGTGCAGGTGTTTCGTTCCTTACATTCCTTGGACGATACTGTGGAGCGGCACCTGGGCGTTGATGTTGTATCGGGTGGCTGGGCGGCGGTCGCCTGACAGCGCCGCGACTGCGTGGTGTGGGTGGTCGCCGAACGTCGCGCCTGGAGGTGCGGTGAAGGAACGTGTGGTGTAGCCTTCCGCACAATTGACATGAACACTCCGAGTCACACTCTTGCGTCGTATGGGTGAGACTCAGGCAATTGAGGCAGTGTCCATGTGCCTGGGCTACCCGCTGACGTTGACTGGGTTGCATGGATTTGAAGATGCTACAGTGCTGTAGCCGGTGTGAGCGGCGACACAGCGGACATCGGGTCAATGGCGACGCTGGCGGTGGTTGTGCTGTGTTCCGCGCGACAGCTGTGACAGTTGTTGCAGCGGTGGCTCGAGGCGCTGGAATCGGCCCAGTGCGTGGCACGTTGATAGCCGATCGAACGGTTGGCGTTGGATTTGTCGGCATTTCCACGTCCATATTAATCTGTATGAAAATATTAGATTTAGTATATGTTTGTGGCATATAATTGAATATGGGCAATTGTGCCACGTGATGTGGCACGCGTGGGTCGGCATATTGATCGACCATTTTTGTTTGGTTTGGAATTGTTGTTAACGTTTTTTATTTTTATTTATTTGCGGGTTTATTGATTCGATTTATTTTAATTTAATACCATTTTAGTTTCGGTAGTACGGTCGGTGGGCAGGAAGCATAGTTTTACGAGCGGTCTGGTTAGCGTTCCCGATTGCGTGCGGAAATCTACTATTCGGATATGACCGTCGGACCCGGAATGAAGCTTTTCTATGCGGCCAAGCCGCCATTCTGTCGGGGGGAGACAATCATCATGGATTAGGACACAATCTCCAAGCTTTGGCGCTTTTTCTGGAGTTTTCCAGCGGTACCTCTTGTGGAGGTCCTTTAAATATTCTTCTTTCCATCGACGGCTAAAGTCATGATGAAGAATTTTGATTCTTTCCCATCGATTTAATAAGGATAGCGACTCCACGCCTGGCTCAGGTATGGCCAGAATGGGTGTTCCTTTGAGAAAATGCCCTGGAGTTAGGGCTGTCAAATCTGAGGGATCTTGCGAGAGTGTCGTTAGTGGCCGTGAATTGAGAACGACTTCGATACGGATTAGTAATGTTGTAAATTCTTCGTAATTGAATTTGTAATTTCCAGCTACTTTTTTGAAGTGGGATTTGAAGCTTTTTACAGCTGATTCCCATAAACCACCCATATGAGGAGCGCTTGGGGGGATGAATTGCCAATTAATGCCTTGGGGCGCGTACTTTTGTACAATCTCAGGTGAGACTTGTTTGATAAAGTCCACAAATTGTTTTTCGGTGGCTCTTTGAGCGCCGATAAATGTTTTACCATTATCGCTCATGATCTTCGATGGAAAGCCGCGTCGACCGACGAAGCGAGCAAATGCCGCAAGGAAAGCCTCCTTCGTCAGATTAGTACAAAGCTCAAGGTGCACTGCTTTTGTCGTAAAACAGACAAAAATAGCCACATAGCCTTTCATCAGAGTAGGAGACCTTAACATGGACGCCTTTTTTTGAAAAGGCCCAGCAAAGTCGACACCTGTGATGGAGAAAGGCAGAGCGAAGTTGCAGCGTTCCGGGGGAAGTGCTGCCATAATCTGTGTTCTCATCTTTTGCTTGTGCGTGGTACAGATTTTGCACAAGAAAATAGATTTCTTTATTTGGGGCTTAAGTCGGGGAATGTAAAATTCCTGGCGGACCAGATGTGGCATGAGACGATGTTCGGCATGAAGCATTAATATGTGGATATAATTGATGAGTAATATGGCAAGTTGAGACTTCTCTGGTATAATTATGGGATGGCGTTCGTTAAACGTTAGGCTTGAAGTGGCAAGCCGCCCATTCACCCGAAGCAGACCTTTCGTGTCTATGAATGGATTTAATACTAAGAGTGAGCTCTTTTTATCAATCGGCTTCGAAACTCTTAGTAATGATATTTCTCGGTTGAAGTAACGCGCTTGAGTAGATGCGATAAGAGCGACCTTTGCTTTTTGTAAGTCTAGGTGTGTCACTGTATCGCATTGAGAATCTAATGAGGTTACTCCCTTAAGTTTAATTTTGAGTCGCTCTATGAACTTGAGCATGTAAGCGATTACCCTGAGGGCTCGGGGATACGAGGAAAATCGCTCAAGGATGTCATTATCCTGCAATGTTGCGTGAAAGAAGTCGATTTTTCGACTTTCTGGCGCAATTATATTGCGCATGAGCGATTGTGGCCAAGAATCAGGAGATTCTGTTTACCATCGGGGGCCATTCCACCAGAGGGTGGTGGTGACAAGGTGCAGGGGTTTGCACCCTCTTGTACCTAGATCGGCAGGATTATCCGCACTGGCTACGTGTCGCTAAGTGGCTGATCCCACTAGGTCAAGTATTTGAGAAGTTCGATTGGAAATAT
Source organism: Bactrocera oleae (assembly GCF_042242935.1). Classification (NCBI taxonomy): domain Eukaryota; kingdom Metazoa; phylum Arthropoda; class Insecta; order Diptera; family Tephritidae; genus Bactrocera; species Bactrocera oleae. The sequence goes on along the minus strand of NC_091539.1, from coordinate 28,980,362 downwards.
ACGTCTTCCATGCATGTGGTGGTTTTTCTAACCAGGCTAGTACAATTTCAGAATCGGACCACAGATACAATTTGTATTTTGCCATATTTAAATGCATTCGCACCATGGATACTAGTCTGGCTAGTAGTAGCGCTCCACACAGTTCAAGTCGTGGCAGACTTATTGTTTTTAACGGAGCTACTTTTGCTTTTGCTACTAGTAAGTGGCTTGTGGTCGCAATGTCGCTTTGTGTGCGAACATATATAGTTGCGCAATATGCCCTTTCAGAAGCGTCACAGAAGCCGTGTAGTTCGACTTTGTGCTCTGGGGCATAATTTACCCAACGTGGGATTTGTATCTGTGAGATTTGGGGAACTGGGACCACTTTTCTAAACGAAGTGGTTTTACTTGTTCGTCCCAGTCGGTTCCATCTAACCATAATTCTTGTATTAGGATTTTGGCTTGTATCATAATTGGCGAAAGCCATCCTGCGGGGTCGAAAAGTTTTGCCACAGAGGATAAAATTTGGCGTTTTGTTATGGCGGATAATGCTGATATTGACTCTGTAGTGTATGTAAACTGGTCAGATATCGCATTCCATTGGATCCCCAGAGTTTTTTTTGTACTGTCCTTTTCGAATTTTAGGAAATTAGTATCTAACAAATTTTCATTAGGTATGTCCTTGAAGATATTAGGGTGGTTCGCCGTTATCTTTTTCAACGGAAACCCTGCGGTATTTAGGGCTTGTATCACTTGTGATAGTGACTCGTATGCTTGTGGAAGACTGTGACTTCCAGACAAGATATCGTCTACATACGTTTGTGTTTTAACCAGGTTGGTTGCCAGAGGAAATTCTGACTTTGTGTTTTCTGCCAGTTCGTGGAGTGTTCGAATGGCTAAATATGGAGCACAGTTGACGCCAAAGGTAACTGTTTTAAGTTTATAGTCGCGTAGTGGACTATTGGGAGATTTTCGGAAAATAATTCGTTGAAAATCTTGATCGTCTTTATGTACGACTATTTGTCTATACATTTTTTCGACGTCTCCGTTAAATACGTATTTGAATATACGCCAATTTAAAATTAGTAGCATTAAATCTGGTTGGAGCGTGGGTCCCGTAAATAGAATATCATTTAGGGAATTCCCCGAGCTAGTAGATCTTGATGCATTAAAGACAACTCTTACTTTAGTTGTTTTTTTGTCTGGCTTTACTACTGCGTGATGAGGCAAGTAAAATGAGTAATATTTGCCATTTATGATTTTTTCGCATGGGTTTACTTCCTCCATGTGGTCTAAATGGAGGTATTCTTCTAACACGCCATCGTATTCTGGCTTAAGCTCACCTTTTTTAAGTAAGTTTTTTTCCATACTTAAAAACTGCTGTATTGCAGAGGTGCGAGAGTGACCTAAGGCGAGTGTGTTAGGAAATTGCTGTTTTACTGGTAGTCGTACCGCGTACCGACCATTATCTGATCTAGTAGTTGTGGCTTTGTAAAAGTCTTCACAATACTGATCTTCAGGGGTTGTGATTGATATGGGGGGGAGTTCTTCTAACTCCCAAAATTTTTTTAATTGTGAATTGAGGTATTCGTTTGAGATTTCCTCAACCTGAGTGGTCATGGTGGTAACTGGTTCCGAAACTAGTCCACTTAGGATCCACCCAAAAATAGTGTTTTGTGCCAGAAGTGTATTTGAAATTTTCTCAATACCTTCGAGTATTATCTGTGGTATGAGATCGCTGCCTAATAGAAGGTCTATTTGAGCTGGGGTGTTGTAGTTGGGATCTGCTAGCTTTAGGTGTGAAACCTTTTGCTAATGCTTGCTATTTATGTGATAGCTTGGAAGCATATTTGTAAGTTGCGGTAAGACTATAGCTTCTGCTTGTATGTGCTTATCCGCTTGGGGGGAAATTAGGGAAATGGGGCAGATTTTATTAGAGTTTTGAACTACTCTTCCGCCCATTCCTGTAATTTCAAAGTTGGCTTGTTTTGTTGGCAGTTGTAGCCTATTTTGTGCCCTAGACGCTATGAAAGATCGTTGTGATCCTTGGTCTATTAAGGCCCTAAGTTTAAACAGCTCTCCTCGGTGTTCGATGGAGACGACTGCTGTGGGTAGTAGTACCCTACTTTGGTTTTCGCTGTTTAGCGTTTGAGTTTTTAATGCCTTTGAGCAGCATGGTGCTTCTTGGCAATTTTCTGGATTTCGCACTTCGGGATTTGTTGTTGCAACTAAGCCCGTGGCTCTTTTCATATTTGCGCTGTTTGGGGGTGAGCTGGAAAAATTGTTATAATGAAGCATAGAATGATGTCGTTTATGACAATGAACGCAATTAAATTTGCTTTCGCACTCTTTAAGTGTATGTACATGTGATAGGCAATTTGTACAAAGCCTTTTTGTTCGTACATAATTGTTTCGATCGGTAATATTCATTTTTTTGAATTTATCGCAAGATTTGAGCTTATGCCCCCCTGTACACAGTTCGCATGACGTTTGTTTGTACTGTTCGGATATGAACGTTTGATTTCTGAAGAAGCTTCTATTTAAATTGTTGTTGCTACTGACTTGTGGCCTGTGGAAGCTTCTATTTAGGTCGTGTTGAACAGTTTTCGTTCTGACCATTTTTTTTATCTACCCTTTCTGCGATTTCGTACTGGGTAGTTAGGAAATCTTTCATTTGTTGCCACGCGGGGCATTTTCTTCGTGATGGGAGCGATTGCTCCCATAGAAGTAATGATTTTTCTGGTAATGCGGCAGTGCATATGTTTACCAGTATAGGGTCCCAGCTGTCTGTGGGAATATTTTGTGTCGATAAAACCGACAAACAATTTGAAACAGTGGATTGAAGTTTGATAAATTCTTCACTTGTTTCCTTTTGAATTTTTGGCAAGTTCATTAATATCGATATTTGTTTATCGACCAATATTCTTTCGTTTTCGAATCTTGATTTAAGAGCTTCCCAAGCCAAATTGAAATTATCGTCATTTAGTGCGAACTGTTTTACGCCTGCTTGACCTTTTGTTTTGTATCGGAGGTGATACAATTTTTGTGCATTTGTTAATTTTGGATGGTTTATGTAAACGGCAGTAAACATGTCTCGGAAGGATGGCCATTGTTCATAACCACCATGAAAGATTTCTGTGTCACATGCGGGCACCTTGAGATGGATGCCTGAACTTGCCTCTTGGCATTGGATTTGTGGCAGCTCTACTCTTAGCTGTGGAGTAGGTGCAATTGCTTTGATTAATTTTAATTGGTCAGAAATCATTGCTTTTGTTTCTTCGAACTGGTCTAAGCAGTTTTCGTATTTGGCGTAAGCCGAAGATTTGAAATTTTCCGGTAGATCTGAGTCGTCAGATTCTACGATTGCGTCATATGCAGCTTGGAGACGTGTCCAAAAATTGTCAAGATTGTCTTTTTTAATTTCTAATACCGATTCAGAATTGTCCTGAATCGGCGAAGATGAAAATCGAGTGCAGTATCGTATTAGACTGTAACTCTCTGCAATGAATTTGGTATATGAAATGTCTTTTATCTTTTTTTGTTTTGTAGCACCTTGCTTTGAGCGTGTAGCTTCTGCAGGTGTACATGGACTCTTTTCGTCCGAAATCATTTTTGGTACTTTTAGATGTTGAGTTGGTTTAGATTCCTTAGAATCTGCGTTCATTTAAAAGATGAAAGTAAAATTAAAAATTTTTTTTTTTTGTTTAGATATATTTTATTTATTTTTTCTCTCAGTGTACACTGATGATATTAGATAAATAAAGAGATTACCTTTTAGATAAATAGGATTTTTTTTTTGTTGTATCCGGACTTCGCCAATAACAAACGCGTATTTCGTTTTTCTTAGTCTCGGGTTTTATTTAGTTCCGCTTTTTTTTTTCTCTCTTTGTATTTTATAATTTAATGTTACGTATTCGTTTGTATGTATGTTAATTGTGTATATTACCGCTTTTAAAAATGAGGTTATTAACCTTTGTACATAAGCGTGTACGTTATGTGCATATATAATATGCTTAAACGTTTTGTTTGCAATCCTGCTTGCTTGTGTTTTAACAAGAACAAGGGGTATTGCCAGATATGGACTTTGAATATATGGCCTACTGTGTGTGTACTAGTTCTGCGCTATTCCCACCACGTATAACTTTGTCTTTGCATTTTCGTTTGTTAAACCGATTGTTCTTGTGCCCTTGTTTTTTGTTGTAATAAATTTTAATTCTGTCTAAAAATTTAATAATTCCTACTTATGTACCGCAACGCTTAGTGTTCGGAAATTTTGTTATTATTACGTTTAAGTCTTTTATTATTAGCAATAATTTTAATTAAAATAATTTTAAATATTGTACCCAATGTGTGTAGGGTATGCAGACATAGGCAAATTTTAAGCCGTGTGTTTGTATGTATATGCTTGTTAGGTTGGCTATAGGAATGACGCGGGAAAAGAAAATAAATAATGTGCAGGTACACACTTTTGAGTTCGTATCGTTCGTGTATATATGTATGTAAAAAATTATTCGCTTCGTAACTTTGTTAGTTACGTATATATAAGGTTGGAAGGTATCTCCCTTCCGCTTTTTTGTCTTTTGAATTTCGCGGCTATGTACAAAGCGCTACAGAGCACATAATTTGAAAGGTCTTGACATAACCTACAAAACAACGCTATGCATGATTAGTTTGGATATTGCGTTCAACAGTTATAGACGTGTAAACATGGAGTTCACTAACGCCGAAATTCGCGCTATTTTTTAAGTTTTCCTTCGTTAAAGGCAAATCCGCTAGAGAAACGTTCCGTGAGATTAATGGTGTTTTGGGGGATGGTACTCTATCACTTCGAACCGCGGAGGAATGGTTTCGACGATTCAGAGCCGGTGAAAACGACACCATGGATAAGCCAGCCGGGGGAAGACCTGTGACGACAAATACCGATCAAATCATGGAATATATCGAGTTAGACCGGCATATGGCATCTCGTGACATCGCCCAGGAGATGGGAGTTAGTCACCAAACCATTTTGAACCAGCTGCAGAAGGCTGGATACAAAAAAAAAGTTTGATGTTTGGGTGCCGCATAATTTGACGCAAAAAAACCTTCTGGACCGAATCAACGCCTGCGATATGCTGCTGAAACGAAACAAACTCGTCCCATTCTTGAAGCGGATGGTGACTGGCGACGAAAAATGGATCACATACGACAATATCAAGCGAAAACGGTCGTGGTCGAAAGCCGGTGAATCGTCCCAAACAGTGGCCAATCCGGGATTGACGGCCAGGAAGGTTTTGCTGTGTGTTTGGTGGGATTGGAAGGGAATAATCCACTATGAGCTGCTCCCATATGACCAGACGCTTAATTTTACCATCTACTGCGAACAACTGGACCGCTTGAAGCAGGCGATTGACCAGAAGCGTCCAGAATTGGCCAACAGGAAGGGTGTAGTGTTCCACCAGGATAACGCCAGACCACACACTTCGTTGATGACTCGTCAGAACCTACGGGAGCTCGGATGGGAGGTTTTATCGCATCCACCATATAGCCCGGACGTAGCGCCAAGTGATTACCACCTGTTCCTGTCCATGGCGAATGCCCTTGGTGGTGTGAAGTTGAACTCAAAAGAGGCTTGTGAAAAGTGGCTGTCCGAATTCTTCGCAAATAAGGAGGGGGGCTTCTACGAGGAAGGTATTATGAAGTTGCCGTCTAGATGGAAACAGATCATCGAACAAAACGGCGCATATTTTAACTAAATCCGATCACTGTAACACTTTTTATAAAGCATTGAATGAAGAGCAAAAAAGCGGAAGGGAGATACCTTTATATAAGCGTATATAAAATGTAATATAGTATGTATTTTTATGTATGTATATAAAATGTAATATAGTAAATATGTTTTATATATACATATATATGTATATATATATATATATATATATTGTATATATGGATGTATATAATGCACCAAACTGTATTCGGTTTTCTCGAAATTAACCGTACGTTAAAACAGTTTGGCCGTAACCGCTATATTTAAATATAACCCGATTTTTTCAACATACATAAATGCTAATAAATTATAAATAAGTAAAAGGAATCGATACGACTCACTTTGTACCGCCTCAAGGGTATTTGGGGTTTTATATGTTGGTATACGTGTGCCAATGCAGAAAAATCCTTTCCTCCTCTCTGCTCTCCGAGCTTGCTTTTGTTGTCCTTTGTCCCGTAGGTATGTTCCTTAGTTTGTTGTATAAAATTTTTGTGTTTTATTTTTGATTTCGCGCCCGGTTACTATTTAATTTTGTTGGTATGTATTATAGGTATATTATGTTTAGTAATCGCGCCCGTGTTTTATATGTTTTATGTTTGTTCACCGAAAGTATGTGAGGGTTTGTTGCACTTTTTTATGTATTTTATTTTTACGGCACTGTATATGTATATATATGTATATTATTGTCTTCGGTACTTTTTTTTTTTATGTATATTCACTTGTACCGTACTTGCTTGTTTCACTGTACACTGTTTTTTTTGATTTAGGTATATGTATTGTATGTAAGTATTTGATCTCCGCACTTTATTTTATTTAATTATTTATTATTATTATTGTTTTTTTTTCCTAATAATGCCTTTCCTTAAGGCTCGAAGGACCAATGATTATTTTGTTACCAGGTTAGCACTCACCAATGACATTATTACTTCCATTTTTTCTTCACAAAACGCTTTTTTTTTTTAAGGTTTAAATTAAAATTTTTTTATTTTTTTCATTAAATGTTATTGTCCACAACCCTTTTATTGGTTTAACACCTAAATCAATGTAAATTGAGCACTAAAATTAATAATATTGTTTATTTAGAAATTCAAATATAGCTTATAACTTTTTTTTTGATAAAATAGCGATAGCGATTTCACTGATGACGTTGCGCAAAACAGGCTGGTGGTCGCTCGTCGTCCCCTTTTTACCTCCTTCGGTGGTGTGTAGTGTGTCTTCATGTGTGGTGTGATCGTGATGATAGGGTTGGTGTGGAATGTGTGTGGGATGATATGTTGAATTACTCATTTAACCACTACTAAATTCTAGGAAAAAAGGAAAGCTATAAAAACATTCTTAGCTATAAAAACATTCTTACACGAAAGGAATATTAAAGTTCAGATTAACTCAATATACATAGATGAAAATTGTTGAAATACCTGTCAATATAACTGTAAAGGGAAAATAAACAGTATAAGCAAAATGAATGTAAATGGCGCAGAAATGTAGTAACTTTTAATTAAATCATATAAAATACAATCCCATCCTAGGATACATCTTTTAAAATTTTCTTTCACTAAAAATGGAAATGTTCTTGTACTTGTATGTAATTAAGTGTGTACTCCTAAACATATTTTCTTAAAATAAACTAAAAGCCAGAAACCGTTCGATAAATAAAAAATCTAATAGGCTAACTTGCCGCTCGAGAAATACTCTTACACAACACAAACTTTGTGATATTGTACATTACAAGACCACTTGATTGTATTTGAAATTAGTGGTTGGTAAAGCTGTAAATCAAAACCAAGCCAATGATAAAATGGTAACCAGCTTCTGATATCAAGAATGCTTGGTAAAGAAATGCAAAGAAGGGAAAAAGAAATAAAGAAATGAAGCTTCGAAAATTTGAAAAATCTAATGCAAAATTTTACATCGACGGATACTAGGTAGTGTACACATACAAATATTCAACTTAGCATACTACGTGGGCTGAAACCGAGAGATCGAGCCACAAATGAAATATTTCATTTCTTGCTTCCACACATTTTATCCAATTGTTCGCAACAAAGAAAAAAAGTGTATTTCTTGTTTTAATAAAACAATGTTTCAAGATGGCTTCGGAAATATTATGACTGCATGTCCCAATATATTTACCGGTAAAGTACTGAATTTCGTCACAACATTAACAACACAAAAGATGTAACTGCCCTAGAAGGATACAGGACGCAACAAAGCCGGAAATTGTCGCAAAAGTCACGAAATTGAGCTTGATCTGAATACGCTTTGCTCTGTGAAGTAGTCCAGAGTGCTTGAAACACAGTATGTGGTCGACAGTGCGTTAATCGACTACTTCAAACATATTAAAATAATACAATTGGACATTGAGATTGAAGTTCGGCATTGTAAAAGATCCCAGATCAAACTCAAACACATTTGAATTTAAAAGCTATCGTAAATACCCTTTTTTTAAAGTTTTCTCTTCTTAGTAAAAGTTTGTTAAACCATTCGTGAGTGGCGGGTAATACAAAAACCGATTCAGCAACTAAGTTCAGTAAAAACTAAATAACCATTCATTTATTATTTAATATTAAATGAGCTTTTTTATCTAGTAAATTTCTTATCTATACATATACTGTATATTATAGTCAAAACCATTCCTAAATAAAAAAAAAAATTTTAAACATAAGCATGTTTTCAGGACTAAAAATAATAATAATTACTATTATCATTTTCAATACAATGATGAAAAATACCTTAATTTTTTTCATTCACAAATATTTGTATAAATAATTTTCAAAATTAAACCTCAAGTACAATCCCTTGGATTCTTATACTGGCAAAAACGTTTTCGTAACGTTTAAATTTGTAACAGTAGTTTGTTATTTGAGCCTTTCATAATAGTAAAACTCGTCTAAAATCTGTAGAGGATAAACTTGGTATTATTGACGATACCGGTTATTCCACTGGAGAAGAGGCGCAGTCAGCTTTTTCACGGATGGGTCGAAGCTAAGAGGGAAGGTTGGAGAGAGAGTTTCCTGTAAAGATCTCTCCATCGGTCTAGGTTTAGGCTACCGGAACACTGTAGGGTTTTCAGACATAAGCGGTTGCTATTATGGTGTCGGTAGACGTACTGCTACGAAGTGCAGCCTCTTTCAGGGAGGTGAGCAATCACTCCGACAGCCGAGCAGCAAAAATGAATCTTCATTGGCGTCTTGTGTTCTAGCACTTGACCAATAGACCTCGCGAGCGCTATAGAACTTATGGAAATATAGTTAGATTCCTTATTTATACACATTGAGCTGATGGTTCCCATTCATAATTATAATTTGGTATGAAAAGCAATGGTGGATTTTTTCATCTATCGGTTGTTTATAACACCTAAAGAAAAATGTAAATATCAGCATATCCCACAAACTGCTAAAGCTATGTATAGCAGCTATAAAGCTAGCATTAGTAGGAGCCTTTCTCTCAAGGTTTTCAAGGCACAGCGCAAAAACTACGAAAAAGGTGCGTTAATTTTCTAAAGAAAGCATATATTTTTAGATATAGAATGGTGAAATTTCAAGTTCATCAAAAGTCTTTATAAATTAAAAACCGATGACGATATCGTAATAAAACACTTATAGTCAAAATTCTTAAATTGACTTATAGACATTAAGGAAAACAAAAAAAATTTTATTGTAATAAACAGTAGGAAGTTGCAAATTCCGCTTTTATTTTTAAAATTGTAAAGGTTAAACTTATGTATGTATAAATTATGAGAAATTAATCTTTTTTCTTATTTGTCCGCGTTTTATTTATTTTGTAAGTAATTGTAAATTAATATTAGTTTATGAAGAAAATCATTGTATGTATGTTTGTAATCGTAAAAGTATATACATTTATTAAGAGCTTAAAAGAAATGATTCTGAACGTTTTATTGCCTCTTCGATACAGTTGCGTATATATTTATACTTTGAAAAGGGTAGTTTGTAACATCCAGAAGGAATCGTCGGAGACCCTATAAAATATATACATAAATGATCAGCATGATGAGCTGAGTTGATTTAGCCATGTCCATCTGTCTGTCCCTCTGTCTGTATATACAAGCTCGTCCCTCAGTTTTTAAGCTATCGATCTAAAATTTTGCATCTGTTCTTTTCTCACTAAGAAGCTGCTCATTTGTCGGAACGGTCAATATCAGACCACTTTAGCATGTAGCTGCTATACAAACTGAACAATCGGAATCAAGTACTTATATGGGAAACTTTTTTATTTGAATTAATGTCTTCCCAAAATTTGGCATGAGTTTTTTTCTAAGGCAACAATACAATCTCCGAAGAAATTGTTTAGATCGGATCATGATAGCATATAGCTGTGATACAAACTGAACGATCGGAATCAAGTGCTTGCAGGAAAACTCTTTCATTTGACGAGGTATCTTCACGAAATTCGGCATAGAAATTGTATAGATCGAATGACTATAACATATAGTTAGCATAAAAACTGAACGATCGGAATCAAGTGCTTGCATGGAAAACTAAAGGTATCTTCACGAAATTATGCGCGAGTTATTGCTTAAGGCAACAATGTATTCTCCGCAGAAATTGTTCAGATCAGATCACTATATCATATAGCTGTCATACAAATTGAACGGTCGGAATCAAGTCCTTGTAAGGAGCCTTTGTATATGTGAAGGGTATTATAGCTTCGGTGCGACCGAAGTTAACGTTTTTTCTTGTTTTACATAACTTCGTAATCTTGGATTAAAAAGACTTCCAGTAAAACAGTTGAAGATGATAGCCAAGCTTAGGCACATTTCCATCCTGAAGATGCTCCAAGTATCACTTGAAATTATTCCCCTTATCCTTGCTGTGTGCCGTTTACCCTTCTTGGGCGCTCTGCTGTTGGCTGTGGAGACGGTTTAACCCAGACACTTGCTGCTTGCCCCTAATCTTAGTACAGCTGGGCTCGCCAGATTCTTAACAACTCCACATCACAACTCGTGCAAAAAGTCTGGTCCATTCCAGTAATGTTACTGTATTCTTGACTTTTAGGTATATAAATATATCCTTAATTATTTTATTCATTATGTGAGCCAAATAATTTAATATGTAAATCTTGAACTGAGAAAAAATAATTTACTACTAATGTATGTATGTATATTTACTCTTCCGATTATTAGAGTATTTGCAATAATTTTGCTAAACTTGCTTTGTAGATTAGCTTCCATTTAGAGGCAATTAAATTCTTGGTATTTGAGTGTATTTTCCTTGAAACAAATACGTTAGTTCATTGTAATCATCAACTGTCTCATCATCTACATAATTTACAGTTACCTCATTAGAGCTCAACAAAATAGTTGAGTTGCTCACAAACTCTTTTATTATTGTACATTTTCTTATTATGTGACCTGCAGTGGAATCAACTAATTTACATCACTACCGCAAGCCCAACCAGACAGTCATCTTTCCTTTTTTCCAAGTAAACAATGTTTATATAATATGTTTGTGTCCTGCACCTACCTGCGCACTGTTTTAGAAGTCAAGTGTCAGATATAGGTATACCAATTTTATACTATTTCATACTTAGTTATCTAGTTCAATTAATCTTGAGAATTTTTTTAAATATAATATTGATTTTAATTTGGATTTTGTTCATTTCCTCTTGGGCATTAAGAAAAAAATAAAACTTGCCATAATAGCCAAATTTCTAAAAATTTGGGATAAATTTGACATTTTTCTGACTAGTTCAATTTTAATCTGAGAATTATTGGAGAAAACAGATATCGAAATAAAACTTTGGACAAATAGTGCCTCTAAGGGGGGCATCTGAGGATAGTCAAAATCGGACTAACTTTTCAAGCCTCCACATGCCGAATATGACGTCCTCTTATCGCAAATGTCGGTCGATCTGTAAGTTATCTTAATATTAGGTAAAGTAAAAAGTTCGTTCGGTTTTTTATTGATTTTTCAAAAGATGATAACTTTGTGTACATTTGTCCGATTTAAGTCGAATATGCGCTGTTTTGTTTTGTTAAACTTGTTGCCAACGAGATGCTAACTTCATTATACCCCTCTCGTAGAAGACTGCGTCCCTATTGCCAAAAAACTCGGAGAGCCAATTTTCACAGGTCTCTCTTGAGGCCAACTTCTCACCATTAAGCGCGTTCGCCATGGACAGGAAAAGATGGTAATCACTTGGTGCCAGGTCCAGTGGTACATTAAGACCTCCCATCCGAGCTCCCGGAGCTTCTGGCGAGTCACCAAAGACGTGTGTGGCCTGGCGTTGTCCTGATGGAACACAATTCGGCCTCTGTTGATCAAAGATGGCCTCTTCTGGATGAGTGCTGCCTTCAAGCGGTCCAGTTGTTGGCAGTAGAGGGCCGAATTGAGCGTTTGGCCATAGGGGAGCAGCTCGCAGTAGATGATTCCTTGCGCAAGCCACCAAACACACAGCAAAACCTTACTGGCCGTCAATCAGGTCTTGAGAGCTCGGTCTTCCCCGAGCTTTGACCACAACCGTTTGCGCTCGATGTTGTCATAAGTGACCCATTTTTCATCGCCAGTCACAATCCGCTTCAGAAACGGGTAGATTTTGTTGCGATTCTGCAGCGATTTGCAGATGGAAATTCGGTCCATCATGTTTTTTGCGTTAGTTTGTGTGACACCCAAACATCGAGCTCCTTTTTGAATCCAAGGTTATGCAAATGGTTCCAAACGGTTTTCTGGCTTATCTTTAGTTCCTCAGCAATTAAATAAGTGCTCACGTGACGGTCTGTTTCCACTATTTCCATGATTTTATCGCAATTTTCAACGACATTTTCCCATTTCATGAGGTACATACATATGTATATATATTTTTAGTTTCACAGAATTGTGAAATAGTTTAATCTTGAAATGAAGATAAAATAAGAACATTTCATTGTAGCTGCAAAGATGCAGAAGGCTTGTCAATGTCAACAATAGCCACTTGTGTAAACAAAGTGTGTTGTTTTAAAGAATGACTTCCAATATAATTTATGAGAAGAATCAATTATGATTTTGTTTACAATTACGGTAAAGAAGCTGTGTGGAGGCTGCCGTAAACTCCCCCCTCTCTAAGATGAATCGTCCCCGATTCAATTTTATTTTTTGTTAAATTATGAATTTGATCCAAAATTACATTATATGAAATTCGGAATTTTCATTCTGTTTTTTAGTTTTGTTTGATTTGATAAACTTTTTGCATAAAAAAATTGTCAAAATTATGCAAAAAGCTATAAAAATATAGAAATAGATTGAATGTCTTTTAATATCTTCATTTTTCTTACCCCGAAAATTTATATTTTCTAATTTTAAATGTTTATTTGTAGTTTCCATATATTCTAGTATTTCAAAATTATTAACATGGTTTTGCGTTAGATAGTTTCAAATCTTAGTTTCAATATTCACATAAGTTATATTATTTATTATTGTTTGATTTTCAAATGTAACTAAATATGTTCCTATTAAGTTTTGGTTTTTCAACTTTATTTTCACCTGAAATTAATATAACACCTTCTTTAATTATTTCAATATTATTGTTTCTTTCCTTAATCTTTTTACATTTTGCAGGTTTTTTATTCAATAGTTCTGAAAAACATGTTTCTTTATTCAATTTGCAGTAAGTGCTTGTTATTTCAGTTTTACAATTTTTTACATTAAGAAATTCATTGTTGCAATTTATTACATTTTGGTCAATTATCAACTTACCATCTAGTTGCGCTATACTTCTAGTTTCATAATACTTACAAGTAAATAGAATTTTTGGATATTTAACATAAATTATGATTACATTATTTTTCTGAGCAATTTTAAATTCTGATATGTCCATTAAATCTGTAATTGACATTAAACCATTTTGATGGTCGGTTATATTTTTTAATTCATCCAAATGTAAGATTACTGGGTTTAGTGTTCCCACTTTCCCAATAGTGATTGTATTTATTAAATTTTGAAGCTCGTTCTTTATGTACTGATTTCTTTTCTTCTTTAACGTTTCAACAAACGAATCTCCTTTAATGTATATACTGTATTGGTTATTTCAGTAATAACCTTAAAAATTTCTGAATTCGTAGTAAACTGTTTATTATTATTCTCAACCAACTCATTTAATTTGTCATTAATTTTTATAAAATCATCGTGATCAGGGGTTCCTGCTATCCATTACCAAAGTGTTCCCACTTCATTTATTCCTCTCCTTTGTCTGAAAGGGGTTTGTTTTAGTTGCTCTAATAGAACTTCGATTAACACAATATCAGATTCGTCATCTAAACTTTTTATGCTCAATTTATCATAATTATTTTTGGTAACTAAAAATGGAATATTATAGAAGTTTGTTTTTTCTTCCTCTACTAAATTTTCAAAATATGTTGAATTTGTAATATGAAAAATATCTCCATAATCCTCGTATATAGAGGCGTATCCATTTTCGATTAATACATAATTTTGTCTGGTGTAATCCACGATGTCAGCAGTTATTGAGCCGAACAGGGATGTAATTATTAAAAATATCATTTTAGAAATCTGTGAAAAGTTAAGATTTAACGTTATCCTTATGTATGATTCTATCTATATTATTTATTATTATTTTATTTTCTAAATTTTCCTTAACTTGTTGTTTTTTACACCTAGGTCTGAGCTTATTACTCTCTATTAATAATATCCATTGGAAAAAGATTTGTATACACAAATTTATTTTGAAAAGTTTGTTTCAGAGGTCCTTGGATTTCATATAAATCCTCTATTGTACAATGAATTGCCGTTACCAATTTTGGTTGAATAAATTCTTTTAAAATAGTTAACAGATTTTCTACCGTATCATATTCTATTAAATGCCTTTTATTCCCGAAACTTTCAATCAACTCGTGAATTGTGAATCCATTTTTACATAAAATTATTTGTTGTTTAAATTGGTTTACAGGTTTCTGTGTTTCCTGTATTCGAATACTTTCACTACTTTGTGCTGAACGCTGTCAATTGTTATTTACTGAATCTTCTGGATCATCAGACATATTATTTAATTCGAGGCGTGACAGCGCATCTGCCACAACATTAGTTTTTCCAGGCTGATATATAAATTTTGGAGCAAACTCCTCTATAAAAGCATGCCATCTTTTCATTTTCGGATTAGGGTTACGGGGTGACAAAGCAAATGTCAAAGGTTGGTGATCAGTATGTATTTCTAGATTTGTAACACCATATAATTAATTTCTAAGAGTTTTCAATGCCCATACAATGGCAAATAATTCCTTTTCATTAGTTGCATAATTTCTTTCTGTTTTATTAAGAGTTTTTGAAATAAAGGTAATTGGTTTACCTTCCTGTGAAAGCACAGCACCAACTGCTACATTTGATGCATCGGTAGTTAAAACAAATGTTTTTGAATAATTTGGTTGCGTCAATTCCATTTCTGACGCTAAATGTTTTTTTTTAATTTATTGAATGCAGAAATTCTATTTTGGTCCAATTGAATTTTTAATTTTTTTGACATATTTTTGGAAACTCTTCCATTTTCGCCTGAAAGGTATCTATTTAATGGTTTTGCTATTGTAGCATAGTCTTTAACGAACTTTCGATGATATCCTGCAATTCCTAAAAATCCTCTAAATTCTCGTAGACTTACGGTTAAAATCAATTTTATTTTGTTGGGATCTGTTTTGATCACATTTTGGGCTATTATGTATCCTAAAAATTCTATTTCTCTTTCAAAAAATTTTGATTTCTCAACTGAAATTTTCATATTAGCTTCCTTCAATATTTCTGTAATTATTTCCAAATCCTGCAAATGCTGGGTTTGGTTTTTCTGAGAAAATAATTATATCATCCATATAAACATGGCAAATTTACCTGGGCGCATTCTTCAAACCGAATGACATTCGTAAAAATTCGTATTTACCATTATTAACGGAAAAAGCCGTTTTCTCTATGTCAATTTTTGACATTAAAATTTGATGAAAACCTGATTCTAAGTCAATGCTTGAAAAATATTTTGATTTGCCTAAATTCGACAAAATTATATTGGTATCCGGAATGGGATATCTATGAGAAATGGTATGTTCATTTAATTTTTTATAATCGATGACCATTCTAAGTTTTGGTGAGCCATCTTCATTTAATCCTTTCTTTGGTACCACCCAAATTGGTGAGTTATAAGGGCTCTTACTGGGTTTTATAATATTTTAATTCAACATTTTGTCAATTTCTTTGTTTATGAAGGAATTTACGGATAAAGGATATGGGTACTGCCTACTCCAGACAGGTTCAATGCTCTTTGTTCTAATCTCTGCTTTTACATTTGTCATAAACGGAAAACTAGTATTTATATTTGATTGTGTATTTAAAATTTTTCCTTTAATATGTTTTCAAATTCTAGGAGTTTTTCGTCGAAAAAATCATGACGAGATTCTTTAAAAAAAATTTCCGAATTTTCATCTTCGTTATTATTATTAATTTTATTCCCAACATATTTTTTATAATTCGACAATTCTTCATTGCCGCTATTCCGGTCACTATTCTCACGTATATCCGAACCATTCTCGTTTAGCATCGAAAAATTTTCAGTTATATTCGCATTACACTCATTATGCTGCGACAAAAAATATTTATTTAATATAATATTGCCGGAAAAATCTTCGGCTGGCTTTGTGGAAACTTTTTGTTCCACAATATTTTTTAATTTTTTATTAACATTGCTTTCGTCACTGCCGGTATTACCATCGGCGGGGGCTTAGAACTTTTGTGTTCCAGGGGTTTAAATTTTCTTGACTTTCATCATGAAAGTTTATTTTTATATTTTTTTCCACTCATTTCTGACCTTGTTGTATTTTGTAAAATATTTTTCCACTGCGCAAATCAATGTGCGCTTCTATTTCTTTCAAAAAATTATATCCTAGGAGCAAATCTGATCCTAAGTTGTCTATTTCATAGAAAACCTGTTTTACCCCAAACAAAGATATTATATGATAATATTTTATTATTGAGTAACCATTTATGGTTTTGACTCTTTTATAAATTGCCAATTCATTTTTGTTTTCATAAATTCCCTGCTGTATGTAGCAAGAAGTTGCTCCTGTATCGACAAGAGTTTTAATTTTTGTATTTAATTTATAATCTCAGACTGTGATGTAGGGGAGTGTATCCCCTCTTCTTCTAAAAAATGATCTTCCCGGATATTATTAATCCTTTGAGCTTTTCCTTACGGCCTATAGCTATTTTCGCTTTCTCTAGCGTGTTTTACTCCATGCTAATTTTGGGTTTGAGCACTATTTGCATTAGGATTTGAATTATTCCATGCGGGCCTCGTATTTTTATTAGTAGTATTTGCGTTTTGGTGTACTCGGGCATTATAGTTTCCATTATAGATTCTGGAAACAGATGGATCTACGTCCATCGGTTCATGTTTTGAGTAACTACTTTGTTGATTTTTAACAAAATTATTTGCTTGAGTTTTGGGAAAAGCATTCTGTTGCTCCCCTGAATAATTATTTCGCCGGGGAAATCTTAAATTGTTGCTTGGGTAATTTTGTCTCACCCTTAATTGTTCGTTCGAAAAATTTTGTGCAACACGCGCTCTGGTTATTTGACACAAGCTCTTGAGCCTTTGCTAAAGCATCAGGGAGGTCCTGAGGATTCAAGGCGAAAATTATATCTCTTAAGGGTTCATTTAACCCAGTTATAAATATTCTAAGGGCATGATTCCTATTTCTTTTATTTAATTCTTTGGTAATTTCCACTGAATTACCATGAGTCATTATAGTTTTATTAATTAGAAGAGTCAACTTCTTGTTGACTAAATTATAATATTCGATCACTGTCATTGTGCCCTGTCGCAGGACACTCAACTCTTGTTCAATTATATGAATTGGACGTTTGTCTGAGTATGCGAAATCTAAACGTGCGATTATCGCATCAAAATTTAAAACTGTTTCATGATTAGTTAGAATATCATTGGCTTCATTAGTCACTTTATTTCTTAAAATTGTTAAAGCAGCAAAATATTTCCTGCTCTTCCTAACATATAAGCTCATCACGTTATGCGCTGCTTCACGCCAGCTACATAGGCATTCAATTTTCCACTGTATTCTAATAAGGATTTAATAACGTCCAATGATTCTTGACATTGGACAGAATCATCAATTGTTTCAACCTCATAGTCAGTAGCCCTATTATTATTATTTCCGAGTTGTAATTTTAACCTTTGAACTTCCTGTCTCAATTTCCAAGTGCTATCCGCGATTAATCTAGTGATCAAGTCTACGGTCAATGCTTCACCGTTAGCCATTTTTATAATTTACTTTATTTTCCTTTATTAAATTAATTTTTAATTGCTTTCTTCGTTGTGTAACGCTTCTAAAATTTCATCTAATTCATCAGGGTCTTGAAGAGAGTCCTGATCCAAAGAAGAAGGATTATTTCCTTGAAAGTCTAAAGTTTCTAAAATTTTTTTTTATTTCATTTTCTATCTCTTCTTCTTCAAAATTTAATTTTTTGGAGCGATTTGGAGAATCTGTCATTTTTATTTAGGTATCAACTACCAGATTTAATTTTCATTTCTTAATAAGGGACATTTTAGTATCTCGTGGTCTCCTCCACAATAATCACAATAATACAACCTAATGTATTTAGGTTTATTTAGGTCATTACCCATTTTTTTTTTCAAAAAATATATAATTACTATATTCTCATCATCAATTGGCAAATCACGCAATTTAATATTTATAAAAACTATTTAAAGCTAACTTAACTTGTCGGCGAATTCTTACTTAATCCTGCTGATGATCACTCGAAATTGTAGTTCCCAGTTATGCTCTCTGCTGCTGGTCCTTGTTCCAATTGCTTTTTCCTTTTACAGATAATTTTTTATTTTTTTTTATTTCTCACTTTCTTCCTTTGTAAGGGTGGATAAAATTTTTTAGTATTTTCTTCCTTTTTAACACTTTTATTTCTTTTTGTTTTTTGTAAAACGAACTAGGGTACTTGTACTTTTCCCCTTTCGCGTTTACTTTAAAAAAAATTCAAGGATCGGGGTACTTGATTTTTTTCTCCCACGTTGATCCTTGACATTCGTGCCCCACGTTGGGCGCCAATTATGTTTTTGCGTCAACCAAAGCAATTTTTAAAAAGTTCGAAGTTTTTAATTCGCTTCGACCGAACGTATCTTTATTTCAGTAATTCTCAAAAGACTTACTTAAATATAAATCCAAGCTTCTTTATAGGCTTACAAAATTTTTTACTTATTTTTAGTTTCACAGAATTGTGAAATAGTTTAATCTTGAAATGAAGATAAAATAAGAACATTTCATTGTAGCTGCAAAGATGCAGAAGGCTTGTCAATGTCAACAATAGCCACTTGTGTAAACAAAGTATGTTGTTTTAAAGAATGACTTCCAATATAATTTATGAGAAGAATCAATTATGATTTTGTTTACAATTACGGTAAAGAAGCTGTGTGGAGGCTGCCGTTAATTTGCACATATTCGTACAATAACATGCAACAATCATCCGAATAAACCGGGTAAATCCTTTTAAACATTTTTATTGATTATGAATATACCAACAATCTGTTAAGAATTTTCTTATTAAAAAATTTAATTGTATGACATTAGGACAGAAAGATGGTTATTATTGCTTTAACGGTTTAAAAGATATGGACATTAAACTTAGGCCAGGCCGGGGCACGACGCACAACCGCTGATGCTCCTCCTTATTGCAATTCGTTGTATTTATTTAAAAACAGCCGCTTTCGCCAAAGGACGTGTATTATATATCAATATATGTATATCTCGAGTAATTTTAAGTGTTACCGTTCGGTGAACAATTTTTCCCTCGCCAGCGGTAAGAGTCTAAAGATTCTTCATTGAGTTTATACATTTTGGTCTTGTGTGTATGTATTTTCACGGTATATTTTATGATAAACATGTTCAAGGATATTTGAACAGTGTTATTATTCAAAAACATGTTGACCGTCGGCGATAATTTCTTCGAAAATGCAAAGCCAGTGCAGTATTATACACCCTAGCTCCTCAAATCAACGCTTAAAGCAGAATCGCCATAGGGACTGCCTAGCGCTGGGCTGAGAAAAGTAGGCTACATATTTTTTTCACTAATTGCCCACTAATATAGTATGTATGTACAGGCTGCACAGTATCTCGCGATTATACTTATTTTGAGTAAAAAAGTGAGTAGTACGGTATGAGTGAGTGCACAACATCAGCGTGTTTGCTGAACTTTAACAGTGTATCGAGTTTGGAGCTAACAACAGAATAGTTTTGTCGCTTTCAGTTATACCTACTTATGTATATATACTATTATACTTATTGGTACATACATATTTGTTGTGGAGCGGGGGTATGTACTTTTTAGCCTGGCGAGAAGCACTAACAAATGCTTTATGAAGTACCTTTCTCTATTTGGTGTTAATATAATAGATACTGTGAGTGGTAGAAATGCAATAATCCAAAGGCAGCAGTTGGTAATTAGTGAAAATACAAAGGACGGCAGGAAAGCGTGGCAAAATACGACTAGATCAACAGCAAAACAAACACAAACACAAAGTAATATTTAAAGCTGTTTAATAATTGAGAGTCTTTTAAAATATGAGCTTGGTTAACGAAACTTCTCATCATAAGAATAAACATTTTCCGCGCATTGTTATTTATTGAAATCAATATGTTTATATTTATAATATTTTGTATTGTTTAGGAGTTGGTAGAGACAATTTGTAAATAAATTAGAATGTGATGCATAAGTGTACTAGAGTTCCATCAGATCTGGAGCAATTACTTACGCTACGTTCACTCTACACAAGTTGTTGACATTTGAATTATGTTACCCAGCAGTGGACACATGTTAAAACTGTATCACTAAAACGTCTTTAATTACGGTTAAGCAGATCCCAAGATATGGGTTTTCACCTAAAAGTGGGCGGTGCCACCCGCATTGTCTAATTTTTAACGTGGTTCCTACAGAGTCATCTCATACCATCCCAGAGATAAATTTAATGTCTCTAGCGCGTTTAGTGCTTGATTTATGGCGCTTACGTTTACGTTTACTTTAGTTTTTAACAGTACTGTTATATGGGAAGTAGGCGGAGTTGTCACTCAATTTCATCCATTTTCACACTGTCGATAAAGATGCTAAAAGCATTTGTTCTCAGTGAATTTCGTAATTATAGTTTTAGCGTTTTAGGAGATATCCTCATTAAACCTATTAGGGGGCGGGACCAAGCCCACTTTTAAAACAATTTTAAACTGCAGATGCCCCTCTCTAATGTAATCCTGTGTACCAATTAACAGTCTTTTATCTTATTGTGGAGCTTAGTTATGGCAATTTATTTGTTTTTGATAAATGGCGTTTTGTGGGTATGGCAGTGTTTCGATTATGCCCATAGGCAATACCAACCGCCTTATGGTACCAAGAAACATGTGTACCAAGTTTTGTAAAGATAGGTATATCAATTTATACTCAAGTTACAGCTTGCACAGACGGACAGACGGAAGGACAGACAGTCACCCAGATTTCAACTCGTCTCTTCATCCTTATCATTTATATATACATAACCCTATATCTAACTCGATTAGGTTTAGGTGATACAAGCAACCGTTAGGTGAACAAAACTATTATACTATATAGCAAGAGGTTACGAGAGTATAAAAAGATTAGAATCACTTAAAAAGTTAAAATTACCTACGCAACATTTCCCAAGCAAAGCTTTTTGCGAAATGTCAATAATATAACCAATGAGCTTCAAATATTTATGTATGTAGCTATGTAAATATAATATATTGCTGTAACTGTTTTGCTAATTTGTGAATACAAACATTTTAAATATCCAAGTTACATGTTTGAACGAGTGAAAATAAGTAAAACAAGTAAGGAAGGGCTAAGTTCGGATGTACCGAACATTTTATATTTGAAAGTTGAGAATACATATATTGAGGTTGTGTCAGCGACATTAGGAAATACGGGTGACTGACACTTGTTTTGGTTTTGGAACGTTACGGTGACGTAACCCCTCCCCCTCTTGATTGGAGACTCGCCTTTACGATTTTTAAATTGTAGAAGTAAATTATTACGGCAAGTATTATTGCAACGATGATGATAGTAGTAGCGAATGTTTTCCCAATTTTTGGCTTATGTGTATTTCTGTGATATTTTAATTCTTTTATTTGTTGGGTTTTACTTCTCTCTTCTTTTTTCTAACTGTATTCTCTTATTTTCAAAAAAATGTTCATTAAGTTTTACATTGCAGGCGTTGAATATTATTAAATTGTGGCCTGAGGTTTTTGGTCACATGTACTATTAATAAATGTCTTTCCATAATTTTTTAATAACAATAATCCGTCTTTTATTGCAATTAACTCTGTTTTATTATTTCTCATACTTTCACAATTGTTCCTTAGCATACATAGGTTTGTTTCTTGTAGTTTCTTTACATTTATATTTTCTTGAAATTAATTTATTTTTATAACTTCTCCTGTATTGAACACTAACTCTTGTGATATATTATTAGGAAGTGGTGTAAACATTGATTTTCTAACATTAATAATTTCATTAAGTATTTGAATAACAACAAGTAAGGAAGGGCTAAGTTCGGATGTAATCGAACATTTTATACTCTCGCAAAGTCAAATAGTATACTCGTTTGAGATTTCTTTGTGGATTGGCTGATATTTTCGGTAGAAGGTCAACTATAGGCACTGGGGTCCACATATTTAGTACTTAGAGGCTTCAACAGTTTTGGTTTGATTTAGACAGTTTTTGGCCACAAGGTGGCATACTTTAAACGTATTATTTACGCAAAGTTTTACCCCGATATAATCATAGTAGATTGATATGCATAGTGGAAAGTGAAAGAATCAGATGGAATTGAAAATGGTGTTATATGGGAAATAGGCGTGGTTGTAGTCCGATTTCGCCCATTTTCGCACTATGACATAGAAACATGAAAAGAAAGTTATGCACCGACTTTGGTTGAAATCGGTTAAGCAGATCTCAAGATATGGGTTTTCACCTAAAAGTGGGCTGTGCCACGCCCACTGTCTAATTTTGAACGCGGTTCCCATAAAGTCATCCCATACCATCCCAGAGGTAAAATTTAATGTCTCTGGCGTGTTTAGTGCTTGATTTATCGCGCTTTTAGTAGTTTTTAACAGTACCGTTATATGGGGAGTGGGCGAAGTTGCCACCCGATTTCAACTATTTTCTAACCGTCAATAGAAGTGCTAAAAACATTTGCTTCCAGTGAGTTTTGTTATTATAGCATTAGCGGCTTAGGAGATATGCACATTAAACCTATTAGAGGCGGGACCACGCCCACTTAAAACAAAAAATTGAACTGCAGATGCCCTCCCTAATGTGATCCTGTGTACCAAATAACAGTCTTGTATCTTATTGCGGAGGTTAGTTATGGCAATTTATTTGTTTTTATTTAATGGCGTTTTGTGGGCGTGGCAGTGGTCCGATTACGCCCATCTGCAATACCAACCGTCTCACGGTACCAAGAAACATGTCTACCAAGTTTCATAAAGAAATCTCAATTTTTACTCAAGTTAGAGCTTGCACGGACGGACGGACGGATGGACGGTCGGACGGACAGACGGACGGACGGACAGACAGTCACCCGGATTTCAACTCGTCTCTTCATCCTGATCATTTATATATGTATATATAACCCTATATCTAACTCGATTAGTTTTAGGTGATACAAACAACCGTTAGGTGAACGAAACTATTATACTCTGTAGCAACAGGTTGCGAGAGTATAAAAATATGATAGGATTCGAACTTAGGCAAAATATTTCACGTTGCAATAAGCAAGTCTGCTATACAAGCAGTACCACAGAAAATATTTAAGCCATTTTGTCTAATCTGTGAACTCAAACAGCTATTGTTGTTTACTTGCTTCAATGTTCATATGTCCATATGTGAATATTCTTGAAATTGCCTTCCTTCATTGGCATGTCCAAATATATTTGCATATATGTGCACATATGTACATATGTATGTCCCTCAATATGGCTTTCGCAAAAAATCAAACATTCGCGCAAGTGACAAAAAAACGTAGAGCCATCATCGGCCAATAATATTCAAGCGAACTCGCGGCATATTTTGTAAGTATTTCATATTACAACGACAACAAATTCATTCATAAGGAACGTGCGCTGCTTCAAAGCAAAGTGCGTTCGTTCAAAACTCTGCGCCGCGCTATTTTTCCTGTGCGCCTGGCCACATTTGGTTTTCATATAGAATTCTTACGCATATGCGAAATTAAGTTTATAAAATGAAGAATGATGAAATTGAGTAAAAAAGAGGAAATTTCAAGTTTACAATTTGACAGCCACCACTGAAAATCCTACCATCCCCCTCGCATTTGTATGTTGCCCACAAGCTGCTTCCTCACACCATTTGCTAAAAATCAGAAATTGAAGTATTTGTCTGATGTTCCCTTCAGAAAGAAGAATTGGCAACATGACCTCTTAGCGATTTGAAATATTATTTTAATTTTTTTCATATATTATGCACTATTTATGGCATTAAATTACAAAATTTATATTAAATTGCCATTCATATGAAATCATTAACTACTTCTATATATTCTAAGCACAGTCCATATAGTACTTTTATATGTTTACTTACTATCATTATTTCATAGTTTGTCGATTTAGCCCATTTTATCGAAATATGACGCTATGAAAATGCAGCCCAATCGGTAATCGCAATATTTCAAAAGAGCATAAGTCAACTTTCAATAGCAAACCACTGCAAAAAGGACAAACGAGACAACATAGCCGACCGACATTGTTGCAAAATTGTCGATACAAACAAATTTTGTCAACTCCGCGACGATTCACACAATTTGGTGTCAATATGTTTGCGAGCTCATATACGTATGTATGCATGTATATACATATGTATTTTTGTGGACAAAGTCGTCATTTGATTTTTTTCAAGACCAATGCCTGCGGTTATTTGGTTGGCTTGCCACCATACACAGAGGCGTTCTAACTGAGGGCTCTTAGTTTATTATTATGTTGCTTAATTTGTATTGAAAAATACTGATGCATTTATGAATTATTTTCGTAATATAATATATATTATATATATATATAAATACACATAAATTCATACCTATAATCGTTTTTAAACTAAATTCGATAAATAAAATATATATCTGAAATAATTATGTGGCGGTGCGCCCCAATCCCTCCTTGCCTGCGATCGTTCAACTCGCAATAAGTAAAAAGTGTGGACAAAAGTCATTGCTTGTGCGGGGCAAGAAGAAGCAAGCATCAGTACGTATCATACGTGTATTTAAGAATGAATGTGTGATTATCACATTTGTGTAAATACGCATAATAAGGAAATATTCAATAAACCTAAACATATGAACATATTTTCCTGAAATATTTTAATTACCTCTGAAAGTAAAATATGCTAGTTAAGTAATTGAATTGAGATATGTCAATTAATTCCAATTAATAAAATAAAAAAAATTAATAAAATTTAATTTACATGAGTTTTAGGATTCGCACTTATAGGCTCGTATTCGGATTGTGCTTAGCCCCTTCCCGGTTACGATCTCAGCCACCACAAAAGTGGAAACGCGGCCGCTTAGCCACAGTTTTATTGTTATCCTTTGCTCAATAAGCAATCACTCAGGCAACGCACATACATAAGTTGGAAAAATTGCCTATTAAATGTTTATTTTATTATGAATTCTGGGGTTTTTACTGATAATACAGATTTTTAATTCAGAAGCTTTTTCATAATTATAAATTTGTCATATCATAGAAATTGAAAACATTAATCTAAATAGGTATGCGCAACGATTTTTCATTTAGGAATATTCGTTGTGTCTATTTATAGCATTTCGCATATTGTGTGGTGTATTTTTCTTTTTCGAAGTTATATTTTGCGATGTTCCCTCATCTGGAATTACAAATTAGTACTCAAAAAGATTTCATTTAATATTTACTCCTTCTCTATTCATTAACATTCTCTGGTTTTGTAGCATTCGTGCGTTCCTTTAATTAAATATTAAAAAAATATAGCTTGCTTGAATCTTATTGGTCGATGATAGTGCGTCTACGGTTTTTTTTGCCACTTGCCCGAATGTTTGATTTTTTACGAAAGACATATTGAGGGACATACATATGTACTATATGCAAATATACGCGAATGAAGGAAGGCAATTTCAAGAATATTCACATATAGACATATCAACATTTGAAGCAAGTGAACAACAATAGCTGTTTGAGTTCACACATTAGACGAATTTACTCGAATATTGTCTGTGGTGCTGATTGTATAGCACGCT
This sequence comes from Bactrocera oleae, assembly GCF_042242935.1. Taxonomy (NCBI): domain Eukaryota; kingdom Metazoa; phylum Arthropoda; class Insecta; order Diptera; family Tephritidae; genus Bactrocera; species Bactrocera oleae. The sequence continues at coordinate 28,954,336 of NC_091539.1, read as the reverse complement.
TCATTATTGCAAGGTTAAGTATTTTGCCTAAGTTCAAATCCTATCAGATATATATATATACTCTTTTTTTATTTTTATAACCCTTTTTTATTAAATGATATTTTAATTCTATTTTCATATTACTTCCCTCATTACTTATATTTTCTTTTCATAAGTCAATTATTTTCCTTTTTATTATTTAAAGTTTTCTTTATGCGCATACCAAAGAACATCTGTGCATATGTATAGGTATACATTTTGCTTATAGAGTGGTGTAGTTCATTGCATAAATTGATAGGATGGTGAAATTTTATTTTCGAACTTGCGCGTTTTCGATGTTCCCTCATCTTAATTAACATTTTAGTGCAGCTAACATTTGCTCCTTCTCTATTCATTTACGTTCTCTGCTTATACCCTTCAAAGTGAGCGTATTTATTTCATTTACATATCTTATTTTATGCGTATATGTACTTATGTAAAAATTTCAGTTTTATATATTATATTATAATATCGAACCTCTAACAGAAAATCCGTTTTAACAGCATAAAAAAAGCTTACCAAACTGACACAGTTCCGAGTGTATTTCAAAATACATACTTATACATTAAAAAAAAAAAAAATGGATCTTAACTTATTGTCCAATTAATAGCTTACCTTCGTGTATTCAAACACACCATCAAGAACCAAAAAAACCAATTCAAGTATACACTTGCACATTAATCCAGCAACCCCTTATGCTTAATATAGCAATAAGCAGGATTGCATTCAATAAGTAAGCAAAGGCAAAATATCAAACATAAAACAAACAGAGAAAGAAATAAAAATACAACAGACAAACATACAAATATGAACATCGAATTTACGCTCACATATTATATCTATATATGTCGTTATATATATATTTTTACTAAACAAATATATATAGACAAAAATATATTTACAAAGTGCATAAGGGAAAATACCTGCACATTATTCACTTCGCTTTCGCGCTCTCTTCGCAGTGCGAACATACATATTTATACACACGGCATATAATCTATGCCTATGCTTATATACCCTATATACATTGGGTCAATTACACATTGAAAATTTACAATATAAAAAGTTGTAAAATTACATTAAAAATAAAACAATAAACGTTGTGGTAAAATTAACACTACTAGATATTAAAAAATTAAAAATAATAAATAATTTATTAAAAACAAAAATACACATATTTTCAAAGTCCACATTGGCATACATCCCGCAATACCCCTTGTAACAAACAAGCAGGACTGCGTACACAAAAAAATACTAAAAGCACATTGATCTCTTCAACGAGCTCTCAATTGCACAAGCACATAAATACTTATATACATACATGTCCGTGTATTAGGGTGTACCAAAATACCTCAACATAGGACATAAAAAGTATTGTTCAATTAAATGTGCAGTTCTTAATAATTAAATAAAGAAAATATAATTTATCATCGGAATAAATAATAAAAATATACGCAAGTACATACAAAACGGTATTATTAACACTAAATACACGTTTTTAAACTATAATCCGAAATATCAAACTCTTATTCACCTAAAAGAGTATTCGGCAAAAATTATCATTTATCGCTTCATTTATTATACAAAAATCAATTTACACTAAAAAAATAAATAAAAGGTTATATATTAATAATTCATTGAAACATTATATAAATAACATAACAAAAATGGTTAATGGCGACGAAAGTCAAACTACACCTGTAGGAGCTACACGCTCAAAACAGGTTGCCAAATTCATTTCTGAGAGTGACAGATTAACACGATACTGCACTCGATTTTCATCTTCACCGATTCAAGACATCTCTGAATCGTTATTGGAAATAAAAAAACAAAATATTGACAATTTTTGGACTCGTCTCCAAACGGCTCATGACGCCATAGTAGATTATGACAATTCAGATCTACCACACGATTTTAAATCATCGGCTTACGCACTATACGAAAACTGCTTAGACCAGTACGAAGAAACAAAAGCTATAATTTCTGATCAATTAAAGCTAATAAAAGCGATGGCACCTACTCCACATCCGAGAGTAGAGCTGCCACAAATTCAAAGTCAAGAGGCAAGTTCAGGCATCCATCTCGAGGTGCCCGCATGTGACACAGAAATATTTTATGGAGGTTATGAAGAATGGCCGTTCTTCCGGGACATGTTCACTGCCGTATACATCCACAATCAAAAATTATCAAAAGCGCAAAAATTTTATCACCTCCGATACAAAACTAAAGGTCAAGCAGGCGCAATAGTTAAACAGTTCGCACTAAATGACGACAATTTCAATTTGGCTTGGGAAGCTCTAAAAGCAAGATATGAAAATGAAAGAATATTGGTCGATAAACAAGTAACGACACTAATAAACTTGCCTAAAATTCAAAAAGAAACAAATGAAGAATTTGTTAGACTACAATCCACTGTTTTTAATTGTTTGTCGGTTCTATCGACAAAAGACATTCCCACAGACAGCTGAGACCCTATTCTGGTAAATATATGCATCGCCGCATTACCAGAAAAATCGTTACTTTTATGGGAGCAATCGCTCTCATCACGAAAGAAATGCCCCACGTGAAAGACTTTCTTACTACTCAGTACGAAATAGCAGAAAGGGTAGACAAAAAACTAGTTAGAACTAAAAGCGTTCAAAACGACCTCAAAAGAAGCTTCAATAGACCCCAAGCTAGTAGCAGAAACAAATTAAACAGAAGCTTGTACAAAACGTAATCGTTCATTTCACAACAGAACAATCATACGTCATGGGACTATGCACAAGAGGGCATAAGCTACAATCTTGCGAGAAATTTAAAAAATTAACAAGTAAGGAAGGGCTAAGTTCGGATGTAACCGAACATTTTATACTCTCGCAAAGTCAAATGGTATACTCGTTTGAGATTTCTTTGTGGATTGACTGATATTTTCGGTAGAAGGTCAACTATAGGCACTGGGGTCCACATATTTAGTACTTAGGGGTTTGAACAGTTTTGGTTCGATTTAGACAATTTTTGGCCGCAAGGTGGCATACTTTAATTGCATTATTCACGCAAAGTTTTACCCCGATATAATCATTGTTACCTGATTTGCATAGTGGAAAGTGAAAGAATCAGATGGAATTGAAAATGGTGTTACATGGGAAGTAAGCGTGGTTGTAGTCCGATTTCGCCCATTTTCGCACTATGACATAGAAACATGAAAAGAACGTTATGCACCGACTTTGGTTGAAATCGGTTAAGCAGATCTCAAGATATGGGTTTTCACCTAAAAGTGGGCTGTGCCACGCCCACTGACTAATTTTGAACGCGGTTCCTATAAAGCCAATTTATACCATCTCAGAGATAAAATTTAATGTCTCTGGCGTCTTTAGTGCTTGATTTATCGCGCTTTTAGTAGTTTTTAACAGTACCGTAATATGGGGAGTGGGCGGAGTTGCCACCCGATTTCAACTATTTTCACACCGTCAATAGAAGTGCTAAAAACATTTGCTTCTAGTGAATTTTGTTATTATAGCATTAGCGGTTTAGGAGATATGCACATTAAACCTATTAGAGGCGGGACCACGCCCACGCCCCCTCCCTAATGTGATCCTGTGTACCAAATAACAGTCTTGTATCTTATTGCGGAGCTTAGTTATGGCAAGTTATTTGTTTTTGATTAATGCCATTTTGTGGGCGTGGCAGTGGTCCGATTACGCCCATCTGCAATACCAACCGTCTCACGGTACCAAGAAACATGTCTACCAAGTTTCATAAAGATATCTCAATTTTTACTCAAGTTAGAGCTTGCACGGACGGACGGACGGACGGACGGACAAACGGACGGACAGACAGTCACCCGGATTTCAACTCGTCTCTTCATCCTGATCATTTATATATACATAACCCTATATCTAACTCGATTAGTTTTAGGTGATACAAACAACCGTTAGGTGAGCAAAACTATTATACTCTGTAGCAACAGGTTGCGAGAGTATAAAAATTCACGAAAGAAACTATTTCGTGAGATCAAAAAAATTATGTACAAATTGCTTGTCACATGCGCATACATATAAAAATTGCAAAAGCAAATTCAATTGGTTATATTGTCACAAAAGACACCACTCAATGCTTCATTACAGCAACTTTCCCATATCTCCCCAAAGAGGCGCTTATACAAAAGGAACCACAGGTTTAGTGGTAACAACAACTCACAAAAACCAAAGACCCGAAAATTGCCAAGAAGCACCATGCTGCTCAAAGGCATTCAAAACTCAAACGCTACACAGCGAAATACAAAATAGAGCATTACTACCCACAGCAGTCATCTCCATCAAACATCGAGGAGAACTCTACAAACTTAGAGCCAATAGACCAAGGATCGCAACGATCCTTCATAGCGTCTAGGGCACAAAATAGGATAAAACTGCCATCAAAACAATCCAATTTTAAAATTACGGGAATGGGCGGAAGAGTAGTCCAAAACTTAAATAACATCTGCCCCATTGCCTTAATTTCCCCCCAAGCGGATAAGCGAATTGTAGCAGAAGCTATAGTCCTTCCGCAACTTACTAACATGCTTCCAAGCTATCACATAAATAGCAAGCATTGGCAAAAGGTTTCACACCTAAAGCTAGCAGATCCCAACTGCAACGCCCCTGCTCCAATAGATATTCTAATAGGCAGCGATCTCATACCACAGATAATACTTGAAGGTATTGAGAAAATTTCAAATACACTATTAGCAAAAAACACTATATTTGGTTGGATTTTAAGTTGACTAGTTCCAGAACCAGTTTCCACATCAACAACTCAAGTTGACGAAAATTCAAAGAATATCTTAATTAACGATCAAGGAAATTTCGGGAGTTAGAAAAATGCCACCTCATATCAATTACAACCCCAGAAGATCAGTATTGTGAAGACTTCTACAAAGCCACAACTAATGGCCGGTACGTCATACGACTACCAGTAAATTCACAATGTTCCAACACTGCACGAATTGGCAGAAAAAACAAAGTCAGAGTCCCTTCTGACAAGATCAGTTTTAAAAACACAAATATGTAACTTTTCGACCCCGCAGGATGGCTCTTGCCAATAATGATACAAAAATCCTGATTCAAAAAGCTTGAGATATGTGGCGCGCTCCCACTTGCCAAATTAGTGCATACGCACTTTAACATATATCAAAATTGTTCCGAAAAAGTCGAAAAATTGACACATAACAAATTGTCCTCTAGTAGCTTACTTTTTCATAATATAATCATATAAAACAATTTAAAAATAAAGTTAAGCGATCACCATACTCCCAATGCGATGCAATGACGCACCAAGCCTTACAACAAGCAAAGGTCGCTCTAATCGCATATATCTAAGCCCTCCTTGGTATTCTGTCACCTGAGTATGCAGGGGTGATACCCTGCAGAAATGGCTGATGGGCTAATGCCAAGGTCGCCTCCGTCCCGTTACAACCATGGCAGGCCTCGGAGTACGTTCCCCTCCCGTCATCATAAAGTTGGTGTGGTAGGTGTTTGTTGAGTTGACTCCTTCTTTGCGCTGGTCGGTTCTGAACGCATTGCCTCATAAGGGCGTGCGTCAACCCTCGCCTTGGCCTCGTAACTGAGACAACCTTGGGACCATAAAAGGCGACTACCTTTCCGGGAGACGGATAGTGGCTCTGAGTGGGGACCCAACAAGAACAAAATGCAAACAAACAAAAACACTAAGGACGAGCGAGGAAGCCGGTCGAAACCGACCTCCGCTGTAGTGGATGGTTCCCTGGGGAGGACACTTTCACCAAGGGGGACGAAAACGTTCCCGGTTAAGGGTGAGAAAGGAAATCCAGGGGGTGCCTGGCTTACCGTCACGGGGGGCGGTAAGGCAGGGGGAGTCGGCAGGAGTCTGCCGACGGCAACCTTGGGTAGGGCGGAAGTGCAAGGCGGAATCGCCAGCACTAGCAGAGGAACCTCTGCTAAGTTCATGGGGGTCACGGGGTCCTCGGCGAACGCTAAGGGCCCGGTGAGGAAGCGAGTGACTGCAGCTAAAAAGCTGAAGTCTGATCGTCGATTGGCTGCCAAAATTTTGGAGCGCTACGGTGGCAAGCAGGCTGATCAGAAATCTGACCAGCATGCTAGCACACTGGAGTGGGCCAAAAAGGTGCTGAGCGACGTGGGCGACGGGAAAGTAGGGCCGAGCCGGCCCCATACCTCAATAAAGCGGCAGAGATCGCAGGAGGGGGAATCCTCCCTCGGCAAAAAACCTCGGGTCGGACCCGCACCTATGTTTAGCGAAATCGCCAAACTCGCAAGCTCAGTGGAGCTTGGGGTGTACGACCGAAGCAGGGGAGATGGAGCCATCTCTCATGACGAGTGGAAGCGGGTAGCGGCTGCTATCTCCGCTGTTTTCATGAAGGTGGTCAGGGGAAGCCCTGGACCACCCCCTAGATGTGAAAGTGCCGGGTGGAACCTCGGCATTCACAAACTGATAAGGTGTGCCGACGAACGGTCAGGGTAGGGGAGGTGTGGAAAGGAGCAAGGCTCGAGGCGGTGGCCAAATCGGATCTCCCGATGCGGCCTCGGGCTCGGGTCTGGCTTGAAGAGATGTTGCGGTACTGCAACCCATCTCTCCCCACCCAGGACTGGAGGGTGATCAGGCTGAAGAGGACCGAGGCCCCATATCGGCAAGCGCTGATACTCCTAAACAAGGAGTCCCTCGCTCCTCTCAGTGTCACATAGGGGGCCATAAGCTATGGCTTCGAGAGGGTCGTTCTCAAGACGCTCCCAACAGAAGCCAGGGCGGATGGCCAGCTGCCTCCTGCGGGGGCAGAAGAGAGTGGGAAAGTTCCTCTCTCGAAAATAGATGTCGACCCTGTCCTCTCGGACGCGGTGAGCACGGGGGGCGGATCGTCAGGTGATGATGGATCCGTCTTCAGTCCCGAGCATCTGTTCGAGGAGGCTGGCGTCGATGATATGGACGATGGTGCGGAACTCGCACTGATGGAGAGGAGTTTGGAGGATGAAGATCCTCCAAATTAACCTCCAGCACTCAAAGGCGGCCTCCGCCGATCTAGTGCTTCGTCTAGGAAGGGACGAAGCCGACGTTGTCCTTATCCAGGAACCGTGGCTGAGTAGCTATGGGATATCTGGACTAAGGACAAAAAGGCATAAGCTCCTGGCGGCAAGCAGCACAGGTAGAACCAGAGCCTGCCTGTTGGTCAGAAATGAACTTAACGTTTTGCTTTTACCTAATTTCAGCAACGAGGACGTCGTCACCGCTAGGCTGGAGAACAGTGTAAAGGAAATCTGGCTTGTCTCAGCCTACATGCCGCACGACGACGAGGTGGAACCACCTCCGAGCTTTCTGAGGATGGCTCTGGCAGAGGCCAGGCGCAAAGGAGCCGCGGTTATAATAGGCTCGGATTCCAACTCAAGGCACACCGTCTGGAGGAGCTCGGACACAAACGCAAGAGGTGAGTCACTTTTTGTTTTTATTTGCGATGTAGACCTTTTTATCTGTAATAGGGGAAACTGCCCTACTTTTGTGACAGCTAGCAGGGCGGAAGTCCTTGACGTCACGCTAGCCTCTAGGGAAATTGCTCCCTTGATCTCGAAATGGAGAGTTCTGGACGACCACTCTTTTTCTGATCATAAATATATTGGGTTCAGCTTGGACGCCTCGTTTCCGAAGCATAGAACCTACAGAAACTTCAGGAATACCAATTGGGTCCTGTATTGCATGAAGTTTCGATCAGCTCTTCCAACCGCGCCTGACAGGGATTCGATCCTATCTGCGGACGCGATTGACGAGCTCGTCGAGGTTTTCAGCTCTGTTAGCAGATCTACTCTTGAAAGCTCCTGTCCTCTGAAAACTCAGAAAAGTAAAGGGAAACCCCCTCTGTGGACTTCAGAGCTAACGGAGATCAGATCTTCGAGTAGAAAACTCTTCAACAAAGCCCGTAAAAATGGCTCTAGCGACGACTGGGCGTTGTACAAGGCCGGAGTAGCCATTTACAAGTCCGACTTGAAGAAAGCCAAGAGGGCTTCGTGGAAAGCCTTCTGCGGCAGTGTAGAGGGCTGTCACGAGTCCTCAAGGTTTAGACGCATTCTTGCAAAAAATCCTACTCCGGTGGGGTATCTAAGAAATGCAGATAGCGGGTGGACTACGAGTAGCGAGGAGTCGCTGAGGCTACTCCTAGATGCTCATTTTCCACTGAATCGCTTTGCTGAAGAAGTGCCACTGGGGGAGCTTCAGGAAGGCTGTACAGCCTTCTTGGACCTTCTGGATGAGCGTCACCTTACCTGGGCGCTGAAATCTTTTAAGCCCTTCAAGTCCCCGGGTCCTGATGGCATCATACCGGCGAAACTACAGCGAACGGTTAAGATGTCATGTAGCTGGCTGGCCCCTATCTACGCGAACTGTGTTAGATTGGGCCATGTCCCGAAGACCTGGAGACAGGTTAAGGTTGCGTTCATTCCAAAGGCCGGTAAAAGCTCTCATGTCGGTGCAAAAGATTTCAGACCCATCAGCCTATCCTCGTTTCTGTTGAAAACGCTGGAGAGACTTACGGATCTGTACATTAGGTGCAGAATACCGAGGGGTAAACTGTTACGGGCGCAGCATGCCTATATCAAGGGCAGGTCGGTCAACACAAGGAATTTGCAGCGGGTACCTTTCTCGACATCGAGGGGGCCTTCAATAACGTGCGGCCAGAGGCAGTGGTTAAAGCCCTCAAAAAGTTTGAGGTGGAATCGAACCTCAAACACCTCATTTTCAGTCTTCTTTGCGACAGAACTGTCGTAGCGGAGTGGGGTAGTGCCAAGTCAACCAGAAAGGTTAATAGGGGAACTCCGCAGGGGGGAGTACTCTCACCACTGCTCTGGATCTTGGTGGTAAACGACCTACTTATAGAACTCGAGGAGCAAGGCTGTCGGGTGATAGCCTATGCTGATGATGTGGTTCTTATGGTTAAAGGTAACTTCCTGAATACCGTCTATGAGCTCACCGAAGGGTACCTAAACGTGGTATCCAACTGGGCAAACAGAAGCGGCCTAGCCGTCAACCCAAGTAAAACCGAAATGGATTTATTCACTAGGAGGTATAAGATTCCAAATGTGCCTCTCCCCTCCTTCGGGGGTTCACGTCTTCAACCTGTTGATAAGGTGAAATACCTAGGGCTCATCCTTGATAGAAAGCTTTCTTGGAGGCCGAACATCGAGGAGAGAGTCAAGAAGGCATCGGTCGATTTATACTGCTGCGGGGGAGCTATAGGGAAAAGGTGGGGACTTTCACCAAAGGTGGTGTTCTGGCTCTACGAAACCGTAGTCAAGCCAATACTGTTCTATGGTGTGTTCGTCTTGTGGAAGGCGCTCGAAAAGACTACCCTGGCTAAAAAGCTTGAGCGAGTCCAAAGAGCGGCGCTCATCGGAATCTCCGGTGCACTGCGAACCACACCAACCATAGCTCTCAACGCTAATTAAATATAGCACCTGTGGACATTGCCGGTAGGTGCATTGCTGTGAGGTGTGCTATTAGGCTCAGAGAAGCTGGGCTCGGGAAGAGGTCCGAACAAGGACACGCCGCAATTCTCTCCTCCTTCACCTGCATTCCTGAAAATTTGGATCACTGCGTCACAGCGGCCACTCGAAGCGGCTTTTTCTCTGCTCATATCCCGACGAGGGAGATGTGGAGGGGAAGAAGCCGCTGGAGAAGAGGCGCCGTGAGTTTTTTCACGGATGGGTCGAAGCTAGGAGGGAAAGTTGGAGGGGGGTTTTCTGTAAAGAGCTCTCCGTCAATCTTTGCTTCAGGCTACCGGACCACTGTAGCGTTTTTCAGGCGGAAGTGGCCGCGATCAAGGTGGCAGTAGAAGTACTGTTACGTAGTGTAGCTTCGTTTAGAGAGGTGAGCATTCACTCCGACAGCAGAGCGGCAATACAAGCCCTGAGTGCGCGAACCGTGCATTCAAAGCTAGTCAAAGAGTGTCTGTACTCGCTAGAATTAGCATCAGGCTACTTCAATATCAGGCTCGTTTAGGTGCCTGGTCACAGCGGAATCGCTGGGAATTGCAAGGCCGATGAGCTGGCCAGGGGGGGTACCCTTGCCCCGCTCACATCGGAATGGGATCGAGTTGGTTCTCCACTAACGTCTTGCATTCTGGCTCTGGACCAATGGACCTCGCATGCGCTCAGCAGAAGCTGGTCGACGACCAGCTCCTGCGCGACTACGCGATCCTTCTGGCCGAGAGTGGATCGCAGGAGGTCGGGGGATCTTGTCGCCTTGAACAAAATTCACCTCGCCGCCATGGTAGGAGTTCTCACTGGGCACTGTCCAATGCGGTGCGGCTTAGAATACTACCCGATGGCAGTTGTCAAAGCTGTATGGAGGAGGGTGAAGTGAAAACATGGCACTTTCTCCTCCATTGTCCGGCTTTTGCTAGGTTGAGATTGAAACATCTCGGCAATCACACTTTTGGCGGACCAGAAGATCTGGCCGAAACAAATATTGGCCGTCTCAACAAGTTTGTCATAGGCACAAAGCGCTTTGTCGACATGTAAGGGTCTATTGATCCGGCTCATAGGAGTTTTGGGTACCACAACGGACCGGCGTTTAAGCTGTCCAAGTGTGATCCTTCTTAGGATCGACCCTCTAACCTAACCTAACCTAACCTAATAATGCCCACCACATTCTCACCAATACACCACACCAAATGACACCACATAGGACAGTACAACACCGCGCGTGTACATCACCAGCTAACAAAAGGAATGATCAGCGCAGCTTTTTCACCTCATTCGAAGTAATAGCGATCCTGCGCGCATCTCAATTTTCAATTCTACACTGCGCCGCGTTAACACCTAAAATTCGATACGACAGCTCCTGCGAGTTAAAACCAGTATCAACGACACTTATACACAAGTATACGATAATAAGAGTATCAACCACAAGAGTTTGAACTCATACCACACCATACCCGAATGCAAGAAATGCATAGGCCGCACAATAAGCACTTGTTTACAACAAATAATACAATTCGATTTTAGTCCTAAGCCACAAATGGCTAAACATGAATATGTTATCAACTTAACGAATAATATATAACCCATAGGATAATACGAAAACATGTTCATTAAGTATGTGAATTTCTAAGAATAAAGATCATATTCTGCAAAAGAAAAAATATATTTTTTAACCATTCATAAGTATATGAATTAACTGGGGGCTCAACCGCTCTTTGCTGGGAAGGAGGAGATCGTACAACAGGACTTCGGCATCCTTAAGAATCTTCGAAGCGCATGAAGAAGGACATCTAAATCCTTAAGCTGAAATTTTTACTAAAGAAAGCCAAAATCTTTAAATCTTTCTCAACGAAGACAGACACTCACAAAATGAGTCAAGGAGCAAAACGGACAATGCCAAACGAGGACATAAATCCTTCAGTTATAGTCCATACCACTCCTACATAATGTCCTACATTCAGAATCAGTTCTCGAAATTGGACGAGGAAAGAAGAAAGGACAAGGAGTTAATATTACGGATGTTCCAAACTACAAATGCTAATACTAGCGAAACTTCTACTCAATTTTCCAAGGAAACAAAGAAGAATATACGATATGGAAGTCACATGTAATGAAAGTCATGGAACCACTCCAAGTATTCCAGAACACACCTCAATTCCACAATATCATTACAACCTTCAGAAGAAGAATCACGGGGCATGCAGATATGTTACTTGAATGCAACAACACACCTCTCAACTTCTACAGTATCATGGAAGCTTTGGACGCACTATATCACGACCCAAACGCACTGTATGAAATACAAGAACACATGAAGAACTTGGCACAACAACCAACAGAAGACTTGGGCACTTATTTCCAATACACATTGACACTGCACAGAAAGCTGATTAAAAATACAGTGGACCTTCTAAAAACAGAAATAAATAACAAATATATTGAACAAGAATCTATAACACAATTTATTAAAGGATTAAAAAATAAAAATTTGGCAACAGCCTTAGCATCTAATCAATATCAAAGCTTAATGAAAACATATACAAGTGCTAAACAAATCGATATACGATTACAACAAAATAGTGAAAAAAAAATCTAAGACGACCTATCGAAATCCGAAAACAAAATTTAAATAACTTTTGGCAAAGACCAACTAATCAACATAGAATAATACCACAAAAGACAAACCCTTTTAATTTTAATCCACCACAATGGCAAAATAATAATTTAAACCAATGGTCGAGAAGCCAATATAATCAACCTAATCATCACAATAACAACTTCAGACAAAATCAATTCCAACCAAGGCAACAAACGAGGAACAATTACAATTATGCACAACCTCAAAGAGTATTTAATACATACCAACCTCCACAAGAACGCATGGATGTTGACGAACCTCAAAGAAACAGTGGGTACATCGAAATTACTCTAACAGAAACATCATTCCGCAAAAGATACAAAGGATCAACACACACCAACTACCTGAACCTCAGCCAGAACAAACCTTCAAACACATGGAAGAAGCTGACGATACATCGAGTACTTTTTTAGGCTAAAGGATGTACTACCTTGCCTTACACTCAAGGATGGTCCGACACAACAAGAAGTGAATATCATGATCGACTCAGGCGCTACAAACAACTACATATCAAAAAAATGCAGAATAGGTAAGAGTATATCAATAGATCCTGTATGGATAAAATCAATGCATGGATATTCCAATAATAAATAATAATACATCTGTTAAGCTATGATTTACCATTTTTTGAACTAGAAGATATTAAAGATTTTGATATGATAATACGATTTTGTGGATTGAAAAAATTAAATGCAGAAATAGATTTCACGTCACTACAATTAAAATATACAAATAAAAACAAAAATTAAAAAATAAATTACACAAACGATAATAAAGATTATGACGAGGAGATTAGAGAAATAATTAGTAGAAATAATAAAACAGAAAAGTTACCATTTACCACAACGATAGAAGCAACCATTGGGACAGAAAATGAACCTGTTTGGACGAAACAATACCAATATCCGTATGCAGATAACGATTTCGTCAATTTAGAAATAAAAAAATTATTAAAGAATAATGTAATACAACCTAGTAGAAGTCCTTATAACTCACCAGTTTGGACAGTACCAAAAAAGGGTATAGATGAAAATGGAAAACCCAAGAAAAGATTAGTGATAGATTTTAAAAAATTAAATTCAAAATCTATAACAGATAGATATCCTATTCCGGATATAAACATGACAATACAAGCATTAGGTAAAGCTAAATATTTTTCCACGATAGATCTAGAAGCAGGATTTCACTAAATTATGATAAAAAAGAAGATAGGGAAAAACAGCATTTTCCATAAATGAAGCAAAATATGAATTCATACGAATGTCCTTCGGATTAAGAAATGCACCCTCAATATTTCAAAGATGTGTTGATGATATTCTACGAGAAAACAACTTTGCGTTTGTATATATCGACGACGTGTTAATATATTCTTCGACACCTTAAGAACACATTAAACACATCCAAATAATAGTAAGCGCATTACATAAACCAAATATGAAAATCTCTGATGAAAAATCACACTTCTTTAAAAATCAAGTCGAATATTTAGGACATATAATAACACATAATAGGATAACAGTAGATCCAAAGAAAGTAGAAACATTAGACAAGTATCCGATACCTCAAACCCTGAAAGAATTAAGGTCATTTTTATTATTATTGCGGGTAATTATAGGAAATTTATACAAGGATATAGCAAAATAACAAAACCACTAACCATACATCTACAAGGAGAAAATGGTATAACAAGTAAAAAAATATCAGCTAAGAAAGAAATTAAATTAGATAAAGAAGCTTTAAAAGCTATAAAAGTAATTAAAACAAAATTAAAAGAACAAGTTGAACTATTTCAACCAGATTTCTCAAAACCTTTTGACTTAACTACAGATGCGAGTAATTTCGCCATAGGAGGAGTTTTATCACAAGAAAAGAAACCTATATTTTTTATATCAAGAACATTAACAAAAACAGAAGAAAATTATTGTACAACAGAAAAAGAATTATTAGCAATAGTATGGGCTATAGGAAAACTTAGAAATTATATTTACGGTATAGCAGATTTAACTATACACACTGATCACCAGGCATTAATATTTTCTATTTCGGACAAAAATCCAAATATAAAACTAAAAAGATGAACTATGAAAGATGAAAGAAGAATCTGGAGCAATAATAGTATACAAACCAGGAAATCAGAACGTAGTAGCAGATGCATTATCAAGACAAAAAATTAACATTTCAACAATAGAATCGATGCACTCGACACGTAGTTCACCAAACGAAAACTATACATACGCAAAACAAACGATAAATTCATTTAAGAATCAAATCATAGGTATTAAAAAAAACTAAACGGAATAAAAAAGAAACACAAACGACTTTTCCAAAGTATCACAGACATATTATTGAATATCAAAACACTGACTATCTAACAAAAACCTTAAAAGAAATTTTTACACCTAATTTCTATAACGCGATTAAAATTGATGAACAAGAACTATTCACAATAAAATCACTACTAAGTAAACAATTTCTAAACTACAAGCTCTTTATAACACAAAATCTAGTCGAGGACATAACAGACAAAAACAAGCAATTGGAAATTATAGCAAGTACACATAACCGAGCGCAAAGAAATGAGAAAAATAACGCGATGAAAATTAGACAACAATATTTTTGGCACGATATGGCGAAACAAATCAAAAATTTTGCACGAAACTGTTCAAATTGTTATGAACACAATTACGAACGTAGACCAACAACTGATAGGGAGAACACCAGCAACAAATCTACCAGGAGAATCTATAAGTATGGATATATTCCACATGGGGAATAGAACATATATAACTAGTATGTGTAGGTACTCAAAATATTTATTAATGAGAGAAATAGCAGATAAAGTCAACACCGCAGACAAATTAGAAGAAATTCTCACACTTACATACCCATATTGTAGAAACCTACAAACCGACAATGAGAGTATATTCACATCGATAACTTGTATGTCACTATACCGACGACTACATATAACACATAATCGTACGCCAAAAGCTCATTCGACATCAAACGGTTCAGTTGAACGCTTACATAACACACTGATAGAAATCGCAGGAACATTAGCTAAACAAAATAACACCGATCCAGTTACGGAAATATTTAACGCAGCATACCAGTATAATAGGACAATACACCGAAACTGACGACACATACCTATATGAAGATACCGAATATTTATACCATTTATTTAATTTAACGACAATAATGGAAAAATATAAACAGATAGAATATAGATAATTTGGCAGGACACAACAGGATATCATAAACGAGAATTAAATGAAATAATAGAAAATAATAATCAATAAAGAGTCATTAACTCACACTGAACAATTAGTCTCAAAGGTTGATCCTCAATCAATCTCAACAAGCCTGGTCATATCAGAAACTTTAAAGGAATTAGAAACCCTATTCGAAACTATAAATTCTGTAAAGACAGGAAATTACTTGTCTAAATCTTTAAATTTAAATGATATAAAACAAATAATAAAATACGAAAAATTAGATATTCCAGTTTTAAATGTAATGAAATACTCCACAATAAATGTAATTAGAGTTAAGGATACATGTGTAATGATTTATAAATATCCTTTAATAACGCAAAAATGTAAATTATTTAAAATAACATCGTTAAGCTATCTACATGGCAAATATGTACATATTAGACAAATATATAGCTCAATGTAATATAAATAATTATTCAAGAGTAAAAGATTGTAAACAATCACTAAATAATTTTATATGTAAAACCAACAAGGATAATGAATGTATTTCGAAATTAGTGCTAAAATAAAACGCAAATTGTAAAACTATTGAAGAAACAAATGCAAATATCACAATATTAGATTATGGTAATCTAATATTAGATGGAAAATATGAAATTAATAACGAAACTATCCCAGGAGTAAACTTGATCCAGTTTAATGACACCATTAAAATAAATGGACGAAAGTACACAAACATACAGGATACAATAAAGCAGGTAATCCAACATGAAGGCACCATAACAATTGTTGAAGTAATCAACTCCAATGAAGAAACTAAGTTTACAAATATCCGGAAGTTACATAAACTACTCATTCCAATTGAAGATCACCCGATCCAAACTTTATGCTACACAATCACAACCTTTGGAATTATAATCCTGATAATTTGGACACTACTCAAATTAATCAAACTACGACAAGTTACTCAAGAAAGAAAGAAACTACACGAACTTCAAAAACTCACAGCCACCTTTACATTATAAAAATGAGGGCATTTTATTTTTTTTTATAAGAGGGAGGAGAGTTAATACCAGTATCAACGACACTTATACACAAGTATATGAGAAACGCTGATAAAGCCAGATCTGTCCTAATCAAATAAATAGACTTTGAACTCATACCACACCATACCCGAATGCAAGGCATGCATAGACCGCACGATAAGCACTTGTTTACAACAAATAATACAATTAGACTTTAGACCTAAGCCACAAAACATGAATATGTTATCAACTAGATAAAGATCATATTCTGCAAAAGAAAATATATATTTTTTAACCATTCATAAGTATATGAATTAACTTGCGCGTAACACTTCGATACGTTACCTATCCTATATTAAAAATTGTTCAATATATAAACATGTATATTAAGGAATTTTATTGTGTACAACGTCATAATAAAATTCGAATAATAAACTAAATTGTTCAACTAAATAGAAATAATATTTTAATTCTTTAATTGTTTGGTTGCTGTTAACGTGGGATGTGCTTCTTAATATATCGGGTGCAAGTTTTTATTCACCTGTAATCAATAACGATGAGCTACTTTTTTGTGCTGAATTATCTAATTTTTTGGGCACAATCCACAAGGGAGAATTGTAAGATGAGTTACTCTCTGTGATTATACCGTGATCAAGCATTTCGGCTCTTTGCTTTTTTATTTCCTGCTCGTGTATTTGGGGATACCTGTATATTTTGGAATATATGGGTTTATCGGTTGTTGTAATGATTTCGTGTTGTTTTGTGTGGGCATGGGATAGTCTTTGCCCTTCCAGAAAGAATAAATCGCTATTTTTTGATATGATACTTTTGAGGTACTCTGCTTTCTCGGAATTCGTATTCTAATTAACTTTTTATAAAGTTTTTCATCGGTATTAATTGTTTCTAGTGCATGTACTTCGTTGATATTAAATGGGCATGAACCAACGAATTTTATTCGTACGTTATTGATTTCGACGTATTCCTCCTCGAGGTTTATATGTTGTTTATATGGTTTTTAAGAATGTAAGGATATTATTACCTATTATCCCTCCAAAATTTTTTGCTTTGAAGTTTGTGAGCTTCCAGCTCATTAGGTTTTTGTCACTAAATTCTTTCGGTAATTTTGTTACAATTTCGTATTTAACTTGTGTTTGCTTAAGATATTAAATGTAAAAATATTTTCTAGCTTTATTTGCTTATATTGTGGTAGACATAATTTGTCGTTGAGCCAGTGTCTAGTAAACACCTAATTTTATCTTTGCCTTTAGTGAGTTCTACTATCGGTAAACATGTCAATGGGTGGCTTAGTGAAAATTTGTCTGCTCGATGTGGTCTACCTCCATCGGCTCTGGTGCGGCATATTGAGGGACATACGTACATATGTACATACATATGTGTACATTTATGCAAATATATTTGCACATGCGAAGGAAGGAAAGGCAATTTGGAGAATATTCACATACAAATTGATCAGTTGAAACTAGAAAACGACAATAGCTGTTTGAGTTCAGCTCGTTTTTGCAAATTCACATCAAATATAATATTTGCCTAAGTTCACATCCTAGCACAGATGTAGTTTTATTTCTTTTTTAATTTTTATAAACCTTTTGTATTGAATTTACTTTAAATTTAATTTTTGCCACTTTAAATAAATGTTCTTTAAAATCTATTATTTCTTTTTGTTATTCTAATTTTTCCTAACACGCATGCTAAAGAACATCTGCGCATATATATGTATATTAGTCGTTCCTTTATAAGGGGTGACAATTTACTTGGTTCCTTGTTAAAGTGGTGCAGTTTGTTGAGTTCGATTATCATGAGGGGAAGGTACCTTTTTGACGTGGTGTAATTGAACTTTCGAATTTGCGTATTTTCGATGTTCCCTTTTAATAGTTTACATTATAGCACAGCTAACATTTGCGCCTTCTCTATTCATTAACATTCTCTGGTTCAAGTTAATGACCGATGGTGAGAATTGGCTTACCGTGTGAACTGCTGTGTTAAGCATGGATAATGGTTAGAGTGGCAAAGGAAGCGATAACAATCGGCGAGCGTTCGTTTATTTTTTCGGCACATCTCGGAATTTCTACCAACAACACAATGTGGTGACGCTTTGTCGTCGCGTCAGTCTTTCGACAGATTGACTCTTTGACATGAAAGCAAAACACGTGAGCTTCGGTCATTGGTTGACCGTGTACATATCTACATATGTACATATGTATGTGGTTTTTAGACAAATTTACAAATATTTTTCTTTCATATTTCTTTACATGTACAAATGATATGAAAATGCCGACGGCAAAACACAATTCTGTACTTTTGTGACTCCATAATGGTGGTAAGTACATGAATTATTTTAAGAAATTTATCAAAATACTTTTAACTTATTACTCATTATAAAGCAAAAACTACTTAACATAAAATCATAAAAAAAAAAAATTATAATAGTTCAATAAAAGGGGATATATTTCAAATGGTATATCAATATTCCGTGTTTGGCATACATAGTATACTCAGAGAATGTTAATAAACAGAGAAGGCGCAAATGTTAGCTGTGCTAAAATGTTAATTACGATGAGGGAACATCAAAAAAGCGCAAGTTCGAAAATAAAATTTCACCACCCTATCAGGCGACGCACCGAAATGTATATACATATGCGCTGATATTCTTTGATATGCGTATGAACAAAAATTAAAATAATAAAAAGGGAAATAATTGACTTATGAAAAGAAAATGTAAATAATGAGGGAAATAATATGAAAATATAACTAAAATATCATTTTATAAAAAAGGACTATAAAAATAAAAAAAGAGTATATAAAAATATCTGATAGGATTTGAATTTAGGCAAAATATTTCACGTTGTAATAATAAAGCGTGCTATACAATCAGCACCACAGACAATATTCGAGTAACTACGTCTAATGTGTGAACTCAAACAGCTATTGTTGTTTACTTGCTTCAAATGTTGATATGTCTATATGTGAATATTCTTGAAATTGCCTTCCTTCATTCGCATGTCCAAATATATTTGCATATATGTACACATAAGTACATATGTATGTTCCTCAATATGTCTTTCGTAAAAAATCAAACATTCGGGCAAGTGGCAAGAAAACCGTAGACGCACTATCATCGATCAATAAGATTCAAGCAAGCTCCGCTATATTTTTTTAATATTTCATTATTACAACGCCAACCAATTCATTCATAAGGAACGCGCGAATGCTACAAAACGAAATGTGATCGTTTATAACTCTGCACTGCGCTCTTTCTTCTGTGCGCCTGGTCAACCAAATTTGGTTTTCATATGGAATTCCTACCACAAATGCGCGAAAATTAAGTTTAAAAAAACAAAATTAATGAAATTGAATTTAAATGTCTTCAGTAAAATTGAAGAATCAGCAGAATTTTAATTATACAACTTATATCACTGAAAATCCTACCATTCCCCTCGCATTTGTATGTTTCCCACAAGCTGCTTCCTCACAACATTTGCTAAAAATCAGAACTTGAAGAATTTGTCTGATGTTCCCTTCAGAAAGGAGAATTGGCAACATGACCTATTAGCGATTTGAAATATTATTTTAATTTATTTCATATTATGCATTATATTCATTGCCATTCATATGAAATGTTTAGCTACTTCTATATATTCTAAGCACACTGCATATAGTACTTTTAAGTATATGTTTACTCATTATCATTATTTTATAGTTTGTCGATTTAACCCATTTTATCTATTTTATTTTCAATAGCAAATCACTGCAAAAAGGACAAATGAGACAACATAGCCGACCGACATTGTCAATTGAAACAAATTTTGTCAACTCCGCGACGATGCGCAAAATTTGGTGTCAATATGTATGCGAGCTCGTATGTATATATGTTTGTCGGCATAGTTATCATTTGGTGTTTTTCATGGTTTTGTCAGAATTAAATTTTTTGCTCCGCCCGTCACTGCGCGAACTCGCCGTTATTTTCATGGCGTGCCGACGGAGGGTTTTATCATATTATTATATTGATTAATTTATAATGAGAAATACTGATATCTTACGGTTTATTTACGTGATATTATACAATAATATAAGACTAAAAATATAAATAAAATCAAAATTAGAATTAAGATTTATGAGCCACCGCAAAAGTGAACTCGCAGCTGCTTAGCCCTTGTTCTATCGTTATCCTTTGCCTATTAGATATTATTCATGCAACGCACAAAAATGTGTTGAAGAATTTATCTATTAATTACTTATTTTGTTGCAAATTCTGCGGCTTTAACCAATAATCCTCTTATATAATTTGAAGGTTTATTTTAAATTACAAAAATTTATATTTTTGGTAATATGCAAATGTAAATCAGCATGTGCTAATTCATTTTAAAACATTCTTTTTGTCTATTTATAGCCTTTTCTCTGTTTCGATTAATGCGTGGTGTATTTCAAATGAGTCGAAGTTGTATTTTTCATTGTTCCCTCTTGTGAAAAGCTCAATTTAGTACTTTTTAACATTTGCGCCTTCTCTATTTATTAACATTCTCTGATCTTAGTGGATTAAGCTTTTGGTCATTGTCTTTAAAACTGTTAATTTCAAAGATATTTCTGAAGAGGAAGCCAACAGTTTAACAAAACAGGATAGGTATCGTTCAATTCAATCAAATGCGGTTACTTGTGCAAGATATTTTGACTACCGTTATCGACAAATCCTTAAGCTTTTTAACCCCCCTACCGTTTTCCTTAAGTACCATAATGTTTTAAAATTAACCATAATTTTAATTTTTGGTTCTTATGTAAGAGAACGTAAATGAGAATGGTTCAACCAGAGAACTTAGAAGAACGAGAAGGTGCAGGTTCGACAGTGAACATTTGTAAAATTTCGATCGGGAATTTCATCTCACACGTAGGGGAAACCAATAACATTTCTCGCTTTTATAACAGCGGTGAATCTGTATACATACGTTCTCTTAACTTAACCAACCGGTGAATATTGAAGATAATATAATATGTATGCCAAACTGGGAATATTGATATAGTGATTTCCAACTTTCCAGTTGACCATAAATCGTTTTGATTGGTCAAAATGTGTGGGGGAAAAAACAAATTTTTTTGTAAATTATAAAATTATATTATTGATTTAGCGCTTAATATGTCAGGATTTGGTGTAAAAATATACATATACTATCTTAAATGAATTCCCCTCCTCTGGTTGACGTTTTCCACTTCATCTCAATATATTATATTTACCTCTCCGGTTAAGTTTATATCAGATATATCTCATTTGAAGATGTTTAACAATAAAACTAAGTGAGTCTATAACCTATAATATAACTTAAGGGGTTACATGGGTTTCACGGTTTCAAAAAATCTATTTTATTATTGTTTTATTTAATTCTGTAATCTCTCTGGAATATTGTCCTAAATTATCAAGTTGATCCGAGTTTTGGAGATACAGCTTTGAAAAGTTGTGCTCTCGAGGTCAGCTATATAGTCACTTATAACTTTAAACGCATTTTTCTCGAAACAGTGTTTTCGAAGTCGGTTGTCAAGTTTTCTCGCGAACTACTTAACCGATCTTAATGAAATTTTACGTAGGTGTTTAAGATACAATTTACTCGTGCTTGGACGAAGGATTTGGAGAAATGTGGAGCAAATTTGACCGAAATTTTAATTTTGTTGGAAAAAGGTCTGCCAAATTCCAATTTTAACTTTTTTTCGTTCGGTCAAGCACAAATTTATGGCTTAAACTAAAACACATTTTTTTAAATTTTATTTTAGATGATTCTGTCAGGAGTTATGCTGACAACGCTGAAGCACCTTTTTTTCGAGGGGTCACCGGAAATGACGTTATAAAATTTTTTTTTTAAATCTCAGAAATTATTCTTTAAATGTGTATCTTCAAGACAGAAAAAAGTTTGAAGTAAATAAATACTTTTTATATAGAAAAAAAAATTATTGAAAAATAGTCCTTTTTTTACCCGACGAAACCCATGTAACCCCTTAATGAAATACCAATATTGATTATAATAGATTCAGATTGCAAGTTGCAAGAGTATAGTATACAATCAAAACTAGCACTTCCTTACTTGTTTAAGTTTGTTTTGTTCAAGGGTTTCTTGGCAAATAAAATGAATTGCTAGTTAAAATTTTCAAAGTTAAAGTTTCCCCTATTTGGTCGCAAAAATGTTTTATACAAAGAAATTATTTCTATGTTAATACTGGTGATTGAGTCGTATTTGAAGAAAGCTAGTTCATTCGGAGTATAGTTGTTACTTCTGTCCATTTGACTACTTGAACTTAGCACACCAGATATTTCTCTAAGTTCTTTAAAGTCTTTATTTTATTGCAGAATGGTATCCAATTTCTCTTTTACTTTACGACCATGTTCACTTTCAGACTTGTAACAGCCTTCTCTGTCAGTTGTACTTATTCTGCCAATGATTTTTATCCTTCCAATAATATTTTGTCATCTCCAACCCCATCTTGTTGATATTGTCTATGGTGGAAACGCGATATTAGGATATATGTTCTTAAAACTTTCAACGTATAGATTTTATAAATAATTTGTTTATATTCGAAACTAATTCATCTACATCACTGAAGCAAGATCTTACAGAAAGTGTTTTTCAACTGGCGTTTAATATCGTCAAATTTCGATAAATGCGTATAATATGCATATCATGGACATAGTTTTTCCTCAAAGTAGGAATTGATTTCTGTTTGTAAGTTTCTCTACTTTGATTGCTGTGTATGTAACAGAGTCCATGCATTTTGTGTTGCGAAATTGTGGTTGCATGCAAGTAGCCAACACTGGTCTGAACATAAGATCGTGATGATTGCAAACTGAGGCTAAATAAAATTTTATTAAAATTAACAAAAGGCACTGAAGTCTTCAAAAATTTATGGCGTCTGTAAAGACAGGAAATTACTTGTCTAAATCTTTAAATTTAAATGATATAAAACAAATAATAAAATACGAAAAATTAGATATTCCAGTTTTAAATGTAATGAAATACTCCACAATAAATGTAATTAGAGTTAAGGATACATGTGTAATGATTTATAAATATCCTTTAATAACGCAAAAATGTAAATTATTTAAAATAACATCGTTAAGCTATCTACATGGCAAATATGTACATATTAGACAAATATATAGCTCAATGTAATATAAATAATTATTCAAGAGTAAAAGATTGTAAACAATCACTAAATAATTTTATATGTAAAACCAACAAGGATAATGAATGTATTTCGAAATTAGTGCTAAAATAAAACGCAAATTGTAAAACTATTGAAGAAACAAATGCAAATATCACAATATTAGATTATGGTAATCTAATATTAGATGGAAAATATGAAATTAATAACGAAACTATCCCAGGAGTAAACTTGATCCAGTTTAATGACACCATTAAAATAAATGGACGAAAGTACACAAACATACAGGATACAATAAAGCAGGTAATCCAACATGAAGGCACCATAACAATTGTTGAAGTAATCAACTCCAATGAAGAAACTAAGTTTACAAATATCCGGAAGTTACATAAACTACTCATTCCAATTGAAGATCACCCGATCCAAACTTTATGCTACACAATCACAACCTTTGGAATTATAATCCTGATAATTTGGACACTACTCAAATTAATCAAACTACGACAAGTTACTCAAGAAAGAAAGAAACTACACGAACTTCAAAAACTCACAGCCACCTTTACATTATAAAAATGAGGGCATTTTATTTTTTTTTATAAGAGGGAGGAGAGTTAATACCAGTATCAACGACACTTATACACAAGTATATGAGAAACGCTGATAAAGCCAGATCTGTCCTAATCAAATAAATAGACTTTGAACTCATACCACACCATACCCGAATGCAAGGCATGCATAGACCGCACGATAAGCACTTGTTTACAACAAATAATACAATTAGACTTTAGACCTAAGCCACAAAACATGAATATGTTATCAACTAGATAAAGATCATATTCTGCAAAAGAAAATATATATTTTTTAACCATTCATAAGTATATGAATTAACTTGCGCGTAACACTTCGATACGTTACCTATCCTATATTAAAAATTGTTCAATATATAAACATGTATATTAAGGAATTTTATTGTGTACAACGTCATAATAAAATTCGAATAATAAACTAAATTGTTCAACTAAATAGAAATAATATTTTAATTCTTTAATTGTTTGGTTGCTGTTAACGTGGGATGTGCTTCTTAATATATCGGGTGCAAGTTTTTATTCACCTGTAATCAATAACGATGAGCTACTTTTTTGTGCTGAATTATCTAATTTTTTGGGCACAATCCACAAGGGAGAATTGTAAGATGAGTTACTCTCTGTGATTATACCGTGATCAAGCATTTCGGCTCTTTGCTTTTTTATTTCCTGCTCGTGTATTTGGGGATACCTGTATATTTTGGAATATATGGGTTTATCGGTTGTTGTAATGATTTCGTGTTGTTTTGTGTGGGCATGGGATAGTCTTTGCCCTTCCAGAAAGAATAAATCGCTATTTTTTGATATGATACTTTTGAGGTACTCTGCTTTCTCGGAATTCGTATTCTAATTAACTTTTTATAAAGTTTTTCATCGGTATTAATTGTTTCTAGTGCATGTACTTCGTTGATATTAAATGGGCATGAACCAACGAATTTTATTCGTACGTTATTGATTTCGACGTATTCCTCCTCGAGGTTTATATGTTGTTTATATGGTTTTTAAGAATGTAAGGATATTATTACCTATTATCCCTCCAAAATTTTTTGCTTTGAAGTTTGTGAGCTTCCAGCTCATTAGGTTTTTGTCACTAAATTCTTTCGGTAATTTTGTTACAATTTCGTATTTAACTTGTGTTTGCTTAAGAAATTAAATGTAAAAATATTTTCTAGCTTTATTTGCTTATATTGTGGTAGACATAATTTGTCGTTGAGCCAGTGTCTAGTAAACACCTAATTTTATCTTTGCCTTTAGTGAGTTCTACTATCGGTAAACATGTCAATGGGTGGCTTAGTGAAAATTTGTCTGCTCGATGTGGTCTACCTCCATCGGCTCTGGTGCGGCATATTGAGGGACATACGTACATATGTACATACATATGTGTACATTTATGCAAATATATTTGCACATGCGAAGGAAGGAAAGGCAATTTGGAGAATATTCACATACAAATTGATCAGTTGAAACTAGAAAACGACAATAGCTGTTTGAGTTCAGCTCGTTTTTGCAAATTCACATCAAATATAATATTTGCCTAAGTTCACATCCTAGCACAGATGTAGTTTTATTTCTTTTTTAATTTTTATAAACCTTTTGTATTGAATTTACTTTAAATTTAATTTTTGCCACTTTAAATAAATGTTCTTTAAAATCTATTATTTCTTTTTGTTATTCTAATTTTTCCTAACACGCATGCTAAAGAACATCTGCGCATATATATGTATATTAGTCGTTCCTTTATAAGGGGTGACAATTTACTTGGTTCCTTGTTAAAGTGGTGCAGTTTGTTGAGTTCGATTATCATGAGGGGAAGGTACCTTTTTGACGTGGTGTAATTGAACTTTCGAATTTGCGTATTTTCGATGTTCCCTTTTAATAGTTTACATTATAGCACAGCTAACATTTGCGCCTTCTCTATTCATTAACATTCTCTGGTTCAAGTTAATGACCGATGGTGAGAATTGGCTTACCGTGTGAACTGCTGTGTTAAGCATGGATAATGGTTAGAGTGGCAAAGGAAGCGATAACAATCGGCGAGCGTTCGTTTATTTTTTCGGCACATCTCGGAATTTCTACCAACAACACAATGTGGTGACGCTTTGTCGTCGCGTCAGTCTTTCGACAGATTGACTCTTTGACATGAAAGCAAAACACGTGAGCTTCGGTCATTGGTTGACCGTGTACATATCTACATATGTACATATGTATGTGGTTTTTAGACAAATTTACAAATATTTTTCTTTCATATTTCTTTACATGTACAAATGATATGAAAATGCCGACGGCAAAACACAATTCTGTACTTTTGTGACTCCATAATGGTGGTAAGTACATGAATTATTTTAAGAAATTTATCAAAATACTTTTAACTTATTACTCATTATAAAGCAAAAACTACTTAACATAAAATCATAAAAAAAAAAAATTATAATAGTTCAATAAAAGGGGATATATTTCAAATGGTATATCAATATTCCGTGTTTGGCATACATAGTATACTCAGAGAATGTTAATAAACAGAGAAGGCGCAAATGTTAGCTGTGCTAAAATGTTAATTACGATGAGGGAACATCAAAAAAGCGCAAGTTCGAAAATAAAATTTCACCACCCTATCAGGCGACGCACCGAAATGTATATACATATGCGCTGATATTCTTTGATATGCGTATGAACAAAAATTAAAATAATAAAAAGGGAAATAATTGACTTATGAAAAGAAAATGTAAATAATGAGGGAAATAATATGAAAATATAACTAAAATATCATTTTATAAAAAAGGACTATAAAAATAAAAAAAGAGTATATAAAAATATCTGATAGGATTTGAATTTAGGCAAAATATTTCACGTTGTAATAATAAAGCGTGCTATACAATCAGCACCACAGACAATATTCGAGTAACTACGTCTAATGTGTGAACTCAAACAGCTATTGTTGTTTACTTGCTTCAAATGTTGATATGTCTATATGTGAATATTCTTGAAATTGCCTTCCTTCATTCGCATGTCCAAATATATTTGCATATATGTACACATAAGTACATATGTATGTTCCTCAATATGTCTTTCGTAAAAAATCAAACATTCGGGCAAGTGGCAAGAAAACCGTAGACGCACTATCATCGATCAATAAGATTCAAGCAAGCTCCGCTATATTTTTTTAATATTTCATTATTACAACGCCAACCAATTCATTCATAAGGAACGCGCGAATGCTACAAAACGAAATGTGATCGTTTATAACTCTGCACTGCGCTCTTTCTTCTGTGCGCCTGGTCAACCAAATTTGGTTTTCATATGGAATTCCTACCACAAATGCGCGAAAATTAAGTTTAAAAAAACAAAATTAATGAAATTGAATTTAAATGTCTTCAGTAAAATTGAAGAATCAGCAGAATTTTAATTATACAACTTATATCACTGAAAATCCTACCATTCCCCTCGCATTTGTATGTTTCCCACAAGCTGCTTCCTCACAACATTTGCTAAAAATCAGAACTTGAAGAATTTGTCTGATGTTCCCTTCAGAAAGGAGAATTGGCAACATGACCTATTAGCGATTTGAAATATTATTTTAATTTATTTCATATTATGCATTATATTCATTGCCATTCATATGAAATGTTTAGCTACTTCTATATATTCTAAGCACACTGCATATAGTACTTTTAAGTATATGTTTACTCATTATCATTATTTTATAGTTTGTCGATTTAACCCATTTTATCTATTTTATTTTCAATAGCAAATCACTGCAAAAAGGACAAATGAGACAACATAGCCGACCGACATTGTCAATTGAAACAAATTTTGTCAACTCCGCGACGATGCGCAAAATTTGGTGTCAATATGTATGCGAGCTCGTATGTATATATGTTTGTCGGCATAGTTATCATTTGGTGTTTTTCATGGTTTTGTCAGAATTAAATTTTTTGCTCCGCCCGTCACTGCGCGAACTCGCCGTTATTTTCATGGCGTGCCGACGGAGGGTTTTATCATATTATTATATTGA
Source organism: Bactrocera oleae (assembly GCF_042242935.1). Taxonomy (NCBI): domain Eukaryota; kingdom Metazoa; phylum Arthropoda; class Insecta; order Diptera; family Tephritidae; genus Bactrocera; species Bactrocera oleae. The sequence continues at coordinate 28,926,207 of NC_091539.1, read as the reverse complement.
TTAATTTATAATGAGAAATACTGATATCTTACGGTTTATTTACGTGATATTATACAATAATATAAGACTAAAAATATAAATAAAATCAAAATTAGAATTAAGATTTATGAGCCACCGCAAAAGTGAACTCGCAGCTGCTTAGCCCTTGTTCTATCGTTATCCTTTGCCTATTAGATATTATTCATGCAACGCACAAAAATGTGTTGAAGAATTTATCTATTAATTACTTATTTTGTTGCAAATTCTGCGGCTTTAACCAATAATCCTCTTATATAATTTGAAGGTTTATTTTAAATTACAAAAATTTATATTTTTGGTAATATGCAAATGTAAATCAGCATGTGCTAATTCATTTTAAAACATTCTTTTTGTCTATTTATAGCCTTTTCTCTGTTTCGATTAATGCGTGGTGTATTTCAAATGAGTCGAAGTTGTATTTTTCATTGTTCCCTCTTGTGAAAAGCTCAATTTAGTACTTTTTAACATTTGCGCCTTCTCTATTTATTAACATTCTCTGATCTTAGTGGATTAAGCTTTTGGTCATTGTCTTTAAAACTGTTAATTTCAAAGATATTTCTGAAGAGGAAGCCAACAGTTTAACAAAACAGGATAGGTATCGTTCAATTCAATCAAATGCGGTTACTTGTGCAAGATATTTTGACTACCGTTATCGACAAATCCTTAAGCTTTTTAACCCCCCTACCGTTTTCCTTAAGTACCATAATGTTTTAAAATTAACCATAATTTTAATTTTTGGTTCTTATGTAAGAGAACGTAAATGAGAATGGTTCAACCAGAGAACTTAGAAGAACGAGAAGGTGCAGGTTCGACAGTGAACATTTGTAAAATTTCGATCGGGAATTTCATCTCACACGTAGGGGAAACCAATAACATTTCTCGCTTTTATAACAGCGGTGAATCTGTATACATACGTTCTCTTAACTTAACCAACCGGTGAATATTGAAGATAATATAATATGTATGCCAAACTGGGAATATTGATATAGTGATTTCCAACTTTCCAGTTGACCATAAATCGTTTTGATTGGTCAAAATGTGTGGGGGAAAAAACAAATTTTTTTGTAAATTATAAAATTATATTATTGATTTAGCGCTTAATATGTCAGGATTTGGTGTAAAAATATACATATACTATCTTAAATGAATTCCCCTCCTCTGGTTGACGTTTTCCACTTCATCTCAATATATTATATTTACCTCTCCGGTTAAGTTTATATCAGATATATCTCATTTGAAGATGTTTAACAATAAAACTAAGTGAGTCTATAACCTATAATATAACTTAAGGGGTTACATGGGTTTCACGGTTTCAAAAAATCTATTTTATTATTGTTTTATTTAATTCTGTAATCTCTCTGGAATATTGTCCTAAATTATCAAGTTGATCCGAGTTTTGGAGATACAGCTTTGAAAAGTTGTGCTCTCGAGGTCAGCTATATAGTCACTTATAACTTTAAACGCATTTTTCTCGAAACAGTGTTTTCGAAGTCGGTTGTCAAGTTTTCTCGCGAACTACTTAACCGATCTTAATGAAATTTTACGTAGGTGTTTAAGATACAATTTACTCGTGCTTGGACGAAGGATTTGGAGAAATGTGGAGCAAATTTGACCGAAATTTTAATTTTGTTGGAAAAAGGTCTGCCAAATTCCAATTTTAACTTTTTTTCGTTCGGTCAAGCACAAATTTATGGCTTAAACTAAAACACATTTTTTTAAATTTTATTTTAGATGATTCTGTCAGGAGTTATGCTGACAACGCTGAAGCACCTTTTTTTCGAGGGGTCACCGGAAATGACGTTATAAAATTTTTTTTTTAAATCTCAGAAATTATTCTTTAAATGTGTATCTTCAAGACAGAAAAAAGTTTGAAGTAAATAAATACTTTTTATATAGAAAAAAAAATTATTGAAAAATAGTCCTTTTTTTACCCGACGAAACCCATGTAACCCCTTAATGAAATACCAATATTGATTATAATAGATTCAGATTGCAAGTTGCAAGAGTATAGTATACAATCAAAACTAGCACTTCCTTACTTGTTTAAGTTTGTTTTGTTCAAGGGTTTCTTGGCAAATAAAATGAATTGCTAGTTAAAATTTTCAAAGTTAAAGTTTCCCCTATTTGGTCGCAAAAATGTTTTATACAAAGAAATTATTTCTATGTTAATACTGGTGATTGAGTCGTATTTGAAGAAAGCTAGTTCATTCGGAGTATAGTTGTTACTTCTGTCCATTTGACTACTTGAACTTAGCACACCAGATATTTCTCTAAGTTCTTTAAAGTCTTTATTTTATTGCAGAATGGTATCCAATTTCTCTTTTACTTTACGACCATGTTCACTTTCAGACTTGTAACAGCCTTCTCTGTCAGTTGTACTTATTCTGCCAATGATTTTTATCCTTCCAATAATATTTTGTCATCTCCAACCCCATCTTGTTGATATTGTCTATGGTGGAAACGCGATATTAGGATATATGTTCTTAAAACTTTCAACGTATAGATTTTATAAATAATTTGTTTATATTCGAAACTAATTCATCTACATCACTGAAGCAAGATCTTACAGAAAGTGTTTTTCAACTGGCGTTTAATATCGTCAAATTTCGATAAATGCGTATAATATGCATATCATGGACATAGTTTTTCCTCAAAGTAGGAATTGATTTCTGTTTGTAAGTTTCTCTACTTTGATTGCTGTGTATGTAACAGAGTCCATGCATTTTGTGTTGCGAAATTGTGGTTGCATGCAAGTAGCCAACACTGGTCTGAACATAAGATCGTGATGATTGCAAACTGAGGCTAAATAAAATTTTATTAAAATTAACAAAAGGCACTGAAGTCTTCAAAAATTTATGGCGTATATGATACAAATTTATTCTTTACTAATGCTTCCATCAGCACCTCATACATGTTTTCAGAAAACCAAAGTTTTACACGTTTTATTACTGCAGTTAACTGCTAATACTAGTTCAAAATAAATCATATGCACATAAACATATGTATTTATACCTAAATACAACATATGTGTGTAAATCATTATTTTATGGGGACAGGCATAATGATTCAACTTTGCAACGCTATTAATAATTTTGTCTGGAAGTAAGAGTGATGAGCTTTTCAAAGAAGATTTTCTGATACATGTACACAGAAGTTCCAGAACAAACATACCCTGCTTGAAAAGTTCAACACATCATAAGGAGAGGTTTAAAAATGGTGTAACAAGAGAAGCAGGTGTGGATGTATTCCGATGGAACTCAATTTTTCACTGTAACATCATTGTGTAATGTAATTGTTTTTAACAAATTGGATTTGAACAATACACAGCCACTAAAATATTATGTATGACGTTCAAAGAATGTTGTATACAACTTTCATAAAGAAATATTAAACAAGAAAGGAAGAGATAAGTTCGGGTGTAACCGAAGATTTCATATCTTGCAACTTGCAAGGTTCAAATTCGAAGAATAACCTTCAGTGGTTGGCAAAATATTATTTCAAACAAGTAAGGAAGAAGTAAGTTCGGGTAAAAGGAAAGAATCAGATGAATTTAAAATTGTGATGTAGGAATTTGGCACCGGCTCCTATAAAGCCCTTTCGTACCATCCCGGGTGTAAAATTTTTTGTCTCTGGAGCATTTAGTTATAGATTTATCGCACTATTTGCAGTTTGCAACACAGCCGTTATATAGATAGTGGATGAGGTTATAATCCAAATTCGCCCATTTGCACAGGGTAGATAGGGATATCAAAAGAATTTGCCCTGAGCGAATTTGTTTGTTATAGCTTGAATGGTTTGGGAGATATGTAAATTTAACTAATTAGAGGACAGGGCCACGCCTAGTTTTAAAAATTATTTTCAACCATAGATGCCCCTCGCTGATGTTATTCGTTGTATAGAATAACAGTCTTGTATCTTATTGTGGGGCTTAATTATGGCAATTTATGTGTTTTCGATTAATGGCATTTTGTGGCCGTGGCAATGGTCCGATTCCGCCTATCTGCACTACCAACCCTCCTTGGGTGCCAGGAACATGTGTTTCATCAAGATACCTCAACTTTTACTCAAGCTATCGCTTGAATGAACGGATGAACGGATAGACGGACGGACGGACCGACAGACAGTCACTCGGAATTCAACTCGTTCCTGATTATGTATATATTAAATAACACCAGAGAACTTAAAACAATGAGAAGGTGCAGGTTCGACAGCGAACAATTTGTAGGAATTTATCAAGGAGTTCACCACAGATGCACGAGAAACAAATAACATTTTTCGCTTTTATAACAGCGGTGAATCTGTACACATACGCTCTCTTAACATAACCAACCGACGAATATTGAAGAGAATATAATATGTGAACAAAACTGGGCATATTGATATGCCATTTGAAATATATTCCCTTTTATTGAACTATTATTTATTATTTTTTAAATTATTTTATGTTAATTCATTTTTACTTTATTGTGAGTTATTAATAATAATTTAAAAATATTTTGATATAATATATTTCTTAAAATCATTCATTTACTTGACACCATTATGGAGTCACAAAAGTACAGAATTGTGTTTTGCCGTCGGCATTTCACATTCATGCTTCAATTTTTCTTTTCAAATGCATGTGTAAAGTAATTATGTACGTAAATATGTACTTTCATATATTATGACATACATATCTTATGTCGTTTGCACATTTGTATGTATTTGTATGTATATATGTACACTCAATTCTTCATGTGAAATCTCCGTTGACACATTTTTTGCTTTTATGTCAAAGAGTCTATCTGTCGAAGGACTGACGCGACGACAAAGCGTCACAACATTGTGTTGTTGGTAGAAAATCCGAGAAGTGCCGAAAATAACCGAACGCTCGCCGATTGTCATCGCTTCCCTTGCCGCTCTAACAGCTTTGCCAACAAATCATTGTAGGTATGTATGTATTTATATGAGCATGCATACATATTGACGAAGATTTTTGCGAGCCACGGAAAAATATTTTAGAATTGTGAAATATTTTAAATCGACAAGAGCTTTGTTGCCACTTTTGTCATTGATTTCTGTGTTTGCAGGGTTGTCACTTTTCTCTTCTAGAGGGAATATCAGAAATTTGTTCAATTTATGATTTTTAGCTTTTGCCATCGTCGCGAAAAGACGCTTGTTGGCAAACGCATGCTCGGGGAGATGTGTAAGGCGTTTGCTTTTATGAATGAAACGACTTAGCTTATTGCTTGTGCGCCAGCGTTCATGAATGAAAATGTTGTTGGTGTGCCATATTGATTTCTGGTGTTGATGCTATTTGAGACAATTGTTGTTTTTGTACAACAATGTTTGTATTTTGCCTATTGGCTGACGTACTTACATTTGTACGCTTAAATGTATGTAGATTTGTGTATGCATTACTTATTTTGGGCGGTCATATGCATATTTGTACATACATACTTACGTATAGAGCAGTGCGCTCACATGTATTTATTGATAATTGATAATATATTATTATATTATATAATATAACATATTGATGTACATACATAAATTATTAATTCTGTAAAAATTGAAATTAGAAAATTATGAAAATAGTAAAATATCATTTTTTGCATAATCTTTCACATTTTATCAATGTAGCATTTGTGCAAAAAAATAATAATTTATCAAATTTTCATCATAAAAATCGTTTATATGGCAAACAATAATCATGCATATGTGAAGTGGCATTTGTATTTCTTGTTTTCTCATTCATTTCATTTCATTTTTCTCTTTATATTGGTAGATACGTATTTTGTCAGAGAACGTTGTTAAAAATTCTCATTTCTGTTTAATAACAGCAAAACTATACAGAAAGTGGTGAACTCCTTGATCTCAAATTTTCAGCCAACCAATCGAGCATCATACAAAATTCAATTTGCACCTTCTCATTGTTTTAAGTTCTCTGATAACACTAAATCTATCTCGATTAGTTTTAGGTAATACAAACAGCAACAAGTTGCAAGAGTATAAAAATATAATAATGGCTACAATTATTCGGAGGGTTACTGATTTTAAAAACGTGAGTTGTGGGAAAGCGCTTTTAATTTTTGAAGACTTAAAAGTCTGATATAAAACGTTCTCGAAATAATTCTTGAGATATTATGTGTTCAATTAACAAGATGCCAAAAAAAAGTGTAATACCTTATATAACGTATGTAGATAACCACGCATATGTACCATACATATTTGGCATTATTTTAATATTCACCAAACCTCATTGCATTTCAACCTCACTCGAACACTTAAAATTAACTCAACTCGAAGATTATGAGTACATTGTGGTGCATGCGCGTAAAGTTTCAAAGTTTGCTTGGGTTCAATTCAATGCCATGTCAGAGAACTTAAAACAATGAGAAGGTGCAGGTTCGACAGCGAACAATTTGTAGGAATTTATCAAGGAGTTCACCACAGATGCACGAGAAACAAATAACATTTTTCGCTTTTATAACAGCGGTGAATCTGTACACATACGCTCTCTTAACATAACCAACCGACGAATATTGAAGAGAATATAATATGTGAACAAAACTGGGCATATTGATATGCCATTTGAAATATATTCCCTTTTATTGAACTATTATTTATTATTTTTTAAATTATTTTATGTTAATTCATTTTTACTTTATTGTGAGTTATTAATAATAATTTAAAAATATTTTGATATAATATATTTCTTAAAATCATTCATTTACTTGACACCATTATGGAGTCACAAAAGTACAGAATTGTGTTTTGCCGTCGGCATTTCACATTCATGCTTCAATTTTTCTTTTCAAATGCATGTGTAAAGTAATTATGTACGTAAATATGTACTTTCATATATTATGACATACATATCTTATGTCGTTTGCACATTTGTATGTATTTGTATGTATATATGTACACTCAATTCTTCATGTGAAATCTCCGTTGACACATTTTTTGCTTTTATGTCAAAGAGTCTATCTGTCGAAGGACTGACGCGACGACAAAGCGTCACAACATTGTGTTGTTGGTAGAAAATCCGAGAAGTGCCGAAAATAACCGAACGCTCGCCGATTGTCATCGCTTCCCTTGCCGCTCTAACAGCTTTGCCAACAAATCATTGTAGGTATGTATGTATTTATATGAGCATGCATACATATTGACGAAGATTTTTGCGAGCCACGGAAAAATATTTTAGAATTGTGAAATATTTTAAATCGACAAGAGCTTTGTTGCCACTTTTGTCATTGATTTCTGTGTTTGCAGGGTTGTCACTTTTCTCTTCTAGAGGGAATATCAGAAATTTGTTCAATTTATGATTTTTAGCTTTTGCCATCGTCGCGAAAAGACGCTTGTTGGCAAACGCATGCTCGGGGAGATGTGTAAGGCGTTTGCTTTTATGAATGAAACGACTTAGCTTATTGCTTGTGCGCCAGCGTTCATGAATGAAAATGTTGTTGGTGTGCCATATTGATTTCTGGTGTTGATGCTATTTGAGACAATTGTTGTTTTTGTACAACAATGTTTGTATTTTGCCTATTGGCTGACGTACTTACATTTGTACGCTTAAATGTATGTAGATTTGTGTATGCATTACTTATTTTGGGCGGTCATATGCATATTTGTACATACATACTTACGTATAGAGCAGTGCGCTCACATGTATTTATTGATAATTGATAATATATTATTATATTATATAATATAACATATTGATGTACATACATAAATTATTAATTCTGTAAAAATTGAAATTAGAAAATTATGAAAATAGTAAAATATCATTTTTTGCATAATCTTTCACATTTTATCAATGTAGCATTTGTGCAAAAAAATAATAATTTATCAAATTTTCATCATAAAAATCGTTTATATGGCAAACAATAATCATGCATATGTGAAGTGGCATTTGTATTTCTTGTTTTCTCATTCATTTCATTTCATTTTTCTCTTTATATTGGTAGATACGTATTTTGTCAGAGAACGTTGTTAAAAATTCTCATTTCTGTTTAATAACAGCAAAACTATACAGAAAGTGGTGAACTCCTTGATCTCAAATTTTCAGCCAACCAATCGAGCATCATACAAAATTCAATTTGCACCTTCTCATTGTTTTAAGTTCTCTGGCCATGTACCATATGTATGCATGATATTAACAGAAGTATATAGTATACATACATATGTAACTTTTGTATTAATAGAGCCTCGAGCATCCACATTTCTAACGCTAAAAGCGCTCGCTCACTAATGGGGTCTGAAATTTAAATTCTTTAACATGTCTGTTTCTTCATTAAACGTTCCGTCACACACACACGTGCACACTTCCGATGCTCCTAGACCGCCATATGGAATACTAACCCATATAGACACATAATTATGTCCACATGCTCGTATCGGTGAACGTGATTACGTAGGCATTTTATTTTATTTTTATATTTTTAATTTATAATTCTGAGCTATGCATAGCTATGTCGCGAATTTGTGATGCGTAAATGGTAGAATGTAATAGTGGCAAAATCCTAACTTAATACACATATTTCTCCCGGGAAAATCCGGACGGTTTTTTTAGTTCTCGATTTTTTCCATATTATAATTCACTGAAAGTTGCGACATATAATATTATAGGTGAGAGAGCCACACAATTTTATTCAACTCATTCCTTTTTTTTAATTTCTAAGACCGGGACGACCGGGAGGCTTAACTTGGAATCCGTACTGTCCCGGCCAAACCGGGACGAATGGTCAGCTAAATTTAACCCTATATAATTTGTTTAGTTTGCACATTTTTAAAAAAACTTGAGTTGCTTTCTTGGTTTGTAATAAATATTTATTTATATATTATATTATTATACTTATATGAATATGATGGACAGTTCAAATATAATATTTAGCACAGTTAATTTCACTATCTACATTATCAACGCGCTTATATGAGGATTTTAATATAATATGAGCAATCATCAAAGAGCTTGAATTATTTTATCCTCATTTTATGAGACTTCATTTAACCAAGTAAATAAAGAAGCATTTTAAGTTCCACTAATCGAAAAAAAGAGTTAAATTCTTCAATAATAAGCCGTTGGATTGCTTTTCATAAGAATGGCTAAGTCTTTCGTTTATTGAACCCTAATTGGACTTTCAGTTCGAAAATATATAATAAACACATATGCATTTATGATTGCATATGTAATAGCTTAGTGGAGAATTCCTTAGCCAAATACACCCTGCGCACACATGATGATATTTTAAAATAATAATAATCTGTAGCAACTAAAGTTAACCGAGAAAAATATAGGATTATATACCTAAAGATCAAATTTGACTCGGACAGTCCCATACAAACTGCGCGCATACCGAGTCGACAAAATTGTTTTCTTTAGATTGGTACTGTCTTTTGTTATATTCGTGTGAAGTTTGATCTCCACATGTCAATTAGTGTGTGTAAATTGTCAATTAGAGATCACGAGCTTCAATTTCAGGCGTCAAATAGTCGGTTATCATAACGATAACGGTCGCCATTGACGGTTACGTTTTCACCGGCATCATTTTTGAACACCAAACCTTTGTTTTTTCTGGAACCTTGAATTTCTTCAGGTTGCTCTTCATCCGAAATGCGGAAGTTTTGCTTATTTACATACCCATTGAGACAGAAATGAGCCTTCTCGCTGAAAACAATTTGGGTCGGAAACGTCTGATCTTCTATTAACTTTTCAAGAGTCCATAGAGCGAAGCAGTGTCATTTGGGAAGGTCGAGCGGCTTCACATGCTGTATTTTGTACGTTTTCAATTTAAGATCTCGGCGTAAAATGTGCCAAGTCGTTCCATACTTCAGTCCGAGTTGCTGCGAACGACGCCGAATCAACTCTCCACGGTCTTCGTGTACACTTTCAGCTACGGCCGCTATATTTTCTTCACTGCGTTCGGTTGAATATTATCCAATAATGAATGCTGGGTCTCAAGATGGGTGATGGTGTTGCAAATAGTACGCTCAGAACGTGAGTTTTCGTAATAAAGTGGAACACTTTGTAAACGTTGTTCACGCTTAACTCTTTTCACGATGAAATGCCAAACAATACTGAACAAAAATAACATTACAGCTTGACACGACTCAGGTGTGATCTGTCAAGAAACCTCTACTTGGATCACCCGTTATAAGAATTTCTAACTTCTGTTGATCTCATCGCGTATATATCGGTTAATATGTAACATATCTTAGCAAAATTAAGTAAGCACATAATATTGGATATGCTATAGTTTCATTCCGAAAATGTGTGAATTTGGTCTACCAATTAACCAACTCTTATATATCACATATAATGATTTTCGTTGTTCTAGCAGATGTTACCGTTCAAGGTATTTATTTAAGTACTAAAAGTATATCCAGTCAGTCCAGACCTTCTCCTTGCCACGATATGTCTAATATAGCGACTTTCGTAAGTACTGATGCTTTTGTACAGTCTTTGTTTCAGCTTCTTATCCCTAACATTTATAATAATTTCCTCCCCTTCGGTCGACCTTAATATTTATTTATAAGTTAATATGATACAAATACGATTGTATTCACAATTTCGTCTTGAATATTGCGAGAATATGACAAGGTCGGTTACACCCGCACTTAGCTTTCCTTACACGTTCAACATAAAGTTTTGATAACACCCCAAAATACTTCTCGGCCACTAATCCATGCGAATTAAGAGAGTATAATAGTCAAGCGACCACCGCTACAAGAATTAAACCCACGGTATACCATATAAAACTGTGAAACATGGTGGATCATTGGTCATAGTATGGAGGTGCTTCACTCCATTCGGGGTAGGACAACTTGTACATGTTGAAGCAAAATAACTGGCAGTATTTACAAAGATATTTTAACAGACCATTCTGGTGTAAATAACACCGATGTTTTACCACCAGGTTGAATTTTTCAGTTCACAGACTGGCTTGCAATGATCCATATCAAGTGTCTCAAGTTAAGAGAATAACTGCGGCTAAAAAACCGTTGAATAGAACGCTGCAGGAAAGTGATTTTGCAAAAGCCGTCCCCAACAAGTTTTTTTTAAACAAAACATCGAATTCTTTTATCTGAGATTTTTGTACACATACCTACCAATGAAGAAGTAAGTATATTTTAATTTTTTTTATTAAAATTCAGCTTTAAAAAACTATGAACGCACTAAATTTAAAGTCATTCATTTAATTTTGTGTAAATTTCTTTAATTATCAATAAATTTTCACTTTTATATATGGTGTGAGCACAAGTGTACATTAATTATTGGGATAAGGATAAGATAACGCGGTGTGAGTTCCGTTCCGTTTTATTTTTAATAACCGGATTTCTTGTAAGAAGTTGGTAAACCACGTGGATGGAAGTATTGCGAAATAACAGAACGAAAATGTTCTCTCATTACAGAAAACGATTTAGACTTCACTGATTAAAAAATGGTTGTAAGCGTATACTATTCTAGATTTGTGCTCTCACTCTCAGTATCGGGTTAATCTGTAATGCTCGTATATAATTAAATTAGCTATAATTTTAATTACAACAAAATTCTTTTGAGCGAGCTGCACAACTCCTTGGCTTGTCTACTATTTGAGCTATTCAAATTGTCTGCAGGATTCCCCATCTGCTTTCAATGTCTTAATCGGCTTTGTTAAAGTAATGAGGGAAAGTTGCAACGTTAAATGGCTTTGAATAGAAAGTACATTGGTATAATAATCCGTTAATTGTAATAGCAGCTTGAGTGTTAAACGCTTGCCTTTATGCTAAAACATTAGTGGTATTGTTTGTAAGTCGCACTCACACTTAGTTATAATCACTGTTATATATGAGATGGACACATAAACGCTTTATGCTTCTAGTAGACACTTGTTATCTTGCATTAACATTAATAACAACAAGTAAGGAAGTTATAAGTTCGGGTGTAACCGAAGATTTTATAATCTCGCAACTTGCAAGGATCAAAGCCGGGGAAATTACTTCAGGTGTAGGCAAAATTTTATATTAAAGGAAGTATTGAGAGTTTCATGTATTTATTTTATTATATGAATTGCATTATGGGTATATCTTACACATTGACCGATATTTTCGGTAAAAAGTCAACTATAGGCACTGGGGTCCACATATTCAGTACCTAGGGGCTTAAACAGGTTTGGTTCGATTTAGACAATTTTTGGTCACAAGATGGCATACTATAAACGCATTATTCACGCAAACTTTTACCCCGATAGAATCATTGTTGCTTGATTTGCATAGTGGAAAGTGAAAGAATCAGTTAGAATTTAAAATGGTGTTACATGTAAAATAGGCGTGGTTGTAATCCGATTTTTTTTTTCATCAAAGATAGTGAAAGAATGTCTTGATCTAATGGAGGATCTAACATCCTATTTCATTGATAAAACTGCAATGGGTTCCAGGGCGTAGTGATATCGCTGGTAACTGCGAAGCAGATGAACTAGCCAGAACAGGTACCACTCTACAATAAATCTCTAAAAAACAGGGTATTTTATGCCTCTGCCAACTTGTAAACACTTAATCAGCGAAAATATTATAAATCTAGCTGAGTCTCGATGGAGACAGGCATGGAGCATGAGCCACACAAACCGCCGACTAAAATTTAAAAGGAATGACATAAGAGCTCTGATAAGAGTACTAACAGGTCACTGTCTAATTCGTAGACATGCCAGCAGGCTAAGTGTACCTTACAACGACTATTGTAGAAGCTGTCAGTAGGTGGAAGAAAAGGAGACTGTGAAACATCTTCTATGCGAATGGAAGGCTCTATACAGGGAAATAATCGCAACTATTGGTCGAGGGTTTCTTGACCACATATTGGAAGTTGCTCAGATAAAACAATTTGTACTGTTGAACTTCATCAGACGCACAGGTTGGTTCAGAGGGGAGACAATAGAGGGAGGGAACATTAGTCCCGGTGGTATCACAATGGGCCTCCTATAGGCCTAGGCGCGTCTTCACACAGCCACTCTACCTACTTACCTACCTATATCACCCAAATTTGAACAGGACAAATCTTTTCGATATTCCTTGCGACAGTGTGAATTTGGTAAAATTAAATGGTAAACACGCCTACGCCCCATAAAATGGTTTAGTTAAAAACTCCTTAAGTGAGATAAATCAATAACTAAATGCGTCATATACATAAAATTTTACATCCGGGATGGCACTTGAAGGTTTTATAGGAGCCCGTCTCAAAATTGGACAATAAAAATTGTTAACGAGATTAACATTTTGTATGACGAACTCTTGTTAAATATATTTATTAGAATAGATTAGTGAGTGAATCTACTCTACATACGTATAAGTCCTTTTAACCTTTGTTAAAACTAGTGAGGACACGGATATTTCTTTAGATGTGTGGTCCATTTTCAGATACTTTTTTTCCCTAGCGGTTAGATTTTGCTTAAGTTAAGCGTCAATTTTGAATCATATTGACTCTCTAAGAAATGTAATAAGATATAAGAGTATAGTTCGAGTTATTCTGTCGGTGCCATATCTGTTCATCGGAATGCCTTCAATATCATCCTAGCTTTTTTTTTATCAATACTGAATGTTGGGCAACTGCTTACTGCAGATGTTAAATTAGATTGTTTCGTAGTAAACATATGAAATTGTGCATATTAAACGGAACTGTAAAGACATACTTTCAGTTTAAGTATACCCACATACTATATTTACTCTTGTGCATTAATTATAGTTCCTGAGTGAGCTTAAGGGCAGACGGAAATAAATGTTGCACAAATTATTAACTATTTACAAGACTTAGTAGTACGAAGCTAGAGAACCCGAACAGGGCGGGGTCAATAAATTTAGTATTGCAGTTTTAAGTTTTCCGCGCAGATGAAAAGTTCAATCATCCAAAATTATAAAGCACATTAACCATTTCAGGCAATAAATGTAATGTTTGATTCACGAATGCCAAGAGATAGTATTTAAAAATATCGGTTACCTGCATCTTAAAAATTATTTATGTATGTAAGGTATGGAAAAATTAGATTAAGATTAATAGATATAAATAATAAAAAAAATGAGAACAAAATAATTTTCTCCACAATATCGGCGAGTAGCATATAAAGCCGCAGTTCTTAATAATAACAACATTAAGAAGAAATTATTTGATTTAAGCTAAGTACACTTGCAAGCCAAGAAAGCGACAAGGTAATATAACTTACTAATCCTTTAATATTCTGAATGAAAAACCTAGGAGATTGTGACCTATCGAATTGAAATTAATTACAGAATGAAATTTGCCTCTTGAAAAATAACACGATAAAAAGAGTTTTTTTTTGTTGCCCTGGATATCTGTGAAAATTTTCATGTTTTCAAGTGTCCAAATCACAAATATATTTATGAAAACACTGAATGTGCTCTTATTTTTATGATTTTCAGAAATCTTATAATTTGAACAATAATCAGCTTTTTATTTATAAAAATTGATTTTATCGGTCATGATTAGGCTTCTGCGCACCTTTTTAACTCATACAAACATCACCCCACCTCCGCAGAGGCAGCTGAGCTCATAAAGTTTGTAAATTATGCGTTGATCATTTCGATAAAAGAAACAAATTTATTGGACCCAACAGTGACTATTACAACATATAGAACACAAGAAAAAAAGTTATTGCAATTTTTTAGTGAAGATGAAGGACTGGTGTACTGTAATGATATCGCGAAACTACTTTTAGACATGGGTTTATTAGAATACAAACCTACTGAGTGGTGACTTTTCATTGACAGTTCTAAAAGAAGTTTAAAATGCGTTTTACTGCACAATGGTAATAAATTTGCATCTATTCCAGCTGCCCATTCAACAAAACTCAAAGAGGAATATGAAAATGTAAAATTAGTTTTAGAAAAAATAAAAAAATCTGTGTAGATTTGAAAATGGTTAATTTTTTACTCGGTGAACAGAGTGGATACACAAAAAACCCGTGCTTTATTTGTATGTTGGACAGTAGAGCAAAGCAACATCATTGGGATCAAGATGTTTGGCCTGTGAGAGATTCTTTAACTGTCGGTAAAGCCAATGTAATAAAAAAACCATTGGTAAGCAGAGACAAAATAATACTCCCACTATTACACATAAAGTTAGGAATGATCAAGCAATTTGTTAAAGCTTTAGACAAGGACGGAAATTGTTTTAATTACATTTGTAGAAAATTTCCAAAGTTTAGTATCGAAAAGTTGAAAGGTGGAATATTTGATAGTCTTAAATTAAGGCAAATGATAAAAGATTCTGATTTTATTAAAGTTATGACTGTTCCGGAAAGTAAAGCTTGGGAAAGTTTTGTATTGGTAGTCGAAAATTTCCTAGGTAATCATAAAGCACCAAATTATGAAGAAATTGTGCAAAATATGCTGACAAGTTTCAGATTCTAGGAGCAAATATGAGTATAAAGTTACACTTTCTTCGCAATCATATAGATAAATTCCCGAATAATTTAGAGAG
Source organism: Bactrocera oleae (assembly GCF_042242935.1). Taxonomy (NCBI): domain Eukaryota; kingdom Metazoa; phylum Arthropoda; class Insecta; order Diptera; family Tephritidae; genus Bactrocera; species Bactrocera oleae. The sequence continues at coordinate 28,910,738 of NC_091539.1, read as the reverse complement.
TTATAGTGAAGAACAGGGAGAGCGGTTCCAACAGGATCTAACGGTGATGGAAAAACGGTATCAGGGTCGCTGGGATTGTCATATGATGGCAGATTACTGCTGGTCGTTAAAAAGAGATTGTCCAAAGAAGAATTATAAAAGAAAAGCTAATAAAAGGCGTTTTATGGTAATAAAGTAAAAGTTTTTAACATTTTTTTCTCTATTTAATTTAATGTTTCTTAATCTTTCAAAATAAAACTAATATTTTCAACATTTATGCCATTTTATTTCTTGTTTTCCGATTTTTTTAGTTTAAAATGAAAATAATAATTTTAACAAAACTGAAAGCAATTCTTACAAAATAATATACCAATGTAATCTTACTCACAATAAATTCCATGTTCCAAGAGCACTTGATTACACTTGAAATGAGTGGTTGGTAAAGTTGCAAATCAGTTTGAAGCCAACCATAAAATTGAAAATTAAATTTCAAGAGCAGTTTATAATGAAAAGAGCAAAGAAATGAAAAGTAAATGAAGACATGAGAAAATTAGTATTTAATATGCAGGCGTATCTTATTCCAGAGGTGCTCACATTCACAATACTACATGCTGTATATTAAAACTAGTGTTCTGCCAAAGAGCTTTGGTAAATGCAGAAATAATGAACCCAATCTTATCAAATTTGTTCGGACAGAAATACAAACCTAGTTCTGTGAAAATTTGCGGTTATAAATATACGATCCGAACAACTTGTGTGATATAATTTAAACCATTTCTTGAAGATCTAGCTTTGCCAAATCCGTTGAATTGGTATTTCGTATCTCCTGTTTTTTAGAGAAAAAAGTATTAATTATACCCTGAGTATATTAAGTTACCCACGAAGTTTGCAACACCTAAAAGGAAACATTGTATACCCTATATAGATATATTAGAGAGCAGCTTGACGAGCTGAGTCGATTGAGCCATGTCCGTCTGTCCGTATATATACGAACTAGTTTCTCAGTTTAAAGATATCGGAACACGTCTTATTTTCTAAGAAGCTGCACATTTGTCGGCACCGCTGTTATCGGACCACTATAGTCGCCATACAAACTAAACGTTAAAAATTAGGTTTTGGTATGAAAAACTTATTTTACAAGATATCTTAATAAAATTGGAAAGCTTATTAACCAAATCGGACAACTGTAGTATATAACTGCCATTCAAACTGGACGTTCAAAATCAAAATAAATATTTTCCTAAAAGGTTTTTTTCCTTATCAAGTAACTTAAATTCGATTCGATGGTTATTTATAACAAGCAACGTGGCTAGAAAGAACTAGCCAGCCGTTTTCCGTTCGATGCTAACCGTGAGACGGCTACAATTTATACTGTTTTCATTTCTCACAAAACTTTTGCATTTATTATGGCCTGTGCTAGTGATATCAAATTTGCGTGTTCTTTTCTAATATTTATAAGATACATATTCACATATATGTGCGTATATAAATAAACAATGTACTTACATATATAATAGTCTATATTCATAATTAAACGTAAGTATAATCATACATATACCCTCACTAACCTTATGCAAATAATACTAAATGACATAAATCGTTGGGCCGTATCGCGCGGATTAAACTTAAATGCTAGCAAGACTGAGCTAGTATTGTTCACTAGGAAACACAGTACTCCAGAAGTTATGCCGCCATTATTAAACGGTATCAGGATAGCAATTGGAGACTAGGAAAGTTATTTAGGACTAATTTTAGACAGGAAGCCTTCATCGAAACCAAACTTAGACGCTAGAGTGAAGAAAGCAGCCACAGCACTTGTACCATGCACCTGTAAAAGGATGGTGGGGCCGTAATCGAGATTAACGCCTCGGATAGCTCATTTACTATACGCAGTAGTGGTTAGACCGATTATGATATACGGTGTGTTGGTATGGTGACCAATAATGGAAAAGAAATAAGCGGTACGGCGTATTGAAAGCATCAAAGAGCAGCTAGTATATGCATCAGTCTCATTCTGTTAGCAACTGGCAGCGAAATCAGCTCTTTGACTGAGGAAATTCTACCAATCAGTCGCCTGTAATAAGGGGCATTCTATCTAAGTATCATAGAAAATCCCGTTTCTACCCACTCCCACAGATTTTTGAAATTATATATATTTAAAACTAAATTTGGTCCCCAAGTTTGCTTTCCCTCCCAGAGAGGAGTGTTAAAGGGGCAATGTTGACAGGGACGCAGGGATAAGCATCTATACGGATGGGCTTAAACTAGATAATCGCGTGGGAGGTGGTGATTTTTAATCACAATTAGATACCAAAATCGCCATCCGTTTACTAGACCAAGCGGAGATCACAGCAATCAAATAAAGCCTTGTTGTTCTAACATTGAGTGTGCTCACAACAAGGAGTATATATAATATTTATATATACGGATAGCCTAGCGGCCTTGAAATCCCTCAAGTCTCCTATGATTTCATCAAAGATAGTGAAAGAATGTCTTGATCTAATGGAGGGTATAACATCCTATTTTATGATAAAACTGCAATGGGTTCCAGGGCGTAGTCATATCCCTGGTTACTGCGAAGAAGATGAACTAGCCAGAGCAGGTACCACTCTACAATAAATCTCTGAAAAAATAGGGTATTTTATACCTCTAGCAACTTGAAAACACTTAATCAGCGAAAATGTTATAAATCTAGCTTAATCTCGGTGGAGACTATCACTGACTTGCTCAACTAGCAGGCAAACGTGGCAGGAATGGAGCATGAGCCGCAAAAACTGACTATTAATATTCAAAATGAATGACATGAACTGACACTCTGATAGAAGTACTAACAGGTCACTGTCTAATTGGTAGACATGCCAGCAGGCTAGGTGTACCTTACAACGGCTATTGTAGAAGCTGTCAGTAGGTAGAAGAAGAGGAGACTGTAAAACATATTCTATGCGCATGCAAGGCTCTATAAAGGAAAATAATCGCAACTATCGCTGGACGACGTTTCAGACTTTTTGTACTGATGACTGACAATAGAGTGAAGGAACATTAGTCCCGGTGGTATCACACTGAGTCTCCTATTGGCCTAGGTGCGTCGTAAAACAGCCACTCTACCTACTTACCTACCTAATCCTACACAGTAACAAGTTTAAGAAGTCTAGTCAGAATCTTTCAGTATTAGGTATTTTATATTACAATCGTGGAGGTACCTACATTATCTAGATCACATAATAAAAAGTTCACACCACGGACCATAGTTCTGGAGCCATTTAGCATTAAAATATTTATATTGCCGTAGGAGACTGAAGCGCTCTTCATCGACTTCTCTTGTCGCTGAAGAGGTTTTGATGATCTGGTTCTATTTCCAATTCATTTGCAGACCATTCGCCGCACTTATAGTTTAAGCATTGGTGTGATCGCTTCAATTCCTTATAAATTATAATTTAATACAGCGCAACATCGTATTGGATGAATATTAACGACAAGATTAAATGCAGCCATTAATCGATTTATCGTTCTGCGTTTAACCGCCTCAATAGATGTCGAACACTTTAATAACACTGTTTTTATACTCTCGCAACATGTTGCTACAGAGTATAATAGTTTTGTTCACCTAACGGTTGTTTGTATCACCTAAAACTAATCGAGTTAGATATAGGGTTATGTATATATAACTGATCAGAATGAAGAGACGAGTTGAAATCCAGGTGACTGTCTGTCCGTCCGTCCGTGCAAGCTGTAACTTGAGTAAAAATTGAGATATCTTTATGAAACTTGGTACACATGTTTCTTGGTACAGTAAGACGGTTGGTATTGCAGATGGGCGTAATTGGACCACTGCCACGCCCACAAAACGCCATTAATCAAATAAATTGTCATAACTAAGCTCCGCAATAAGATACAAGACTGTTATTTGGTACACGAGACTACATTAGAGAGGGGCATCTGCAGTTAAAATTTTTTTTGTGGTACCGCCCCTAATAGGTTTAATGTGCATATCTCCTAAGCTACTAAAGCTATAATAACAAAATTCACTGGAAGCAAATGTTTTTAGCGCCTCTACCTACGGTGTGAAAATGGGTGACAACCCCGCCCACTCCCCATGTAATGGTACTGTTAAAAACTACTGAAAGCGCGATAAATCAAGCACTAAATACGCCAGAGACATTAAATTTTATCTCAGGGATGGTATGAGATGACTTTATAGGAACCGCGTTCAAAATTAGACAGTGGGCGTGACACCGCCCACTTTTAGGTGAAAACCTATATCTTGGGATCTTTTTAACCGATTTCAACCAAATTTGATACATAACATTCTTTTTTTATTTCTATGTTATGGTGCGAAATCGGATTACAACCACGCCTATTTTCCATATGACACCATTTTGAATTCCACTTGATTCTTTCACTTTCCACTATGCAAATCAAGCAAAAATGATTATATCGGCGTAAAACTTTGCGTGAATAATACGTTTAAAGTATGCCACTTTGTGACCAAAAATTCTCTAAATCGAACCAAGCCCATAGGTAATGAATATGTGGACCCCAGTACCTATAGTTAAATTTTTACCGAAAATATCGGCCAATGTGTAAGATATATAATTGAAATTCATATAATAGAATAAATAAATGAAACTATCGATAATAATATGTCTTTGTTTCAAAAATGGGTTGAATCGCATCAATATTTCTTGTAGCCCTCATATATCTAATATAAATATTTTTGAACTTCCGCGTGACTTTATACCGCATATGTGAGTTATCTCAATGAAAATGAGAGAGCGTGTTTTACTCATAACAAGATTAAATCGGTGAAAATTTTCCTTAGCCCCCATGTAACTAATATCAGGATTTTCGAACATTCGTCTGACTTTACTCCATTTGATTGGTGATGGTATGTGAGGTACCTTAATGAAACAGTGGGAGCATTTTATTAGTCTGTGGCATGTTAGCAGTATGTGGTATTGGAAAAAATGAATAAAATCGGGTTAATACTGCCCTCAAATTCTATATATGAGTATCGGTCAGTGACTATTAATATTTTTTTTTATATATAAAATTGCCTCAAAATATGTTCTCGAGTATGCTGAGCAATGTCAAAATTAATATATTTCTCTATCCCCAATATATATGATTTCCGTCTTTCCACCTGACTTTACACCGTTCCGGTTGATCAACGTGATATTTTAACGAAATTAAGTGGAAAATATTTCTTAAAAATTATGTGGTTTGACGCTGAATTAGAATGAAATTAGTATATACTAAGTCTAAACCTCACACCTTCATATAATGAATTCCGATTCTCTGGTTGACGTTTTCCACCTAAGCTTATAATATAAAATTTAGCCACTTTGGTGGAGTTAATATCACATTCATATTTATATATATCTCACTTCAAGCAATAAAACTGAGACTAAGTTTATGGCTTTTAATATAAGTCAAGAAGATACCAAATTTGATTGTAATTTAATCAAGATATCATTTAATAATGAATGTTTAATTCAACATTTTTTAATATACGGTTTGGAGGAATTTTCTGGTCTTTGATTTTCCCAGCTCACATGTACTACTTATGGTATAATTTTTTTTGTCAATTCGATAATTTAATGAAATTAAATGGACAGTTTTTCTTAAAAATAATGTATATCGCTGCATATGAATGAAATTGATCTAGACTTTGTTTAAACCTTATAACCCTAAGATACTGATTTCCGCTCCTCTGGTACAACAGCAACCTCATATACCCCACATATTAAATCTAACCCCTTTGGTTCAGTTTATATCACATATACAATGTTTGAGTTAAATAGCTTCTTTTTATAAAAGTTAACATTGCGGAGAAAAAAATAGTATTGACACAAAATAAATCTATGATCAATAACATAAGTTAATAAGACACCAAATAATAATCGAGTAATGAATGTTGAATTCTTTCGCAACATGTTGCAACAGAGTCTAGTTTTGTTCACCAAAGAGTTGTTTGCATCACCTAAAGTGATAGATATAGATTTCTATATACATATATTTCTTCTAATATTTGGTGATAATCATTGGTTAGGTATATTTTCTCAGCCATCATGTTGAACTTATTATAAAATATACCAGTCAACAATGCTAAAAAAGTTTCTTAGAGTGCTGGACTTTGTATAGAGCAAAAAAATCTTTCTACAAAAAATTGCATGAAATAAATATTAGTAATGTAGTATCAAAAGGGCTAAAGACCCTTTTTATGTGGTTATAGATAAACTGCGACCATCGGTTTACATGCTACTGTCTATTATTTCAGTTTTGCGACACATTTTAATATGAAGGTCATGAGGTGAACTGTAAACTCAAGAAAATTACATTTTTACCTAGCGCCGTTGGCAGCTTATGAAAGGTTTAGATATTAAGACAGAAAGAAGAAAATCTACATACCTGCTCTACATATGTGTATACCATACTTAATTATATGTAAGTTATTGTTAATTTAGCCTTCATGGGTAGACCCTTCAAAATAGGTACCATAGATCCCCCTATTTTAGAAAGCGTTTAACAAAAGTAATTTACGGAGGGGTTTTCCGAGAACTTAATTTTAATAAAATGAAATAAACTACTAATTTCTAAAATATAAATATAACTTAATATTATGTATTATTATGTTAGTGAATAGCTAAGTAATATATAGGTATACAAAAGTACGTAAGCTGTACAAGAGTTGTTGCAAGAGTATAATAAATATCAGTACACTGTCTTTACCAGCAAAGTGCTTTATTCAAACTAATTTTAGTGTTTTAGTTATATAGTGTTTTAAGTATTATTATATACAGTGACGAGCTAACCCGTATTATATACAGTGGCGAGCAAACACATATACATATATGCACCAGTATACCATAGAACCTATACACGGAACAGGAAAGGAGTCATAGCAAGGACTTACAAGGAATTACAGTGAAAGAGAGCAGCAACTAGGATCCAACTTTTAACACCCGGACGGACTGAATTATATAAGTATTATCTATAAGTATTTTATATATTAATCCATTTATTATTAGTTAATTATGCCTAGATTAAGTAGAAAATCTATATTACTAAGTCGTCTTCAGAATAGAAAACGTATGAGAGTTCTTCGTGCAAACTCTTTATATAGAGATAGTGAGCAGTCACAAAATACTGTAAGTCACGCTAATCGTAGATTAGATTCCGATGTACGTCTGTCCGAACAAATTATCAATACAAATCTACATAGAACCAGGCGGGAAAATCTCGAGGTACGGTCTTTTGAACAAAATTTAAATAAAACTCGCCCAAATTCGCTCTGAAGAGCAAATAAGAAGTACTCGAGGTCATAGATCTCGTCGAGAAAATCCTGAGGTACGTTATGATGAACAAAGTAGGAACACTAGGCATGCAAGAAGAAATCCTGAAATAAGGAGAGAGGAGCGTGATAGAGAAACACAACGGCGACAGCTTAGTAGGAGGGGTATGAGGGAAGAAATTTTGAATCAGAGACTTCTTAGACAAGGTCAAGTTCGCCTTCGTAGAGATAACCCACTCAATAGACAAATTGAAAACCAAAGGCAGTCCCAACGAGTCCGATTAACGAGAGAAAATAATGTTATAGAAAGTGATAATAGTGGCAATTTAACAGATTTCAAAAACATTTATTTCCAAAATATAAATAAGGGCACTACTGAAATATGTATTTGCTGCGGCGGCTTATGGTTTTCACACCAAGTTCGCAAATTAAATTTCGAAACTATTGCGCAAGGTCACCCGAATGCTGCATCCGCCTTCTTTTTAATGCAAAAATTTCCTTCAGAAGATGGAAATTACAATTTTTGTGCTACTTGCAAAAATGCGATTGTTAAAAAGAACGTTACAAAAATATGTTTAGCTAACGGTCTAGACTTTCCTGAAATACCGGATTGTTTGAAAGGTTTAACCCCTATTGAAGAACGTCTCATAATGCCTACATTGCCTTTTATGACAATCCGTCCGTTAGGATATCAAGGTCAGAGTTTGCTCAAAGGTGTTGTTGTTAATATACCAATTTCTGTTAACAATATTGTGACATCTCTACCAAGGTCCTTTGATGAGGCTCATGTTATACAAATTCACTTAAGAAGGCGTTTGGAATACAATCATGATTACATGATCGATACCATACGCCCCGCAAAGATTATGGAAGCTTTGCAGTTCTTAGTGAATACCCCTCTGTATCGTGAGCACAATATACATATTAATGAAAACTGGATTTCAGAATTTAATGACCAAGAAGAAGTTCCGTTTGTTGCATCTGCAGAGGATTCCCGATCAATCTTTTCATGCGGCACAAACTTCTCATGATAATCCCTCAGGTAATAATATTCCCACGGGTCTTTTACCTTTAGAGCTAAATCCAGGCGGTCAAGAAACTCTTTTGGACAATATTCCTGTAGAAAACTTAGACTATAACCGTTTAGTTATAGCGCCAGGTGAAGGACAAAGATCAATTGACATAATTCAAGATAATAATTCAGAAGGGTTGTCATTTGGAACAATATACATTGGGCAGAAGCGTACATGCTCTGAAACGTATAGCAAGATAATACGTTCTGAAATTCGCCGTTTTGACAGAAGAGCGTGTACCATTCCAAAGTTGTTCTATGATTACTAAAAATTAGAACTGCTACAAATTAAGAATAGTACATCCATTTGCCTTAGAAAGTTTTCAGGTCGCAACCGAGTTACGGCCCAAAATCTATTAAACGAAAACTTTGTTCAAAACTTGATTCAACACGATGATGGTTACAAGGTTTTGAAAGGCGTTAGATCCTCACCTGCGCACTGGGAAGCTGAGAAGAAAAAGGCAATCGCTATGATTCGCCAATTTGGGCTTCCAACCTTTTTTATCACTTTATCTCAGTGGGTTGAGCTTTTGGTCATCCTCTCTAAAACTGTTCATTCTAAAGATATTTCGGAAGAGGAAGCCAACAGTTTAACAACCCAAGATAGATATCGCTTAATTCGGTCAGACGCGGTTACTTGTGCTAGATATTTTGACTACCGCTATCGACAAATTCTTAAGCTTTTTAAAGATAACGACGGCATTTTTGGAGAGCATTTTGTTACAAACTTCTACTGGAGAGTGAAGTTTCAACAGTAAGATTCCCCGCATGTACATGGCATGTATTGGCTTAATAATGTCAATTTTATTGACAATTATATTTCTACCGATGGTTCGATTAGCCACTTAGAAAATTATTTGTGTTATCAAAAGCATAACCACAGTCGGTCTTGTACTAGGGAAATAAGAGGACAACAGTTTTGTCGTTTTGGTATACCATATCCACCAATGCCTTCAACGCAAATACTGTTACCTCTTACAGAAACAAGTCAAAATTCAGAAAGACACAAGGAAAACTTTTTCAAAATTCAAAACGTTTTAAATTCAAATATGACTACAGAAGACATTTCTAATTTAAACGATTTTGAACACTTCCTGTCTGATAGTAGAATAAATATGTCTTTTGATGACTATTTGTTAGTCCTTAGGTCAAGTTTAACAAAACCCAAAATTTTTCTAAAAAGAAAATTACAGGATCGTTTTATAAACACTTATAATCCTCTGATTTTGGAACTCCATAGAGCAAATATGGATATCCAATATATACTGGATGCATATGCTTGCTGTTCATAATTAATTAATTATATTAACAAGTCAAACAGGGAAATTTCTAGGCTCTTAAATAAAGCTATATCAGTGGTAAATGCTGGAAATTATACTATTAAGCAAAAACTTAAACATATAGGTCACAAATTTATATCAGGCACAGAAATATCTGCACAAGAAGCAGTATATTGCTGCATTGGGCTCCATCTTTCGGAAGCAAGTAATGCAGAAATATTTATAAATACCTCTCGACCTGAGGAACGTGTTCGAATGGTAAAACCTAGAGTGGAACTTCAGAACCTTCCTTCAGATTCGACTGAAATATTCGTAGGCGGTATTTTAGACCGTTATGTTCAAAGAACCGACCAGTTAAAACTCTTTGTTTAGTTGATTTTGCATCTAGGTATAAATATTCTAAATCTAGTAGAAGAGCACAAGATAGTGATCATGAAGAAGAAGAGAGGGAAGACGATAATTTACCAATAAGCAGGGTTGTCATGCCTCTTAAAGACACTCAAAATGAACTTCCTATCGTGGAAAATGAGTTCAGAGTGTTGGCACTTCCAGAAATAAACCCAAATATAAATTTGCTGGACTTGCATTCCGAAGATTCAACAGATAATGGCACTGAATCTGATTGCAATATTAGACTTATTAAACTACCCCCTTTAATTCCAGTTGAGGAATTATTTTCTTTAGTTCAAAGTCTAAATACTGAACAAAGAACGTATTTGACACATTTGATGCACCACCTAAAAACAAATCTCCCATTTTATGAGTTCATTGGCGACGGTGCAGGTGTAGGAAAGAGTCGTTTGATATCTGCAATATATCAAGCTCTCAACCATCGTTACAATTCTACACCTGGATCCAATCCAAGTTCCTTAAAAGTTCTTCTTTGCACACCTACGGGTAAATCAGCATACGGAATAGGTGGAATGACCCTTCATTCAATATTCTCTTTACCTGTTAATCAGTTGCATAGAGAGTTGAGACCACTTAGCAATGACACAGTTAATTCATTGTATTCCAGACTTATCGATTTAAAATTAATCATAATTGATGAAATATCGATGGTAGGTGCTCATATGTTTAGCTCTGTTGATGCGAGATTAAAACAAATTTTCAAAACAGACAGCCCTTTCGGTGGTATACCGACCATAGTGTTTGGTGATTTGAAGCAACTCTCACCTGTTCGAGATAGGTGGATATTCCTCCTAATCCCAATGGTGCATACAGCACTTTAGTTGGTTCCCCTTTGTGGGAGTTATTTAAATACTTTGAATTAACAGAGATAATGAGACAACGGGAGGATCAGGCCTTTGCAATTGCATTAAATCATATGGCATCTGGTACTATGACAAATGAGGACATATCACTCATTGAAACCCGAGTAGTTAATTTCGAAGAAGTTCCCGATGATGCCATACATTTATTTTGGTCCAATGAAGAGACAAATAATTTCAATGACCTTAAGCTCAGTCGAATCCCAACAGAAGCTTTCCTTCAACTGCAAAAGACTCAGTTAAAGGAATTGGTATAAATGAAAATGATAATATTTTGGAAAGAGTTAAACTTTTCAAAACTTCTGAAACGCAGGGACTGCCCTATGAATTGACACTAAAAACCTCCGCCAAATATATGATTACAGTGAACATAAACACGTGTGATGGCTTGGTTAATGGGGCAGCTGAACAACTTATGCAAATTGATTTCCATTGTTCTTTTCCAACAATTCTGTGGATTAAATTTTTGGAACCTTCTGTTGGTTTGATAGCACGATCCTCCAGAAAGTTCTTGGACACCAATTGAAAAAGTTCTAAAATCTTTTCAATATAAAAGAAATGAACAAATTTCAATTGAAAGAAATCAGTTTCCAGTTGTTCCGGCTGAGGGAATAACTATTCATAAAAGTCAGGGTGCCACATATAATAAAGTTGTAGTTCATACTCGACCCAGAATGCCTAGAGCTTCAATATATGTCGCTTGTAGTCGAGCTACTTCTGCAGAAGGTCTATTCATCATAAGAAATTTTATTCCTCCTAACAAATTTTCTGTCCGTATTTAGGGAACTGAGGGAATTGAACACAAATAAAGCTTTGACAACAAGTTTCAATTTTATGATTTCCCGAACATCAGGACATCAAATTTTATTCCATAATGTTCAGAGTCTTCACGCTCACATTAATGATATAATATAAAAAGAGACTGTTTGATGCTATCTTCAGATATTTTATGTTTTGTAGAAACTTGGAGTTATCCTTGCGAAAGTTTTGATATACCAGGATTTACTCCAATTAACGAGCTGAGGATAGATAGCACGGAAACAACCAACAGAAATAAACGGGGCATTATAATATATGCAAAGCATTGTATTGCTTGCTCTATAGAATCAAAGGCGGTAAAGAAAATTTATTCAGGCCGCAAAGTTTTAGAACCGGTTTTGTTTAAATGTTTCAATATTAATATTATATTCTGGTTCTATATAGAAATTCAGCTTTCTCTGTCAGACAATTAATTGTAGAACTTCAGGAAGTCCTTACTTCTGAGTTAGGCAATCAAAATGTGCTAATTGTTGGAGATTTTAACATTTGTTTAATGTCTACAGGGACTGCTCCAAGAAAAAAACTTTAGTTCCCCGCTTGGTGCAGAATATTCAACTACACCTGCCGGTACACAAATTGATTGGGCATTTTCAAACATGGATCCTTCCCGTGTAAATGCAATTACTTTTGAGACAGTACACAGCTATCATGACAGTATTTGTGTCTCTATTTCGAACTAAAGTTTTCAGACTTAGTGCAATAGTTCTTCATTTTTTTTTTCCAAATATAATCGAATTGGAATGGTATAGGAATTTTGACAGTAGTTTCTAAGACAATTTTAAGAAAAATATGTAAATAATGTAATTAAGAAAATTTAAATTATATATATAATTTGTTATTATATATGACATTGTTGTATAAATATATGATAGAAATTAAATAGTATAAGGAAAAAAGAAATATAATTTGGATATATGTATTAGAATCTACAAAAATTTATGTTTAATATTGTAAATATTATATACAAATTAATATAATAATATTATATCATTTTTAAAGTTGTTAATATTTATTATTTTTAAGCTAAACATGTATAATAATATCGATATAATAAATAAAAAATGTTATTCATTGTCCAAAAACGATTTCTTTTCATACTTCTCAATACAGTTGTAATCAGTGTTCACATCTTGAAGTGAGGCGATTATCGTACCAGTAGCGTAGAATTATCGTACATGAAACGAAATTATCGTACTTTTAAAAAGAATGACTATAATTATTTTAATTATTGCTAATTTTTGCAATTTTTCTTGGAGGTGTAATGTCCAAATCAACATCAGTTGGTTTAGTATTATTTATTTCTTCGGAATCTTCACGTAAATAACTCATTTTTCACTTTACAGCTACAGAGTGAAAATGATAGTTTATATATAGTTTATAGCCAATGAATTAAAGTTTTCGATTGACATACTTACTCATTAATATAAAAACACAATAATTTAATATAGAAGCATAATCGCGTTGAGCTTCCAGTTACAGTTTTTTTCGAATTACTATTTTAAATCTTGAACGCGAGCACGTTATCTCAATACAATAACAAGAAAAACAGCCAACATTCGAACACTAAATATGCAAAGTCTGCGAAGTCTGAACATAATCGAAATCAAAATACAATATCGATATTATTTGTTCGTTGAACGAACCAGTAGATGGCGTTGTGAGCAAAAAGACGGAAAAAATATTTGCTAGCAGTAACAGCCAAGAGCTCACGCCTTCTCCTCTTTATTCCTATAAAAAAAAATCGCCCAATTGTCTGCGAGGGTAGAAATAAGATACATTTTTAATGCATAATAATGAAAATTATCTTATTATTATACAATCTGCGTACGATAATAATATCATATCGTACATCGTACGTAGGCATGAAATTATCGCATATGTACGATAATTATCGTACGGTTGCGATCACTGGTTGTAATGCATTCTATATAAAATCAATTATAAGCGTATACAAAAAGCACAAGAACGATTTCTTATAACTTGAGTAAATTTAGTTTACAAATTGCTCTAATTATTTTCACTGTGAGTGAAAAGTAAATAACTAAGGCAACAGTTCCTACTTCTAATTATTAAAATATATAAAGAAGTCTCAAACGAATATACCATTTAAGAGAGTATAAAATGTTCGGTTACATCCGAACTTAGCCCTTCCTTACTTGTTTAATAACTGATTTATTTTTGATCTCACGAAAGAAAGGGAAGTGAAGGAAGACATAAGTATTAAAATTTTATTCTTTACTCAAATTATTAAAATGGAGATTTAATAAAAAAAAATTTATATTGACATGTTAGTATTTCATTTAAACTCAAGTCACGCATTTTGCCTCTGTTTTTTTAGTCATGAGTCGGGCAACATCAAACGAATTTATAATAATAATAGCTTAATATGATAATTTGGTTGAAAGTCTATGAAACCGAAATAATTAAGTATAAATCATAAGCTATGTTTTAATTATCGATTTAAGCTAATAACGTATGTCCTGTTCATACGCTAATTTTATTAGGCAAAGGCCGTTAGTTCTACGAAATTACACAAGTATATAAGTAAAGTTCGACTGCACCAAGGCTTAGTCCTCTCTTAAAAGTTATAAGCGCACTAGGCAGTAGGGCATAAAAATGACATCTCAATGATTTCGCTAAGTTGAATGCATATTAACTGGTTGCAAGACTCGCCATTTGCAAATTATCCCTTGCATCTCTTGTTCGTCTCAGAACTGAAAATAAGAATAGATTTCTAAAAAATGGCATATGGACACCCTTGTTCTTTTGAATGAACATTCTTTATGATAGTGAGAGGATTTACTCTTCATTATTCATTGTATTGTGCTTTATATTAGTACATACATGGCTTTTCAGTTCAGTGAATCTCGAATACATATGATATATTCAAATATTGTTGCTAAGTATGTATAATATGTACAAGTGTATCCAGGAAGTATTCAATTCGTTACCAAATATAATATTTCCATTTACCTAAGCCTTCATCTCTAAGTTATTATACATACCTATACATACATATTTGAAGTTTGTGTTTATGCTTTCGTTGTGGGGATCCAACTTGGCCTAATAAATCAAATAGTTCATGCTTAATCGATGTTAACATAAGCAAACTCGGCGAACCTGTGTAATCATATAGCTGATTGTATAATATTCAACATTTTGACCATCTGTCTTCCTAGCGTATGCCTTCGCCTGCGGTGGACGCTTTGTTAAATACAACAAATAAATCGACTCAGCTAGACAACAACAACACCTCTTTTGTGTAGCTGTGACATATTTAACCGTAATTGAGTAAATAATGAAAAAACCCAACAAATTTCAAAAAAGGGAAATGTTGCCCATTTACAGCTATTCGGGAAGCGGGATGAATAAGAAACAGTCAGAAAATCAAATATTATTATATTTACTAAAGTCGAAATTAAAGTTACATGCAGAAATGTCATTGACATTATCAAATATTTAAGTCATCCTTCATTTAATATAATTGTAAAGCACGCTTTGCTTACAAATCAAACAAACAGTTGATATCTTTTAATCTTGTAGCCATCAAATGTTCATTCATTTATATTATATATCATAAATTCTCAACATAGCTTAGAATTTAAGTAATATGCCTATGCATAGACGTTCACCAAAATATGGGCATAATTATGTTTGCATGTTTTAATATGCCAATGGTAGCTCCGGTGCCTTGGGAGTGTGCGTGAGATATTTAAACGTTTAATGAAGAGGCTTGGTGTGCAATAAACACACAATTCGAAAAACTTAAGATTCAGACAGCATTATGGGGGGAGCGCTTTTAGCATCGGAAATGTGGATGCTCTAAGCTATATTTTTCACAAAAGTTGCGTATACGACATGCTCATTCTGTTATTCCACATACGTGTATAAGTATATTTTATGCGCTTGCGTCATATTACGCTCAAAATATTTGAATTGAGTTATTTTTAAGTGTTTGAGCGAGATTTGAACAGCAGTGAGCTGTGGTGAATAATAATCTGATTAATATTTGTATGAGTCAAACTTGCAGACAAAGAGAACATATTTTTATGCAGAAGGATAACATCCATATGCCAAGTATAATGTTCAGCGTCGCTCCGGTTGGCTTTAGGTACATATCTGTCATTAGCCTACAACTTAACATACAGACTCATGAATATACTTATATTATAGTTCTGTTCGACTTTAGTTTAGTTTATGGTTTTTCCATTTTTTTAGAAATTACCCGTTTTAGTTCAAAATTTAATCTATTCTAACTTCTACAAAAATTTTAATAACTGATTAGTTAAATACCTCCTCTTGGATATATATAGGTATATACATGTATATTATGTAATACCTTTATGTTCGAAGAATTATTCAATTTCATGCAATAGCAACCTAGTACTAATACTAGATATATTGTTAGCTTTTATAAAAAAAGAACCCTTTGTAAGGAAAAAAAACTAATATGCACGAGTACATTGTTTAAATAAATAGAAAATATAAAATTGAAGCCCTGAATCCAGTAATCTGGATTTTTTAACATATCTACATGTGTTTATCGCCACTTTAGGAATGGTATTTATGCAGATGAGTCCTTAAAATCATAAAGTGCTATAACTTGGTCATTACTCAAGTTAAAAGCGACAGTATTGGAACGGTAAGTTATAGTGGCCGTCGGAACAAATCTGTTACTGCTTAATGCGAATCTAGTTTTCAATAAGGATTGTATTTACGTCTTGCCTTACCCACATTGAGATTAACGAAATGCCCAAGAGGCTATGACGTGGATATTCGTTGTTTTACTTTTCATTTTTTCGCTTTTAATCTTTTACGGAGTTAAATTGTAAGAAGGGAAGTTAACGTCTTAAGAAATACAAAACTCGCTATATCTTTTGAACAAACCGCGTATTGACGAGAGTTACCCAACTCTTTAAACTCCCTAGTTCAAAGGAAAATTTGGTCATGCCACTTAATCTGTATGAAGCGCTCTACTTCGATTGTTTATCTGTGTGCTATTAACTTTCGCTTGTCAATGAGCCATTTATGATTTTATTGATTTTCTGTTCATATCGAAGGATTTCATAATGATAAAACAGGGTGATTTGGTTGGAGGTCGTGGCACACAGTTTCTCCCACTCAATGCGCGATACTCCAAACATTTTCATGCTTAATACGACATCTTTTTGAGATTGCTTCAGGCAAATGGTTAATGCAATATCAATAGCAATGAACGTGCTGTTCAGCAGAAGCACTTTATTGCATTTAATCTACTGTATGTATATACATATGTGTGTATATAATAGAAAGGCCTATGTTGTAACTGAACATTTTAGAGTAGCGCAATTTTTGAAGATGAAAGCAAAATAAATATTTCAATCTAACTAGCACAGATCAGTATATTCATTATATTGGTTCTTTGGGAATAGTCATAATTTTTACTACTAATCGAAATATTATCGCCTAATTTTACTGAAACATCATTTATTTTGATATGTATATGTGATATAAACTTGACTAAAGAAATGAAATGTAATAAATATCAACATATATTGTACATATGAGGAAAAAGTCAACAACCGGAACAGAGTTCATTTTATGAGCATAGAATTCTTGAGAGTAACGAAAAATATTTGAAGTATATTGGTCCTGGGTTAATTCACTCATTACCGCCACCAAACTATAGTATATCGAAGATTATACGTATAATTAATTTTGCTAAGATATATTACACATTGACCGATATATGGTATAACGTCAGCCGGAAGTTTGAATATCATTATTGAGCAATATTTTTGATAAAAAATAAGCCAAAAGAATTGAGATCCTCATAATCCGTAGGCTTAAAAATAGTTAGATATTTTTTTTTTTTTCGGGGGAGGTTGAGAAAAATGCCTTCCGCATCGTCATTGTGTCGTCACAGCAATGGTATGTGCCACTTGCAGGTCACTAAAAAACTCTCCTCTAGGGAACCGTCGCCCACCCCGGAACCGCTTTCGCATTACTTCAGGGTGGCGTTCCATATTTCTCGTCTTAAGACTTATTCATATACATTCAGGGTGCCGACCAAAGTGTAGAGCCTATTTCGCTGCGTTTGCCAGCGTGTGCATTTGATAAATGTGTGTTCAGCGTCGTCCTCGATCGCGTCGTTGTATATACAGGACGGCTCTTCGACTTTCCCCATTTTATATAGATACTTCCTAAAATATCCATGCCCGGATAGCATCTGAGTAGTGTAGAAATCCACCTCACCATGTTCCCTGTTAGACCATTCTTTTATGTTTCGGATTAGCCTGGCCGTCCATCTACCGTGGCGTCCTTGCTCCCAGCGAGCTTGCCATTGTTCCAAGGTGTCGCCCTTTATTTCCTCTTTTGTAGCGGCAGCGTCTGTTCCTTGTTTCTTCAACGTCCACATTTTCTTTCGTTCAAATGCTAATAAGTCGATGGGTGTGTTCCCGCTTATTACATATACAGCCTCGCCCGAGACTGTACGGTATGCCGACGCTACTCTTAGAGCAGCTGTGCGATACACTTTTTCTAGGGATTTGCGTCGATTACTTTTTGTTAATGTGTCTGCCCATAACTCTGCTCCGTAGAGCAAGACATTTAGTGTTGTCGACATCAAAAGCTTCCGTTTTTCCTGTCTAGGTCCTCCGATATTAGACATCAGCCTGCTCAGTTGGCTAGTAATTATGGACGCTTTTTTCGCAGCGTGTTGAATTTGTGCCCAGTAGGTAAGCCTGGAGTCTATTCTTACCCCCAGGTAGTTGACAACCTTTTGTGTCCATAATGTCTCTGTTGTTGTCCTCATGTCTACTATAGTCGGAATATGCTTCTTTGTTAGCAGTACCAGCTCGGTTTTTTCAGTGGCAAGTTTGAGACCTTTCGCATCAAGCCACATTTGTGCTCTGATCATCACCTGGTTTAACTTCCTGCGCGCATCTTCGGTGTCTCTCGTAGTGATTATCGCGGCGATGTCATCTGCGTAGCCAATAAGATAAGTATCGTCGGGCATATCGAGGCTTAATATGCCGTCGTAACTGACGTTCCAGAGGTCTGGGCCGAGGATTGATCCCGGCGCAGCTCCGGACGTGACCTTCAAGTGTCGTGGTCCTTCGGAGGTTTTATACAGCAAAACTCTGTCTTCCAAATAGCTTCTCACCATTATGCTGAGATATGCGGGTATTTTAAATTTTTCTTTTAATGCTTCAATCATGTTTTCCCATCGAACGCCGTTGAAGGCGTTCCGAACGTCAAGGGTGGCGAGTAAAACAACTCGTCTGAGTTTATTGCATCCTCTCAGTGTTGATTTACCCGGTCTGAAACCGTATTGTTTCGGTGATAAGCCGCCTGCCGTCGTGATTGCTTCTTCTATCCTCGGTTTCAGCATTCTCTCGAGAAGCTTACCGGCTGTGTCAAGCATTCAAAGAGGCCGGTATGCTGATGGGCTATCTGGATCACCTTTTCCTTTACTAATTAACACGAGCTGTTGTTTTTTCCAAATTTCTGGGAATACGCCGGCTTTAAGACAGGTATTAAACAATCCGAGTAGCACGTTTGGGCGTCTTTCGGCGACTTTGTTGGATTTAAGTTTTTTTGCCGCCGTTTGCAACTCTTCGATGGTGAAGAGGAGTGCGTCGTTGGGTGGTTCCGTCGGTCTTATTTTTTCGGCCCTTGTTTCATGTATGGGAAATAAGGCATTGACGATTTTGTCCATTTTATATGCGTTCAGTTGGGGGGGGGTTATGGGGCCCGACCACCTAGTTTTTTCATAACGACTTTATACCCTAGACCCCACGGGTTTATGTTTAGGTCATTCCGAAGCTCTTCCCATTTTGCTTTTTTGCTAATTTCGATAGCCCGCTTTAGTTCCTTCTTCGCGGCGTGGAGATTATACATTTCTGTTGTTGCGTTTCCTCTTCGTCTGTTTCTTGTGTAGACCCGTCTTAGGTGAAGGCACGCTCTTCTTAACTGAGCAATGTTCTCTGTCCACCAGTATGCAGCGCGGTTTTGTCTCCTGCTTTGGCTCCTAGGCATTCTTTCCTACATGCTTGGGTGATTAGCCTCATTGTATTCTGTACGTTTTCTCTTACGTCGCCTATGTCGTATTTTGGGAGGTCTTGCTTATCAATTTCTGAGATGAGTGCCTCGCTATTAAGTTTAGATACATTCCAGTTTCTTGTGGTGCCGTGTAAATTGTTCTGGGTGACTGTGTTTTGGGGGTCTATTTCGAAGGTTATGTACTGGTGGTCACTGCCAATGTAATCCTCCATAACCTCCCAGCGCTTTACTATGCTTGCTATGCGCTCTTACGCTAGTGTGATATCTGGTGTAGCTTCTTCGCAGCCTGGTCTCCTAAATGTCGTTGCTGCTCCAGTGTTGAGTACCATAGCGCCGAGCCTGGCGGCCATGTCAAGTACGCGTTTAACTCTGGAGTCAGTATTTCGCATTCCCCATTCAATAGCTTTTGAGTTAAAATCTCCTGCTATTATAAAGTCTCCTCCGATATCTCGGGCTGTGTCTTCTATGCTGTCTAATTTGGCTTGGAAGTCCTGGATATTGTCGCTAGGGGTTAAGTAGCAGCTTATTATGGTACAGAGGTCGCATTTGGTCCAGACGAAACCGTGGCTATTTTGCTACTGGGGGAAGCCAAGTCGCGGCAGTGCCGCTTTTGTCTTTTATCCATATTCCACTCTGTTTCCTTTTGTACTGCTCGCTTATAATGACAACGTCGTAATGGCGCTCCGTTGTCATTTGAGTCAGGAGTGCGTCCGCAGTTTTACTTCTGTGCATGTTGGCTTGGAGAACTTTCATTTGTCTACGAAGTCTTTAAATACCGTGCCGCCGTTGGCCGCATTTTATACATATACCTTGCCCTCTTCTGTCTGGTACCTTGCGATCCCAGGCAAGGTGTCCTGGTCCGAAGCAACGGAAACATCTTTTGATAGTCTCCTTTAGTCGTAGTCTGCAGCTGATCCATTCAATTTTGACTCTCCTCTGTCTTAGCAGTGTATCTGCTTTAGCACTCGGCAATGTAATGAATGCTCTGACCTGCTCTCTACTGTTGGGTGGAGAGATGTTTACTTTTGGGTCAGGAACTGGTTCTCCAAGAGCGTTCTCTATTGCTTCGATCACTTCTTCCTTTGTCGTTAGGGAATCGAGGTCTCTAATCTCCACTGTGGTCTTTGGTTTAAGGTCGGCTACTGATGCGCTCTCTTTTAATGTACTCTTTAGGGATTCGAAGAAGCTCGGGCTTGCCACCTGGCCTTTTTCTAGCTCCAGTAAAAGTGCTCCTGCTCTAGTTTTTCGTATTCCCTTTATTTTGACTTCTGTTTCGTCGGGCTTTAAGTTTGTTTTGATATCCCTAAGAACATCTGCGTAACTGTTTCCTTTTGTTGGCTTAATAATAACAGCTTCCGAGAGTCTTTTTGGCCTGATTTTGGCGTTGGCCTTTTCTATTGGCTTTCCTGAACCGCCAGTTTTTGTGGAGCCCTTTGTTGATTTTTGACGCTCGTCAAGTTTCCTTGGCTTCTTCGGCATCACTGTTTTCCACTGCTCAGCCTCTCCCTTTCGGGGACGTGTAGCGGTGCGTGTTTCTGCCGGGCTGGTGGCCCGTCGTTTGGATGTGGTAGCCTGGGGCGTTGTCATCGGTTGATTATTAGTTTCGGCTATAGGCTGCGGTTTCTTCTCTGACATCATCCAGTTCCTTCGGTAGCTTTTAATGATGTCGAAAAACTCTTCCAGCTGAGCTGCTCCGTTTTTTACGTCGAGACTGACGTTCTTCTATTTAGCCATTGCCTGCTTCATTTTTTGAACGACGGCTCTGCACTTTTCGGGGGACTCTTCTTCTGCCAGTCGCATTTTGTGCACGAACTCCTGTCTCGGAGACTTTTGTGCGTCGCTCTTTCGCCTCCCTCTCATGGGTAGGTATTCCCTCGAGGAGGGCCCCTTAGGGGCTGTGGATGCTTATACCGAGGCGGCATCTATTCGCCTCGTCACCGGAGATTCGTAGGATGTTTTTGGTCTTTTAAGCCGAACCCTCCTCTCCTGTCGCTCTTGGTCAGGGGCTGCTTATTGGATATTCACAGCTAACCTAAGATCGTAGGCCTTCTGCAGTTCGCCAAGCTGTAGCCCTTGGTGGCCTGAGCTTAGCTCATCAAATAGATAGATATTAGATATTGCAAAATGAAATAATTTGTCCCTCACGAAGCAAAGAGTTTCTCATAATGCAATCCTTGCTTCTATTCGTAACTTTCGCTCTAGCATCGACTTTGATAACACTGGTTTACAATTTAAAATAAATAATAACCTTTCAAATCATTCCATATCAATTTATTAAGTATTAATAACTAAACGCAAACATAATATTTGTTTCATTCTACCACGTATAGGAATCAAATTATTTTTTTTTTTTCAAACCACTTATACGTTCGTTTTTATTTTATTTTGAAATTTTAAGGCAGTATAATGTTCAGTTAAATATATATTTACGTTTTAGAAATGTCAAAAAGGATTTGTAAAGTAATATCTAAAAAACGATTTCCTATGTCGGAATCACTCAAGGATGCATTATTTGGTTATTTCAAAATTTCAGTTCCTTATCGGAACAAAAAACTATTATGTCTATTATAAAAGGCACACACACACTTAAATACGACAAAATGCTAAGGCGATTCTTTTTTAATTTTGTGTTATATTGTTAAATGCATTATTTCTTGTTAAAACTGTTTCAACATAATAAATATCTTGGAAACACAACGTGTTATTTTTTTTATAATTGTTTTGATTCATAAAACACTTCAATTGCTAAGAAAAAAATATAATTTTAAAAATAAAAGTGTAGTTTTATTTTAATTTTTTAACGTGAACTGGGATTATATAAACATATTTAAATGTTTCGCAAATTTTTCCACTGCTTGTACCTATAGGAATACCTTTCTGATATTTATAAAAAATTTCAGTAAACGTTCTTTAAAGAGAAAATTATTCTTCGGAAGAGCAACTTAGCATTTTGCGACTTTCCGCCATTTTTCATTTCTTCAATACTATATATCTTTGCTATTTCAGTTTAAAGGAACTCTTGTTTTGGGATTTCTATTTTATTTCGATTGACAGCTTTGCCAAGCGGTCATTTCAAGCATAGTTAAGCGCTCTTGACGTTAAACTCGTAGCTTTTAAACGATTTTCTTAAGCGGCAAATTTGCCTCTCAAATTCATATCAAGTATACTTAATGCAATTTATAATTTAATATTTTTGCTCCAATTACTTTAAACACAATAATATTAATTTCGTAGATTTCGTACTTTGGAGTTTTTAATTAAAAATTATTTTATTTATTGTAGGAGGAAATCGAGAATGGATTATGATCTCTTATTAACTTATAAATACTATAGGTCATAGACTTTAGTACCATTATATTCAGCGCTAAGCCACACAGTTTTTAGGAAAATTTTTCCATTTAATTTCATTAAAATATCACATCTAAATGATTTTAGTTCAGTTGGAAAGTCGGTCATCATTATATAGGGTATATTGGTGGCAGAAAAGGGTCTGTGCTGGTTGCACAAACTTTTAACATTGCTAAGGTGTTCCGAAAAAAATATTTTCAAACAATTTTGTATATACACACATACACTGACCGATATATTCGGCATATGGTTTGGTAGAATAACGAAAATTGGTCAGACTGGGCGTCAAGCTGCCTAGAGCTCCTTAGGGTCGTAGAGGTCGTTGCTTGGCCACTCGACGGCAGTGCACCAACATGGTGCAGATTGCACAGCCGTTAAGGCTGGTGTCGCAGTATTGCGTTGGCAGCATGGGGCCACGTAACTTGTGGTCCACTCTCTATGTGTGTTAAGGCCTGAGCAGGTCTTAAGATGACTTCATCCATTGCATGTATTGCACCTAACCGAGGTTGAGTTTGGAGCCTTTTAGCGCATATGCAGCAAAAGAATTCCTCGGGGCCCGGGTTGGACTCGATGTCAGCACGGGTCAAGAGGATACGGAGCCACCCTGCTGCTAGGTGTTCCTCTAATGACGACAAACTTAAACTAACACTTACCAATCCAAACAGGGTTAGATTGCTGAAATAACAGCCCTTGGCCGGATAAAATCCGGGTCAATTCCGGTAACGAAGAAACGGCTGTTGAGGTCACCTGACCTGACTGCACTAGTCTTCTTTTGAGCTTATGCCAAGCAAGAGGTGTACAAAACAAAACGCAGAAAACTTACTGAATTGAAGCAGTATATTAAATCGATAATTAAGGAAATTCCGACGTCAACCCTTCAGGCCGCAATTAATAATTTTCTAATTAGGTGTCGCATATGCGTGGCTGAAATGATGGACCGTAAGTGACCTCCATTTCGGTCCATCATTTTTAAAAATAATTATTAATATAAAATAAAATAAAATTTTCTATACAATAAAAAATTAATTTAATGCATTGGTTGAAAAAAAAGTTATTACAGTTTGTTTTTGTAGCACGGTTCTTAAGCCACCCTGTATATGGTCCATATGTATATCAAAATGGTCAGGATGAGCAGACGAATTGAATTCTATATGTCTAGCCGTGCAAACGATCTTATAAAATATACATAACTAGCTGATCTGGCTAACGTTGTTTTGCCATATACATACATACATACATTTTTAGGAAATACTTTTGAAAGTAACTAACACTATAAGTGTTTGAGAAATGTAATTATATTAAATTCCAATTATTGATAGCTCCCTACTATATGCACTACGCGCATCAAAAATAGTTCTGCTACTAATTATTTCACTTAAAAATAAGCAAAGATTAATCTCTCAACGCAATAGAGTGTACAACATTTTTGGTTAGGCTCTCTTTAGCAATATAAAGAAACTGGATGGTTTGCTCACCCGAGCAAATTCCCCAAAAAGTTGTCCGTTGGAAAAGCATAGTGTACCCAATTCTAAGCCACAATCAAACGACGTTTAGCCTTAGGAGTTATCCAGCGCCATTGCGAATGTCAATCTAATTGGAAATTAAGTGCGTTTAAATTCAATTGGCACATCTGCAAGAATCATAGGGATTCGTGGCAGTAATACATTTTCGCCTCGAAACTTGCCATTCAAAATGGGTTCGTTAATGTTTTTCTTTAATTTTTTTATAATTAATCTTGTGCCAATGCAAAGACGTAGTCTCTGGCAACAACTGTTTTATCTTTGAATTTAATCCATTGACGTTCACATTTTTTCCTGCCAAAATCAATCTTTCTGCCTGCCAATTTTATATATTTTGTGTACATCGGGAAGTATATTGTCGATGAGGGTATTGTGTGAGTTGATGATTGTGCAGAAAATCGTCGGTACTTTTATACATTCAGTATTTTCATGTATAGCTAGTTTTCCATTGCGAATATCTAACAATTGTTTTGAGAAAGTTTCGACAGTTGGATTTTGAAGCATATAAACGCCCATGTTCACTGTCAGTAGGAATGGAATGGATTCGACAGTATCATACTTCATTTCACGATTTATATATGTGTTGATTCAATCAGATGCAATCCGATTTAGTGAACTCAAATCGAAATTACTGATTGGAAGTATTGCAGTGACAATGCTATGATCCTCAATAGTAATCAATGCTTCATTGTCATATCATTAGTCATCGAATCTTTGTGATTATCCCATACCATTTGTGATCGGGACGGGAAACATGTCGTCAATACTATAGCAAATAGTAGACGAATTTGTGATCCTGTGCAGTATAATTCTGCTTCAGCAAGCATTCTGTCGCATTGATTGTCATCTTCTAGCAAGCTTATTATACGTTAGATACTGGATACTTTTGACATTAACCAACAACAGTTGCAGATGAAAGCACTTAGTCTGCCTTGGATTGGCTGTATATACAGGACCCAAATTATTTGATTTGAATAAACCGGGGCATACATCAACTAGTGTGTCTTGTTGGAGAGGTATCCATTTTTTCGATTCATCAAATGTAAATTTTTGAATAGGAGTGTTTGTGCAAAGGCTCTAAGAACATTCGCACGATTACACAATTCAAAACTCGATGATCGTAGTTTTTGGTGGATTTATAACACTACCAAGCGCTAAAATAAGCCGACATATTTTCATACCTACCTACTGATGAAAATCAGGGGTTTATCGTAAATGTTTGAAAACTTGGAATTGTATGTATTTTTTAATTCTGAATCGTAAAAACTTAAAACAAAAAAATTTGTCCATTGAAATAAAAATAAGTAATATTCGAAGTCAAGCACCCTTAACATTTAGGGGTACGAAAAATCGATTTGGGCCGATCCTCAGACCTACCCTATGAGCACACCAAACTCCATCAAAATCGGTCCAGCCGTTTTGAAGGAGTTTGGCAACAAAAACCGTGGCACGAGAATTTAATATATTGTATAATATTAGATAATAAAGTTAAAATTCAAGATACTTTTTGGATGGAAATTACAACTATCTAAATTGTTTTTAATCGGTCGATTGGCACATGAGGAATAAATTAAAGATGATGATCGAATTAATTAACATCTTTAGAATTTCATATTTTCTACGAAAATTTCGCGAACTGTGTCAGTTGATACAATTTATGAGGGAAGTCTAATCAGATATTTTTCCTTGATAGCATAAACAAATTTTCGAGTGAACGAAGTTTGTTATTATTTCTTATTCTGTTTTTTTTAGAAAAAAACTAAAACAAAGGTACCAACTCAACGAACGCAAAGCTAAACTATAATAAGCCCGCAGGCAGGCTTGCGAATTTTTTATTTAAAATATTTTTGATTAAAAATTAAGTTCTTATTATTTAATTATTTAATGTGAGGATTAAAAATTAGATTTTAATTTTTAGATTTTTGAATTGAAAATTTTATTTTTTAATTTGAATGAAGAACGTAAACACGAAATATTATAAATTTTAAAACAATTTCTGTTTCTAATTGTTATTTATAAGCTTGGGACAAAAATTTTTATTGCATTATTTGCAGCCCTACCTGTAGGAAAACTCATACAGTAAGACGTAATTTTAAATTTCAAGTGCGTATGCTAAAATTTAAGCATATTGAACCACGTACCGTTAAACTAGGGTAGAAAAGTTTCTACAGCTACATGCCATCATTGAATAATAACAGCAAATATTATCACAAGAGGTGAATATAGAATTGACTTTCGCACACAACTTTCATTCACGCGCTTAAAGTTGAACGCAATTTGTAGTACCCAAAGGCGTGAAAAAATGGTATATTGTCATTTGGTCATTTGGGCTCTATCTTCATGTGACGTCAAAAAAGGATCCACCTGGCTCATCCGTACTATTTGCCTATCGTCATTAAATATTGTATTTCTCAGTTTTTTACGGTTCATCTTTCCTAGAATATTGTAAAGTGTTCTTAACCCTTCCCAAAACAAAGTCAAATACTCCGTTACTTTTGAAAAATTTTTGCAATTCTGGTATTATATCCATATGATTTTTCTTTCACAAGGCCCTAAATTAGTGAAGACAATACACTTTTTACTTTCTTCAAATTTTGTTTTGCGTAGATCGTTGCAATAACAACTATTATTACACTGGCTTAATTTACTATATACTATCCTCATAACTAATTTCGCTGAATATGTTTTAGTAATTTCGACACAGATAACTGAACCATTTTCCATACCCCTACACAAATGCAAAGCTACTACGAGGACTTTATTATCTGAAACGTAATGTCATGTTAAGTTTTACATGTGATATAACATCCAATAGGTTGAATTAAAAAAAACATATATTTTTAATTCCAAAAATCGGATCACGTTGCTTTAAATAAAATTTTAAGGTTTGTTAAGGTGGATATAAACATAGCTGTACATTAAATTGGGACATTCGAAGAAAGTAGGATTGCTGTGCCCCTAATAATTTGGTTCTAGGTCATCCAAAACAAGTTGCAAGAGTATAAACATGAATGTTTGTCTATATGTCCTTAATATAATCGAAGACTATGCCTTTGAGCATGTGATTCATTCTCGTAGAAACATAAATCCACCACGACTTTGCAACGGAACCAGACTCTCAATCAACCCAATTGAATGCAAAATGCCTCAAAGATTTTTTATTGTTCATCCACGATTATGGTTCCAGTATTTGAGGTATAATGTTTATATTTGTTTCATTTTTGTTTGTTTGCAAATTATATTAGTATGGTAACACTTCCATTTGTTGTAATACATCCCTTATATTATTGTATACACAAATAGCATTGAATAAAAAGTTAAATATTGAATTAAAGCTTTTTTGCACTATGTAATATGAAATAAATGTGTAAAAACGAATTATTGAAGTATTAGTGGATATTAAAGTGCAAAATATAAGTAATATTCAATATAAATAGAAAAAATATGTACTTCAATTTGTTGACTTTTTCAACTTTAAACGCAAATTTCTCAAAAACCATAAGACTATATTAATATTGATCTGCAAAACCTATCCGCTCATACTCATTTTATCCCTGAAATATTGGGACGGTATCCTAAAGATTTCCCATGATGTATTTACAAAGTTAACTTAAGCAAACACAAAATAT
The DNA here is from genome assembly GCF_042242935.1 of Bactrocera oleae. Lineage (NCBI taxonomy): Eukaryota > Metazoa > Arthropoda > Insecta > Diptera > Tephritidae > Bactrocera > Bactrocera oleae. The sequence continues at coordinate 28,882,486 of NC_091539.1, read as the reverse complement.
TTAGTTAAGAAAACGTAATATAATTTAGGAACACAAAACCAACAGTAGAGCCATAATCAAAACTTGGTATGAAAATGTCAAATCTCTGCAAACTTCATAGTACATATATTTAGTGGTGCATTACATATGATGTACGATTATAAAAATACGACAGAAATAAAAAGTGGAGGCCACTTCAATATTAAAGTCGAAGGGGTAACTTGAACTATATTTACAATTATTAATATTAAGAAAATCGTTTCCTCTCCTGTCGTGGCGAGGAGAAGACTATCGAAAACTGTACCAAACTGCTCTGCTCCTTCAAACGTTCCTTAAAGCAATGGAGACATGAGGATGAATGCAAAAACCAAACTTCTATAGGTCAGCTCAAAAAATAGTAGTTTTAGATTGAAGGGAATCCCAACTCAAGGATTTCGGTAATTTATAACCGGCAAAATCATTATTTAATGGCTACACATTTGTCTTTATATCTAAATCAAATAACCTAAAACTTTCTGACTTATTATTCGAGCTTACAACTCCTTACTTATAACTCATTTACACTTTACTGGGCAACATTGTAAATAGAATTATGTTTGCTGATACTTCAGTAGCCTTTATATACTAGATCGATACCAATATACCATCCCCAGACATGCTGGCAATTATGAAGAAATTTTTCACACTTGTCTACTAATTTTCTCCTTGTTTTTGGCACATTTCCTGTAGACAGATTGAAAGTTGAGAATTGCCCTGCGACCTATGGTCTATTGTGAAACAAAAACGTGAAGCTCTTGGGTTATTGGTTGTGAAGTATTCACTCACTGGATTCATTTTCCTGATAGCCTGACTCATTCTTTTTGCGGAGCAATCAAGGAGTATGTGCTGTGGTGTCTCTGACCCTTGGTCGCAGAAACAAAACAGATCTGTAGAAGAGTAGCCTAATCTGTGCAGATTAGAAATTAGCCTACAGTGACGTATAGAAAATCCCACTCGTCATTGAAAGTGTTTTCCATACAAACACTTTATTCCGATCGTTCTGTTTCTGGGGAGAACATACAAATAATATTTGCCTTTAAATATAATATTATTATAAATACAAAATATATTAAAATATTTTAATAGTATTATATTTATGATGGACGATAATCGTCTCACTGAGCAAGTGCGTGCCAACGAAATTCTGTACAACAAAGCGTGCATCGGTTAACAGAGAGAAAGAAGGTTGCATGGGCAAACATCGCCTGAGGGCTAGGAGCTACAGATTGATTTGTATTGCTTGTTTGTATTTTAAAAGCAGAAAAGTGTGTAAAGCGTAGATATACATACATATATTATATGGATTGTTTCCAAAACTCGTCGGAGGTGTCGCTGTTGGTAGATCCTGCGGAGTAACCGCAGTTAATGCAGTCGCCGCCGGAGTTGTCAGGTGAAGCATCAACTCCAGTAAGAGGAAAAGGAAGCGAGCTACAGCGATGATGACGTCCTTTTCTTAATCGAAGTTAACGTTTTTTCTTGTTTTTAACTTGAAATAATTTTAAGATTTTGTTATTGCTAAGTTTTTCTTAAAAGCGAACGCTGCGTCGCCCACAAAAAAATGTGGAAAATGTGTGGATTCATTCCATAATGGCGTTATTGGTGATAGTGGCAATCTGTTTCCCAGGAGTGCTTCACCAAAGGTAGATTGCTGGAAAACAAGTTGGAATAAAATAGAAATAAGTAAATATTGAAATGTTTTTAATCATTTAATTTTACCTCCGTCACTTTGTTCGCTATAGCTACCAATGCTAGCAGAGGTAAACGTATACCTAGTTTCATAGGTTGCCATTAAAACTATTGGGTCGTTCACTAAGTAATTTCGTTTGATGACAACAGCTGATCTAATTGAATTTAATTAAACATTTGTTATAGTAAGGCTTGTTTGTAAACAAATTTATTAAATTTTTTGGAATAGTTTTTGTTTGGTGCCCTATCGAAGATGGAAGATCGAAATCACAGTTGCAGTTTAAGCAAAGCGAAAATTATGTGATATGTATGGAGAAGATGTGTCGAACGTCAATGCCAAAATTGGTTTGCAAAATTTCGTTCCGGCAATAGCGATTTTGAAGACTACCTGGGCCTCTTGAAATCTTGTGGATAAAATAAAGTCTTTGGTCGATGCAATTTGTCGAATAATAACTCGATAGATTTCTGTAAGATAAAATTTTTCTAACGCGATAAAATGTTTTACACAATAAAAAAATCGTGTTTAAATTACACTAAAACAAAAACAGAAATTAATTAGTGAACGGCCCAATATACTATACATTTTTTATAGTTATAAAACAACGAGGCTGAGTTTTGTGATTTCAAGTACGACATTCCACACTGTTGTGTTGCCTAAATTATACATCGAGAAGACGACTCAAAAGGTATATTCGTCATTGAAAGAGTTTTCCATACAAACACTTTATTCCGATCAATCAGTTTGTATAGCAGCTATATCCTATAATGGTCCGATTTCCGATGAACGAAATAGCGAGTTTTTCGTCTTGTTGACAGCGTTTTTCGTTGAAGGTGAAGAGTATGTTATTTAAATAAAGTAAATTGTGGAATAAATCAGTATCTATCGTCAAAATATATTGCGTACTTATTATACATATATAATATTAAGACGTATATAATATTGACATAAGCTTTTCACAATTAATAATATAGTACATATGTACATATATCACACTAGCGTGCTCTCGCAAACATTAAAAAACAGCTGACTTCAATGTGCTGTGTGAAGTATAATAATGGTCATGCTTCACAAGAAATGTTTGCCTCTCTGCAGTGCTATGCTATGTTTCTAAAGACTTCTTTGCTGTCATTTTCACAACGATATGGAGCGCAGTTTCTCAACATTTGTTAATCCAAGATACCACTCCATATGTAACCATTTGTCGTTCGTAGTTGGATACTCCATTATCCTATTGGTTTCAGTGATCCTTGCAATGCGAATCGCTTCTACCCTGGGAGCCTCATCTTGCCCCTTTTCACTGGGAAAATACTAAAATTAGTGGTGTTGTTAAATGCTTCTTCTACATCTACAAAGATGCAAAGTACCACGTCTTCAAAAGACGAAGTCGACTATGCAGATCAGTGCCCTTGGATTTAGAAGATAATGCAGTTCTCCATTTTTTAATTCACAAAAGAAATATTTTGAGCGTTTGCGTAAGAATTTAGAAGAAATTGTTGTAGCTTGTTATATAAATATACACTAAGTTCAGAATATTTAGCACATTATCATTGTTAAAATGTCTTTTCACAATATTGATAACGTTATGAGAATTGATATCTCTTTTATTAATAAAAAACATGTTTGGTTTTGAAAATATTTACTGCTTCATTTTCATTCACTTATTTGTTTCGATTCAACTTAGGAAATCCTCCTCCCCCAATTATATTAGCCAACGCTGTAGCCTTGGATTTACCATATACATACTTGTAAGTATCTCTACCACATTTTTTCTGCAACCATCCTGTGGATGATCTGTTTTTGGATCGAACTTCTTTCCGTATAAATAAAGCCAATAATACTTTATGCGCTAATATCTCTTTTGCGATAGTTGAGTAGTTTTTCCATAAGTATTTGATGATCGCGAAGCGTACGAAATCGGATGACCATCTTTTGTGAGGATTGCGCCTATAGTTACGAAAACAAAGTTTCTCGCTGCAGTAATTAGTTTGAGCCTTTTGGTAAAAATTGTATTTCTTAGAATGGGAGGATTCGTAATGATATATTTAAATTTTTTGAAAGCAGTTTTATAACTTTTGTTACTAACATTAATAATAATTGCATATTTTTTATACTCTTTCAACATGTTGCTACATAGTTTTGTTCATCTAACGATTGTTTGTATCGCCTAAAATAAATATAAAGATAGATATGGAGTTAAATACACATATGTATATAAATGATCACAATGACGAGATGAGTTGTGACGAGTCTAGCTGTCCGTCCGACCGTCTGTGCAATTATTTTGAGAAAAAATTTAGATATCTTGATGAAATTAGGTACACATGTTTCTTGGCACCAATGTAGGGTTGGTGTTACAGACAGGCGGAATCGGAGCACGTCCACAAAACGCCATGATTTGAAAACATCTAATGAGCAGAATAATGTACAAGACTATTATTCGATACAAGGAATTACAGTCCCTCGCTAAGTACATATATGGTGAAAACAAATTTTTATAAGTGGGCGTAGCCCCGCGCTATAATACGTATCTCCAAAACCATTCAAGCTATAACAATCAAATTCGCTCAGAGCAAACCTTTTTGAGATCCCTACCCGCCCTGTGAGAATGGGTAATGATATAAAATTCCGAGATGGTACAAATAGGAGCTGGTGTCAAATTTGGACGATGGGCGTGGCACTACCCACAGATAGGTGGAAACCAATATCTCGGGAGCTGCTCGACCATTGGCTAAGCTGTTTTATTAACTTCCAATAGAAGCCTGTAATATTTGTACACAAGAAAATCGTATGTGTTTTTGTAAAGTAGCTAACCTTAAGTTTTGTATGGCTTCAACCTTATATGGGTTTAGCGTTTTTCCATGAGAGGTTTTTTAGGAAACTACATTTTTCTAATCGAATCTAAAGGCTCGAAGTACTGAGTTCATAACTTTTGGAATGTCGATGGAGCATTTTTGAGCTCAAAGGGTATCCTAAAAAGACAGAGTTGCTGTTTCTTTCTGTCATTTTCGTCTAGCAATATTTGATGAAACCCTTTATCGAGGTCAATAGAGGGCAAATATTGAGCTCTTCCCAATTTGTTTATGATACCACCAATGTTCGGTATCGGGAATTTATCGCTAACGGTATTTTCATTTAATCTTCTGTTGTCAACGACATTGCGCCAGCTTTTAGTTCTAGATATATCTGCTTTCTTTGGAACTACCCACAAAGGAATGTTGTAGGTAGAATTAATTTCTTTAATTAAACGAGATGAGCTCAAAAAATTACGGGAATTTTAAGGATTCGCGGGTTTGGTTATTCCAATTGTAAAATTTTATTCTTATAAAGTTGATATACAGTGAGCCATACTTAAAAATATACACTTCACATTCAAAAATTTTAACATACCCCTGAATTACAATTTCAGCTATACTTACGTAGCTGAAAATCGCTGAAAGAGCTAAAGGCTATTCCAAAAATTGAGTTTGAGAAGTGTTTCAACGATTGGAATAAGCGCTGGCTTAGGTGCATAGGGGGTTATGTACAGTTAGAAGGCCGAAAAAGAAAAGAAATTTCCAGAAGTTTTTCTGAGAAAACTTTTACATTTATTGATCCAAAAATTTATACACATATTATATGGTATCTTTTAACTATATTTTAAGACTTAGTTCTAGTAAAAACATTTATTTGGAAAAGAGCTACAGCTGATCTCCGGGAGCTCCTCTCAAAAAAGACGTTATGCGGTGACCACTATATCTCTGAACTGGATCATCTGAAATTAAGAAACCAAACAGAAAGTAATGTTAAATCTAGCAATTAAACGAAGGAATAAGCAAAATAATTTTTTTTGACAAATTGGCGGTTTCTCAAATAAAAAAATCAAATTTTCAATGAAATTTTGGCCTTAAATGGTTTATAAACACAAAAATATTTAACGGAGAGAAACGATCTTCGATTAATTACTTAAAACTACATTTAAGAAGCTCGTGTTAAAATTTGAGACCAATCATCACCGACTTTGAAAATACCATTTTGAGAAAACGCGTTTAGAGTTTGGAATGCACTTTAGATGGGCTGAAAACGCCTTTTCAAATTTGAGTGTACCTTCGAAAATATATAACCCGAAACGAGATGAAATTTTCTGTGTGTATTTTTAATATACGTTATGTACATTAAGAAAACAAAAAACAAATAAAAAAATCGGTTTTTTGAAAATTCTAACGGTATGTAACCCCATAATAACGACTCTTTCGAAAAGCACCTGTAGGTATCTGCAGGTTAAATTTTTTGAAAGTGTGCGTGATCCCGCTCCCTAATAAGTATAATATGCATATCTCCTAAATCGCCAAAGCTATAATAACAAAACTCACAGAGAACAAATGTTTTTGGCACCTTAATCGACGGCGTGAAAATGAGTAAAACCAGGTGGCGACTCCGCCCACTCCCCATATAACGGTTCTGTTAAAAACTACGAAAAGCGCGATAAATCAAGCATTAAATACGCTAGAGACATTAAGTTTTATCTCTGGGATGGCATGAGATGACTTTAAAGGAGCCGCGTTCAAAATTATACAGTGGGCGTGGCACCGCCCACTTTTAGGTGAAAACCCATATCTTGGCATCTGCTAAGCCGATTTCAACCAAATTCGGTACGTAATATTTCTCTTATATTTCTAAGTTATAGTGTGAAAACGGGCGAAATCGGATTACAACCACGCCTATTTCCTATGTAACATCATTTTAAGTTCCATCTGATTCTTTCACTTTCCACTATGCAAATCATGATGCGATGATTGTATTGGGGTAAAACTTTGCGTAAATAATGCGTTTAAAGTGTACCACCTTGTGACCAAAAATTGTTTAAATCAAACTAAAACTGTTTAAGTCCCTAGGTACTGAATATGTTTACCGAAAACATCGGTCAATGTGTAAGATATATAATTGAAATTCATATAATAAAATAAATAAATGAAACTCTCGTTAATAGTATGTTTTGTGTCAAAAATGGGTTGAATGGGATCAATACCTTTAATATAAAATTTTGCCAACACCTGAAGAAATTTCCCGGGCTTTGATCCTTGATCCAAGGGTCAAATTTATAGATTATAAAAAAATAAATTTTTTTTAACATCTAGAGGCGTACCACTTACTTTTAAAGTAAAATTTGTATTTCGTACAAAATTTTTGATAAGTGTTCTAGAAGCTGTGGAGAGTCCTCTTTCTGGCCAATTAAAAGTTATCAACTTAAAAAATTATTTTGTGGTCATTCTTGGAGTTTTAAAAAAAAATTTTAAGCGAAAACAAATTTTCTTTTTTTTTAATACACAGATTTTACCCCCAGGCTAAGCAAAAAAAAATTTTTTTCGCTTTACCTTAATGTACATACACACACATGCTCACGTCACATGAGTGAAAACAAACGTAAATAATTTTGTACAAACAGTTGTGAGCAAAATAAAGGTGTTTCATACATAACTGAACCATAACTGATGGAAAGCTTCATTAAGAAATTTGGTGTTTCGAAATTAAACACAAAGTGTGAAATCACTCTAATAACATATTGCATAATATATTCTCGCAAAGTCGATTCTTAACATTAATTTTGCATAATTTGTCTAGATTATTTTTGCGTTAAAGTGTTTTACAAATTCATATATTATGTCTACATATCCGTTTCTTTTCGAAATTTTGTGACTGAATAGATTTCTAACTACGAACTTGCAAAAGGTATAAAAGCTTTGTTAACCTAGGGGTTGTCTGAAACACTTAAATCTAATTGAGATAGTTATAGAGTTATGTACATTTATCTATCTATCTAGGGTCTATCAACAAGAACGACGTCATGTCAAAATGAAATAAAACAATCAAATTTGGTCAAAATGGGTTCTGTTTTTTTTTTGTTATGCAGATAATTTTATTTTTATTTTATCAATGATTTGATCAAAATGTCGGCCAAATGGCCACAAAGGTTTCGTTTTCATATCTTGACCCGTTTACGCTAATTTTCGGTGGCCCGCTACAGCATTTCGGCTATAGTGCGCTGAATATTGTCTTCAAGCTCCTCGAGCGTTGCTGGTTGGTTTGGCGTAAACCTCTAATTTAACATACCCCCTGAAAAAATATTCCAGAGGCGTTAAATCGCATGATCTTGGCGGCCATTTGACTGGTGCATTTCTTAAAATTAACCAGTCGGCAAACTTTGCACGCAATGTGTCTATTTTTATACGTGTCGGAAATAGAGATCATCCGCGTCGATTTCATCAAATTTTGAGACAGAAATAAATCTCGATGATGCCACCATACCACAATCCGCACCAAACGGTAAATTTTTAGAGATGCAATTGTGTTTCCTAAACCACACGAAGATTTGACTCACCCCAATAGCAACAATATTGTTAGCTGACAAAGTCATTAAGCCAGAAATGGGCGTCATCTGAGAAGATGATTTTGTATTTTACAATAGCCACCGGAGAACGCGAATTTGTGTAATATTCTTAGACAATTTCCAAGCGTTGTACCAAAATGAAACGTGACATGATGAAATGGCAAACTGTACGCCCTATTGGTAGACGCTGTATATCAAACTGATGATCATGTCGAGGAGAAGTGAAATACTTGAAAATCTGCCAGTGTAACCGATAATTTGAGCAAAAATTTAGATAAATATATGAAACTTTGTACCCGTGTTCCTCGGTACTATGAATATATAAGTTTTGCAGGTGGGCAAAATCGGACCATTGCCACGCCAACATATTGAAACAATACATAAAACAACCACAACTAAAACGAAAATTACACTGGGAAACAGTAGTTTTGTTTTATGAAGTTTCTTACTTGATTAGTTATGAATTTGCCACGCTGATTCCAAATCTGTAGTCAATTTTTCTATTTTTCAATATATGAACATATTACATTTTTAGCCAAAAATACTACAATTTTAGAATTAAAAAATATACTGCTCCTACTTAACATGAAAGAAACTTTTTGTATGTGCTTTTAATAATAATAATAACCCAACGATTACCCTCCTCCCGCGCAACCAACGCGAGGGGCGCAATCCGCATACGTGCGGAATTAGATCAGTCAGAAAAGGCAAGAGAATTTTTTAAGTGTTGAGATCTAAAACTGCTCAGCTACAGAAACAAAAATTTCAACAGCTAAGATCTAAAGTTACAATATAATAAATTGTTACATTTTCATTTATTAAGAGAAAACAATAGTCTTTTTAATTTTGAAAAGTGAGTCAGATAAGTCAAATGTGCTGGAATGAGAATTAAAATCATGACATATACGGCGGAATGGCTCGTTTAGTTTAAAATTTGATCTACAGGATTTTAGCAGTAAAGGTCTAAACTGCCTCGAAAGGCGAACCGGGATATTAAACAACAGACTTGCATGAGTAGAAACATCAGTCTTGTTTTGAATGCTCCAGCAGTAATCAGCTATCATATTTGCATTCCAACAACCCTAGTATCGCTCTTCCATAGTGCGAGTATGCTAGTGAAAGCGTCCTTGTTCTTCGCTTAAGTCGCCTAAATTTACAGGAAAGCGGTCTAAATGACAGAAGAGGAAATGCATCTTGATGCTCATGTTACATCCTAGTCTCTGGAAGTGCAACATGAGCTGGTCAATGTGTTGAATACAGTCTGATTTCTTCTTATCTGACATACAATCAGTAAAATGTTGGTCCTTTATTAGTTCCCTGATTTGAAAAATACCAGCTTTAATTTTTTTTGTGCTCAATATCGAAAATATTTTTTGATATATTTAAAACACTCCCTATCCATGTTTAGACCTTTTACAAACTGTTTTATCAGACCTAAATTCACTCGCAAAAGGCCAAACTTTTTTAGTCCAGTGTCCTGTCTTGCCTCTTCTATCCCATAAGCACAGGGGTATTTGGTAGATCTTCCGTGTTTATCAAAAAGAAAATTTACCATTTTAAGATCGACGCAAATCATCAAGAATGGGACGAGTTCGTTCCGTTTCAGCAGCATATCGCAGGCGTTGATTCGGTCCAGAAGGTTTTTTTGCGTCAAATTATGCGCCACCCAAACATCAAACTTTTTTTTGTATCCAGCCTTCTGCAGATGGTTCAAAATGGTTTGGTGACTAACTCCCATCTCCTGGGCGATGTCACGAGATGCCATATGCCGGTCTAACTCGATGTATTCCATGATTTGATCGGTATTTGTCGTCACAGGTCTTCCGCCGGCTGGCTTATCCATGGTGTCGTTTTCACCGGCTCTGAATCGTCGAAACCATTCCTCCGCGGTTCGAAGTGATAGAGTACCATCCCCCAAAACACCATTAATCTCACGGAACGTTTCTCTAGCGGATTTGCCTTTAACGAAGGAAAACTTTAAAATAGCGCGAATTTCGGCGGAATATCCAAACTAATCATGCATAGCGTTGTTTTGTAGGTTATGTCAAGACCTTTCAAATGATGTATAGTGTAGCGCTTTGTACATAGCCGCGAAATTCAAAAGACAAAAAAGCGGAAGGGAGATATTTGAACCTTATATATTCTATGTATTTTATTTTCCCATAACCAAGTGCTTTTTTTTATAGAAACAGACGCATTTAAACGGCATTCTCTAAACATATAGTCATATCAAACAGCAGAAAAACTATTCAGATTATTTAAACAAGTGCTTCTTAATGTAGACTTAGTGGTTCATTTTGGAAATTTAGTCATCTTTTGCCCTACAAATTAAATCAAGTAAGCCGAGTAACGATATTTCAAGAAGTACCTGTATCACTAAAACTAGAGCTGCTGAAAAAAAACTGTGGTTGATTTGAAATCAGTTACGTCAAATTAGTAAGAAACAGTTTAAAAGTTCATAAAACAATAAACAGTTTAATTTTGTTTACCAATGTTATGCAAATATTAAAAAATCTAGAATATCATACTAAAAAGAGACATCTGTGGATTAAAACTGGGCGTAGCATCACTTCTAATAAGTTTTATTTACATGTATCATTTCCAAATTTAATAAATTTAATAATTCAAATTTATATCTTTCACTTCTCAATATATCACGAAGCAGTCACAACTATAGCAAATGTTCAGGAGGAGTAAAAACAGTTCCTGTAAAAATTATTGAAATTTTACAGTCAAAACGTCGTTCATAATGTAGAATATCTTCTTTAAAGAGCGTCTTACTAAAATATTATTGATTTTCTAGTTTAACACAGAAATGAAGAGACATTGTTGAGTTAATACATCGAATAACAGTGTTATAATCACAATTATTTCACTGAAAGTGACACATTTCAAATAATACAGATGATTAAACTCACTTTTTTTCAGATAAGGAGACATAACTTTCCAGAATACAGCCGAAAATATACGATTTATTTAAGCAATAGCAACACAACTACAAATAATACTCTGCACTTGACACTGCATAAGAGATAAACGACGCAATTAACACAAAAGTATACCCAACGTGATTTTCCAGCTTATAAGATAGTAATGACATTGAAATTTCTTGGGTTGGTAGATAAGTGGTAGATACTAATTGATATGTGGAAAAAATTGATTTTGAAAAGTTTTGAGTTGTGACTATTTTGTATTTAGTGAGCGAAATACATAAGTACATAAAAATGTATGTATGTATATGAAACACCATGAGTACTCGCATAAAAGCACTTTCAAGGTGTCGTATTGCTCATATTATATAATATAAATATGGTCGGGAGTAAACCACAAAATTTCAAGAACCAAGATATCGAATCAAAAGATTTTAGTGACTATGGTAAATCTGCGAGATATCTTGTTATAAGTTTTTTGACAAAAATGGGTGAAATCGTTCTATGAATTTCCGCAGTCTCTATATGTACATATATTTTATTGAGTTTTATGATGAATATATCTGTTGATGTGTGATTTAGCTTAATAAAATTGTTTGGAAAAAGTTCTCGAGCATAGTTTACTTTAACTCCAAAAGTAACAGCTCAGACATATCCATAGTATAAATTTAAAAAGTGATTTCCGCTTACACGTACCTTATATTTACATTCCCACATCGCAAATATGATGAATAAAGTGATTTTGTTAGTTAAATTATTAATATAAGCTAGGGTCGCCAGAGGTCGAAATTCGACCAATAGAAAATAGAATTTATTAACAATGTTAATAGTATTTAAATTTCTTGAATAATTTGAACTAAATGTGAACAAAATCTAAAGAAAAGAAATTAAAAAAATAACTAAAGTTTATAATTTATTCGCATGCAAAATCATTTGTTCTGTTTCGGGTTTCGGCTTAATTCTTCATTCTATGAACAATCGAATCATATGTGGCCACGTATGCACCTGCGAAAGGATGCCAAAATAATTAGTATAAATTATTAATGAACTGTTTGAATGAAATACCGATGAAGTCTCGAAATGATGCTCCATTTTGAAATCTTTTTAACAAAGAAATTATCAGGAAATAGGAATCAGCAATTTCGTAGAACCGCACCTTCTTCTGAAAAAATTGAACATTTTGACGCAATTTATCGCGTTGATGCTTCTATTGATCGCATTTAATCTTCAATTGATCGCAGTTTTTATTCAACGAATCGCGTTCAATTTTCAGTTGATCGCTTTCATTCTTTAATGACACAATTCACAATGCGACTTTGCACAACATCTTGCTCCCTTCGCAAAGGAACTGAATTATTATCAACATTATCATCAACTTCAATTTAATTTAAATTTTTTGTATTAATTACATTTCGTGCTCAGTTGCATATTTTCTCCACTTCTTTGTCTCCGTACTCTCCCTGTAAGCGATTTCGGCAAGGCATGTTGAAATAGATACTCACTAACATACTCGTACACACCAAAAAAAACTTAATTAATTGAATGAGTGAATGATTAGCAATAAATATTGCCTACCGAACATACAAATGATGTTCACAATTTTGTTTACAAATTGAAAGTAAAGAAAACAAATAAGGAAGGGCTAAGTTCGGATGTAACCGAACATTTTATACTCTTGTAAAGTCAAATCGTATACTCGATTGAGAAAAAATTATTAATATAATACTTACTGACCGACATATTAGGCATAAAACTGGTTAGAATAGCGAAAAGTATTATAAGTAGTATATGGAGGGTAGTATTAACCGAATGTTATCAAATTTTGCGAATTCCACATACTACTAACATGCCACAGACTATACTAATAATAATATACTAATAAAATGCTCCCACTGTTTCATTAAGATACTTCATATACCATCACCAATCGTATTTGGTAAAGTCGGACGAATGTTCGAAAATCCTGATATGAGTTACATGGGGGCTAGATAAAATTTTCACCTGATTCGATTTCCATTTTAAGTACAAAGATACCTTGTAATGATTAAAACACGCTCTCTCATTTTCATTGTTGCTTGATTTGGATAGTGGAAAGTGAAAGAATAAGATGCGCCACGCCTACTAAAAACTGAAACTTAATGTCTCTGGCGTATTAAGTGCTATTTATCGCGCTTTTAGTAGTTTTTGACAATACCGTTATATAGGGAGTGGGCGGGGTTATCACCCGATTTCAGCTCTGGCGATAGAGGTGCTTAAAATATTTGTTAGTAATTTTCTTATTCTAGCCTTAGCGATTTAGGAGGTATGCACATTAAACCTATTAGGGGGCGGGACCACGACCATTAACAAAAAATTTTTAACTGCATATGCCCCTCTCTAATGTGATCCTGTATAGCAAATAAGTTTTGTGTCTTATTGTGGAGCTTAGTTATGGCATTTATTTGGTTTTGATTAATGGCGTTTTGTGGGCGTGGCAGTGGTTCGATTACGCCTATATGCAATACCAACCGTCTTACGGTACCAAGAAACATGTGTACCAAAGTTTCATAAAGATATCTAAATTTTTACTCAAGTTACAGCTTGCACAGCCGGACGAACGGACAGACGGACGGCAGACAGTCAACCATATTTCAACTCGTCTCTTCATCCTGATAATTTATATCTACATAACCCTATATCTAAATCGATTAGTTTTAGCTAATACAAACAACCGTTAGGTGAACAAAACTATTATACTATGTAGCAACACCAATATACCGTTACCAATAATAAAGGCAGTAATCTCTTACCAACTAATTAACCTTGGAAAAAATTAGTAAACCATTTACCTATTAAACACTGCACTCGAAATTAAAATTTTTTAGAAATTTCTAACCCACAAAAAATATTAACGTTGTCAAATATCACGCTGCAAAGAAAACGGTAACAAAATCATTCATTACGGGAAAAAAACCTATTTCGTTGTTGTTGCTGATATTTTCGATTCAACCAACTACATATTTAAATAAATTTTTCAAAAACTAACTATCACACAATATAGTCGAAATTAATTTAAAAATGTTTAACTCGCCAAAATAAAGCTAATGATATCAAAGGTTATTTCCACTTCAATGTGTTTTTATACCCTGAATAGGGTATATTAAGTTTGCTACGAAGGTTTTAATACCCAGAAGGAAACGTCGGAGACCCTATAACATATAACAGCTATAGTAACTGAACGATCGGAATAAAAGTGCTTGCATGGAAAGCCTTTTCATTTTGCGATATATCTTTCGAAATTTGCCATGAGTTATTTCTTAAGGCAGCAACAAACGAAACGATCGGAATTAAAACGTTTTGTCTTGTTTTCTTCACAAACAATACTTGAAATTTAATGTGCCTTAAAAATGTAATTGTAACAGAATTCAGTGTTGCAACAGGCAAATTCCAAACACAATTAAAAGTAGAAAATATCGCAACCACAAATCCGCCGTAAACGATACCCAATTATCCGATATATGTATGTATATGTTCAAAATAATATCATCAACGATCAAAAGTTGAAATGTATCTAGTATTTTGCAAACAAGCATATTGTTTCGAAATTTTTTTTTTAATGATTTTATTCGATAACAAGTAAGGAAGAGCTAAGTTCGGATGTAATCGAACATTTTATACTCTCGCAAAGTCAAATGGTACACTCGTTTGAGATTTCTTTGTGGATTGACTGATATTTTCGGTCGAAGGTCAACTATAGGCACTGGGGTCTACATATTTAGTACCTAGGGGCTTGAACAGTTTTGGTTCGATTTAGAAAATTTTTGGCCACAAGGTGGCTACTTTAAACGTATTATTCACGCAAACTTTACCCCGATATAATCATTGTTGCTGGATATGCATAGTAGAAAGTGAAAGAATCAGATGGAATTGAAAATGGTGTTATATGGGAAATAGGCGTGGTTGTGTCCGATTTCGCACTATAACATAGAAATACAAAAAGAACGTTATGTACCGAATTTGGTTGATATCGGTTAAGCAGACCCCAAGATACCCCCCGCTGACTAATTTTGTACGCGGTTCCTACAAAGTGATCTCATACCATCCCAGAGATAAAATTTAATGTCTCTGGCGTGTTTAATGCTTGGTTTATCGCGTCTTGTATCTTATTGCGGAGCTTAGTTATGGCAATTTATTTGTTTTTGATTAATGTCGTTTTGTGGGCGTGGCAGTGGTGTGATTACGCCCATCTACAATACCAACCGTCTCACGGTACCAAAAAACGTGTCTACCAAGTTTTATAAAGATATCTCAATTTTTACTCAAGTGAGAGCTTGCACGGACGGACGGACGGACAGACAGTCACCCGGATTTCAACTCGTCTCTTCATCCTGATCATCTATATATATATAACCCTATATCTAACTCGATTAGTTTCAGGTGATACAAACAACCGTCAGGTGAACAAAACTATTATACTCTGTAGCAACAGGTTGCGAGAGTATAAAAACTATGATTTATCGAAATATTATCATTAAATAACATTTAAGAAATTGTGTTCATAGTAAATTTCTATAGGTTCACATAAAAAAAAATTCGAATAAAATGTTGGTATACATCCGGCTCTAATATTTGAATGTTCTGCCATCTTCTATGAGTAAAGAAATATTAGATTTGTCGGACACAGAAATAGTGGAAGTGGTTTCGGGTTCAGAGGGCTTTAACTTTTTTCTCAAGTTGCTTTAAGTGAATTTATTAGAGACTTTGACCTTTCAAAAGAACGATCTGACCTACCAGTATCTAGAATTAAAGAATATATTATCGTGAGAGGGAAAAAGAGTTTTTGAAATGTTTAGCTCAGAAAATAATAGAGTTTTTTGTAATAGTATTGGTGGCCTTCTAATGAAAGTGAGACTCTCAAGGCAGAAAACTCAAAAAGGATATTGTTTAAAATTTCTTTTTTATTATATATATTTTGAAATTAAAATAATGTAAGAATGTGAAATTTGTGTACCCGGATCAGCAATGGGTTATATTGTCGATTTAAAAATTGTAACTATCCATTAAGTCAGCTACGTGGGTACGCTAAAATTCCAGGTTTCACATTTTTAATCCACAGCAGAGTAAAAATAGACAACTGGAACCAGAAAGATTTACCTAAAAACTCGCCTTTAGTTGGGACTTATGGAGCAAAAACTTAAGGTATTAGATAAGATACAAGTATGTTAAGGCATTAGAAAATCCTGTTCTCAAGTATACTTGACTTCCGCTTCTATAGTATATTCATCATATTAAATTTATGCACTTTGCTTAGGGTTTATATCACATACATATACATAGGTATCTCAATTAAGTTAAATATGTTGATTTTAATACAAATATCTCGGATACGAAGCAGAATGTAGTAATGTAACAAAGCGAGTACATGTCCTGCATATATTTTATTACGAATTAAGCTTATTTTTGCCTATTGAAATAAAAAGTTGTTAAAGAAAAAAAATATTATATATATTATATTATATACGCCGACTGATCCTAATAAGTTGAATGTAACAAGTTCGCGCTAAAATTTATATTTCTGCATTATTAAAACTCATTTATAATTTTTGTTACGTTTAAGCGTAACCGAAGAATTGGAGAAAAATCGGCAACTGTATCTTTACGATGGAAAAAGTTAGACACCATTTGCATAATGACAAAAATGTTTGTTTGAGTTTTGTGTTACTGTTACAAAATCATGGAAATTTCTAAAAAAGTTTCTTAATCGAATTGTTGAAACTAGATTACATAATAAAAATATGAGGATAGAACCAGTATACTCGTATACAAAAGTTTGAATGCCGAAAATAATTGAAATCAGTCTGACCTGTAAAATGAAATAACGAAATAAGTTACTTAAGTAATACTAAATGATTAGTGTGACGAGCTGAGTCGATTTAGCCATGTTCGTCTGTCTGTCTATCCGTCTGTATTAATGCGAATTAGTTCCTTAGTTTTTGAAATGGTTGATTAAAAAGGAAGACGCAGGAACGCCAGACCGCAGGCGGCTGCACTTATGCCATGATTAGGTCCATTGTGTCATGAGGAAAGTTTTAGAGATATCGATATGAATTTTTCACTCATCCTTTTCTCCCCAAAAACCCGCTCATTTGTCGGAATTACTATAGAATATCGCTTCATTACAAACTGGTCGATCCAACTCACTCAGTCATCGGCTATCACTCGCGACGAATAGACGTTTGATAATTTAGCTCGGTGTAACCTAATTTAGTTTTCTGTGCTTTAGGGCATAACACGTGCTTCCACCTTATTCCATTGCTTTGTGTTTCTTAAGGGGAGCGCATCGCTTTTAGCGAATCTAATTCGTATCGATTCTTTGTGAAAAAATGGCTCCAGGGCCCCTTAATAGCGGAGTAGTGCTGCTATCATTTGACCTTCACAAACTACCAAGTAAAATCGACGTTTCATGGTACTATCTTAAGATAAGAGAATACATTCCGAATCCAATGAGATGCAAATTATGTCAGATTCTTGGCCATACAGCCAAACACTGCAAAAATAATCCAAGCTGCGTAAACTGCAATCTCCCCCCCATGCCCCAACGACTTGCATTCGTACCCAATGTGCGAATTGCGCTGATAAGCACGCAGCCTCTTCCAGAGACTGCCACAAAACAAATGCTCCATGAGCGAAGCAAAGCAACACTACAAAAAAACATCTCCAATATAACCACAACACACACCTACGCTTCATTGGTATCAGCAACTCACGATAATCGTTCCATCACGGCAGTAAACAAAAACACAATAAATTCAACAGCTGAATCAGCAAACGTCCCTCTCAAAGATTTTTAACACATATAAAAAAAAAATAAAAAGCAACATAACTCTTAATTTTCTCTTAAAAAAATGACATTGAAAAGAATTCAGTGGAACATAAACGGTTATATAAACAACTACGACGAACTAATACTACTAATAAAAAACGAAAACCCTGACATTATCTGCATCCAAGAAACACATTTACCTCTAAACACAAGCAGTACAATAACTCCAAAACCATACTTTGGCTACTTTTTTAATTTAAATAACATTTCATCTGTAAAACAAGGCATTGCCATTCATTATAATAATCAACTCATATGTCCAAACACTCGCAATAAAAATTAATTTAAATCTGAACTTTACCGTAACCAATACATTCCACCTTGCCAACCTTTCACAGAAAACGACTTAACATCGATTATTAACCAAGTAAATTCCCATATAATCATGACAGGCGACGTCAATGCGTGGAGCCCACTATGGGGATCGAATAAAACAAATAGTAGAGGAAACAAAATTGAAAACGTAGTACTTAAGGAGAACCTAGCAGTCCTAAACAACGGAACCCCTACTCATTTCTCCACCCACAAAACATTCACGCATGTCGACCTCACCATAGTCTCGGCATACCTCCTGCCAAGATGCCACTGGAGCATTAATAGCGATTTGTATGGCAGTGACCACTTCCCGATACAAACTAACGTCTCAACAAATTTTCAGTTTGAAAAAATCAAACCTATCCCAAAATTCATTACTGACCGAGCAAACTGGAGCCTCTACCAATCAATATCCAAAAATCACTTCAAAAATCTCCAGAGCCTTAACATAAATCAAGAAATTGCCAAAATCATAAAATCCATAAATAAATCTGCTAACGAATCCATTCCCCAAACAAGTCCGTTCTTCCACAAAAACTCCACTCATTGGTGGAATTCCGAATTAAATATATTACGCCAAAAAAAAAACAAAACAGCTGGCATAACTACAAAAATTGCCAAACAATCGAAAATCTTATATATATCTAGAGACAAGCTATTTTCAGTCGCACAGGAAGGAAGCAAAAAAAGTAACCTTTGAAAAATTCACAGCCTCCATAACACCGGCATCAACACCAAAGAAAATATGGGCTGACATAAAATCGTTAACAGGAGTCCCCTATACACCAATTAGGTCAATCAACTACAATCAAAGCCTACTTACTTCTTCAATAGAAATAGCAAATTCTTTTGCAGAAACGTGGTAAAATTACTCAAATGACTAAAATTTTTCGTCAGAGTACAAGGCTGCGAAAAGCGTTACTACAGCCAAATCATACATTTTTCAGCCAACATTAAAAACAGAAATCGATCTAGATTCTGAAATCACTTTTATAGAATTGGAACTAGCTCTACAGCATTCAAAGGGGAACACCCCAGGATATGACAGAATATCCTACCCCATGCTCAAACATCTTCCCACCGACGCAAAAATACAACTCCTACACACCCTTAACAATATGTTCGATTCTCACCGCTACCCTCACACGTGGCGCTCTGCAATCGTTTGAACTATACCCAAACCCAATAAACCTACAAATGAAATTTGCGGATACCGCCCAATCTCTCTGTTGCCATGCATGAGTAAAATTTTCGTAAAAACTTGGCTAAAAGACTAATGTGGGTTTTAAGCAATAACAAATTAATAAGTCATAATCAGGTAGCATTCAAAAGCAAGCAAAGCACAATAGAATCTCTGCTTCACATCCAACATTACGCGTCAAACGCCCTTTCGACAAAAAATCATTTCACTGTATTATCGACAGACTTCGAAAAGGCGTTTGATCGGGTTGGAATTCATACGATATTGTCACAGCTTGAAAAATGGGGCGTTGGTCAAAAAACCTTTATTTCAACCTATACAATGGTATTCCACAAGGATCACCACTTTCAGTAGTGCTATTATCATATCATTTAAACAAGTATCAAATAATACTAAAACATAAAAATATAAGCCTTTCGCTTTATGCAGACGATGCTATAATTTTCACTAAAATCAAAGATATAAAAATTGTAAATAACATATTTTTAAACATATTAACAAAACTAGAAATGTGGGGACTGCACTCTGGCGCGTCCCTCTCTATAGAAAAATGTAAAATATTACGCATTTGCAAAAAAAACCAATTGTCATCCTACTAATCTTATGTTCAAAAACAAACCTATCGAAATTGTAAATGATCTCAAAATATTAGGAATTATTTTTGATAAAAGATTTACATTTAGAAAACAATGTATTAGCATAAGAAAAAACCTGGCTGCCGGATTAAACATCATCAAATATCTTACATCAAATAAATCTTTTATAAATATTCATACACTATTAAACGTCACTAGAGCACTAATAATATCAACAATCGATTATGGACTCCCAATTTACGGATGGTGCGCAAACACCAACCTAAACCAAATAAATGCCCCATACCACCAGGCAGTGCGCCCTAGTATCAACGCTTTTCCAACATTTATTGTAAAATGGGTCCTAGTGGAGGCCGGACTACCATCCATAAAAGACAGACTGCGTGATTCCACATATAAACTCATCCCAAAGCTGGTTAACTCACAAAATAAAATCTTAAATACGGAATTCATTAACGCCTTTACCCATAAACGCCATTATAAAAAAAATCAACTATCCGCAGATGAGTCAGTTATTGCGAAATGCTACAAATCAGTAAGCACGGCACAAAAGCAAAAACCTCCCAAAAATCCCCGTGGATGCTTGAGTCATCGAGCTACGACATCACACTCCACAAAAATAATAAAAACGATGTCAACACTGTTATTCATCGATAATTATTCCACGACTTATCGGTTTCATATAAAAATCAAAACGGGAATATGATATTCAAAGGGTGGATCCAAAACCGAGTTTACAACAACATTTTCTGTGGTAAATGAAGACGGATCATTGATCGCCGGAGGCATACTCGAACTTGTTCGATATTTACAGCGGAAGCGACAGCCATTAAACAAGCATTGGATTTTGCAAGCCACAACTAATGGAAATTTGCAATCTGCACTGATAGCATGTCCCACATCGAAGCGGTGAAAAACATTTACAACAACAACCCCTTATTAAACAACATCAGAAATTTTCTTCTCAGATACAGCAAAAAAACAAAACTGATATGGACACCAAGTCATATAGGTATGAATTCGCCGAATCCGCCGCACGTTCCGCAGGCAAAGCAGCATACCCAAATTTTCACACAACTGAACCAAAAGATTTATCGAATTACATTGCTCGCAGTTTAGCTGAAAAAAAGGAAATAGAGTGGCAGCAATACCCCCATCTTTACGTCACATTAAATCCAAAGGGCACACGGGCAATATACCCAAAAACAACCCCAAGGCAGCAGTCTACAATAATGGTTCGCCTACGAATAGGCCACAGTAAATTGACACTGGGACAGGGACTCCCAAAAAACCATGTCCCTTCTGCAAAGGATTATTATCCACAGACCAACTAAACGACGACTGCAAAAAATTAAAATCGACGCGAGAAAGAATCTTCGGGCAAGTTGCTCCAAGTGATTTACTTACAAACATCACAAAAACTAACATCGAAATAATAAACCAATTTTTTCAAGGAACTAGACTTAAGCTAGAAACTCCATCTGATTTTTTCACTTTCCACTATGCAAATCAGGCAACAATGACTGTATCGGGATAAAACTTTGCGTGAATAATGCGATTAAAGTATGCCACCTTGTGGCCAAAAATTGTCTAAATCGAACCAAAACTGTTTAAGCCCCTAAGTACTAAATATGTGGACCCCAGTGCCTATAGTTGACCTTCTACCGAAAAGATCAGTCAATCCACAAAGAAATCTCAAACGAGTATACTATTTGACTTTGCGAGAGTATAAAATGTTCGGTTACATCCGAACTTAGCCCTTCCTTACTTGTTGGATATTATATTTGTATACTATATCTAAATTGAATAAATAAATAAAATAAACATTTTTCACTCATCCTTGGATGGTACAGAGTTGTTCACCTAACGGTTTTTGTATCACCTAAAAATAATCGAGTTCGATAAAGGGTTGTATGTATACTTATACCTATGTCAATGATCAGGATGCTAAAACGATTTGAAATCCGAGTGACTGTTTAGATGGGCGAAATCGGACCACTGCTACGCCCACAAAACGAAATTAATCGAAAACGTTTATAGTGCCATAACTAAGCCGTAAATAAAAGTAGAGAACTTTTTGTTTTGGCACAACGAATCCCATTAAGGCGTGGGCATGGCCCCGCCATTTAAAACTTTTCGTCAACAGTCAGTAGAACAGACTGGAGAAGACTTTATTTATACTAAAAAATAAAATAATTAATAAAATATTCATTTATGAAGGTATACATAATTATTTTAACTTACTTCCTCTGTGCCTCTCACAAACGCAAATTACTTATAAATGTTATTGTACTTTATTTTTCAATTAAATGTACGACTTAACATGTTTTGTGTGTACCCATTTCAATTCTATTTTTGCTATACTCTTGCAACATGTTGCTACAAAGTATAATAGTTTTGTTCACCTAACAGTTGTTTAAAAGTAATCGAGATAGATATAGAGTTATATATAATATAGTATATGTAAAAGCACAGAATGACGAGCCGTCTGTCCGCCTGTGCAAGCTGTAACTTGAGTAAAAGTTAAGATATCTTGATGAAACTTTGTAAGATGGATGTAATCGGACCACTACTACGCCCACAAAACGCTTTTAATCGAATATGTCTAAAGTGCTATAACTAAAACGTAAAGTAAGATACAGAACTCAAATTCGGTACAACGAATTTAATTAAAAAGGGCTCCTGTGGTTTGAAAATGTTGAAAAGTGGGTGTGGCTCCGCCCCATAATCAGTTTAATGTATATATCTCCCAAACCAAAGAAACTATATCACCCAAATTTGCACACAACAAATATTTTCAACCCTTCTTACGATAGTGTGAAAATCGATGATATCGGATGATAACCCCGCCCACTCCTCATATACCGGTGTTTAAATGACTATAAACTCCCCTTCCAACTACACCGCTTCTTCAGGGTAAATAATGTCACACCCTAATACAACACACCACACCTTGGAACACAACACGCACTCACAACATAAACGACCACACTGCACACGATGTCAGCACAGAAGTTACCACCATACACGATGACACCCCACATCATCAACAAAAAGAGGGATTGGATCTTCAATTCACCTCATTCGAAATAATTCCGATCTCCTTGCGCAACGTACTCGTACCAATCGCTATCTCCACTATCAACCGTCACAACCTGTGAATCATTTAAAATACTTATATTAATTTTGTGCGACAATAAAGTGTGAATTTCTTCAAAAAACATAAAAAAAACCAATTTATTAGTGAAAGCAAGATAAAAAGGTGAGTGCTAAACAAGGTGGCGCATAAATAAATACATGGTCCTTCGAGCCATAGTGAGCGGCACTATGGATTAAAAAAAAAATCCAGTGCATGTGAAAAACAAAATATATATAAGCAAAAAACAACTAAAACACAGATCGGGCGCGAAACCTAAAAGCACCTAAACACAAAACATAAATAAAAACAACTTAAACGGGCGCGATCCCTCAAACATATATACATGAAAGTGTGTGCATCAAAAACAAAATACAAACAATTATAAAGCGATTTTAATGAACAAGAACAACTTAAGGAGGTCGCGAAACTAAAATAATCGGACGCGATCATAAAAACAACAATTTAACACGCATAAGGAGCTAGCCAGCTGGATGCCGAAGAGGACAGACACTGGAACAAAACGCAGAAGGCATAAAGGCAGCATATATATATACATAAGCGCTCCACAAAATACCCTACAGAATCAAAGTGAGCGTATTCATTTCACTTTTATTTATTTTTGCACATATGTTTATCGAAAGGATACAGTTTATCTTTATATAAACTTTTATATTATATGTATATGTATCCACATACATATTCTGAAACATTAATAACAATAAATAATAATTTTTTGTTAATATACGCTTACCTTCGTATATTTAACCACACAAAATTCAACAACAAAAAAATATATAAATACAAGTAAACATACAAACATATATGCATACTTTAGTGCAAAAATATATGTACTTATTCATAATCCGTACATATATTCTTTATACATATAATTGCCAAGCGCAATATATACCATATTTGTACTTATATACATTTCAGATATATTCACAACTGAAATTTAGAAACTGCAAAACTATATGGTACATACGTGATAAATACAAATTTGCACAATAAAATATTTACCTATAGCCAAGACGGTAAACTACCTGCGCATTATCAATTCTCTGTTTTCGCTTTATTCGTACCGCGAAAATAATACATATTTACCATATTTATACATACGGCATAGAATCTATGCCTATGCTTATATACCTTACATACATTGAGTCAATTACACTATGAAAATTTAGAAAATTATATAAAAAGTTGTAAAATTACAAAAAATAAAATAAAATAATAAACGTTGTAGTAAAATTAACACTATCAGAAATAAAAAATAAATAAATAAATTTGTACTTAATACATTAAAACATATACAATTGTAGTTGTACATATTTTCTAAGTCCACATTGGCATACATCCCGCAATACCCCTTGTAACAAACAAGCAGGATTGCGTACATAAAAAACTAAAAGCACATTGATCTCTTCAACGAGCTCTCAATTGCATTAGAGAATATACATACATACGCTCAAACAATCCGTGCATACTTATGTACAAAGTGTATTGATCTCTTCAACGAGCTCTCAATTTCACGAGCACATAAATATATATGTACACACAAGTCCTTGTATTAGGGTGTACCTAAATACACCAACATAAGAACATAAGTATTATTAAATTAAAAGTGCCATTCTTAATAACTAAATTAAGAAAATTTAAATTACGCTGACAAATATATATTTAAAATAAAATACAAATTAAAAAATTGTTTCGCAAGTAAATATATATCTAGTCCGAAAAAAAAAAATCGTATATACGTAAAATAGTATTCGGTATTAATTATCATTTATTGCTGCGTTTAAATCAGTTTACACTGAGAAAATTTTAATTAACTTTGACACATATAGTAATAAATAACAAAACAAAAATGGTTAATGATGATAAAAATCAAATTACACCTGCAGAAGCTACACGCGCAAGACAGGTTACCACAAAGCAAATAAAGGGCAAAAATATTTGTGTTGCCAAATTCATTTCCGAGAGTGACAGATTAACACGATACTGCACTCGATTTTCATTTTCACCGATTCAAGACATTTCTGAATCGTTATTGGAAATTTTATAGTATCACCTCCGATACAAAACTAAAGGTCAAGCAGGCGCAATAGTAAAACAGTTCGCACTAAATGACGACAATTTCAATTTGGCTTGGGAAGCTCTAAAAGCAAGATATGAAAATGAAAGAATATTGGTCGATAACCAAGTAACGACACTAATAAACTTGCCAAAAATTCAAAAAGAAACCAGTGAAGAGTTTATAAGACTACAATCCACTGTTTCAAACTGTTTGTCGGTTTTATCGACACAAAATATTCCCACAGACAGCTGGGACCCTATACTGGTAAACATATGCACCGCCGCATTACCAAAAAAATCTTTACTTTTATGGGAGCAATCGCTCTCATCACGAAAGAAATGCCCCACGTGGCAACAAATGAAAGACTTTCTTACTACCCAGTACGAAATCGCTGAAAGGGTAGACAAAAAGCTAATTAAAACAAAAAATGTACAACACGACCAAAAAAGAAGCTTCAATAGACCCCAAGCTAGTAGCAAAAATAAATTAAACAGAAGCTTTTACAAATCTCAATCGTTCACATCCGAACAAAATAATCATACGTCATGCGAACTATGCACGAGAGGGCATAAACTACAATCTTGCGAGAAATTCAAAAAATTAAAAATTATAGAAAGAAACTATTTCGTGAAATTAAAAAAAATTATGTACAAATTGCTTGTCACATGCGCATACATATAAAAATTGCAAAAGCAAATTCAATTGCCTATATTGTCACAAAAGACACCACTCAATGCTTCATTACAGCAAATTTCCCATATCACCCCAAAGAAGCGCTTATACAAAAAGAACCACAGGTTTAGTGGTAACAACAACTCCCAAAAACCGAAATCCCAAAAATTGCCAAAAGACACCATGTTGCTCAAAGGCACAAAAAACTCAAACGCTACACAGCGAAATACAAAATAGGGTATTACTACCCACAGCAGTCATCTCCATCGAACACCGAGGAGAACTGTTTAAACTTAGGGCCTTAATAGACCAAGGATCACAACGATCTTTCATAGCGTCTAGGGCTCAAAATAGGCTACAACTGCCAACAAAACAAGCCAACTTTGTAATTACAGGAATGGGCGGAAGAGTAGTTCAAAACTCTAATAAAATCTGCCCCATTACCTTAATTTTCCCCCAAGCGGATAAGCACATACAAGCAGAAGCTATAGTCTTACCGCAACTTACAAATATGCTTCCAAGCTATCACATAAATAGCAAGCATTGGCAAAATGTTTCACACTTAAAGCTAGCAGATCCCAACTGCAACACCCCCGCTAACATAGATATTCTAATAGGCAGCGACCTTATACCGCAAATAATGCTTGAGGGTGTTGAAAAAATTTCAACGACCCTTCTAGCCCAAAATACAATATTCGGTTGGATTCTAAGTGGACTAGTTACTGAACCAGTTTCCACATCAACAACTCAAGTTGACGAAAATTCAAAAGAATACCTTAATTCACAATCAAGGAAATTTCGGGAGTTAGAAAAATGCCCCCTCATATCAATTAAAACCCCAGAAGATCAGTATTGTAAAGACTTCTACAAAGCCACAACTACTCGATCAAATAATGGTCGGTACGTCATACGACTACCACTAAATTCACAATGTTCCAACACTCCAAGAATTGGCCGAAAAAACAAACTCAGAGTCCCTTCTGACAAGATCAGTTTGAAAAAACACAAATATGTAACTTTTCGACCCCGCAGGATGGCTCTTGCCAATAATGATACAAAAATCCTGATTCAAAAAGCTTGAGATGTGTTGTGCCCTCCTACTTGCCAAATTAGTGCATACGCACTTTAACATACATACATCCAAATTATCCCAAAAAAGTCGAAAAAATCGACACATAACAAATTATGCTCTAGTAGCTTACTTTTTCAAAATTATAAAACAATTTAAAAATAAAGTTAAGCGATCAGCATGCTCCCAATGCGATACAATGACGCACCAAGCCTTACAACAAGCAAAGGTCGCTCTAATCGCATATATCTAAGCCCTCTTCGTATTGGTGGTTTATGGGAAATACTTGTAATACGTGTACAGTTCCACTTAAAAAGTAGCCGTAAATCACAAATCTTACGCTCGCAAGATCCCTCTTCAAAGGTTTCAAAGGAGCACCCATTCTGGCCATATCTGAGCTAGGCGTGGAGTCGCCATCCTATAAGCCGATAATAAAATAATAGTAGATAACCGGCAATAAAATGAATAAACAAAATTATACCATCTAATAATACGTCGTCACAACAACAAATCGAATAAATGCAAAACAACGTTGCTTGCTCAACGCACTAACTTCTAAATCAAAAAACATAATACCCATTTCAAAATAAAGATTCCATCCTACACGTACAGGTAAATATGGATCTACAACTACTGCATTATCATGCATACCGCGCCCTCGGCTACTCCAATTGCAGTACGCCGTGATACCTGGGACATTTACAGCATATCTGTACTACTAGGCAAAATATTCGCCTAGGGGGCCCAGGATGTTTAAATGACTATAAACTCCCCTTCCAACTACACCGCTTCTTCAGGGTAAATAATGTCACACCCTAATACAACACACCACACCTTGGAACACAACACGCACTCACAACATAAACGACCACACTGCACACGATGTCAGCACAGAAGTTACCACCATACACGATGACACCCCACATCATCAACAAAAAGAGGGATTGGATCTTCAATTCACCTCATTCGAAATAATTCCGATCTCCTTGCGCAACGTACTCGTACCAATCGCTATCTCCACTATCAACCGTCACAACCTGTGAATCATTTAAAATACTTATATTAATTTTGTGCGACAATAAAGTGTGAATTTCTTCAAAAAACATAAAAAAAACCAATTTATTAGTGAAAGCAAGATAAAAAGGTGAGTGCTAAACAAGGTGGCGCATAAATAAATACAACCGGTTTTGTTAAAAACTACTAAAAGTGTGATAAATCAATAACTAAATGCGTCAGAGACATTTAATTTTACACCCAGGATGGCACAAGAGGGTTTACAGGAGTCGGTATCGAAATTGGGTGATGGGCGTGGGTGAAAGCAAATATCTCGGGACCTGCTTTCTAACCGATTTCAACCAAATTCATTAAATAATATTCTTAAGATATTCTTATGTTACAGTGCGCAAATGGAGGAAATAGGAACACAACCACGCACTTCCCATATAACATAAGTTTAAATTCCATCTGATTTTTTCACATTGTAATATTAAAAAAGTGCCTTTGAAGTGTGCCACCTTATGAACAAAAATTGTCCAATAAAGTGGTTATAATTGACTTTTTACCGAAAATATCGGTCAATGTGTGAGATGTGGGTCAATATTTCCCTTAGCCCCCATATACCTAATATAAAGATTTTCGAACTTCCGGGTGACCTTATACCGCATATATCAGTCATTATGTGAGTTATCTCAATAAAGATAAGAGAGCGTATTTTCCTAATAACAGTGTATCTTTGTGCCTAAAATAATTAAAATCGGGTGAAAACTTGCCATAGCCCTTATATAATATATATAACTAATCACTGACTTTTCAAACATCCGGTTGATTTACTCCATATACATATGTTAGTGACGATAACATCGGGTCAATACTACCCCTATCTCTCACATACGTAACATTAGATTTTCAAACTTTCGGCTGGCCTTGGCCTTATGCTATATATTATATAACAGTCAATATGTAAGATATCATAGCAAAATTAACTGATTAATATTGGATATACTATAGTTCAACGTATAATATTGGATATACTATAGCTTAATGCCGAAAAAATGTGAATTTAGTCTACGACTTACCCCAGGTCCCAAATACTACGTATATTAATTCTCGTTTTTTTTATCAAACTTTATGCCGAACATGTCGTGTATAATTTCAAGTATACCTCAGTTATATAAAAATTAACTTAATTAGCCCATCCCTTACTCTATTTTATTGTAATATAGCTTCGTATATTAATTTCCGACTTTCCACCTGAAATAATTTGTGATTCTTTAATAAAATTAAATGAACAAGTTTTCTTAAAAATTCTGTGTGAATATGAATGAAATTGGTCGTGACATTGGTCCAAAGCTTATATCCCTAAAGTAATGATGCGATCCTATGGTTGATGATTTCACATATACTCAATATATTAACTTTAGCCTCTTCGATTGAGTTTATACTCGTATCACATATTTCTCATTTAAGGATGATTTTAATATAATTTAAGCTGATGCGAACTAAAATATAGTAATGAATCTAAGTGGGTCTGCGACCATAATAAAATACCAAATTTGATTGTAATCTATGTACAATTTCGTTGAAAAATAAATGTTAAATTCTTTCGCAATATTTTTTAATACAGGTTGACTCACAAATTGTGCTACAAAAACAAACGGTAACAATTTTTGATCTGTGTGAGTAATCGACTTACTATTTCTTATTTGCCAGGTTATTACCTAATACTATGTTCGCACCGACACAAAATTCGTGTTTTCATAGACAAAAGAGGTTTTCATGCGAAAACTTGTGTTTTCATCCATACAAAATCTGTCAAACGAAAACACAGTTTTCGCTGAAAACGCCTTGAAAACTTACATTCCACTCATTATAATCGGTGCCTGCTCTAGTTTAATCGATATTATTAGAAGACATATTTTGCCAGTCCTAAATGTCAGTTGACAATTTGCTTACATTCCATAATTGGCCTAAACGTACCCTACAAGAAACTGCTGATGGATTCACCAATACACTCACATTTGATATGTCAGTACTGTTAATTTACATTTGCATTTTTACATTCAGAACTATCCACTGATTGGAGAAAGGCGTACGCAGAGCTATTGAGAGGAGGAGATGGCATCAAGTGACAATTTATTTTTATATATAATTATATTTTATTATATTTTTTGTTGCATTCCTATTTATATTTAAATATATTATTATAACTAATTTTGATTAAAAGTTTGAAATTTATTAAAGAAATATAAATTATATTATCTACTGCGCAAAAGAATTTTCCACTTCTGATAGCGTTTCAGTCATAACTGACAATTTTCAGCTATGACGGATGGTCCGCAATGACTCAGAAAAAACAAAATAAACAAACAAAAAGAAAACAAGGCTCTTAAGAAAATGATAGAAACTTTGTTCTGCGCGCTGACAAAATTTTTTCAGCTATGACTGTCATATTACCCATCAGATGACCGTCACTGTTCTTGTAGGGTACATAACAAATGTAAACAAATAGATGTGTGAACTGTCAATGAAAACTCATCGAAAACACAACATGACGGTCAGAACGACTTTGGTTCCACAATCCACAAATTGTGTTTTCAAGAGGATTTCAATTTGGTGCGAACATAGTATAAATTTTTTAAAAATTAATGCTTGGGATACCGAAAAGAGCTGCTTTTCAGTTTGTCCTTTCCGTCCAAAGGGGATTCAGGAGGGATTTTAAGGACACTTCCCCGAGTAGATGGACCTTTATGAGGTTGGTAAACATGCTTGTCGAATCTGAAAGTATCGCAAGAAGACCGTAATATCGAGATCTGTATGTTTGTGTTCAAGAAACAATCGGGGCTGTTGCAGGCGGTCATTACAATGCATGATTCATGATGACTGATGATGAACCAGTTTCCGTATAAAATTCAAATAGCATGCCGGTTAAACCCTTTAGATTTCCATATTCGCCTAAAATTTTGTTAAAAAATGATTGAAATTACCGAAGAAGACAATAACATGTAATAGTCTGATGAGGCTCATTTTGATATAAACGGAAATGTAAACAAGCAAAATTGCCATATATGGAGTTCAGAAATCCGGAAATAATCCACGAGACGGCACTTCACCCAGAACGAGTCACCATGTGGTGCGCAGTTTCATCAAGGTTTATTGTCGGGCCATACTTCTATGTAGAAAACGGTGTAAATGTAACTGTCAATGGGCACCGTTATTTAAAGATGTTGAATGAGTTTTTTTACCCAGAACTGCGCCGAAGACGTATATATTTCAATAGCGTTTGATTCCAGCAAGATGGAGCAACTGCACACGTAGCCAGACCGGTTATTATCAAGAAACTCAACATTCCGCTGGCCCCCATGGCCACCTTACCTGACTACACCAGACTTTTTTATGGGGTTATGTCAAGCAAGAGGTGTACAAAACAAAACCCAGAAATCTGACTGATTTGAAGCCCTTAAGTCGCTAATTGAGGCAGTCCCGCCTTCAACCCTTCAAGCCGCAATGAATAATTTTTCAATTAGGTGTCGCATATGCGTGGCTGGGCATGGAGATCATTTGCGGTCCATAATTAAATAAAAAATAAAATGTGCTATACACTAAAAAATAAATAAATGTAATGGATTGATTAAAAAAAACTTATTACGGTTATGTAGCACGATTCGTGAGGCACGCTGTATAAAGTTTTCCGTACACCTGAAAGTATTATATTCTTTCTGCTTTGATACTTGCAAGAGTATAAAATGTTCGGTTAAACCCGAACTTAGCCCTTCCTTACTTGTTTAATATAAAGTTTTGCCAGCAACTGAAGGAATTTCCAGAGCTTTAATTCTTGCAAGTTTTATCGTCGAGGAAGGTTTCGCTGGTAGATCCGTGGAGTTTCAAAATTTACCTTCTGTCAAATTATCCAATAAAGCAGAAGTTCAAATCTTATTGGTCCAATGAACGTTA
Source organism: Bactrocera oleae (assembly GCF_042242935.1). Lineage (NCBI taxonomy): Eukaryota > Metazoa > Arthropoda > Insecta > Diptera > Tephritidae > Bactrocera > Bactrocera oleae. The sequence goes on along the minus strand of NC_091539.1, from coordinate 28,850,606 downwards.
GATGCGTAATGTTTCATCGTTGCCCCAACTAGGAATCGAGTGAGATAATATTGTATGGCGAACGTGAAGCGTTGCGAGAGATATTTCCCAATGGTGGTTCCATGGTAGGTTGCCTTATTTTGTGCTTTAAGGTTGAAAAGAGCACTTACTTACATTGTTTTGCTTTCTCTAGGTTGTATTGCAATTTGCAGCGCATGATTTTGAATGTGTGAAAGATCTGTCACCGCTGCTAGTATAGTTATAGCACACGATTGTATATGAAGATTAACACAATACGCGAGGGCGGCGAATTTCGCCCACCATAACGATTTTTGAGATAGAGCTATTTTTAATTTTATCGCCGACCGCGGCGGCAAAAACGGCATTGCCATATCAAAGAAAGTTTATTTTCAGTAAAATCTTTAGAAATTTCAAAACAAATTCCAGAAAATGTCTGCGTTGGCAATATTAAGAGTGTTTCTGCTTGGTTTCGTCATTTCAATTTCAAAATCAAAACATTGTAATATTTTTAACAGCGATGTATGCACTAGGTTGCTATAAGCAAATAAAATGGATTTAAACGAACAATTAATAGAGGAAATACGTAAATATGAGTGCCTATACAATTTATCATCACCGGATTACAAAAATGTGTTTAAAAAAACCCAAATTTGGGAAGAAGTAGCTAAAATAATAAATTTGCCAGGTGTGTCAAAGAAAAGCCTGTTTTATTGTAAACTTTATTCTTAAGTATTATAAATATTTGCAGAAGACAGCTGTAGGAAACGATGGAAAGGACTGCGTGACACGTACAGAAAATGTAAACGTGCACAGCGACTGGATTCCGGCAGTGGTGCTCCTATTCCATGCAAATCATGCATTTCATAGCGGTCATTTGTTTCTTAAGAGCGAAGGTAAGTTGACAAAATTGTATGTTATTTTATAAATTTGTATTTATCTATTTTTTTTGTACTTATTTTAGGACGTACTTAAAGAACATATGTATATTTAACAACACGAAGAGTATAGAGGGGATAGATTCCGTAAGTATATTTCAAACAACTAAAATAAGATATATTTTTATAATAAATAGTCACCCACTTTCACAGGGTGGATGGGCAAACAATAAATATTTGTCTTGAGCAAATTTGTTTATTATAACTTGAAGGGTTTGGAGACATGTTTATTGAATTTATTCGAGGACGGGGCCTCACCCACTTTAAAAAAAATGTCAACCGTAGATGCCCCTCCCTAATGATATTCGCTGTACTTAACAACAATCTTGTCCTTTATTGTGAAGCTTAAAAATGGCACTTTATTGGTTTTCGATTAATTTCGTTTTGTGAGCGTGGTATTGGTCTTATTCCGTCCATATGCAATACCAACTCTCCTTGCGTACCAAGTTTCATGTGTAGCAAGTTTCATCAAGAAAGCTCAATATTTGCTAAAGTTTTCGCTTGACAGACGGACCGACGGACAGACAGAAAATTCCTCGGAATTCAACTCCTCTCGTAACCCTGATCATTTATATACATATATATAACTCCATATCTATCTCAATTAGATTTAGGTGAAAGAAACATCTGTTAGGTCAACAAAATTTTTATAATCGGTGGCAATGGTATCACCTAAAACTAATCGAGTTAGATCTAGGGTTATGTATATATAAATGATCAGGATGAATAGACGAGTTGAAATCCGGGTGACTGTCTGTCCGTCCGTCCATCTGTCCGCCCGTGCAAGCTGTAACTTGAGTAAAAATTGAGATAACTTTTTTGAAACTTAATACACATGTTTCTTGGTACAGTAAGACGGTTGGTATTGCAGATGGGCGTAATCGGACCACTGCCACGCCCACAAAACGTCATTAATCAAAAACAAATAAATTGTCATAACTAAGCTCCGCAATAAGATACAAGACTGTTATTTGGTACACGAGACTACATTAGGGAGGGGCATCTGCAGTTTAAATTTTTTTTAAGTGGGCGTGGTCCCGCCCCTAATAGGTTTAATGTGCATATCTCCTAAGCTACTAAAGCTATAATAACAAAATTCACTGGAAGCAAATGTTTTTAGCACCTCTACCTACGGTGTGAAAATGGGTGAAATCGGGTGACAACCCCGCCCACTCCCCATGTAACGGTACTGTTAAAAACTACTGAAAGCGCGATAAATCAAGCACTAAATACGCCAGAGACATTAAATTTTATCTCAGGGATGGTATGAGATGACTTTATAGGAACCGCGTTCAAAATTAGACAGTGGGCGTGACACCGCCCACTTTTAGGTGAAAACCTATATCTTGGGATCTTTTTAACCGATTTCAACCAAATTTGATACATAACATTCTTTTTTTATTTTTATGTTATGGTGCGAAAATGGGCGAAATGCGAAAGATTACAACCACGCCTATTTTCCATATGACACCATTTTAAATTCCACTTGATTCTTTCACTTTCCCCTATGCAAATCAAGCAAAAATTATTATATCGGCGTAAAACTTTGCGTGAATAATACGTTTAAAGTATGCCACTTTGTGACCAAAAATTCTCTAAATCGAACCAAGCCCCTAGGTAATGAATATGTGGACCCCAGTACCTATAGTTGACTTTTTACCGAAAATATATGGGCCATTGTGTAAGATATATAATTGAAATTCATATAATAGAATAAATAAATGAAACTATCGATAATAGTATGTCTTTGTTTCAAAAATGGGTTGAATCGGATCAATATTTCTTGTAGCCCTCATATATCTAATATAAATATTTTTGAACTTCCGGACTTTATACCGCATATGTGAGTTATCCAAATGAAAATGAGAGAGCGTGTTTTACTCATAACAAGATCAAATCGGTTGAAAATTTTCCTTAGCCCCCATGTAACTAATATCAGGATTTTCGAACATTCGTCTGACTTTACTCCATTTGATTGGTGATGGTATGTGAGGTACCTTAATGAAACAGTGGGAGCATTTTATTAGTCTGTGACAGTTAGTATGTAATTCTTTTCGTTATTCTAACCAGTTTTATTCCGAATATGTCGGTCAGTGAGTATTAATATTTTTTTTTATATATAAAATTGCTTCAAAATATGTTCTCGAGTATGCTGAGCAATGTCAAAATTAATATATTTCTCTATCCCCAATATATATGATTTCCGTCTTTCCACCTGACTTTACACCGTTCCGGTTGATCAACGTGATATTTTAACGAAATTAAGTGGAAAATATTTCTTAAAAATTATGTGGTTTGACGCTGAATTAGAATGAAATTAGTATATACTAAGTCTAAACCTCACACCTTTATATAATGAATTCCGACTCTCTGGTTGACGTTTGCTATCTAAGCTTATAATATAAAATTTAGCCACTTTGGTGGAGTTAATATCACATTCATATTTATGTATATCTCACTTCAAGCAATAAAACTGAGACTAAGTTTATGGCCTTTAATATAAGTCAAGAAGATACCAAATTTGATTGTAATTTAATCACGATATCATTTAATAATGGATGTTTAATGCAACATTTTTTAATATACGGTTTGGAGGAATTTTCTGATCTTTGATTTTCCCAGCTCACATGTACTACTTATGGTATAATTTTTTTCGTCAATTTGATAATTTAATGAAATTAAATGGACAGTTTTTCTTAAAAATAATGTATATCGCTGCATTTGAATGAAATTGGTTTAGACTTTGTTTAAACCTTATAACCCTAAGATACTGATTTCCGCTCCTCTGGTACAACAGCAACCTCATATTCAGTTTATATCACATATACAATGTTTGAGTTAAATAGCTTCTTTTTATAAAAGTTAACATTGCGGAGAAAAAAATAGTTTTGACACAAAATAAATCTATGATCAATAACATAAGTTAATAAGATACCAAATCATAATCGAGTAATGAGTGTTGAATTCTTTCGCAACATGTTGCAACAGAGTCTAGTTTTGTTCACCAAATAGTTGTTTGCATCACCTAAAGTGATAGATATAGATTTCTATATATATATTTCTTCTAATATTTGGTGATAATCAGTGGTTAGGTATATTTTCTCAGCCATCATGTTGAACTTATTATAAAATATACCAGTCAACAATGCTAAAAAAGTTTCTTAGAGTGCTGGACTTTGTATAGAGCAAAAAAATCTTTCTACAAAAAATTGCATGAAATAAATATTAGTAATGTAGTATCAAAAGGGCTAAAGACCCTTTTTATGTGGTTATAGATAAACTGCGACCATCGGTTTACATGCTACTGTCTATTATTTCAGTTTTGCGACACATTTTAATATGAAGGTCATGAGGTGAACTGTAAACTCAAGAAAATTACATTTTTACCTAGCGCCGTTGGCAGCTTATGAAAGGTTTAGATATTAAGACAGAAAGAAGAAAATCTACATACCTGCTCTACATATGTGTATACCATACTTAATTATATGTAAGTTATTGTTAATTTAGCCTTCATGGGTAGACCCTTCAAAATAGGTACCATAGATCCCCCTATTTTAGAAAGCGTTTAACAAAAGTAATTTACGGAGGGGTTTTCCGAGAACTTAATTTCAATAAAATGAAATAAACTACTAATTTCTAAAATATAAATATAACTTAATATTATGTATTATTATGTTAGTGAATAGCTAAGTAATATATAGGTATACAAAAGTACGTAAGCTGTACCAACATGTTGCAAGAGTATAATAAATATCAGTACACTGTCTTTACCAGCAAAGTGCTTTATTCAAACTAATTTTAGTGTTTTAGTTATATAGTGTTTTAAGTATTATTATATACAGTGACGAGCTAACCCGTATTATATACAGTGGCGAGCAAACACATATACATATATGCACCAGTATACCATAGAACCTATACACGGAACAGGAAAGGAGTCATAGCAAGGACTTACAAGGAATTACAGTGAAAGAGAGCAGCAACTAGGATCCAACTTTTAACACCCGGACGGACTGAATTATATAAGTATTATCTATAAGTATTTTATATATTAATCCATTTATTATTAATTAATTATGCCTAGATTAAGTAGAAAATCTATATTACTAAGTCGTCTTCAGAATAGAAAACGTATGAGAGTTCTTCGTGCAAACTCTTTATATAGAGATAGTGAGCAGTCACAAAATACTGTAAGTCACGCTAATCGTAGATTAGATTCCGATGTACGTCTGTCCGAACAAATTATCAATACAAATCTATATAGAACCAGGCGGGAAAATCTCGAGGTACGGTCTTTTGAACAAAATTTAAATAAAACTCGCCCAAATTCGCTCTGAAGAGCAAATAAGAAGTACTCGAGGTCATAGATCTCGTCGAGAAAGTCCTGAGGTACGTTATGATGAACAAAGTAGGAACACTAGGGTTCATAGAGAACTTCGCGCAAGAAATCCTGAGTATAGGAATTTAGAGCGCATTCGTGATCAAATGCAAAGGGAACATGCAAGAAGAAATCCTGAAATAAGGAGAAAGGAGCGTGATAGAGAAACACAACGTCGACAGCCTAGTAGGAGGGGTATGAAGGAAGAAATTTTGAATCAGAGACGTCTTAGACATGGTCAAGTTCTCCTTCGTAGAGACAACCCACTCAATAGACAAATTGAAAACCAAAGGCAGTCCCAACGAATCCGATTAACGAGAGAAAACAATGTTATAGAAACTGATAATAGTGGCAATTTAACAGATTTCAAAAACATTTATTTCTAAAATATGACTAAGGGCCCTACTGAAATATGTATTTGCTGCGGCGGCTTATGGTTTTCACACCAAGTTCGCAAATTAAATTTCGAAACTATTGAGCAAGATCACCCGAATGCTGCATCCGCCTTCTTTTTAATGCAAAAATTTCCTTCAGAAGATGGAAATTACAATTTTTGTGCTACTTGCAAAAATGCGATTGTTAAAAAGAACGTTCCAAAAATATGTTTAGCTAACAGTCTAGATTTTCCTGAAATACCGGATTGTTTGAAAGGTTTAACCCCAATTGAAGAACGTCTCATAATGCCTACATTGCCTTTTATGACAATCCGTCCGTTAGGATATCAAGGTCAGAGTTTGCTCAAAGGTGCTGTTGTTAATATACCAATTTCTGTTAACAATATTGTGACATCTCTACCAAGGTCCTTTGATGAGGCTCATGTTATACAAATTCACTTAAGAAGGCGTTTGGAATACAATCATGATTACATGATCGATACCATACGCCCCGCAAAGATTATGGAAGCTTTGCAGTTCTTAGTGAATACCCCTCTGTGTCGTGAGCACAATATACATATTAATGAAAACTGGATTTCAGAATTTAATAACCAAGAAGAAGTTCCGTTTGTTGCATCTGCAGAGGATTCCCGATTGGTTCAATCTTTTCATGCGGCACAAACTTCTCATGATAATCCCTCAGGTAATAATATTCCCACGGGTCTTTTACCTTCAGAGCTAAATACAGGCGGTCAAGAAACTCTTTTGGACAATATTCCTGTAGAAAACTTAGACTATAACCGTTTAGTTATAGCGCCAGGTGAAGGACAAAGATCAATTGACATAATTCAAGATAATAATTCAGAAGAGTTGTCATTTGGAACAATATACGTTGGGCAGAAGCGTACATGCTCTGAAACGATAAGCAAGATAATACGTTCTGAAATTCGCCGTTTTGACAGAAGAGCGTGTACCATTCCAAAGTTGTTCTATGATTACTAAAAATTAGAACTGCTACAAATTAAGAATAGTACATCCATTTGCCTTAGAAAGTTTTCAGGTCACAACCGAGTTACGGCCCAAAATCTATTAAACGAAAACTTTGTTCAAAGCTTGATTCAACACGATGATGGTTACAAGGTTTTGAAAGGCGTTAGATCCTCACCTGCGCACTGGGAAGCTGAGAAGAAAAAGGCAATCGCTATGATTCGCCAATTTGGGCCAACCTTTTTTATCACTTTATCGGCTGCAAAATCTCAGTGGGTTGAGCTTTTGGTCATCCTCTCTAAAACTGTTCATTCTAAAGATATTTCGGAAGAGGAAGCCAACAGTTTAACAACCCAAGATAGATATCGCTTAATTCGGTCAGACACGGTTACTTGTGCTAGATATTTTGACTACCGCTATCGACAAATTCTTAAGCTTTTTAAGGATAACGCCGGCATTTTTGGAGAGCATTTTGTTACAAACTTCTACTGGAGAGTGGAGTTTCAACAGAAAGGTTCCCCGCATGTACATGGCATGTATTGGCTTAATAATGCTCTCAGGATCAACCTTCAAGATCCTCAGACATTCCCTGATGTCATTAGTTTTATTGACAATTATATTTCTACCGATGGTTCGATCAGCCACTTAGAAAATTATTTGTGTTATCAAAAGCATAACCACAGTCGATCTTGTACTAGGGAAATAAGAGGATAACAGTTTTGTCGTTTTGGTATACCATATCCAAAAATGCCTTCAGCGCAAATACTGTTACCTCTTACAGAAACAAGTCAAAATTCAGAAAGACACAAGGAAAAGTTTTTCAAAATTCAAAACGTTTTAAATTCAAATATGACTACAGAAGACATTTCTAATTTAAACTATTTTGAACACTTCCTGTCGGATAGTAGAATAAATATGTCTTTTGATGACTATTTGTTAGCCCTTAGGTCAAGTTTAACAAAACCCAAAATTTTTTTAAAAAGAAAATTACAGGATCGCTTTATAAACGCTTATAATCCTCTGATTTTGGAACTCCATAGAGCAAATATGGATATCCAATATATACTGGATGCATATGCTTGCTGTTAATATAAAATTAATTATATTAACAAGTCAAACAGGGAAATTTCTAGGCTCTTAAATAAAGCTATATCAGTGGTAAATGCTGGAAATTATACTATTAAGCAAAAACTTAAACATATATTTCACAAATTTATATCAGGCACAGAAATATCTGCACAAGAAGCAGCCATCTTTCGGAAGCAAGTAATGCAGAAATATTTATAAATACCTCTCGACCTGAGGAACGTGTTCGAATGGTAAAACCTAGAGCGGAACTTCAGAACCTTCCTTCAGGTTCGATTGAAATATTCGTAGGCGGTATTTTAGACCGTTATGTTCCAAGATCCGATCAGTTAGAAACTCTTTATTTAGCTGATTTTGCATCTAGGTATAAATATTTTAAATCTACCAGAAAGCGGGGTTGTCATGCCTCGTAAAGACGGTAGCGGTTTTGTGAAAAAACGTACCACACCTTGTATTATTCGGTATGGAAGGTTTAACCCAGATTTGGCCAGAGTTGAGTATTTCCGCGAAATGTTAATGCTTTACTATCCTTGGCGGAATGAACAGCAAGATCTCATTGAAGACGATAATGAGCAGACTTGCATAAGACATCGTATTATAATTGAGGAAAATCAAAGAAATATATAATTTTTTTGAGCAAAGAGAACTTGAAAATGTTCTAGAAAGTCTTTATAATGGAATAGACTTGGTGCTCAAAATGAACTTCCTATCGTGGAAAATGAGTTCAGAGTGTTGGCAAAGAAAATAAACCCAAATATAAATTTGCTGGACTTGCATGGCGAAGATTCAACAGATAATGGCACTGAATCTGATTGCAATATTAGACTTATTAAACTACCCCCTTTAATTCCAGTTGAGGAATTATTTTCTTTAGTTCAAAGTCTAACTACTAAGCAAAGAACGTATTTGACACATTTGATGCACCACCTAAAAACAAATCTCCCATTTTATGAGTTCATTGGCGGCGGTGCAGGTGTAGGAAAGAGTCGTTTGATATCTGCAATATATCAAGCTCTTAACCATCGTTACAATTCTACACCTGGATCCAATCTAAGTTCCTTAAAAGTTCTTCTTTGCGCACCTACGGGTAAAGCAGCATTCGGAATAGGTGGACTGACCCTTCATTCAATATTCTCTTTACCTGTTAATCAGTTGAATAGAGAGTTGAGACCACTTAGCAATGACACAGTGAATTCATTGTATTCCAGACTTATCGATTTAAAATTAATCATAATTCATGAAATATCGATGGTAGGTGCTCGTATGTTTAGCTCTGTTGATGCGAGATTAAAACAAATTTTCAAAACAGACAGCCCGATACCCGGTATACCGATCATAGTGTTTGGAGATTTGAAGCAACTATCACCTGTTGGAGATAGGTGGATATTCTCTCCTAATCCCAATGATGAATACAACACTTTAGTTGGTTCCCCTTTTTGGGAGTTATTTAAATACTTTGAATTAACAGAGATAGTGAGACAACGGGAGGATCAGGCCTTTGCAATTGCATTAAATCATATGGCATCTGGTACTATGACAAATGAGGACATATCACTCATTGAAACTCGAGTAGTTTCGAAGAAGTTCCCGATGATGCCATACATTTATTTTGGTCCAATGAAGAGACAAATAATTTCAATGCCCTTAAGCTCAGTCGAATCCCAACAGAAGCTTTCCTTTCAACTGCAAAAGACTCAGTTAAAGGAATTGGTATAAATGAAAATGATAATATTTTGGAAAGAGTGTAACTCTTTAAAAACTTCTGAAACGCAGGGACTGCCCTATGAATTGACACTAAAAACCTCCGCCAAATATATGATTACAGTGAACATAAACACGTGTGATGGCTTGGTTAATGGGGCAGCTGGACAACTTATGCAAATTGATTTCCATTGTTCTTTTCTTTTCTGTTGGTTTGATAGCACGATCAAAAAAGCCTCATCCTCTAGAAAGTTCTTGGACACCAATTGAAAAAGTTCTAAAATATTTTCAATATAAAAGAAATGAACAAATTTCAATTGAAAGAAATCAGTTTCCAGTTGTTCCGGCTGAGGGAATAACTATTCATAAAAGTCAGGGTGCCACATATAATAAAGTTGTAGTTCATACTCGACCCAGAATGCCTAGAGCTTCAATATATGTCGCTTGTAGTCGAGCTACTTCTGCAGAAGGTCTATTCATCATAGGAAATTTTATTCCTCCTAACAAATTTTCTGTCCGTATTTAGGGAACTGAGGGAATTGAACACAAATAAAGCTTTGACAACAAGTTTCAATTTTATGTTTTGTAGAAACTTGGAGTTATCCTTGCGAAAGTTTTGATATACCAGGATTTACTCCAATTAACGAGCTGAGGATAGATAGCACGGAAACAACCAACAGAAATAAACGGGGTATTATAATATATGCAAAACATAGTATTGCTTGCTCTATAGAATCAAAGGCGGTAACGAAAATTTATTCAGGCCGCAAAGTTTTAGAAGCGGTTTTGTCTAAATGTTTCAATATTAATATTCTGGTTCTATATAGAAATTCAGCTTTCTCTGTCAGACAATTAATTGTAGAACTTCATTACTTCTGAGTTAGGCAATCAAAATGTGCTAATTGTTTGAGATTTTAACATTTGTTTAATGTCTACAGGTACTGCAATAAGAAATCTGCTGCAAGAAAAAACTTTAGTTCCCCGCTAAAGTTTTCAGACTTAGTGCAATAGTTCTTCATTTTTTTTTTCCAAATATAATCGAATTGGAATGGTATAGGAATTTTGACAGTAATTTTTAAGACAATTTTAAGAAAAATATGTAAATAGTCTAATTAAGAAAATTTAAATTATATATATAATTTGTTTTTAAATATGACATCATTGTATAAATATATGATAGAAATTTAATAGTATAAGGAAAAAAGAAATATAATTTGGATATATGTGTAAGAATCTCTACAAAAATTTATGTTTAATATTGTAAATATTATATACAAATTAATATAATAATATTATATCATTTTTAAAGTTGTTAATATTTATTATTTTTAAGCTAAACATGTATAATAATATCGATATAATAAATAAAAAATGTTATTCATTGTTCAAAAACGATTTCTTTTCATACTTCTCAATACAGTTGTAATGCATTCTATATAAAATCAATTATAAGCGTATACAAAAAGCATAAGAACGATTTCTCATAATTTGAGTAAATTTAGTTTACAAATTGCTCTAATCATTTTCACTGTGAGTGAAAAGTAAATAACTAAGGCAACAGTTCCTACTTCTAATTATTAAAATATATAAAGAAGTCTCAAACGAATATACCATTTAACTTTGCGAGAGTATAAAATGTTCGGTTACATCCGAACTTAGCCCTTCCTTACTTGTTACCTAAAGTTTTGTTCGACATGGCCGGCTCTCTTCGATAAAATGACTCTCTTCATCGTAGAGATACCGCTTACGGCTGGTGATCTTTTATTAATTAAAAGTCAGGACATATGTCTCATACAGGGTCTCACAGCAACAGTCATGCAGCTGTCTAAGAGTAACACATTAAAAAAAAAACCATAAATAAGAAGTTAACAGCGAAATATACGCCAATTTTATTTATAATTCTAAAATGTATTATTGATGGCAGCAAAAGGACACTTTAGTATTAAAATGTACCTCCCCAGCAGAATGATGAGTTTTGGCTGCGAGCTTGTATTCCTGTATATGCTTGTGATTCATAAGATAGTTATAATTTTGGCATTTTTTGCACTTCCGAAGAGTTAATATATGTATGTACCAAACCATTAAATAAGGTAATATATAAAAAAAAGATGATTTTTACCTAGCGCTTTTTTATTTCCTTGCTGATGACTTTGACTGTAAACCACAAACAGCAAAAAACGTATATAATATATTTGTAAAGGTATAATAGCCATATCGCAATTCGAGTTCTTCAAAACTTTTGTATAATAATATGTCCCGACATCGTAGTAAACTGGCAAAATGTCTGCGAATCGTAGCAGCAATTTAGTGTGATTTCGTTAAAATCGAATATTTACTTTTTCAGTTTTTTTCGTAAATACATTTCAGAAAATCTACAACTATAACAAACATATGTATATATTGGAAGTGATATACTTGTATAAGTAAAAACACGTCAAGTTGACCCCCCATTTTCCACTTGATCATCGAATTTGAATGTGAGAATTTTTTTATAAAGTAGTCACCATGAACAAGTAATTTCCCGCTCCGTTTTTTTATATTTTAATTTTAACAACAATTTTTGTTTAATTGAAAACTTTTACTACTTTTACTTAAAAAATTAATAATTAGAAAGCTATTGGTGACTTTTTAATGACATTTTAAAGAGTTATAGTTTAATACTTGTACTTTGAGAAAATAGGCATGCATTTAAATTATTATATTAGGTCAAGTAACAGGTTCGTTCGGTTTTTATCTAAGAGATGGCCATATTGTCCATAGTACTAGTGTTACACGCATCATGTCATACTATACGGCGCTGAAAACGTGTTTATTCACGCTAAAAGTTTGTCTTTCACAGTTTTTCGATTGATTGACTCAGTACGTTATGAGCGCTCGTCAAAGATGGACACAGCAAAGAGAAAATTCGCTATATTTTACAATTTTTCTTCGATCAAGGGGAAAAAGCGGCATGGGCCCGATACTGTAAACGAACGTGTAGCACAAAAGTGGTTTGCTAGGTTCCGTTCCGGTAATTTCGATGCCAAAGATGCACCACACGTCGGGAGGCCTGTAGTCGAAAATTGCAATAAAATCATGGAAATAGTGGAAACAGAAGGTTTTGCTGTGTGTTTGGTGGGATTGGCAAGGAATCATCTACTACGAGCTGCTACCCTATGGCCAAACGCTCAATTCGGCCCTCTACTGCCAGCAACTGTACCGCTTGAAGGCAGCACTCATCCAGAAGAGGCCATCTTTGATCAACAGAGGCCGAATTGTGTTCCATCAGGACAACGCCAGGTCACACACGTCTTTGGTGACGCGCCAGAAGCTCCGGGAGCTCGGATGGGAGGTCCTAATGCACCCACCTTATAGTCCGGACCTGGCACCAAGGGATTACCATCTTTTCCTGTCCATGGCGAACGCACTTAATGGTGAGAAGTTGGCCTCAAGAGAGGCCTGTGAAAATTGGCTCTCCGAGTTTTTCGCCAATAGGGACGCAGCCTTCTTCGAGAGGGGTGTAATGAAGTTGACATCTCGTTGGCAACAAGTTTAACAAAACAAAACAGCGCATATTTGACTTAAATCGGACAAATGTACACAAAGTTATCATCTTTTGAAAATCTATAAAAAAAAGCCGAACGAACTTTTCACCTATATATTGCTAAGCGGAATCAAGATGTTACGTATGCTTGGGCTCCAAAAGGAGCAATCGATACCAATTTACAAAAGATAAGCTATTAATGTTTTTGCCAACGCTTCGCCAGTGGTTTCTGTAACGGGTACGAACGTTAAGAAATCTTCTCGATGCCTTGATGATTGGTAAAAAATCGAACACAAATAGCAACCTGATCAATCCCAGCAATATCTGTTGAACCATCTGATAGTATTGAGAATTCGTGTGATTTATTTACGTTGTTGACAATTTATCTTGTAGTTAAGTCGTGGAATGTGAAATGTTTTTTTTAGTGTACATTGCATATTGAGCAGAAGGTGTAAGATACTAGAACGAACGCTCGTCGACTTCAGCACGGTGACGTAGAATCTCTCAAAAATTTTAATTATAAATAAATAATTTAATTTTAATTCTGATTCTGAAGACTTTACGAAGTAACTTCAAATGAAAAATATGTTGGAAAGATGTCGGTTGAGTTTATATCACATATGTATATTAATTTGATTGATTTTAAAACAAACCATTTTTTATACATATGGGTTTCAAGTATTGGCTTTATTGGCCAAGAATTAAGCTTTTTTATAAGGAAAAGGGTTTGCCATTTTCTTTAAAAATGATGTCAATCAATGCCGCCGCTGGAGGTATAATTTTCCACCACTTTTTGCAACAATTCGGACCGTAGGTCTGCAATAACGCACTGAGTATTCTCTTCCAATGCGTCAATTGTTTTGGGCTTATCTGCGTAGGGCTTATTTAGTGAAAATTGGGATCGATGGTGATATCGTTTAAGGCCCAAACCCGAACGTGCGACGCGCTTAATGGTCGTTCGACTTCAATTCTTGCACGAGTTGGATTTTATAAGAGCGCGACCAAGGCTATAAGATATAAAACCGTAATTGGGCGCAGCTGATCGCAGTACCTCCTATCGCAACCCTGCTTCCTAAATGGTTTAATGTATTTAAGACCAGAAAGTTGTAAATAAAACGAAAAATTTTTAATCTTGATCAATATTTATTTTATCGCCTTCAAAATATGCTCCTTCTGAAGCGATAAACATATGCCAATTCGATTTTAATTCAATACGGCATCGCCTTCAGTTCCTTCTGCGATTTTTCTTTTACGGCCTTAATCGAGTTGAAACTAATTCCGTGGAGTGGTGACTTGAGTTTTGGAAACAAAAAAAATCGCAAGGGGCCAAATCCGGTGAATACGGTGATTGATCGATGGTATTGAACGAGTCTTTGGTCTTTAAATCGTTCATAATACTCTGTAGCAACAGACCAGAAAACTTCCGGATTTTTTTTTCGATATTCGCGGTTTATTTCGGTCTAACGGCACAGACGGTCAATACAGAGTATTATTTGAGCGTTTTGAGGCGTTTGCGCGAAAATATCCGTCGTAAGCTGCCGGAATTGTGAGCCAACAATTTCCGGAAATTTTCTGGTCTTACAAACCCCTGAAGCTAAATCAACCATTATCACTTCTTTGTACGCTGTGAAAATGGGTAAAATCAGATAATGACCTTTCTCCATATAACGGCTATGTTGAAAACTACTAATAGTGCGATAATTCACTGAATAAATGTGCCAGAAACATTAAATTTCACTATCAAGATAAAGGCTTAATAAGAGTAGTTGTAAAAATTGGACAATGAGCGTGACACCGCTCACCTTTAGGTGAAATTCTATATATCCGGAGCTACTTGACCGATTTCAACCAAATTTGGGGGGTTTGGTTTCACAAACAATCCTATCATACGCTATGGGCGGAGACGGGTGACACGCTTACTTCCCATATAACAAACTTTTAAATTCCATCTGATTCTTTCACTTTGCAGTATAAAAAACCAAAAACCAATGAAGTTATCATAATAAAACTGTGCACAAATGATGCTCTTGAGATATTTTATCTTGCGTTAAAAAAATTACAAAATCGGACCATAAATTTTGCAGAAAATTGTTTAAATCTGGTCAATACTATCCTTAACCCAATATAACTAGTATAAATATTTTCGATCTTCCGGTTAACTCTATACGACATCCATAAGCCAATATTGTATGTAAAAAATCTTTATGAAATCTCTCGAAAGAATCTCTTTCTAATAACAGTGTGTTCTCTTGCCTAACTTGGATGAAATCAGGGCAATACTTCTCCTTGCTCTTAATACCTAATATAAGGATTTTTAAACATCGTCTTGACTTTACACATTATGGTATATGGTATATTGATCAATCTTAACAAAAACAACTGATCGTAGAATATTGGGCACACTATAATTGAAATTAAATTTAAATATGTAATATTGGACCACAAATTACCCAAACCCCTATATACTACTTATAACGATTTTCGTTATTCTAACAAACCCTTTGCTGAATATATCGGTCAGTTTATGAGTTATATATTTATAAAATTGCCTGAAATATGTTCTTGAAATCGATCCAGATTTTTACTGCCCCCAATATACCCTATATAATAATTTCCGCTTCCCACCTGTCTTTAAACCGTTTAGGTTGGTCAAAATGTGTGATATTTTAATAAATTGAAGTGGACAAGCTTTCTTAAAACCTGTGTGGTTTAGCGCCTAATATGAATGGAACTGGTTTAGACCTTGGTCCAAACTTTATACATTCAATACATTAAATTATCATCAATAAATTAAATTAAGCCTTTTTGTTCGGGGTTGTGTCAGATACAAGTATCTTATTTGAAGATGATTTTAATATAATTTTCGCTGATGAGAAGTAAAATATAGTTATAAAACTAATTGAATCTATTACCAATAATATAAGTTAATAAGATACAAATTTGATTTCAGTATCGTCAAACAATGAACGTGGAATTCTTTTGTTTCATAGAAAGACATCGGAACTATTATAAATATATTGTAATATATGTATATATTTGTGTACTAAAAATAAAGCTACTGCAGGACACATCGCTCTCACAACCCACTTAATTGCCAATTATGTTGTCAATAGATAAAAGTATATGTTTACCAAGTAAGAAAGCGCTAAGTTCGGTTGTAACCGAACATTTTATACTCTCGCAACTTGCAAAGATGAAAGCCGGGAAAATTTATTTTAGAATTTCAATAATATAATATATCGGACAGGTTTACCGATATTTATAGTAAAAAGTTCGCAATAGGAATAGGAGGCTTGATTAGTTTTGGTCCGATTTTACCATTTTTGGGTCATAAGGTGGAGCACCTCAAAGGCACTATTCGCGCAAAGTTGTATCCGGATACAGTGATTGACTATTGATTTGTATATTGGAAAGTAAAATAATCATATGGAAATTAAAATGGTGTTATATGGGAAATATTCGCGGATCTGTCCGATTTCGTCCATTTTCACAGTGTAAAGGCACGAATTTGGTTTAAATAGGTCAAGTAGGTCCAAAGGTATTGGTTTTCACTTAAATGTGGGTGGTTCCATGCCTATCGTCCAACCGGCTCTTATAATGCCCTTTCGTACCATTTTATGTCTCTGGAGTAATTAGTAATAGATTTATCGCACTTTTAGTAGTATTTAACAGACCCGTTTTTCAACCACAGATGCTCTTTGCTAATGGTATACGTTGTACTAAATAACAGCCTTGTATCTATTGTAGAGCTTTGTTATGTACTTAATATGTTTTCGATTAATGGCGTTTTGTGGACGTGGCAATGGTCCGATTCCACCCATCAACCCACCATTGGTGTATCAAGTTTCATCAAGATATCTCCATTTTTGTTCAAGTTATCTCGCATTAACTCTTTCGACCCGGAGCAAACATACATATGTGTACCACATAAATTTTACATATCTCTAAGGTTTCCACTGGTTGTGACTGGTAAGTATTGTAACGAAGCTTTTTACTGCCCCTGCTTCTTGAGATTTGCTGAGGTATACTCGCCGTGTCCAGGGTTCATTTCAATAAATTTGTAAATTGTGGGGCTCAATTTAGAAATCGTATTTTATTAAATTTCCGTACGTCTACAATTTCTCCTGCGTTTACTTTACCGTACAAAATGTGGTCTTCCGCGTTGTAGTGGCGTCACCCGATGATAGCGCTATGGCAGAGTAGCGGTTTACGTGACCCGTAAGCGGGTCGCTATCACACAGAATTACGGAGAGCAGTGGCAGCGGCCGCGATGCCAAGCGTGGAGCAGGTCAGAGGATCGACTCACTACCCACTTCACGCGTGACTTCTAGCCTTTGCACGCTAAGGAGTGAAATGCCTGCCAGAGGATCGACTCACTGCGAGACATTCACGCCTTACCGCACTAACGTCAGTAACGTCTTCTGCCTTTCCGCGCTTCCGTTGAATAGCTCTTATACGATAGCGTATTCTACTGTGCCGCGCTCTGGGTGTGCTAAGCGACTTAGGATGACTTACGTTTTGTGTCCTGTGGTGATGATGGCTTTGACGGCGATTCTACCGCTGCGTGGGTGCTACGACGACGACACTAGGATGTTTTCTGCCGGCGCTCGTGTAGGCTTAGATGATGATGTGCTGCTGCTTGCGTTGACGCTCGTGGATGCTACGACGACGACGCTCAGATGTTTCTGCCGGTGCTCGTGTAGGCTAGACGACGATGTGCTACTGCGTGCGTTGATGCTCGTGGGTGCTACGACGACGACGCCCAGATGTTTCCCGGCGCTGGTGTAGGCTTAGACGACGATGTCCTGCTCTCTTGATTTTGATTGGAGGTTGACCAATTTCCGTTAAAAATTTATTAACTTTATCAATTTGTTTTTTAATTTGTTATCTACCGGTTTGCAATGAAAAGTAGGATCTTTTACTTCGTCATCTTCGATCACATCATTTGACTTCTCAGGCTTGTTGACTTTACGACATTTATTCACCGATAATTTACCAAGAATTTCAGGTTTTCGGAATAAATAAATATACCGTTCACATGAATTGCACATATAATTCCCAATAAAATCTTTAAAATCATGAGCGCGTTTTTTTGTAATTGAAACTAAGTTTTTAATGACTTTTTTATGATTCTGTTTTGTTAAATGGATTGCAGCGATTCTTAACGAGGCTCATGATTAATTATGGCTCGAGATATTCCTTTGTTGTTCACATAGACACTGGGACATAAAATATTAAGATGCTTTCATATTTATTTCTTTTAACCGCAAAGGATTTAGTTCGAATATCATTTTATTTAAAACAAGAATTGTAATTAATTCAACGATGTTTTATAATGAATAGAAAGAAATAGGGGGTAAAAAAATTATGGATTTTTAATACTTAAAGAATAGGAAATTCCAGTTATAAATTTGGCCTTGAAATATTAGCAGCGGGTATTCAATACATTCTGGTGGATTAGGGAACTCCCGTCTTAAGTGTTTCTTTGAAACCATTAAGCGGGTATTATGCATATTGTTCTACCACATTCATGATAATTTATTGTACGCAAGATGTGAGACCATCATCCCAGCATACTTGTACAAATGGAATACGCAACACGCTCTAAGTGCGTTATACCGGCAGCGCTGACTGTTTTTTTTTTGCTTAATCTAGTCGCGATCAGTCAAATTTTTTGCGGATTTCGTTACTTTAATGTTTATTGCAAAATACTGAAAAACATTTTTTTAATTTTTTGAGGGAGAAGTCATTAAAATTTTCATTTGTTCACTTAAACAACAAAGTTAATTAACAATATGAAAAAATATAATAATTTAAATTTATACACATTTTCTCAAAGTACAAGTATTGAACTATAACTCCTGAAAATTTCATTAAAAAGTCACCAATAGCTTTCTAATTATTAATTTTTAACTAAAAGTAGTAATAGGTATTGTAATATAATATATGTATGAAATTATCGTGTCACGGTGTTTGTTGCCAAACTACTTCAAAACGGCTGGACCAATTTTAATGAAATTTGTTGTGCTTTTAGGGTAGGTCTGAGAATCGGCCAACATCTATTTTTTATACCCCTAAATGTTAAGTCCATCCCAAATATTCCTTTTATATATTTTTGTCGACATAGCTGTTTGATTTTATTTTTTCACGATTTAGTAATGGGAAATATAATATTGTACATATTACTTTTAAATTTCACACTTATAGGATCAACCGTTGATTTTTTAGCACGATTTTTATATTATTCGGTTTCATCTACAGATCTGCAAGATAGCACTGAATATAATAATTGTAGTATACTATAACTTGTATGTATAGTTCTACCAACCAATCAGTTATTGCCGCCAGAAGTTGTTCGTTGTACCTTCTCAACTAGCAAACTTCACGGAGTATGGATGAAAAGAAGTTGTCCTCCGTTTTTCTCACTCTCTATACGTCCATCCTTTTTTTTGTTCCATTTATGTCTCAATCGTAGCAGTACGTATCATTTTATTTTTCAGTGCTAGGGGATGTTCGAGCGGGAGTAACTACATCAATATTGCAACCCTTCTTCTGCAGAAACTCAGCTAACATAATACTTAACCTAATGTTATGACATGATTTCCTCATGCTTCCTAAAAAATAGTGCCAAATATATTTACTTTGACAAGGATATTTAATATCTCTCTTAAACACGGTATATGTCCTTCAATATGGAAACAGTCATTTATAATTCCTTTGCATAAAACTGGATTTAGATCCAACATTGAAAACTATAGAGGTATCGAAAAACTATCAGTTATACCTAAACTTTTTGAAGCTATCATCACTGACCATATAACCTTTTCGATTTCTCCGTTAATTTCCTCATCTCAGCATGGATTTCGTAAAGGGAAATCGTTGTTAGAGTCGATTTTGTAACCATGTATCTGTAAACCATGTATCATTGGGTTTTAGGGAACATAGGCATACGGATGTTATATACACAGACTTTAGCAAAGCTTTCGATAAAGTAAACCTCTCGATTCTCATACATAAACTTGATCTGCTGGGCTTTCAGCCAAGATTTCTTCAATGGGTAGCTTCCTATCTTTATAATAGAACACAACGAGTGATATTTGAGGATACACCTTCAGATACAATTAATGTTTCTTCAGATGTTCCGCAAGGTAGTCATCTTGGCCCGATTCTGTTCTTGTTGTTTATTAACGATATCTCTTCAGTAATTGAATTCTCAAAAATTTTATTATACGCTAACGAGGTAAAGCTTTTTAAATCATACACTTCAACTGAGGAAAGGTGTCCGTTGCAAACAGACTTAAACCAGAGAAGGCAAAAATAATATAATTTCGACGGAGCCTCAAACTAACGGTGGGGGTGTTATAGCAGAGAACTTAAAACAATGAGATGGTGCAAATTGAATTTTGTATGATGCTCGATTGGTTGGCTGAAAATTTGAAATCAAGGAGTTCACCACTTTCTGTATAGTTTTGCTGTTATTTGACAGAAATGAGAATTTTTAACAACGTTCTCTGACAAAATACGTATCTACCAATATAAAGAGAAAAAAGAAATGAAATGAATGAGAAAACAAGAAATACAAATGCCACTTCACATATGCATGATTATTTTTTGCCATATAAACGATTTTTATGATGAAAAATTGATAAATTATTATTTTTTTGCACAAATGCTACATTGATAAAATGTGAAAGATTATGCAAAAAATGATATTTTACTATTTTCATAATTTTCTAATTTCAATTTTTACAGAATTAATAATTTATGTATGTACATCAATATGTTATATTATATAATATAATAATATATTATCAATTATCAATAAATACATGTGAGCGCACTGCTCTATATGTAAGTATGTATGTACAAATATGCATATGACCGCGCAAAATAAGTAATGCATACACAAATCTACATACATTTAAGCGTACAAATGTAAGTACGTCAGCCAATAGGAAAAATACAAACATTGTTTTAAGTTCTCTGGTTAAACGTTGGTCTAAAGAGTTTAGAGATCCGTATATTACTAAAACACTTTATACAACTTTGGTTAGACCTATCTTGGAATATGGCTCTGTTGTATGGAACCCTAACTACCAAATCCATTTTGACAAGTTAGAGTCTGTTCAAAAACAATTTTTACTTTTCGCCTTAGCGCATTTCCGATTAAATTCTAGGGTAAGTCTACCTTTATACACTAGTCGTAGCGGAATGCTTGGCATAATATTCTTTGCTCAGCTCAGTTCTTTTCTCATGGCTGAAATTAAATTTAATATCCCGATTCGCTATTTGAGGCAGCTTAGACCTTTACTGCTAAAATCCTGTAGATCAAATTTTGAACTAAACGAGCCATTCCGCCGTATATGTCATGATTTTAATTCTCATTCCAGCACATTTGACTTATTAGACTCACTTTTCAAAATTAAAAAGACTTTATTGTCTTCACTTAATGAATGAAAATGTAACAATTTTTTATATTGTAACTATAAGTCTTAGCTGTTGAAATTTTTGTTTCTGTAGCTGAGCAGTTTTAGATCTCAACCCTTAAAAACCTCTCTTGCCTTTTCTGACTCGGCTAATTCCGCACGTATGCGGATTGCGCCCCTCGAGTCGGTTGGACGGGAGGAGGGTAATCATTGGGTTATTATTATTATTATAATCATTGCAAATATTTTACGAGGCTTACATTTGAAAAATGACAATCTAAAAATGAATTTTGGCTGAAAAAAAATTTTTAAGTAATATATTATGCATTAGTATATGTACTTAAAATATAATTAATGATATAAGTTAATAAAAAAATAATCAGTGATTTCGCTTAAATTTCTTCTTTCACCATACATCTTGCTAATGCCGATTTTGTCAGTTTTGCGCTAATGAAATGTCAAAATATGAATTGCTCGAACTGACGACATGTTTCCCGACCCGATCATGTTGTAGGATAATGATTCGATATTGATGATATATTGCATCGACATCGTACAAGGTACAACGATCTAACCATATCATTCAATGACGTAATGAAGCATTGTTTGATATTGAGGATTATTACATTGTCATTGCAAATTTAAACATCAGTCATTTCATGCTCGCAGTTTCGCCAAAGCAAGAGCGATTTTTTAGAGCACCAGGTGGAACTAGCAAACCATTTCTCATTTTGCTACTTCTTGCTGAGATGGATGAAAAAATGGCATCGCATTGGTCGTTGCATCATCTTTCAGGTGATTTCCGATAGACACTTCCACTACACATAAAGTATAAAATTCTGGAGTGGCTGGCAGGAAAAACGATTTTGGCAAGATTTGGCAATGGATGAAATTCAAAGATACAACAGTTGTTGCCAGAGGACTTGGTGTCATATAAATCTATTAATTCTGTTTGCGATCCCAAAAAAGCTGTGAATTATCCAATTCAGTTTTTGAATTCATACCCGCTATCATGCCATTGCACCATTTACTGCTGAACAATGTATCTCCGGTTATTTTGTTTCGTAATTTGAATCCACCACGTCTTTGCCATTGCACAAGATTAGTCATTAGCCATTTTGAGTGGCAAGTTCCGAGATGAAAATGTATTGCTGCCTATAATTTTTACAAATGTGCCACTTGAATTGAAACGCACTCAATTTCCTATTATATTGGCATTCGCAATAACGATTAAGAGTCAAAATGGTATCCCTTACTTTTCTCACGGACAACTTTATGTGGCATGTTCTCGCGTAGGCAAATCTTAAAATTTGTTTGTATTCCGTAAGGACGGACTGACTATTCCTACTACGAATTATGGTAATTAAAAATAAACAAAGATTAATTTCTCAACGCAATAGATTGTTAGCCGGGTCAGCTAGTTATAATACTAATAATGATATTGAAATCTTAACCTCTAATATGTCAATTCCCAAATATGGCTGAATATAGACTAAAAATTAATTAATTTGTACATATTTCAATAAAGTAACTCCTGGTGAACTTCGGCTAATAGGGAAGCACTGGTTTAGAACAAGGAGAATAATCCATATTTCTTATTTAATTATTTCTGGTTTCATGGTAGATTATAATCGATTCATAATTTAGTCTAATAACAAATGTTCAATGCAAATTGCTTGAGTATACAATGTCTGTCTGCACAAATGGTACCGAATGGTTAAAGTGTGGGGCAACACTTCCAGTGTCGACGCTTCAAACCAAAGGTCGTTAATTAACGTTATAAGTTGAAAATATGTATTTGGATGTGAAACAGTTCTAGAATGAGTTTTTATCGAGTCCGTCCTTGAATTCATAATATTATATTATATACGCTTCTGCAACGACAGGCAAAACTTCACTGAAAGTTTCCTACCCTCACAATTGCATAGCTATAACAGTTACGCAACCAACCTCACAATTGCTCCTATGCATGCAGGTAACTTTATACTTTTATAGAAATTTTATAATAAAAAACACTCTTGTGTAACGAAGAGGAAGTTCAAACATCTAAAGTTATAAGTTATTATACCCTTGTAACATGTTGCGACATAGTATAATAGTTTTGTTCACCTAACGGTTGTTCATATCACCTAAAAGTAATTGAGTTAAATATAGTGTTATACATGTACATATACATGTACGACTGTGCAAGCGATAACATGAGTGAACATTATGATATCTTAATGAAACTTAGTGTACGTGTTCCTTGGAAAAAAAGTGAGCTAAGAGCTCCTACCGACTGTGCGAATATGGATGAAATCAGATTATAAGCCCGCCCTTTCCCCATATAAAGGTTTTGTTAATAATTAATAAAAGCGCGATCAATCAATGCTTCAGAGACATAAAATTTTACACCAGAGATGGTACGAGAGGATATAGGAGCTGGTGACAAATTTGTACATCGCGCACAATGTTAAATTCTATCTGATTCTTTCGCTTTCCAGTATACAAATTATGAACAAATCAATGTATCCGGATAAAACTTTGTACAAGTAGTGCCCTTAAGTTATTAAATCTTACACCAAAACTTGTCGAAATCGGACTAAAACTTTTCAAGAACCCAGACCCCAGCGCGTTTGGCTGACTTTTTGCTGAAAATATCGGTCAATCTGTAAGAGATATTATTGGAATTTGGGAAGAATAATTTTTAGAGCGGATCAATACATCCCTTAGCCTACATATACTTAATACAAATATTTTCGGACTTTCAGTTTATTTTCATACCACATACTTGTATATCGGCCAATGTGCTAGTCATTTAAATGGTCATTATCTAAAATGGATAAAATCGAGCGAAAACTGGCCTTAGGCCCCATTTAACTGATATTCACGATTTTGCAACGTCCGGATGATTTCATATATATGTATATTTATAAAATTGCTCGAAAATAAGTTCTCAAGTATACCTGAATAATGCCAAAAATTAATGCAATCAGTCATTCCATTTTTTGCCCACAATATAGCATATATAATATAATGCGGTTGAGTTTATTTCAGATAAATCTCATCTCCGGATGATTTTAATCAAATTTTCTCTGACTTGAAGTAAAATAAAGTAAATAAGACGTTTTGCCAACAACTGAAGGTATTTCGCGGGCCTTGATTTTTAAAAGTAGGAAGAGTATAAAATGTTCGATCACACCTGAACTTACTTATTCTGAGTGTTTTAGTTATGTGTACGTAATATCTTCGATGATTTGTTATTTCTAAAAGTATATATTTATGCGTTAGCGATTTAAAATATCCAGCAAATACGTTAAATTTTTATACTCTCGCAACATGTTGCTACAGAGTAAATAGTTTTGTTCACCTAACGGTTGCTTGTGTCACCTCAAACTAATCGAGCTAGATATGGAGTTATATATGTATATATAAATGATCAGGATGAAGAGACGAGTTGAAATCCGGGTGACTGTAACTTGAGTAAAAATTGAGATACCTTTATGAAAATTTATGCACATGTTTCTTGGTACCGTAAGACGGTTGGTATTATAGATGGGCGTAATCGGACCACTGTCACGCCCACAAGCCGCCAAAAACAAATAAATTGCCATAACTAAGCTCCACAATAAGATACAAGACTGTTATTTGGTACACAAGGTCACATTAGAGAGGGGCATCTGCAGTTTAAAATTTGTTTAAAAGTGGGCGTGGTCCCGCCCCCTAATAGGTTTAATGTGTATATCTCCTACACCGCTAAAGTTATAATAACGAAGTTCACTAAGAAAAAATGTTTTTAGCACTTCTATCGACAGTGTGAAAATGGATGAAATCGATAAAATGATTACAAAACCGCCCACTCACCATATAACGGTACTGTTAAAAACTATTAAAAGCGCCATAAATCAAGCACTAAATACGCCAGGGAAATTCAATTTTATCTTTGGGATGGTATGAGATGACTTTATAGGAACCGCGTTCAAAATTAGACAGTGGGCGTGGTACCGCCCACTTTCAGGGAAAAAATTTATTTTGGGATCTGCTTAACCGATTTATAGTGTTATAGTGCGAAAATGGGCAAAATTGGATTACAACCACGCAAATTTACCATATAACACTATTTTAAATTCCATCTGATTCTTTCAACTTCCATAATGCAAATCAAGCAACACTGATTGTATCGGCGTAAAACTGCATTTAAAGTATGCCATCTTGTGACCAAAAATTGTCTAAATCGAACCAAAACTGTTCTAGCCCCTAGATACTTAATATGTGGACCCCAGTACCTATAGTTGACTTTTTACCGAAAGTATCGGTCAATGTGTAAGATATATAATGGAAATTTATATAATAATATTATGTTTTTGTGTCAAATATGGGTTGAATCGGATCAATACTTCCATTAATATAAACTTTTGCCAACAACTGAAGTAATTTCCCGGGCTTTGATCTTTGTAAGTGACGAGAGTATAAAATGTTCGGTTACACCCAAATTTAGAACTTTCTAACTTGTTGCCAATGTAGTTGATGTCATAAAAACAAACTTTAAATATAATGAAAGCCGTGTTAAAAAGTATGGACTTACAAATGTACTTATACATATACAATACATATATATATATGTATATATGTAAGTATCAGTGTATAAATATGTGATTAATTGTTGAACTATAATTTTTTTAATCCATTCCCCTGATATTATGTGAGTAGTTAACAGTATTTTCTGCTTGTGCCGAATACATGTGAAAACTTTTGCAAATTACGCAATAATGAATCGCTTCTATCTGAAAATAATGTATACTTATGTAGGAAAAATGTGTTAATTAAATAGTAATTTTTATGGTGCAGAGTGAAAAAAGCATGAAGTAGGCGTATTTGTATGTTGCATAACATTGTATAAATATTGACATTTGTACTGTGAGTATACTTTTACAGTCGTGTTGATGTTAATATTTGCTATTTATTAAAGAAATACGTACAAGCATGCATAAATGTAAATTATTATTAAACATACCGTTTCATTCCATTGCACAGCAACCTGTGCCAAATATAATATAATATGAAATACGCTTTGTGGACGCTCGATTAATGCCAAATACCATAAATTACCTGCATCATTCTTAACATACATATGTACATATGTATTCATATACTACACACATATGTAAGCATAAACTTAAAGCATCCGTTTTATGAGCAAAACTGTATTATTCGACGTTATGAAAATAGGATTGGATTTGTATACAGGGCTAAAATTTAAGGAGTTTCGTTTTACCTGATGAACTGATTATGAACTGTTACCTAAAAGCAAGTAGTAGTATTGAAGAATCGCAAGCTATGAAGTATGTCATTAAAAGCGTCATTAATTACTGCAATCAAAAATAAACAAAGATTAATCTCTTAATGCAATAGAGTGGTCCCTTGCAACAACTGCTTTATCTTTATATTTAATCCATTGACGTCCACACTTTTATATATTTTGTGTACATCGGCAAGTATATTGTCGATGAGAGTATTGTGTGAGTTGATGATTGTGCAGAAAATCGTCGGTAATTTTAGGCATTCAGTATTTTCATGTACAGATAGTTTTCCATTGCGAATATCGAACAATTGTTTTGAGAAAGTTTCGACAGATGGATCTTGAAGCATATAAACGCCCATGTTCACTGTCAGTAGGAATGAAATGGTTTCAACAGTATCATACTTCATTTTACGATTTATATATGTGTTGATTCTATCAGATGCATTCCGATTTAGTATACTCAAATCGAAATTACTGATTGGAAGTATTGCAGTGACAATGCTATGATCCTCAATAGCAATCAATGCTTCATTGTCATATCATTAGTCATCGAATCTTTGCGATTCTATACCATTTGTGATCGGGACGGGAAACATGTCGTCGATACTATAGCGAATAGTAGACGAATTTGTGTTCCATTGCAGTATAATTCTGCTTCAGCAAGCATCTCAATGATCGTAGTTTTTGGTGGATTTATGACACTATCAAGCGCTGTTTCGTTCATGAACGGCTCTGGCCGTTTTCGAAATGCACAAAGAAGTAATGTTAGATTCGCTATTAGAATGAAATTAACTTGACTTGATGAGAACAAAATAAGGCAACTTATTTTCATTCCTACTCCGTGATGTTTGCTGGTTGAGAATTGTACTACATGAAAATTATAGTATACTACAACTTATATTCTATAGCCTATGGATGGAATAGAAAATTTCGAATTATATGTGTTTTCATTGCTGAATCGTGAAAAAATATAAACAAAAATATTTGCCAAAAAAAAGTAATATTTGAAGTCGATCAACCTCAACGTTTAGGTGTACGAAAAATAGATGTTGGCTGGTTCTCAGACCTACTCGATGAGCACACCAAATTTCATCGAAATCGGTCCAGCCGTTTTAAAGGAGTTTTTCAGCAAACACCGTGACCCGAGAACTTTATATATAATATTAGATATTAAAGTACTAATCCAAGATATTTTTTGACACTTGTATTAAATATAATAATATAATGGTTCAGATTCAGTTTCTAAGCAAAAAATTCGTTGTGGAAATAACAACTATCTAAATTGTTTTTAATCGGTCGATTGGCACATGAGGAATAAATTAAGTTGGTTAAAGGCTTAGTATTATCTAATTAATTTAAACCTTTAGAATTTCATATTTTTTTCGAAAATTTCGCACACTGTGTCAGGTGATCGGAAATTTTTCCTTGATACCCATAAACAAATTTTCGAGTGAGCGAAGTTTGTTATTTTTTCTTATTCTGTTTTTCAACGATCGCAAAGCTAAACTATACTAAGCCCGCAGGCAGGCTTGCGAATTTTTTAGTTAAAAAATTTTGGATTAAAAATTAGGTTCTTATAATTTAGTCTTGATGTGAGTATTAAAAATTTAATAAAATTTTTAGATTTTTGAATTGAAAATTGCAAATTTTATTTTTTAATTTGAATGAAGAACGTAAACACGAAAAATTATAAATTTAAAACAATTTCTGTTTTTAATTGTTAATTATAAGCTTCGGACAAAATTTTTTATTGCATTATTTGCAGCCCTACCTGTAGGAAAACTCATACATTAAGACGTAGTTTTAAATTTCAAGTGTGTATGCTAAAATTTAAGCATATATAACCATGTACCATTAAACTAGGGTAGAAAAGTTTCAACAGCTAAGATAACCTTCATCACACGCCATCATTGAATAATAACAGCAAATAGAATCACAAAAGGTGAACATAGAATTAACTTTCGCACACAACGCTTAAATAAGAATGTAAAGGCATCAGCTCAAATCAAGAAACATTAATTTTTTCAAAAATCAAAAATATTATACACCTGTAGTAGTAAATATTATACCCAAAGCAGTAGGCAGTAAAAATATTTACAGGTGTTTGCAAAACTATATACTCTCCTTTATTACTATGTTTTATTTTGCATCAGTTAAAATTGTATTAAAATCATCATTTAATGAGATATATGGGATATAAAATCAACTGACGATGTTAAATTTATGTAATGAGTTAATGTGAAAACGTCAACCAGAGGATCGCAATTCATTGTTGTAGGTATATAAGGTTGGGATCAATGTCTAGACCAATTTCATTCATATTCTCATTTTTATTGAAACTTGTTCATTTAATTTTATTAAGGTATCACACATTTTGTAAGGTGGAAAGTCGGAAAATATTATACATATGTATATAAAGTAATATCAACCGGATGTTTGAAAATTCTGTGATTAATTATATGTGGGCTGGAGCAACCTTTTTCCCGATTTTACTTATTTTAGGCAAAAAGTTGTTAGGAAAGTACGCTCTCTCATTTTTATTGAGATAACTCACATATATCGCTGAGATATGCGGTATAAAGTCACCCGGAAGTTCGAAAATCTTTATCTTAGGTATACAAGTATAGGGGCTAAGAGAAATATTGACCCGATTCAACCCATTTTTGACACTCAGACATACTATCACCAGGAAAGCATTCTCTCCGAATGTCAATTATATGTCTCACACATTGAACGATATTTTCGGTAAAAAAGTCAACTATAAGCACTGGGGTTCACATATTCGATACCTAGGGCCTTGAACACTATCGATTCGATTTGAACAATTTTTGGTCACAAAGTAGCACACTTTAGGGAAACTATTCGTGCAAAGTTTTATTCCGATATATTAATAGGTGCTTGATTTGTATACTGGAATGTGAAAGAATCAGATCAGGAATTTAAAATTGTGTTATATGGAAAGTAGGCACTGTAACATGGGAATATTGTAAGAATGTTATGTAATGAATTTGTTTGAAATAGGTCGAGCAGGTCCTGAGATATTTAATTTCACCTAAAAGTTTTCGATGCCACGTCGATCGACCAATCTTGATATCAGCTCCTATAAAGCCTTCTTGTGCTTGCTGGATGTAAAATTTTATGTCTCTGACGCATTTAATTATTGATTTATCACACGTTTTGTAGTTTTTACAAAACCGATGTATGGGAAGTGGGTGGGGTTATCCCATTTCACCTATTTTCACACTCTTTGTAGGTTTTACAAAACCGATATATGGGAAGTGGGTGGGGTTATCCCATTTCACCTATTTTCACACTATCGTAAGAAGGATTGAAAATATTTGTTGTGTGCAAATTTGGGTGATATAGCTTCATTGGTTTGGGAAATACATACATTAGGGTGTTTCATTAAAAAAAAAATTTATTTCTTCGCGGGAACAATGGCACAAATGCATAATAACTCACAAATATTCTCGAAGCATTGGGCAGAACAACAGCAACGATGAACTTTTTGGTGGTGCTGTCTTATTACTCTCTGGTGATTTCCGATAGACTAATCATTCTTTGCTTTACTTCAGCCAATGAAATTAACGAATATTTAAACAACTCTTCTAAGGTGAAGTGTTGCAACACTTCGATTGTCCATCAATATGTGCGTAAAATTGCAAGTTGATATTTAGAATGGTAGAATACTGCCTCATACATAACTGCCTCAGTAAATGGGTTACATTAACGGCTAGAAATGTAGATCTTGATGAAATTAATTTGTAGATATAACAGTTATTGCCTGATGTATCGTTAATGTTGTTGATGAAAATTAAAACATAAATGTTTCCATTGTATATATTTCTAAATTCTCTATATATATTGTAATATAACCGGGATTACATCTCATAATCTTTTCGTTTCGATCCACCTATTATTCCTTACTTCAATTAAAAAGTATTCCAGGAAATATTATTAAAATATCCGTTTTGACTGGAAAAATTGCCGCGTATTCCAATGCTTTTGTTAGAATATATCTCATTCTGTTTAGCAGGTTTGTGGTAAAACCATCAAATCTATTTAAGCTGAACCAAATATCAACGAATAGAGGTAAATTAAATTAAATTTGAAATTGTTTATAATTGAAAGCTATAAATATTATTGTTCAAAATTAAAAAATATACACTAGCTACTTAATTCAATAGCTTAAATGTTTTCAACTAACAACATTGAAAATTACTCATTTGTTACAAACTTGAATTTAAACAAATAAGGAAGGTGTAAGTTCGGATGTAACCGAACATTTTATATTCTCGCAAGGCAATCGTGCTACAAAAGCAGACCGTAATAATTTTTTTTTAATCAACGCGTCTTTTTTTATTGTATAGCAAATTTTATTTTATATATTTAATTATTTTTTAAAATTATGGACCGTAAATGACCTCCATGCTCAGCCACGAACGGAGCTCTGCAATAACGGGTCTGGCTATGTGTGCACTTGCTCCATCTTCCTGGAATCAAACGCTCTTGAAATGGATCCGTCTGCTGTGCAAACTTATTCAACATCTTTAAATAACGGTGTTCATTGACAGTTAGTGTTACACCGTTTTCTTCAAAGAAGTATGGCCCGACAATACACCTTGATGAAACTGCCCACCACACAATGACTCGTTCTGGGTGAAGTTCCGTATCAGGGATTATTTCCGGATTTGATTAACTCCATATATGGAAATTTTGCTTGTTTACATTTCCGTTTATATCAAAAGGGGCCTCATCAGACATAAACGAGCAATTTATCATGTTATTGTTTTCTTCGGCCATTTCAATAATTTTTTGACAAAATTTCAGGCGAATAGCAAATCTGGAGGGTTTAATCGGCATGCTATTTGAATTTTGTACGGTAATCGGTTTAAGTCATCATGAACTATTCATTGTAATGACCGTCTACTAACTCCAAGATGAGCCGATAAGTTGCGAGTCGAAACTCTTGGATTTGAATGAATTGACGATGCAACCGGCGCTATTGTTTCTTGAACATACAAGAACATACGGATCTCGATGATACGGTCTTCTTGCGATACTTTCAGATTCGGCAAACATGTTTACCAACCTCATAAGGGTCCATCTACTCGGGGAAGTGTCCCCAAAATCCCATCTAAATTCCCTTTGGACGGAAGTGACGGAGTGCAAAGCATGGTACCGCTGCGCTATCCAAACCCTCTTTTCGGTATCCTTAGTATTTATTTCTAAAAAACTCAAATAATAACCTGCCAAATAAAAAAAAGTAAGTTGATTACTTACAGTGAAAATAAGTTATTACGGTTTGTTTATGTAGCACCATTCGTGGGAGACCCTGTATTTTAATTAAAAGTAGGACGTATTGCATCCATTATTTACAACCAAAAGCAAGAAGATACGCTATTATTAGGAAGAGATTCTTTCGGAATTTCATTAGGATTTCTTACACATTGACCGATGGATACGGTATGAAGTCAAACGGAAGTTTAAAAATCTTTTATTAGGTACATGGGAGATAGGTGTAGTATTGACCCAATTTTTCACAAGGGCATGCTGTTATATAATAAAAAATATGCTCTCCAAATTTTAATACTAGAACTCATAGAGTGCCGATACGTTCGATAAAAAATCAGCCATATGCACTCGTGTCCACATATTTGGTGTCTGGTCCTTGAAAAGTTATAGCCCGATTTCGACAAATTTTTGAGCGTTAGATTCAATACTTAGAGGACACTACTTGTGCAAGTTTTACCTTAATAACTGCGTTGATGTATGATTTGTATACTGTAAAGTGAAAAAATCAGACAGAATTTTAAAGTTTGTTATATGGGAAATAGACGTGGTTGCCAACCGATTACAGCCATTTTCATAGTGTGCAATAGTAATAATAGGGTAACCTCACATATCAAATTTAGTTAAAATTTGTCTTAGTTTTTCCTGAGATATAGAATTTCACCTTAAAGTGGGCGGTGCCAGGCCCATTGTGTTATTTTTACACCGGCTCCCTTTAAACTTTTCCCTACCATCCTGGCTGTGAAATTTAATGCATGTGGCTATTTTATTCAGTGAGTTATCGTAATTTTAGTAATTTTCAACATAACCATTATATGAGGAGTGGGCGTGGTTATTATCTGATTTTCTCCATTTTCCCAGTGTATAAAGAAATGCTAAAAGAACTCGGAGCCACGACCACATAAAAGAAATGTTCGCACCTGCAATGCTCTACACCTTATAACAGTTTTGTATGTTAATTAAGTGCTTAATTACGACACTTTATAAATTTTTGGTTAAACGCGTTTTGTGGGCGTGGCAGTGGTCCAATTCCGCCCATCTGCAATATCAACGTCAATTCGTGTACCGAGTTTCAACAAGAAATTTTTAACGGAGATAGTTGATCAAATAATTTTCGATATTTCCAATTAGATCCCTTTATATCTTTTCCAAAAATTCGCACACAGCTAGTAAAAGAAGACAAGAATGCGCCCTTTAGTACACTCTGTACATAAAAGACCAAACATAAATGAGGCAAATAGGAAAAACGACAAACATTTTATGATGAGCATATATTAAAACCTGCTGCCTTTTTGGCATTATATGCTCTGGGCTGATAAGTCGATGTTTAGACTTCATTATTTTCATAGCATGCTTTACGTTTGGCACTCACCCAAGAGGAATGTGTTCCTAGAGGGAAAATTTACTGCTACTGGTTATTTAAATATTTTAAATGAGCACGCCATCCACGAGGGTCAACGACTAATTGGACCGGATCACCGAATATCTAAAAAATGTGAGTATGTTGAAATGGCCTTCTCAATGCCAAGACTTTGCACTAATTGAGAATGCTTGGGCAAACCTAAATGTGCATATATATAATATATAGATGAAGAGTAGCCCAAAACCTGCCTTATTTGCATCTATACTATTTGGACTAACTTTCTACAAAACATTACTTGTAGGGCTAAGTTCGGGTGTAACCGAACATTTTATACTCTTACGACTTGCAATGATCAAAGCCGGCGAAATACTTTTGGGTGTTGGTACAACTTTATATTATATAAAACCCTTGCAAAAGAATTCAAGATTAATTATTCCACGAATATATTCTTTGTATTAACTTACATTGAAGGTCATGTATTATATATAATAATATTTCAATCATCCTTAATTGAAATCGTCAACCAGAGGATCGAAATTCTTATATTAAAGGTGTGGGGTTTAGACCAATACCATTCATATTCAGTGGTAAACCACACAATTTTCACATATTTTGACCAACCAAGTCTAATGTCAGGTGGAAAGGAAAATGCGGAAATCATTATACAAGTAGTACGCTATGTTAAGGGCAGAGAAAGGGAAGGGTTGTTTGTAATGATTTGGACATTGCAGTATACATGAGAACATATTTTCAAGCAATTTTAGAATAACCATATAACCGAACGACATTCGTCGTAAGACTTGTTAGAAAAACCAAAAACCATTATATTGTATGTAGTATATGGGATTAGGGGTAGTTTATATATATAGTATAAGGCCAACCGGAAGTTGGAAATTGCATATTAGGATCTGGGCGGCTTACGAATCGTGTTACAAAAACAAACCGTAATAACTTTTCTTCTGTGTGAGTAATCGTCATACTTTTTTTTATTTGACATGTTATTATTTAAAGTTTTACGAACGAATGCTTAAGATATCGAAAAAAGAGTTTGGATAGTGCAGCGGTACCATACTTGACAATCCATTTCCGTCCAAAGGGAATTCAGACGGGATTTTGGTGGCAAACTTCGATTAGATGGACCATTATGAGGTTGGTAAATAGTTTATCGAATCTGTAAGTATCGCAAGAAGACCGTACCATCGAAATCCGTATGTTCGTGTTCAAGAAACAATCGCGGCTGTTGCATCGTCACCTGTTTCCGTACAAAATTCAAAAAGCAAGCTGGTTAAGCCCTCTAAATTTGCCTGTTCGCCTGGAAAATTACCAAAAAATTATTGAAATGGTCGATGAGGACAATAGCTTAATAAATTGCCTAATAATGTCTGATGAGATCCATTTTGATCTAAACGGAAATGTAAACAAGCAAAATTTCCGTATATGGAGTGAATCAAATACAGAAATAATCCACGAGACGGAACCTAGCCCAAAACGAGTCACTGTGTGGTACGTAGGTCCTGACATAAATTTTCCGTTATTTAAAGATGTTGAATGAGTTTTTTTCCCGAGAACTGCGCCGACGACGTATCGCCTTCAATAGCGTTTGGTCCCAGCAAGATGGAGCAACTGCACACATAGCCCGAAAACAAATTAATATCAAGTAACTCCACTTTCCGCTGGCCCCCAAAGCCACCTGACCTGACTGCACTAGACTGTTTTCATGGGGTTATGTCAAGCAAGAGGTGTACAAAATAAACCCCAGAAAACTGACTGAATTGAAGCAGCCCATTAAATTGATAATTGAGGCAATCCCGACTTCAACCCTTCAGGCTGCAATGAATAATTTTTTAATTAGGTGTCGCATATGCGTTGCTGAGCATGGAGTTCATTTACGGTCCGTAATTTAAAAAAAAAATTAATTATATAAAATAAATAAACATATGCTATACAATGAAAAATAAATAAATAAATGTAACGCATTGATTAAAACAAAGTTATTACAGTTTATTTTTGTAGACTGATTTGTGTTACCAACCTGTGTATGGGATATAAGGGATTTTTTCTATTTTTGGCAGTACCACATACCACCAACATGCCGCATAATTATAATATGCTTCCTCAGTTTCATTAATGTACACTTACCATCACTAAAATACAAATATGGAGTAAAGTCAGCCGGATGTTCGAAAAAATCGTGATATTAGTTATATGGGGCTAAGGTATGTTTTAACCCGGTTTTATCCATTATAGGCACAAAAGATACAATGTTTTTAGTAAAACACGCCCTCTTGTTTTTAATAAGATGACTCACATATTGGCCGATATATACGGTATAAAGTAAACCGGAAGTTCCAAAATCTTTGTATTAGGTAAATGGCGGCTAAGCGAAGCCTTCATCCGATTCAACCATTTTTGACATATATGCAAACTGTTATCAGCAAAGGATTTGCTCCGAATTTCAATAATATATATCACAGATTGACCGATATTTTTGATAAAAGTGTCCGCTGTGGGACTGGGGTCCAGATATTCGGTATCTGGGAGCTTGACCAATTGTAGTCCGATTTTGACAATTTTTGGTGGACAACTTATGCGCACTACTCGGGCAAAGTTTTAACCCGATGCATTCATTGGTACTTGATTTGCATAGTGAAAAGTTGAAGAATCAGACGGAATTTCTCCGATTTTTTCTATTTTCGCAGTGAAATAGAGGAATGTCAAGATAATATTGCGTTCAAGCGTTTGCTTGGCACCAGCCTAATAGGTCCTGAGATATGGATTTTCACTAAAATGTGGGCGATGCCACGCCCATTGTCCCCATGTCCTATAAAGCCCCCTCGTACCATCTCGGTTGCAAAATTTAATGTCATATGTTTTACGCCATTATTTATTGATTCGCGGTATTCGTAGTTTTAAATAGAACCGTTATATGGGGAGTGGGCGGAGTTATCATCCGATTTCATCCATATTTACAGTGTCGGTAAGGAAACTTATAAGATTGAAAGAGTAAATTTGGTAATTGCATCTTAAGTATTTTAGGAGATATGTACATTCAACCTCTAAAGGTTACGGCCACACCCATCTTTTTTTTAAATTTATTTTTCAATTCACAGGTAGGCCTTGCTAATGCGATCCTCTGTGGCAAATAAAAGTTTTGTATCTTAATTTAGTGCATAGTTATGACACCTTATAGTGGTCCGATTAAGCCCATCTACGAATTCGTTCTCACTGGTTTGGCAAGAAACATGTGTACCAAGTTTCATTACGAATTCTCAGTTTTTAATCAAGTTACAGCTTTCACAGGTAGACGGACAGGCAGACAACCGGATTTCAACTCGTCTTGTCATCCTGATCATTTATATATGGTATGTATATACTTATAACCCTATATCTATCTCGATAAGTTTTAAGTGATATAAACAACCGTTAGTTGAACAAAACTTTCATACTTTGTAACAACATGTTGCAAGAGTATAGTGACTGTTTGAAGCTTGTAACTCCACACAACAATGATTAAGTCAACTAGCAACGCGAAATTATGGACATTAAATATTTTGATAACTTTTTTTTCTACATAAGAATTTATTTTTTTTTTGTTTCAAAATACTTTAATTTGAGTTTCCCTTGCTCTTTTATATTTCAATTTAATAATTTACCTTTTCAACTAATTGTATATATGCATACATGTTTACAAGAATCTACATATGTATTGTATAAATATGTATATGTATATAGTGTTGCTAAAAAGCAAGCGTCAAATTCGTTTAAAATTATTAGCTTGTGTACAAATTTGTAGACATGAACGGGACCATCACGAGAAGAAAGCTGAGCTAGCGCTATTGACTAGCAATGGCAGCTTCTGCCAGTTTACTACGTCATCTGGAGACGAGCCTGATGTTCTTCTCAACCAGGAGCAGGAGTCAAAAGCTGCTGGCGACCAATTATGCAGATAGAACCAGAGCCAAGGTCCAAAAGGAGCTAACAATTTTTCTTTTACATAATTTCAACAATGCTGATGTTGTGAGATCCTGTCCACTGAAATCATCAAAGAACAGAAGAAAACCTAATGGACCATAAAACTCTCGCAAATCAGGGCGTTTTGCAGACGGCTATTCAATAGAGCCCGCAGTAGGGTAACAAGGGACGGCTGGGTATTTTACAAAGTGGGAGTTATAATATACAAATCCAAGATAAGGAAAGCCAAGAGATCTTCATAGAAAACCTTCAGCGAAAAGGTCATGAGTCCTCGAGGTTCAGGCGAATACTCGCAAAGAACCCCATTCCTGTGAGTTATATTAAGAATGGAAACGCGAATTGGGCCCTGAGAATCGAAGACACAATTAAGATACTTCTTAGTGCTCACTTTCCGAGAAACCGTTCACGGTCCCGAAAAAAGATTGCCAAGCTTTTGGAATGATCAATGATGCCATGGTTTGAATGATCAACTCGTTCAAACCTTTCAAGTCCCCGATGCCTGATGACATTATACCAGCTTCAACATGCTGTCAAGGTGTCATGAAACTAGCTGGCTGCAATCTATGTGAAGTGCATTAGACTGAGATTTATTCCGCGTGCTGGAGGCGGGTCGGACTCACGTTCATCTCGAATGTCGGTAAGAGCTCCCATGTCACGGCCAAGGACTATCATCCCATCCGCCTCTCCTCTATTTTACGCTTAAGTGGTTGATTTACACTACTACAGAGTCATTGTGGGGAGTGGGATTTCTTTGGGAGTCAGGAATCCCTGCATGCTTTGATTTCATACCGGACAATTTGGATAATAGAGTCCGTAAAAACAAAGTTACTTCAAAAAAAAAAATCATAATAATAACAACAAGCTACTGCATGAGGACAATAATTTTCTATACATACATATACAAGTATATGGATTATACTGATTGTTGCTACTGAACAAGACCGTTTTTGTAAGGACTCACCATGTGGAACCGGTAAGACATTTTTAATGTCACAGCAGGGAATCGTACTTTCACACTACTACATCTTTGTTTAATATTACAGAGATAATAAATTTAAATTTAAATAAAATAGTTAAGTTGATACTTGTAAATAAGAAAAAAGAAAGATCTTATATTATTCAGTTAATTCAAGAACTGATTGTAATTCAAGCTACTTTTTTTTGCAAGGTAATATCACATATCAAATATAATATATATACATATATCAAGTTTTCCAATAGGAATGATATGATTTCTATGTGTCGTTTCGGCTATTTTTAATTTTTTTTCACTGTGCTCACAATGTTTACAATTTCATCATTGAAAAAGACGCAAGAACGTTTTTAAATAATAAAATTTTATTATCAAAATAATCGTCTTCCAAATGGAACTTTTCGAGCGCGTTTGGCATTTTGTAGTTATAATAATCGTCCACCTGCGCCATTCGTCGAATTTTTGAAAAGTTCGAGCGTACATTTTCTTTACATAATTTTCATGTGCCAATTCAGAAAGTATTGCTAAAGAACGCAATTTTTCTATTTCAAGACACACTCAAGAATTGGGCTTGCACCCGCATAAAAGTGTTCTTACAAGAAGAAGCCTCTGGACTACCGTAAACGTCGTTAATTTGCTGATTTGGACTTGGAACAGCTTGAAAACGATAAAGATTTTTTTAAGAAAATCATTTTCTCCGATGAGGCTCACTTTCATCTGAGTGGTGCGGTAAATAAACAAAACTGTCGATTCTTGTGCGAAGAAAATCGGAAAATTATACATGAACAATCATTACATTCACCTAAATTGACAGTTTGGTGTGGTATTTGGTGGAATCATCGGTCCGCACTTCTTTCGAAATGAAAATGGTGACGTTGATTAGGAGCGGCATAAATCGATGATAACCAACTTTTTATGGCTGAATTGGAAGAAGTTAATATTGACAATTATTGCGAGAAAAGTTTGGAGGTTCGTTAATTTAAAGAAATTTTGACATTGAATGGCCTCCAAGAAGTTGTGATTTATCACGATTAGACTACTTCTTGTGGGGTTATTTGAAGTCATTGGTCTTAATCAATAAACCAGCCCTATTTAAGCTTTAGAAGTCAATATTGAACGTGCTATTCATGACTGCAAAAAAAGTCGTGGCGGCCATTGAACGACATTATATTCAGAACTTAATTGTATCGATTATACTACACATTAAATAAAATCACTTGATGTTTCTTAACAATTAGTGTGCTTTTTTATACTCACGCAACCTGTTGCTACAGAGTATAATAGTTTTGTTTGTATCACCTAAAACTAATCGAGTTAGATATAGAGTTATATATATGTAAAAGATCAGGATGCGGAGACGAGTTGAAATCCGGGTGACTGTCTGTCCTTGTGTTAAAATTTAAATATATTTATGAAACTTGGTACAAATCTTTCTTGGTACCGTAAGACGGTTGGAATAGCAGATGGGCGTAATCGGACCACAAAACGCCATTAATCAAAAACAAATAAATTGACATAACTAAGCTCCACAATAAGATACAAGTCTGTTATTTTGGAGGGGCATCAAATTAAATTTTTTTTAAAGAGTGGGCGTGGTCCCGCCTCTAATAGGTTTAATGTGCATATCTCCTCAACCACTAAAGCTATAATAACAAAATTCACTGAGAACAAATGTTTTTTGCACTTCTATCGACAGTGTGAAATCGGGTGACAACCCGCCCACTCCCCATGTAACGGTACTGTTAAAAACTACAAAAACCCCCTAAATCTTCAAAATTTGATTATGAAAACCCATATCTTGGGATCTGCTAACCGATTACAACCAAATTTGGTACATAACATTCCTCTCATATTTCTATGTTATTGTGCAAAAATGGACGAAATCGGATTACAAACACGCCTACTTCCCATATAACACAATTTTAGATTCTATCAGATTCTTTCACTTTACACTAGCAACAATGAGTGTATCGGAGTAAAACTTTGCGTTAATAATGCGTCTAAAGCATGTTTGTGACCAAAAATTCTCTAACTCGAACCAAAACTGTTCTAGCCCCTAGATACTGAATATGTGGACCCCAGTGAATATAGTTAACTTTTTACCCAAAATATCGGTCAATGTGTAATATATATAATTGAAATTCATATAATAAAATAAAAAAATGAAACTCTCGATAATAGTATGTTTTTGTGTCCAAAATGGGTTGAATGGTATCAATACTTCCTTTAATATAAAATTTTGCCAACATCTGAAGTAATTTGCCGGCTTTGATCCTTGCAAGTTGCGAGAGTATAAAATTTTCGGTTACACCCGGACTGT
This sequence comes from Bactrocera oleae, assembly GCF_042242935.1. Lineage (NCBI taxonomy): Eukaryota > Metazoa > Arthropoda > Insecta > Diptera > Tephritidae > Bactrocera > Bactrocera oleae. The sequence continues at coordinate 28,809,995 of NC_091539.1, read as the reverse complement.
TTTTAAATCGTATTACTCTGTTTGGAAACCTCTTTATAAATATGTACATACTTCTGAACGTTTTATAGAAAAAAATAAACAATAATTGTTTTAGGAAGAACAGACAGTAAAATACAAGGGCAGTTGCTATTTCTTTAATAATACTCTAGAAAGTGAACATGTATTAGTTTTAGTTTGCTTTCTGTAAACGAAGGCAATCACAAGATATGTAAGCTCGGTTTATTAAAAATTGGAGCAGTTTAAGTTTTCGATATTTTTAAACTTGATGAAATATCTTTTATAAATTATGACAAATAGAATCGTAGCCTCACTTAGTTTCATTGCTACATTTTTACTTAAATCATCCTAATCAACTCTAATAAGTTATCTGTATTTGATAGAAACTCAACCTTAAAGGCTAAAGTTATTATAGTAATATTATATAATAATATAATATATAGTTATAACTAGAGGATCGAAAATAAAAATGTATGGGATACGCGCCTTCGAGCAAGGTCTAGAGAGCTTCCACTCATATTTAGCGCTTAACCACATTATCTTTAAGAACGGGGCAATGGGCGCGGCACCGACGACCAACCTTTAGCTGATATATTATCACTTCGGGCATACTAAACTAATTAGTCATATCATTCTGAAATTTTTAGCTTTTACCGTGAAAATGTGCGATTGTGTTACCACCACATCTACTTCCCATATTTAACATTTTTAAATTCCAACTAATTCCTTCATTTTACATTATATAAATCGAGTACCAATGACGGTATTGAAACTTTACAAGAATAGTGCTTTTAAGGCGTATTATCTTACGTTTTAACTCTTTCGAATACAACGGACTTGTACTTTTACTTTTATTAACAATTACTATTGGAACATACTTTTTAAATAATTTTAAATTGCGACACACTCAATTCAATATCATCATTATAATTAGAGCATGTTATCGTAGAAAGTTCTCTATTTAACTATTTAAAATTTGCTTTTGCAAAGTTAAACCGAGTACAGAAGCCAGAAGTTTGATGATTACTATCCCGTTTATTGACTATGATATCGACAGATATTTCCAATACAGGATGATAAGAGTCCTCTGGTAGAACAAGAGGATTACTCTGAATAACGGAACACTTTGAAGAGGTATCAACGTATACTAAACCTAAGCTTTTACCAAATTTATTCGAAATCAAATTAATTTGGTTGAGACCCAACTCGGATATTTTTTAAAAAAACTCATTTAAACATGACCGATTGCAAATTGGTACGATATAGTCATCGAAAGCTTTCCCCGAAGCACGCTCTAAACTGAAATCTCCTTAAACGGTTATTGAATCTGCATTATTTGCCATCAAGGTAGCATTATTTATTTGAGAAGGATGCTGCATATACAGATAAGTCCGAATGGGGTGGTATAAATGAGATAGGGTTAAATAAATAAAGCAACTATTAACGTAGACTCTAATACATTTAAATTCAAATGAGTAGGTTCCTGGAATCCCATCTTCAGATGGGATAGACGAATGTACGGCAAATAGAACACTTCCTCCGTTTCTGTTCAGTCGATCAATCTAAATATTTGAAATTTGCTGTTTAAAATTTCACTATCAAAAATGTGAGGTTTTAACCATATTTCTGAAAATCCAATTATATGGAAATTAAAATTGGAACTGTTTAAGTACAAGTCGGTTAATTTTGTATTAAGACCTCTAACATTTTTATAATAAAGTCTAAGCGAATTTCTACCAATCAGTTTTTTATATCAGTGAATGATTTTGGTAATTTAACAATGTTTTCCTCAGTATGATTTCTAAGTTTAGGCTTAAATTCGCGTACAAAAGCATCAGGTGGCCAGAATGAGCTATCTAAGAATGTTTCAAGAGAAACGTCTATTTTAAACGATGATATACTTCTATCATAATAGAAGTTAAATTTACGGGTAATGATATCATCAATTTTTAATCGCGACGAAATGTAAGACTAAATGTCCTCCACCAAGGTATCATTGGCAAGTAATAATAAATATAGATTTTTAGGTAAATATAGATTTTTAAGAGATGCTACTAAGTTATTCGGGGGAGCCTCTGGAATTGTGAGACACTTATTACTATAAGATAAAACTTTTGGGGAATTTTGGGGAGCTCTTGGGAAGTCGGCGGCCTTGAGGGCAAGGAGAAGAGAAATAATATGATCCTGTGTTCCAAATAACAGTCTTGTATCTTATTGTGGAGCTTAATTATGGCAATTTATTTGGTTTTGATTAATGGCGTTTTGTGGGCGAGGCAGTGGTCCGATTATTATTAAAAAATACAGATGTTGGTACATTGCAGCGCCACCTGGTGGCGAGTGACGTCAATGGACATAGCATAAAAATCTTCTCCGTGAAAAAATACATATAAAGGGTGTTTTTTAGAAGTATAGAACTTTAAATTGCAAATAAACAACGATGGATTATTCGATTGACATGAATTGTATTTATCCGAAAGATAATCTTGTGGCATTACATTTTAAATATGATTTCTGGCATATGACCGCCACGGCTAGCTCGGATGTAGTCCAATCTGGACGTCCAATTTTCGATGACTTTTTCCAACATTTGTAGCAATAACACGGCGAATGTTGTCTTCCAAATGGTTAAGCGTTTGTAGCTTTTGCGCATAGACCAATGACTTTACATAACCTTACAGAAAATAGTATAGCGGTGTTAAATCACAAGATCTTGAAGGCCAATTCACAGGTCCAAAACGTGAAATTAGGTGGTCACCAAACGTGTCTTTCAATAAATCGATTGTGGCACAAGCTGTGTGACATGTTGCGCCATCTTTGACACCATTGACTGTAACGTTCTGGCCATCATCGTTTTTAAAGAAGTACGGACCAATGATTTCACCAGCCCATAAAACGCCCCAAACAGTCAGTTCTTCTGGATGAAACGGTGTTTCGATATACACTTGAGGATTAGCTTCACATCAAATGCGGCAGATTTGTTTGTTGACGTAGCCATTCAACAATAAGTGCGCTTCATCGCATCATACGATAAAATGAACGTAGTGTGCGATACGTATTCCGCACAGAACCATTATTTTCGAAATTAGATTGCACTATTTGCAAGCGTTGTTCAGGCGTGAGTCTATTCATGATGAATTGCCAAACAAAACTGAGAATAAATCACTTGACAGCTGTTAAATCGGTCGCCATCTTAAACAGTAATACCAACTTAAAGTTCTATACCTCGAAAAAAAGCACCCGTTGCAATACCAGTTCTCATAACGATCGGCCAAACAGTTTCTGAGTCTATTGATTTCATAATATACACATCCACATAAAAAATATATATAGATATGTTGCTAAGGAATTCAGATTTCTTTGTTGGACGAAATCGTGAATTGATTACAATAAACCTTGGTATTTTATTAAATTATGTATACTCTGGATCTCAGACTTGCTTAGTTCAACTGCTATATTTGACTTTACGTCAACGAAAATTATAATAAAGTCAACATAAGACGCTAAATTTAATATAACATATTGAGTTAATGTGCAAAACATCAACCAGAAGATAGGAATTAATTATATTAGAATATGATGTTAATACCAAGGTCTAGAACAACTCTATAATTTTTAAAAACATGTCCTCGTCATTTAAATATCACACATTTTGACGTACCTAAACGATTTAAAGACCGATTGAAAATTGTATAGTGATTTTTATATGGATAAGATATCTGTGATATTGACTGATATATACCATACCCTCCAACCGGAAGATTGAAAAGCTTATATTCGGTATATATAAGAAAAGAGCAGTATTGACCCGATTTTACCAATTTTTGGCAATACCACAGCTCCCTGAGTTTCATTAAGGTACCTCACATACCATCACCAATATATACGTAGTAAAGTCAATCGGATGTTTGAAAATCCGGATATTAGTTGTATGGGCGCTAAAGGAAGTATTGACCCGATTCAATCATAACAGATATCTTACATATTTACCAATATTTCCGGTAAAATGTTAGGAAGTTAGCAGCAGTTATGGTCCGGGTTTGCCAATCTTAGGATTTGCATACCTTAACGCCACCATTTGTGCAAAGTTTTATCCAAATATATTCACTGGTACTTGATTTGCATACTGAAAAGTGTAACAATCATATGGAACTTAAAATTGTGCTATATGGAAAATAGGCGTGGTTGTAGTCCAATTTTGCCCTTTTCCATACTGCAACATAGAAGTTTCATAGTAATATTGTGTACTGAATTTGGGTGAAATTAATTGAATAGGTCCGGCGATATGTGATTTCATTTGAAGGTGGGCGGTGTCACGTTCAACGTCCAATTTTGACATCGGCTCCTATATAGCCCTCTTTTGTCATTCTAGATATAAAATTTAATGTCTCTTAGGCATTAAGTTATTGATTTATCGCACTTTTAACGAAACCGTTTTATAGGGAGTGGGAGGGGTTATCATCTGATTTTACATATTTTCCCACTGTCTTAAGAGGAGTCAAAAGTATTTGTCCTGTGCAAATTTGGGTGATATAGCTTGAATAGCTTAGGAGATACTTATATACATTAAACCTATTAGGTTGGGGACACATCCACTTCTTAATGTAATGCCCTTCACGAATATAAAAGATTCCTTACAAGAACTTGATTTTCAGTCAGATGTCAGTTTTTAATCACAATCACACATGCATTCTTAAATACACGTACGCTGATGCTTGCTTCTTCTTGCCCCACAAGAATGACTCTTGTCAACACTTTTTGCTTTTTGCGAGAAGCAAGTTGAACGATCGCAAGAAAGAAGGGGTCAGGGGCGCACTGCCACATAATTATTTCAGATATATATTTTATTGATCGAATTTATTTTAAAAACGATTATAGGTATGAATTTATTTGTATTTATATTTTTACGTATCTATTAATTATATAAGTCAATAAGTCATTAATGCATTAGTATTTTCCAATACAAATTAAGCAACATATTAATATATTATGAGCGCTCACTTGACACGCCTCTGTGCATGGTGGCAAGCCAACGAAATAACGGCGAGTTCGCGCGGACATTGTGTTGTTGAAAAAAACCAAATGACGACTTGGTTCCACAAACTTACATATGTATATACATACATACATACATATATGAGCTCGCATATATATTGACACCAAATTGTGTGAATTGTCGCGGAGTTGACAAAATTTGTTTCAATGGACAATTTTGCGAGAATGACGGTCGGCTATGTTGTCTCGTTTGTCCTTTTTGCAGTGGTTTGCTATTGAAAGTTGACTTATGCTCTTTTTCTTCTATTTTCATAGCGTCGTATTTAGATAAAATGGGCTAAATCGACAAACTATGAAATAATGATAATAAGTAAACATATAAAAGTACTATATGGAATGTGCTTAGAGTATATAGAAGTAGTTAATGATTTCATCTACATGTCAATTTCATATACATTTTTTAATTTCAAAAATATTCACATATAGACATATGAACATTGAAGCAAGTAAACAACAATAGCTGTTTGAGTTCACAGATTAGACAAAGCAGCACTTTTTGCTTTTTGCGAGTTGAACGATCGCAGGTAAGGAGGGATTGGGGCGCACTGCCACATAATTATTTCAGATATATATTTTATTTATCGAATTTAGTTTAAAAACGATTATAGGTATGAGTTTATGTGTATTTATATATATATATAATATATATTATTGTACGAAAATAATTCATAATTGCATTAGTATTTTGCAATACAAAATAAGCAACATAATAATATACTAAGAGTCTTCAGTTCGAACGCCTCTGTGTATAGTGGCAAGCCAACGAAATAACGGCGAGTTCGCGCAGACATTGTGTTGTTGAAAGTAACAAAATGACGATTTTGTCGACAAACATACATATATACATATGAGCTCGCATACATATGGACGCCGAATTTTGCGCATCGTGGCGGAGTTGACAAAATTTGTTTCAATCGACAATTTTACGACAATGTCGGTCGGCTATGTTGTCTCGTTTGTCCTTTTTGCAGGGCTTTGCTGTTGAAAATTGACTTATGCTCTTTCGAAATATTGCGATTACCGATTGGGCTGCATTTTCATAGCGTCGTATTTAGATAAAATGGGCTAAATCGACAAACTATGAAATAATGATAATAAGTAAACATATAAAGGTACTATATGGAGGGTGCTTAGAATAAATAGAAGTAGTTAATGATTTCATATGAATGGCAATTTTATATAAATTTTATAATTTAATGCCATAAATAGTGCATAATATGAAAAAAATTAAAATAATATTTCAAATCGCTAAGAGGTCATGTTGCCAATTCTCCTTTCTGAAGGGAACACCAGACAAATTCTTCAATTTCTGATTTTTAGCAAATGTTGTGAGGCAGCAGCTTGTTGGCAACATACAAATGCGAGGGGAATGGTAGGATCAGTTGTAAAATTTAAACTTCTTCAATTTACTGAAGACATTCAAAATTCAATTTCATTCATTCATTATTTTATAAACTTTTGCGTAGGAATTCTATATGCAAACCAAATGTGGTTTACCAGGCGCACAGAAAAAATAGCGCGGCGCAGAGTTATGAACGAACGCACTTTGCTTTGAAGCAGACGCACGTTCCTTATGAATGAATTTGTTGTCGTTGTAATATGAAATACTTAGAAAATAAGCCGCGAGTTCGCTTGAATATTATTGGCCGATGGTGGTGCGTCTACGTTTTTTTGTCACTTGCGCGAATGTTTGATTTTTTGCGAAAGACATATTGAGGGACATACATATGTATATGTACATATGTGTACATATATGCAAATATATTTGGACATGCGAATGAAGGAAGGCAATTTCAAGAATATTCAGATATAGACATATGAACATTTGAAGCAAGTAAACAGCAATAGCTGTTTGAGTTCACAGATTAGACAATTTTGCTCGAATATCGTTTGTGGTGCTGCTTGTATAGCACACTTCTTTATGGCAATGTAAAATATTTTGCCTAAATTCAAATCCTATCAGATATTTTTTTATAATCTTTTTTTTATTTTTATAACCCTTTTTTATTAAATGATATTTGAATTCTAATTTCATTATTATTTCCCTCATTATTTACATTTTCTTTTCATAAGTCAATTATTCTCCATTTTATTACTTTAATTTTTGTTTATGCGCATATCAAAGAACATCTCTGCATATGTATGTATATACATTTTGCTTATAGAGTGGTGTAGTTCGTTGCGTAAATTGACAGGTGTGGTGACATTTTATTTTCGAACTTGCGCGTTTTCGATGTTCCTCCATCGTAATTAACATTTTGGAACAGCTAACATTTGCTCCTTCTCTATTCATCAACATTCTCTGCTTGTGGACCGTGCAAAAAGCTGTATTAAAGCCGAAGTAGACTATTTTGAATAAAATTAATTGATGCCGATAAAACCATTTGTTCTGTCTTTTTTTTAATTCCTTTTTACTTTGGAACGCACCTTATACATACTTATATACAAATGTTGTACCATTCTGGAAAGTAAGCGCTATGGTATCTGAATTGATTTAGAAAATACCGAAGTGTTTGCCAGTTTATTTGTATCTGCTTTTCCGTGTACATACCTACATATGTATAAATCGCAAAAAGAATTTTAATTGATTGGCTTTGAGCATTGTACATACATATAGGTTGGTTGAAAAGCTTCTCTCTCATCAAGAAATTACACTACTACCTCCAAGTTTTTTTTTGTCTAGTTGGTACATCTGTTGTGAGAAAACATGCAATGTTACAAGTCATTCTGTCAATTAATTCTTTGTTTACAAGCCATTTGAAGTTGACGTGTCAGACTATTTTTTTAATATGGAAAAAATTAAATATCGCGCGGGGATTAGATTCTTTGTTTTAAAAGATTTGAAAACAAAGGAAATTTATGAACAATTTTAAGAAGTGTATAAGGAGTCCGTGGGTTGGAGAATTTAAACGTGGACGTACCAGGCCTAAAGACGATTCACGCGAAGGCCGACCAAAAACCGCAACCCCAACATAAATCATTGATCAAGTTCATAATATTGTTAGTGAATATTCAAGTTTGACTAAGCGTGAAATTGATAATGCCATAGGTATCTCAGACGAACGAGTGCTTTATATATTACATGCAGAATTACATACACGTTCACAATTCAATGAAAACTGGATCGAAAACAAAATTTCTCAGCATAACTTGGAGCGTTTTAAGCAGATTAAACCCGATTTCTTGCGTTGGTTTATAACTATGGATGAGATTTGGATCTTATCCTAAATTGAAACAAAAACGTTTACGGTGGACTGAAGCTGGTTGTTCAGCTCCAAAGCAGGTGAAGTCACAACGATCAGTAAAGAAGTTTATGCCATCAGTTTTTTGAGATGTATACAGAATTTTGTTGACTATTTATTTGCAGAAAGGTAAAACAATCAATTCTGAATATTATTGCAGCCTTTTGGATCAGCTGGATTAAAAAATTCGTGAGAAAAGACCTGATTTGTAGTATAATAAATATAGTTTAAAAAAACTAAAGACACACGCTTTTAAAGAATATCGAACGAAAAAGTTGAAAATAATTTTAAAAATTAACTTAAAAAAATAGTATATAAAAAATACTAGTATAATTGAGGAAAAGGCTTAGGGCGCTTTTTGCCATAATTTTCGTATATTGAACGCCCCACGCTTTTTCCTCAATTATACTAGTATTTTTTATATACTATTTTTTTAAGTTAATTTTTATACTCTCGCAACCTGTTGCTACAGAGTATAATAGTTTTGTCCACCTAACGGTTGTTTGTATCACCTAAAACTAATCGAGTTAGATATAGGGTTATATATATATAAATGATCAGGATGAAGAGACGAATTGAAATCCGGGTGACTGTCTGTCCGTCCGTCCGTCCGTCCGTCTGTCCGTCCGTCCGTGCAAGCTCTAACTTGAGTAAAAATTGAGATATCTTTATGAAAATTGGTAGACATGTTTCTTGGTGCCGTGAGACGGTTGGTATTGCAGATGGGCGTAATCGGACCACTGCCACGCCCACAAAACGCCATTAATCAAAAACAAATAACTTGCCATAACTAAGCTCCGCAATAAGATACAAGACTGTTATTTGGTACACATGATAACAATAGGGAGGGGCATCTGCAATTAAAACTTTTTTTTTAAAAGTGGGCGTGGTCCCGCCTCTAATAGGTTTAATGTGCATATCTCCTAAACCGCTAATGCTATAATAACAAAATTCACTAGAAGCAAATGTTTTTAGCACTTCTATTGACGGTGTGAAAATAGTTGAAATCGGGTGACAACTCCGCCCACTCCCCATATAACGGTACTGTTAAAAACTACTAAAAGCGCGATAAATCCAGCACTAAACACGCCAGAGCCATTAAATTTTATCTCTGAGATGGTATAAATTGGCTTTATAGGAACCGCGTTCGAAATTAGTCAGTGGGCGTGGCACAGCCCACTTTTAGGCGAAAACCCATATCTTAAGATCTGCTAAACCGATTTCAACCAAATTCGGTGTATGACGTTCTTTTAATGTTTCTATGTCATAGTGCGAAAATGGGCAAAATCGGACTACAACCACGCTTACTTCCCATGTAACACCATTTTCAATTCCATCTGATTTTTTCACATTCCACTATGCAAATCAGGTAACAATGATTATATCGGGGTAAGACTTTGCGTGAATAATGCAATTAAAGTATGCCACCTTGCGGCCAAAAATTGTCTTAATCGAACCAAAACTGTTCAAACCCCTAAGTACTGAATATATGGACCCCAGTGTATATAGTCGACTTTTTACCGAAAATATTGGTCAACATAGAACAAGGCGGCTAGATCTACAAAGAAATCTCAAACGAGTATACCATTTGACTTTGCGAGAGTATAAAATGTTCGGTTACATCCGAACTTAGCCCTTCCTTACTTGTTAAAATTATTTTCAACTTTTTCGTTCGATATTCTTTAAAAGCGTGTGTCTTTAATTTTTTTAAACTATATTTATTTTCAACTTTTTAATTCGATATTCTTTAAAAGCGTTTTTTTTTTAGTTTTTTTAAACTATATTTATTTATATTTTATTATTTTTTAATAAATAGTAGCTGTAGCTATCTACACTATGTACATTTTCGGACGAAGTATCACAGTATGTAATGTATGACCAATATATGGTATGACTCATCGCTATGAACTCGATTGTATTTCATATTTTCTCGGCTCTTTTTACCAGAATTCTATCATGTTATAATTATGTCTTGCTAAAAATATAAATGAAATTTTTCAATTAATCATTTTAGACACAGTTGTATGAACTTGTGCTTGATGGTTTGTGAATCGATATTATATTATTGGCGACCAACTGATAATGACGGCTCTTATGAAATATTTCTTAGTCGTTCCATTTCGTCTAACGCTTCGTTGTTACTTGGGGTCTTACCTGTCAACTTGGAGCAGTCAAGTTCTTCAATCTGAATGCCGTCCAAAGATCTGCACCGGCTAAGTGCTACCAGAGAACGTAAATGAATAGAGAAGGAGCAAATGTTAAATGAAATCTTTTTGAGTACTAATTTGTAGTTCCAGATGAGGGAACATCGAAAAATATAACTTCGAAAAAGAAAAAATCACCACACAATATGCGAAATGCTATAAATAGACACAACGAATATTCCTATATGAAAAATCGTTGCGCATACCTATTTAGATTAATGTTTTCAATTTCTATGATATGACAAATTTATAATCATGAAAAGCCTTCTAAATTAAAAATCTGTATTACCGGTAAAAACCCCAGATTTCATAATAAAATAAACATTTAATAGGCTATTTTTCCAACTTATGTATGTGCGTTATGTGAGCAATTGCGTATTAAACGAAAGATAACAATAAAACGGTGGCTAAGCGGCCGCGTTTCCACTTTTGTGGTGGCTGAGGTCGTAAGCGGGAAGGGGTTAAGCACAATCCGAATACGAACCTATACGTTCGAATCCTAAAACTCATGAAACTGAAATTTTATTTAATTTTTTATTTTATTAATTGGAATCTAAGCATATCATAATTTAATTACTTTAATAGCATATTTAACTTCCTGAGATAATATTTCAGGAAAATATGTTCATATGTTTAGGTTTATTGCATATTCCTTTATTTATGCGTATTTACACAAATGTGATAATCACACATACATTCATGAGTACACGTACGCTGATGCTTGCTTCTTCTTGCCCCGCACAAGCAATGACTTTTGTCCACACTTTTTGCTTTTTGCGAGTTGAACGATCGCAGACAAGGAGGGATTGGGGCGCACTGCCACATAATTATTTCAGATATAAATTTTATTTATCGAATTTAGTTTAAAAACGATTATAGGTATGAATTTATGTGTATTTATATATATATATATAATATAAGTATATTATATTACGAAAATAATTCATAAATGCATCAGTATTTTTCAATACAAATTAAACAACATAATAATATACTAAGAATCCTCAGTTAGAACGCCTCCGTGTATGGTGGCAAGCCAACGAAATAACGGCGAGTTCGCGCAGACAATGTGTTGTTGAAAAAAGCCAAATGACGATTTTGTCGACAAACATACAAATATACATATGAGCTCGCATACATATCGACGCCGAATTTTGCGCATCGTGGCGGAGTTGACAAAATTTGTTTGAATCGACAATTTTGCGACAATGTCGATCGGCTATGTTGTCTCGTTTGTCCTTTTTGCAGTGGTTTGCTAATGAAAGTTGACTTATGCTCTTTTGAAATATTGCGATTACCAATTGGGCTGCATTTTCATAGCGTCGTATTTAGATAAAATGGGCTAAATCGACAAACTATGAAATAATGATAATAAGTAAACATATAAAAGTACTATATGGACTGTGCTTAGAATATATAGAAGTAGTTAATGATTTCATATGAATGGCAATTTAATATAAATTTTGTAATTTAATGCCATAAATAGTGCATAATATGCAAAAATATAAATATTATTTAAACTCGCTAATAAGTCATGTTGCCAATTCTCCTTTTTGAAGTGAACATCAGAAAAATTCTTCAATTTCTGATTTTCAGCAAATGTTTTGAGGAAGCAGCTTGTGGGCAACATACAAACGCGAGGGGGATGGTAGGATTTTCAGTGATACAAATGTAAAATTGAAATTTTGCTGATTCTTCAATTTTACTGAAGACATTCAAATTCAATTTCATTCATTTTTATTTTCGCGCATTTGCGGTAGGAATTCTATATGAAAACCAAATGTAGTTTACCAGGCGCACAGAAAAAATAGCGCGACGCAGAGTTATGAACGAGCGCACTTTGCTTTGAAGCAGACGCACGTTCTTTATGAATGAATTTGTTGTCGTTGTATTATGAAATACTTAGAAAATAAGCCGCGAGTTCGCTTGAATATTATTGGCGATGCTGGTGCGTCTACGTTTTTTTTGTCACTTGCGCGAGTGTTTGATTTTTTGCGAAAGACATATTGAGGTACATACATATGTACATATGTGTACATATATGCAAATATATTTGGACATGCGAATGAAGGAAGGCATTTTCAAGAATATTCACATATAGACATATAAACATTGAAGCAAGTAAACAACAATAGCTGTTTGAGTTCACAGATTAGACAAATATGTTCTAATATCATCTGTGGTACTACTTGTATAGCACACTTCCTTATTGCAATGAAATGTTTTGCCTAAGTTCAAATCCTATCATATTTTTATATATTATACTATTTTTTATTTTTATAACTCTTTTTTATTAAATGCTATTTGAATTCTATTTTAGTATTATTTCCCTCATTATTTATATTTTCTTGTCGGAGGTCAATTACTTTCGTTTTTATTATTTCAATTTTTGTTTATGCGCATACAAAACATCTGTGCATATGTATGTATATACATTTTGCTTATAGAGTGGTGTAGTTCGTTTCGTACCCTGATAGTTGTGGTGAAATTTTATTTTCCAATTTGCGCGTTTTCGATGTTCCTCCATCGTAATTAACATTTTAGTACTGCTAACATTTGCTCCTTCTCTATTCATTTACATTCTCTGATTATAGTGAATATAATTATCAAAACTATTTTTCTGAAAGTATAAATACTGTGAAATTTTTAAGTTCCTATCTTATGTTATTACATTTTTTATTTATGCGTTAATTGGTTTCGATTTTATATTTTCCTTATGGATAATTCTGTTTCTGTTATTAATTTTAATTTTGTTTCCTAGATCTTCTTTAACCACTGGTTTTTATAACTTGGTTGCAATTTATTTCTCCTATACTTTTTCATATATTACTTGTCCAGTATTAAAGTATTTTTCTTTTCTGTTTTGATTATGTGTTTGCAGCATTTTTTCTTGTGCAATTTTTAAAACTTCTGGAATGTCTTCATCAGATACTTATTGTAAAAGATATCAAATGGTTTTCTTTTGGTAATAAAATGATAAGTCATACTGTACTGTTGTGCTGCTCGAAACATAATTTCCAAATTGTCTATAAGGTTGAATTCTTGTTTCAGACATCTGGCTATTATTGCTGAATAAACTCTTTCTACTTGTCCATTCATGGTGCTGCCTTGGGTCACAATAATACAAGGTGATATTTAATCTTCGCATTAGTGATTTAAATTGCGATGCAACTGTTCTCCCTCTTTGGTTGGTATGTATTTACTTACTCACCACTCACTCTTCAATATCGTTTCGCAAAAAGTGAATAAACTGAATTTTAATATAAATATTTATTTAACACCCACTTAATACAACGTCACTTGCGACGCAGCGCAAAAAATGTATAAAAATGTAAAAATAGAAAAAAAATTGATTGTCCGGCTCAGGCCCGATACTCCAACGGGAATTAGAACGTTGACGAGGTGTCCGCTTCGAATTTGAAACGCAAAAGAGGTCCGCCGCCTCGAGTGTCCGTGGTTTTGTTGATGGTTGGTGGGGTGATCGCTTGGTGTGTTGTGTATCCTGGGTGGTAGTGTCCTTGTGTGAGGTGTATGTTGCGTGAGGTGAGGTGGTGAATGTTGCGAGAGGTGATGTGTGATGTAGATCGTGTTAGTTGATGTGGGAGGTGTGTTGGTGTGTAAGTTTTCGGGACAACGTAGGCTCATTTAGCCATCCCGGCCCCCCTAGGCGAATTTTAGCCTAGCAGACGCTGAAGATGTGGCAGCGTCTATACGACGCTGCTCAGCCCAGTGGCACGGCGGGGTTGTGACCGAAGCTGGCTACGGCGCGTTGCGTGGGCGCCAGGAACGCGGCTCCGGAGGGGGTGCCGATCGGCGAGGTCGTGCTGATGCGTGTCTTGGGAGTCGCTTGACTACGCCGCGGCGGTGGGAGGCAGTTAGTCAACCACTGTCGCGCCTCGCGGTACGGTGAAGGAGTGTGTGATGTTACTCATCGCACATTTGACAAAGCCCCTCACAGACTCACTTGCGGTTGTTGCATGGGTGTGCGCCAGACAATTCAGGCAGTGTCCATGTGCCTGGCGGTGCTGCTCCGCGGACAGCGATGTTGACGGGGTTAGTGGCCGCGTGCCACTACGAGGAGCGATTGGAGGGGCTGTGGTAGCCGTAGTTCGGGGTGCAGGATTTGCCCCAGAGCGTGGCACATTAACGGCCGAACGTATTGCTGGCGTTGGTGTTGGTGCATTTCCGTCCATAATGATCTATATGGGAAAAAGTTATTTAGATTATAAGTTTGTCGCATGATTGAGTTGGAAATTTGGGCCACGTTAAGTGGCATAAATAGGTCGTTTGTTCGATCGACCTTTTACCGGATTTAGGTTTTTTTGCTTTATTAATTTTAGCGGTTTTTGGTTCTTATCTGGTTATTATTTACGTTTGTTCGGTATTATCGGCTGTGGGTAAAAAGCATAGCTTTACGAGCGGTCTAGTTAGTGTTCCGGTTTGCGTACGGAGATCGACTACTCGGATGTGACCGTCGGAACCATGGTGAAGGTTTTCTATGCGGCCAAGCCGCCATTCAGTAGGAGGGAGACAATCATCGTGTACTAGCACGCAATCTCCAAGCTTCAGCGCCTTTTCTGGAGCTTTCCAGCGGTACCTCTTGTGGAGGTCCTTTAGATAATCTTCTTTCCATCGACGGCTAAAATTGTGATGGAGAATTTTGATTCTTTCCCATCGGTTTAATAAGGATAGCGACTCCACGTCTGGCTCAGGTATGGCCAGAATGGGTGCTCCTTTGAGAAAATGCCAAGGAGTTAGGGCGGTGAAATCGGAGAGATCTTGTGAGAGGATTGTTATTGGCCGTGAATTGAGTACGGCTTCAATTCGAATTAATAAGGTCGAGAATTCTTCATAATTAAACTTGTAGTTTCCAGCTACTTTTTTGAAGTGGGATTTGAAGCTTTTAAAAACTGCCAATTAGTGCCTTGGGGTGCGTACTTCTGTACAATCTCAGGTGAGACTTGTTTGATAAAGTCCACAAACTGTTTCTCAGTGGCTCTTTTGGCTCCAATAAACGTTTTGCCGTTGTCACTCATTATTTTTGAGGGAAAACCACGCCGTCCGACGAAGCGAGCGAATGCCGCGAGAAAAGCCTCTGTCGTCAGATTTGTACATAGCTCAAGCTGAACAGCTTTTGTCGTAAAACAAACAAAAACTGCCACATAGTCTTTCATTAAAGTTGCACCCTCTTGTACCTAGATCAGCAGGATTATCAGCACTGGCCACATGTCGCCAAGTGGCTGATCCTATTAGGTTAATAATTTGAGACGTTCGATTGGAAATATACGTCTTCCATGCATGTGGTGGTTTTTCTAACCATGCTAATACGATTTCGGAATCGGACCATAGATATAATTTATATTGTGCAATGCGTTTGTACGATGGACACGAGTTTGGCTAGTAGTAGCGCTCATAGTTCAAGTCGTGGTAGACTTATTGTTTTTAAAGGTGCCACCTTTCCTTTTGCTACTAATAAGTGGCTTGTGGTCGCAGTGTCGCTTTGTGTGCGAACATATATAGTTGCGCAATATGCCTTTTTCAGAAGCGTTACAGAAGCCGTGTAGTTCGACTTTGTGCTCTGGGGCATAATTTACCCATCGTGGGATTTGTATCTGTGAGATATCATTTAGATTGCTCGCAAACTGGGACCACTTTTCTAAACGAAGTGGTTTTACTTGTTCGCCCCAGTCGGTTCCATCTAACCATAATTCTTGTATTAGAATTTTGGCTTGTATCATAACTGGAGAAAGCCATCCTGCGGGGTCGAAAAGTTCCGCCACAGAGGATAGAATTTGCCGCTTTGTTATGGCGGATAATGCAGATATTGACTCTGTAGTGTATGAAAACTGGTCAGATACCGCATTCCATTGGATCCCTAGAGTTTTTGTTGTACTTTCCTTTTCGAATTTAAGGAAATTAGTATCTAACAAATTTTCATGTGGTATATTTTTTAGAATATTAGGGTGGCTTGCCGTTATCTTTTCCAACGAAAACCCTGCGGTATTTAGGGCTTGCATCACTAGTTATAGTGACTCGTATGCTTGTGGAAGACTGTGACTTCCAGACAAGATATCGTCTACATACGTTTGTGTTTTTAACACCTGGGTTGCCAGAGGAAATTCTGACTTGGTGTTTTCTCCCAATTCGTGCAGTGTTCGAATGGCTAGATATGGAGCACAGTTGACGCCAAAGGTAACTGTTTTTAATTTATAGTCGCGGAGTGGACTATTGGGAGATTTTCGGAAAATAATTCGCTGAAAATCTTGATCGTCTTTATGTACGGCTATTTGTCTATACTTTTTTCGACGTCTCCGTTAAATACGTATTTGAATATACGGCAATTTAAAATGAGTACCATTAAATCTGGTTGGAGTATGATGCATTAAAGACAACTCTTACTTTAGTTGTTTTTTTGTCTGGCTTTACTACTGCGTGATGAGGCAAGTAAAATGAGTAATATTTGCCATTTATGATTTTTTCGCATGGGCTTACTTCCTCCATGTGGTCTAAATGGAGGTATTCTTCTAACACGCCATCGTATTATGGCTTAAGCTCACCTTTTTTAAGTAAGTTTTTTTCCATACTTAAAAACTGCTGTATAGCAGAGGTGCGAGAGTGACCTAAGGCGATTGTGTTGGGAAATTGTTGTTTTAGTGGTAGTCGTACGACATACCGACCATTATCTGATCTAGTAGTTGTGGCTTTGTAAAAGTCTTCACAATACTGATCTTCAGGGGTTGTGATTGATATGGGGGAGCTCTTCTAACTCCTAAAATTTCTTTAATTGTGAATTGAGGTATTCGTTTGAGATTTCCTCAACCTGAGTGGTTATGGTGGTAATTGGTTTCGAAACTAGTCCACTTAGGATCCACCCAAAAATAGTATTTTGTGCCAGAAATGTATTTGAATAGAAGGTCTATTTGAGCGGGAGTGTTGCAGTTGGGATCTGCTAGCTTTAGGTGTGAAACCTTTTGCCAATGCTTGCTATTTATGTGATAGCTTGGAAGCATACATATTTGTAAGATGCGGTAAGACTATAGCTTCTGCTTGTATGTGCTTATCCGCTTGTGGGGAAATTAGGGTAATGGGGCAGATTTTATTTGAATTTTGGACTACTCTTCCGCCCATTCCCGTGATTTCAAAATTGGCTAGTTTTGTTGGCAGTTGTAGCCTATTTTGAGTCCTAGACGCTATGAATGATCGTTGAGATCCTTGGTCTATTAAGGCCCTAAGTTTAAACAGTTCTCCTCGGTGTTCGATGGAGACGACTGCTGTGGGTAGTAGTACCCTACTTTGGTTTTCGCTGTGTAGCGTTTGGGTGTTTAATGCCTTTGAGCAGCATGGTGCTTCTTGGCAATTTTCGGGATTTCGCACTTCGGGATTTGCTGTTGTTGCTAAACCCGTGGCTCTTTTCATATTTGCGCTGTTTGGGGATGAGCTGGAAAATGTGTTGTAATGCAGCATTGAATGATGTCGTTTATGACAATAAACGCAATTAAATTTGCTATCGCACTCTTTAAGCGTATGTGCATGTGATAGGCAATTTGTACAAAGTCTTTTTGTTTTTACAAAATTGTTTCGGTCGATAATATTCAATTTTTTGAATCTCTCGCAAGATTTGAGCTCATGCCCTCCTGCCCATAGTTCACATGACGTTTGTTTGTACTGTTCGGATGTGAACGTCTGATTTCTAAAGAAGCTTCTATTTAAATTGTTGTTGCTACTGGCTTGAGGTCTGTGGAAGCTTCTATTTAGGTCGTGTTGAACGGTTTTCGTTCTGACCATTTTTTTATCTACCCATTCTGCGATTTCATATTGAGTAGTAGGGAAATATTTCATTTGTTGCCACGTGGGGCATTTTCTTCGTGATGAGAGCGTAGAAGTAATGATTTTTCTGGTAATGCGGCAGTGCATATGTTTACCAGTATTGGATCCCAGCTGTCTGAGGGAATATTTTGTGTCGATAAAACCGACAAACAATTCGAAACAGTGGATTGAAGTTTGATAAATTCTTCTTGTTTCCTTTTGAATTTTTGACAAGTTCATTAATATCGATATTTGTTTATCGACCAATATTCTTTCGTTTTCGAATCTTGATTTAAGAGCTTCCCAAGCCAAATTGAAATTATCGTCATTTAGTGCGAACTGTTTTACTATAACGCCTGCTTGCCCTTTTGTTTTGTATCGGAGGTGATACAATTTTTGTGCGTTTGATAATTTTGGGTGGTTCATGTAAACGGCTGTAAACATGTCCCGGAAGGACGGCCATTGTTCATAACCACCATGAAATATTTCTGTGTCACATGTGGGCACCTTGAGATGGATGCCTGAACTTGCCTCTTGACTTTGTACTTGTGACAGCTCTACTCGCTGATGTGGAGTAGGTGCAATTGCTTTTATTAGCTTAAGTTGATCAGAAATCATTGCTTTAGTTTCTTCGAACTGGTCTAAGCAGTTTTCGTATTTGGCGTAAGCCGAAGATTTGAAATTTTCTGGTAGATCTGAGTCGTCAGATTCTACAATTGCGTCATATGCAGCTTGGAGACGTGACCAAAAATTGTCAAGATTGTCCTTTTTGATTTCTAATACCGATTCAGAATTGTCCTGAATCGGCGAAGATGAGAATCTAGTGCAGTATCTTAATAAACTGTCACTTTCCGAAATGAATTTTGTGTAAGAAATGTCTCTACCCCTTTTTTGTTTTGTCGCACATTGTTTGGAGCGTGTAGCTTCTGCTGGTGTGCATGGACTTTTTTCGTCCGAAATCATTTTTGGTACTTTTAGAGACTGTGTTGTTTTTGAATCTTTTGAGTCTGAGCTCATTTAGAAATTGTATGAAATAAATTAAAAATTCCTCAGTGTCGACTGATGGATAATTCAGAAAATATCTTCGTATATATAAATGGGTGAACGAAAGCTATTGTTAGTGAATAGAGTTTTTCACTTCGTACCAAAATAATATTAATTTCTGTATATATTTGTATGTATAACCGCAAAAATTTTTTTTGTTGATTAGCGTTCTTAATTTCAAATAAATAACTGAAATACGCGGATTTAGTTGTTATAGAAATCGGTTCGTATTTATTTTGAATTTAATTTTATTTAACAATTTATTGAAAATTTTTTATTTATTTTATATATATATTTTTTTTTGATGTCCTTATTTAGGGGTATGTAGGTACACCCTAATGCGTGGACTTGTAGGTATGTATATATATATATTTTTTTTTTTTTATTATAGCGAAGGAAAATACTTTTACGTATCTCGGGCGGCATAGATGTTTTGCCTGGTATGTCGGACTCGAACATTAGCTTAAGATGACTTGCTAATGTTAATACCGACTAAAAACCTCCGCTATCCTCCAGCCTCGTATCCCCATGGAAACCGCCGCTAGGCATTACTTCGTGGGGGGAGGACATGGCTACTGCTCTGTCTTCTGGTAGCTAAGATGTTATTTTATCTTCCTTCTAGTTGATGTCATTTGCTCTTTTTCTTTCTATGGAACGCAAATCTGCAAGGATTTCTGTTGCAAATGTGCTAACGGCGTTCCAGGCGGCGTTTGATGACACCATTGTTTCGACTACTGTCTCTGGTTGGATCTTCTGGTTCAGACTCGACGCCAATTCCTCTCGTTGATGATAAAACCGTGGGCACTCAAAAAACACGTGCTCTGCGCTTTCATTAACTCCTGGGCAGGACGGACACTCCGGTAAATTATCGTGCTTGAAGCGGTGAAGATAGGCCCGGAAGCAACCATGTCCTGACGTCTTTCCTCAGCTAGAACTCGAAGAGGTAGAGTTCCGGAAATGACGCACACAGCTTCTTCGGATATTGTGCGAAAGGCGCTAGCTACTCGTAGGGCACTCAGTCGATATACAGGCCCTGCTTTTCTCCATGACTCTTGATTCTCCAGTGCATTACTCCAGATAGATATTCCGTATGTGAGCACCGATGTCACTACTGAAGACAGCAATAACCTTCTGTTTTGCTTTGGTCCTCCGACATTCGGCATCAGTCGTGCTAGACTTGCTCTCACTGCTGATGCTTTCGCACTGACGTGTTCAACTTGCTGCTTGAAATTCAATCGGGCATCAAGCATTACTCCCAAATATCGGATATAAGGTTGTGATGTAATTTTTTGTTCACCGACTTTCAGCTTGATGGTCTCTACCACTTTTCTGCTAGTAATAAGCACTGCCTCGGTCTTATGTTTCGCCAATTGAAGGTTCATTGTGCCCATCCACTGGTTGACTTGCTCGAAGACGATACCGAATATATGATTTATCTCGTCTAGGTGTTTTGCGACGATCACTACGGCTACATCGTCCGCATATGCGACAAGTTTGACGCTTCGCGGCAGTTTCAGTCTTAATAGGCCATCGTACATGATATTCCACAGAAGTGGACCAAGTACTGAACCCTGGGGTACACCTCCGGTAATATCGTACTCTTTGGGACCATTCGTCGTGTCGTATTTGAGAACTCTATCCGTGAAGTAGTTGGCCACTATCCTACACAGATATTCTGGGAGGTTTTTCTCTTGGAGGGCTTGCATGATGCAGTCCCATTTGGCGGAATTGAAGGCGTTTCTGATGTCCAAAGCGGCCACCAGACAGTACTTCTTTGTACCACCTTTCCATCTAGTTCCAGCGATTGCCTCCTTGGCCGTGTTAAGAACCAGATTGATCGCGTCCAGGGTTGATCGTCCTTTTCGGAATCCGTACCAGGAGCGGATCGACAACTGCTTCTATCCGTTGGTGGATTATACGTTCGAATATCTTGCCCACCGTGTCTAGCATGCACAGAGGTCGGTAGGATGACGGCTCTTCTGGTGGTTTTTTACCTTTAGGTAGTAGTTGCTGTTTCCACTTACGAGGAAAAGTCCCCTCCTTGAAGCAGGTGTTGTAGACGTCAAGGAATAACGCTGGTGCCGCTTTTACAGATGTTTTTAAAGCGATATTAGGGATTCCGTCCAATCCCGGCGTTTTATTATTCCCGACGTGGTTGCTGGCCTCCATCATTTCTTCCTTCATGACAGGTGGAATGTCTTCGGAATTCAGCTGCAGTGATGAATACATAAAATCACGTTGCCGTGGAAACAGCGCAGCTACGATCTTCAGTAGCAGTTGTGGGCACGTTGGCGATGGCATTGGCTGGCTCTTCAGGTGGGTCATGACCACCTTATACGGTCTACCCCATGGGTCCCTCTCCACTTCTTCGACGAGTTCCGTCCAGCAGCGTCTTTTGCTTTCCTTGATGGCTTTGTTTTGATTCCGACGCGCCTGTTTGTACTCTGCAACCAGCTCTGCAGAGTTAGGTCGTCGGTAGCCACGCTGAGATATTCTTCTTTTCTTAAGACACTTTGCCCGGAGCGTACTGATTCGGTCGTTCCACCAGTGCACCGATGGTCGTTGATTATTACCTCGTTTACGAGGCATGCTGGTGTCACAAGCTCGGGTCAGTCTCGTCAACAGATCTTTGGTCTTATCTTCTGCAGGTCCGGGTCAGAGTCTAGAGATACTAGCAATGCACTTGGATCAAAGGATTTCACTTTCCAACCGATGGTGTTCAGTTGGTTATTAGACCTTCTAGGGCTCTGGTGGTTTGCTGTTTCCCACAGAATTGCATTGTGATCGCTGGCAGTGTAGATGTTTAACACTCTCCAGTTGCAATTTTTTCTGGCAATACTGCTACTGACAAGGTAAGATCTACAATCGAGATTGCGTCGCCTTTGGTGTAGGTCGGCATGTCACCACTGTTGAGCAGTACCACATCTAGTGTAGTAAAGGCCTCTAGTAGTGCTTTTCCTCGTGCGTTAGTGTATTTGCTGCCCCAGTCCACTGCCCAGGCGTTGAAGTCCCCAGCTATTGCCACTGGGTAATACTGCTTCGCGTCCTTGGTCAGTCGATCCAGGAAGTCTATGAATTCAACAATGGTGAGGCTAGGTGGTGCGTAGAAGCGGATGCCGTCTACTGGTGCTGCTACAAAGCCGGCGCTGACATTGTTAACGACACTCTGAAAGGGGAGCTTGTCACAAGACCATATGACAGCTTTGGTGGTTATGTCTGTCTCCCATGGTAGGCCAGTTAGTTGTTTATAAGGCTCCGATATAAGCACAAGGTCAATCTTCAGTTCACGTACTATCTGCATAAGCAAGTCATGCGCAGCTTCACAATGGTTCATGTTTAGCTGCAGTATCTTCATGCTCGGTTATTTGTAATCTTCTGAAGCGCTTCTTGGAAAACCGCGCCTACTAGAGCCAGCCTGATGGTAAATGTCCTTTAAGTCGGACTTTTCGGCACATAACAGGCACTTTGCCTTACTTGGGCACTTAGCGGCTTTGTGATCTGATTGTCCACACTTCATGCAGAGCTTCGATCGGTCGGTTCCACTTTTGCACTGTGCAACGACGTGTCCATAGTGCCAGCATTTATAACAAGGTCGCGGTCTTCTTACTATTCGAATCCGGCAATTAACCATGCCAATCCTGATCTTGCCATTCTCTCCAACTATTTTTCGCGCTGTTGCTACCGGTAGTGTTACCCACGCAGTCTGAGTGCGACTGAAGGCCGCGCGGACCCTGACAGCATTTGTTAGTATCTCGATGCCATCTCCAGCTGCTTCTTTTAGGGCCTTCTGGACGTCGTCTTGAGTCGTGATTTCATCAAGATCACGGATTTCCAGCTCCTCTTGAGGACCTTTACTGATGACAGCTGCATCATCCAGAAGGGTGCCTGCGATAGTCTTCTGAAGCGCGTGGCCTTTATCAGTACTCTTCTTTGAGAGCGTCATAAGCATGTTTCCAGCTGCTGTCATGCGGATCTTGTCCACATCACAGACCTGATCTTTGGGGACCGCTGCCTTGATCCGAGTCAGTACGTCGGAGTACTTCACGTTCTCCTTCGGGCGTACAATCAAAGCGTCCGGTTTCGTCCATTTGCGTGGTTTTTTACGCTTAGGCTCCGGCCGGGGTTTGTTCGTCGGCTGCTTTGAGGGCTGCTCCTTCGTTTGCCTTCTCTTCTCCTTTTTCGATTGGACTTTCTGCCATTTAAATTCCTCTTCTTTGCCGCTGCTCTGCACAGGCTTGGTTTCTGGTCCTTTTTCTTCTTAGCTTGGGTGTCTGTTAGGTCTGGAGAATGCCTCTGCTTTCTCTTTGCAGTCCTAGAACAATCCTTCCCATTGTCGTCAGTAATTGACTTACCATCTTCTACAGGTCCGGTGTCCATCGCATCACAACTTGGGACACTCTTCGTTGGTGTCACAAGCGGAGATGTTCGGGTGGTTGTTGCCAACATCGGTGGTGCTTTACTGGCCAACTTATAGGCCGTACCGATAGACTTCACCAGCTCTCTGATTTTATGATGTATGTTTTTCTTGTCCTCAATAAAATCAGCTAACTCAGCGATTTTACTACCAAGCCGTTCCATAGGCGTTTGGTTACCGGTGGCGGTCGGTAGTGAATTCATCCTCTCTCGGTGAAGATGTGTGAAGACCCGTGCGACAGTTTCTCTACTCGCTGGTAGTGAGTCAATACGCTGTCCGTCAACATCCATTTCTTCTGATCTCTCTGTAGCATTTCTTGACGGCGGAGCCGTGGGGTCCACTCCGCTGTTCAAAAGTTCTTCTTCTTGATTCGTTAGTTCCTTATTAATACTCATACTTTTTGATTTACCAGCGCATCGTACGCAGAGGAGCGGGTTGCAGACTAAGAACGGGTGTACTCTCGGAGATATTACTCCTACCCCAGTTCCCTGAGGCCTAGTCAACACTTGGCCAGTCCCGGAATTCACGGACGGAGTAGACTCGCTCGGGGCACAACACGGTCTCCGCACCGTGGTCAATGCGTACTTCCTGATCAAGGCCCGAAGTGGCTGGCTCCTGATCTACTGCTGCAACTTACACCTGGGCAGAGCAAGCTCACATCAGCCCTTTGCCTGCATCGACGGAATAACGATACAGGTTCCAGACACTCCCAGTGGGTTACAACAGAGACCAATCTTCTTCTGGTCAGGTCCGGTAGTGTGACCAACCCTTCGTAGGGGAGTTTTGTACACGGGGGCTATTTTGTTTCACTCCAACCCTATGCACCCTAAGGGGAGGGAGGGCTTCTCCAATCCACACGTGGAGACGCGCCTGTTAGCAGTATCTCCTCTGCTACAGGTATGTATATATGTACTTGTGCAATTGAGAGCTCGTTGAAGAGATCAATGCACTTTGTACCTAGTATGTATGAGTAAGCACGAATTATTTGTGCTGAAAAGTTTTGTACGCAATCCTGCTTGCTTGCTGCAAGGGGTATTGCGGGATATATGCCAAAGTGGACTTTGAATGTAAAATATAAATTTAGGTTGAACCAATATGTATGTACATATATTGTTCACAATTTTGTATTTTTTATATGATGTAGTATGATTTTTATTAAATAATTCGCGTTTTATTTACCGAACCGAATTTATGCGAAATGATTGGTGTTCTTATAGTTGTACCCTATGTACATATATAGGGTATATAAGTATAAGCGGTTTGTATACTGTATGTAATGCAAATAAGCGAATTATGTATAATCGTAAAAGAGCGCGAGAGAGAAATTGGCAATAGCAGAGAATGTAAATGAATAGAGAAGGAGCAAATGTTAAATGAAATCTTTTTGAGTACTAATTTGTAGTTCCAGATGAGGGAACATCGAAAAATATAACTTCGAAAAAGAAAAATACACCACACAATATGCGAAATGCTATAAATAGACACAGTGAATATTCCTAAATGAAACATCGTTGCGCATACCTATTTAGATTTATGTTTTCAATTTCTATAATATGACAAATTTATAATTATGAAAAGCCTTCCGAATTAAAAATCTGTATTACCGGTAAAAACCCCAGAATTCATAATAAAATAAATATTTAATAGGCTATTTTTCCAACTTATGTATGGGCGTTGAGTAAGTAATTGCTTATTGAACAAAGCATAACAATAAAACGGTGGCTAAGCGGCCGCGTTTCCACTTCTGAGTTGGCTGAGGTCGTAAGCGGGAAGGGGCTAAGCACAATCCGAATACGAGCCTATACGTTTTGGCTATGTTGTCTCGTTTGTCCTTTTTGCAGTGGTTTGCTATTGAAAGTTGACTTATGCTCTTTTGAAATATTGCGATTACCAATTGGGCTGCATTTTCATAGCGTCGTATTTAGATAAAATGGGCTAAATCGAAAAACTATGAAACAATGATAATAAGTAAACATATAAAAGTACTATATGCAGTGTGCTTAGAATATATAGAAGTAGTTAATGATTTCATATTAATGACAATTTTATATAAATTTTATAATTTAATGCCATATATAGTACATAATATGAAAAAAATTAAAATATTATTTTAACTCGCTAATAGGTCATGTTGCCAATTCTCCTTTCTGAAGGGAACATCAGACAAATTCTTCAATTTCTGATTTTTAACATCGTCGTAAGGAAGCAGCTTGTGGGCAACATACAAATGCGAGGGGAATGGTAGGATCAATTGTAAAATTGAAACTTCTTCAAGAAACTTCTTCATTTTTACTGAAGACATTCGAAATCACTTTCATTCATTTTTATTTTCGCGCATTTGCGGTAGAAATTCTATATGATAACCAAATGTGGTTTACCAGGCACACAGAAAAAATAGCGCGGCGCAGAGTTATGAACGAGCGCACTTTGCTTTGAAGCAGACGCACGTTCCTTATGAATGAATTTGTTGTCCTTGTAATATGAAATACTTAGAAAACATGCCGCGAGTTCGCTTGAATATTCTATATGTGAATATTCTTGAAAATGCCTTCCTTCATTCGCATGTCCAAATATATTTGCATATATGTACACATATGTACATATGTATGTACCTCAATATGTCTTTCGCAAAAAATCAAACACTCGCGCAAGTGACAAAAAAAACGTAGACGCACCAGCATCGCCAATAATATTCAAGCGAACTCGCGGCTTATTTTCTAAGTATTTCATAATACAACGACAACAAATTCATTCATAAAGAACGTGCGTCTGCTTCAAGCAAAGTGCGCTCGTTCATAACTCTGCGTCGCGCTATTTTTTCTGTGCGCCTGGTAAACCACATTTGGTTTTCATATAGAATTCCTACCGCAAATGCGCGAAAATAAAAATGAATGAAATTGAATTTGAATGTCTTCAGTAAAATTGAAGAATCAGCAAAATTTCAATTTTACATTTGTATCACTGAAAATCCTACCATCCCCCTCGCGTTTGTATGTTGCCCACAAGCTGCTTCCTCACAACATTTGCTAAAAATCAGAAATTGAAGAATTTGTCTGATGTTCACTTCAGAAAGGAGAATTGGCAACATGACCTATTCGAGTTTAAATAATATTTATATTTTTTCATATTATGCACTATTTATGGCATTAAATTATAAAATTTATATCAAATTGACATTCATATGAAATCATTAACTACTTCTATATATTCTAAGCACAGTCCATATAGTACTTTTATATGTTTACTTATTATCATTGTTTCATAGTTTTTCGATTTAGCCCATTTTATCTAAATACGACGCTATGAAAATGCAGCCCAATTGGTAATCGCAATATTTCAAAAGAGCATAAGTCAACTTTCAATAGCAAACCACTGCAAAAAGGACAAACGAGACAACATAGCCGATCGACATTGTCGCAAAATTGTCGATTGAAACAAATTTTGTCAACTCCGCGACGATGCGCAAAATTTGGCGTCAATATGTATGCGAGCTCGTTTGTATGTATGTATATAAATATGTATGTTTGTCGGCAAAGTCGTCATTTGGTTTTTTTCAACAACACAATGTCCGCGCGAACTCGCCGTTATTTCGTTGGCTTGCCACCATGCACATAGGCGTGTCAAGTGAGGGCTCATAATATATTGATATGTTGCTTATTTTGTATTGAAAAATACTGATGCATTTATGAATTATTTTCGTAATATAATATATATTATATATATATATATAAATACACATATATTCATACCTGTAATCGTTTTTAAACTAAATTCGATAAATAAAATATATATCTGAAATAATTATGTGGCAGTGCGCCCCAAT
Source organism: Bactrocera oleae (assembly GCF_042242935.1). NCBI lineage: Eukaryota > Metazoa > Arthropoda > Insecta > Diptera > Tephritidae > Bactrocera > Bactrocera oleae. The sequence goes on along the minus strand of NC_091539.1, from coordinate 28,782,413 downwards.
CCCTCCTTGCCTGCGATCGTTCAACTCGCAAAAAGCAAAAAGTGGGACAAAAGTCATTGCTTGTGCGGGGCAAGAAGAAGCAAGCATCAGCGTACGTGTATTCATGAATGTATGTGTGATTATCACATTTGTGTAAATGCGCATAAATAAAGGAATATGCAATAAACCCAAACATATGAACATATTCTCCTGATATATTTTAATTATATCAGAAAGTAAAATATGCTATTAAAGTAATTGAATTATGATATGCTTAGATTCCAATTAATAAAATAAAAAAATTAAATACAATTTTAATTTTATGTATTTTACGATTCGAACGTATATGCTCGTATTCGGAATGAGCTTAACTCCTTCGCGCTTGCGACCTAAGCCACCACAAAAGTGGAAACGTGGCCGTTTAGCCACCGTTTTATTATTATCATTTGTTTAATAAGTATATTGCTTACGCAACGCACATACATAAGTTAGAAAACTAGCTTATTAAATGTTTATTTTATTATGAATTCTGGGGTTTTTACCGGTAATACAGATTTTTAATTCAAAAGGTTTTTCATAATTATAAATTTGTCATATCATAGAAATTGAAAACATAAATCTAAATAGGTATGCGCAACGATTTTTCATATAGGAATATTCGTTGTGTCTATTTATAGCATTTCGCATATTGTGTGGTGTATTTTTCTTTTTCGAAGTTATACTTTTCGATGTTCCCTCTTGTGGAATTACAAATTAGTACTCAAAAAGTTTTCATTTAACATTTGCTCCTTCTCTACTCATCAACATTCTCTGCTTGTGCGAATGTTTGATTTTTTGCGAAAGACATATTGAGGGACATACATATGTACATATGTAAACCCGAGAGACTGCTACATTCAGAATAAAAGGTGCGTGTATAACTACACAACCAGCGTTGAAATACTTAGGAATTGTTCTTGATGCAAGACTTTCCTTTAAAGAGCATTTAGCCTACACCTGCGAAAAAGCTTCAAAAACATGTAGAGCCTTAACCCGAATGATGCTCAATACCCGTGGACCGAAGCAAAATAGGAGAAGACTCCTGGCTGGAGTTCTGAAGTCCGTCACTCTATATGGCGCCGAGGTTTGGGGAAAAGCACTCGAAACAAAATCTTACCGACGTGGCCTTGTTTCCATTTATACCATTTGCGCACTCAGAGTATGCTCAGCTTTCCGTACAGTGTCAGAAGATGCTGCCCTTGTAATTGCGGGCTTACACCCATTAGATCTCTTAGCCAAAGAGACCAAAAAGCCTGTAACGGACTTACCACCCAGAACCGTAAAAGGAAATGCCCGAGCGGAGACGGTGGAGAGTTGGCAAAGACGATGGGAAGTCAGTCAAAAAGGACGTTGGACTTTCCGACTGATTCCCAACATTGACCCATGGCTAAAAAGACCACACGGCGAGGTAGACTTTTATTTAACTCAAATCCTGACAGGGCATGGCTGTTTCAAAGCATATTTGAAACGCTTTCAACACGAAAATGATGATATATGCGATAAATGCGGTGGCGAGACAATTGAGAATGTAGAACATACGTTGTTCCATTGTCCGCAATACGAGCAAGAGAGACGATTCCTCAAGAGTGCATTCGGTATAGACCCAACCCCCGAAAACTTAGTAGACCAAATGGTGGAATCAAAAGCTAAGTGGGATGCGGTGTGCGAAATAGTAAAATAATAATGAAAACCCAAAGAGCCCGAGAGCAGCAGCGGAGAAGAGAACTCCAAAACTTAACGGACCACTAGAACGCGGACCAAACAAACGCACTAAAGGGGAAGGGTTTGGCGACAAACATTGCACGGGGCGGGTTTAATACCAACAGAGGTGGGGCCAAGTAAATGCAACTTGTTACTGAATGCATTGAGACTACTACAAACGTATGAGCACTCAACTCAACCATCCTCCCGACGGAATACTTGACGGTGGTACCGGGGGGAAAGGTACATGACGGTAGGAGGTTTAGTTGGATTAAAGTTCCACACTGACGTGGGGTTCAGGCTTTCGATGCTTCCTCCTCGTAAAAAAAAAAAAAAACAAAAAAAAAAAAAAAAAAAAAACATATGTACATATGTGTACATATATGCAAATGTATTTGGACATGCGAATGAAGGAAGGCAATTTCAAGAATATTCACATATAGACATATGAACATTTGAAGCAAGTAAACAACAATAGCTATTTTAGTTTAGAGATTAGACAAAGTAGCTCGAATATCGACTGTAGTGCTTATTGTATAGCACACTTCATTATTGCAACGTGAAGTATTTATCCTAAGTTCAAATCCTATCATATTTTTATATAGTCTTTTTTTATTTTTATAATCCTTTCTTATTAAATGATATTTTAATTTTATTTTCATATTATTTCCCTCATTATTTATATTTTCTTGTCGGAAGTCAATTACTTTCATTTTTATTATTTCAATTTTTGTTTATGCGCATATCAAAGAACATCTGCGCATATGTATGTATGTACATTTTGCTTATAGAGTGGTGTAGTTCGTTTCGTACCCTGATAGTTGTGGTGAAATTTTATTTTCGAACTTGCGCGTTTTCGATGTTCCTTCATCGTAATTAACATTTTAGAACAGCTAACATTTGCTCCTTCTCTTTTCATTTACATTCTCTGGCAATAGCAATAATGGCGCCATTTTCCGTAAGCACTGTATGTACGTATGTAAGTTTTTAATCGTATGTATAAATGATGTATAGGATATATACATATGTATGTAAAATACGATATGTGATATACGATATTAAAAATGTAATATTGAAAAATACATATGTATGTTACGTAATTATGCACGCTGTATATAATTTTATATAAGTATGTAATTTTTATACATACGTTAGAAGTAAATGTAAGTACTCCTTTTTGTACGTATATATATATATTTTTTTTTTTTTCGTTTAACTTCGTTTATTGTATATATGTATGTAAATATATTTTGCCTTTTATGCTTTAAGGTTGACTTTACCTTTGCTCACATATATGTAGGTATTACGCAATCCTGCTTACTGCTTAATTAAGCGTAAGGGGTATTGCCGGAAAAATTTGTAAGTATTGAAATACTTAAATTTGGTTTTTTTTTTGTTATGTATATTGTGTTTGAATACACGAAGTTAAGCAGGGACAGGTAGTCAATTATTATATATTATATACATATATATATCTGTCGTATATATGTATGTGTATGAATGTACATATATTATTACAATAAACGGTGTTTCGTCAGAGAATGTTGAAGAGTAGAGAAGGAGCAAATGTTAAATGAAAACTTTTTGAGTACTAATTTGTAATTCCACAAGAGGGAACATCGAAAAGTATAACTTCGAAAAAGACAAATACACCACACAATATGCGAAATGCTATAAATAGACACAACGATTATTCCTATATGAAAAATCGTTGCGCATACCTATTTAGATTTATGTTTTCAATTTCTATGATATGACAAATTTATAATTATGAAAAACCTTTTGAATTAAAAATCTGTATTACCGGTAAAAACCCCAGAATTCATAATAAAATAAACATTTAATAAGCTAGTTTTCTAACTTATGTATGTGCGTTGCGTAAGCAATATACTTATTAAACAAATGATAATAATAAAACGGTGGCTAAACGGCCACGTTTCCACTTTTGTGGTGGCTTAGGTCGTAAGCGGGAAGGGGTTAAGCACAATCCGAATACGAGTCTATACGTTCGAATCCTAAAACGAATTTTATTTAATTTTTTTATTTTATTAATTGGAGTCTAAGCATATCATAATTCAATTTCTTTAATAGCATATTTTACTTCCTGAGATAATTAAAATATATCAGGAAAATATAATATGTTCATATGTTTAGGTTTATTGAATATTTCCTTATTATGCGTATTTACACAAATGTGATAATCACACATACATTCTTAAATACACGTACGCTGATGCTTGCTTCTTCTTGCCCCGCACAAGCAATGACTTTTGTCTACGCTTTTTGCTTTTTGCGAGTTGAACGATCGCAGGCAAGGAGGGATGGGGCGCACCGCCACATAATTATTTCAGATATATATTTTATTTATCGAATTCAGTTTGAAAACGATTATAGGTATGAATTTATTGGTATATATATATATATATATAATATATATTATATTACGAAAATAATTCATAAATGCATCAGTATTTTTCAATACAAATTAAGCAACATATCAATATATTATGAGCCTTCACTTGACACGCCTCTGTGCATGGTGGCAAGCCAACGAAATAACGGCGAGTTCGCGCGGACATTGTGTTGTTGAAAAAAACCAAATGACGACTTTGCCGACAAACATACATATTTATATACATACATACAAACGAGCTCGCATACATATTGACGCCAAATTTTGCGCATCGTCGCGGAGTTGACAAAATTTGTTTCAATGGACAATTTTGCGACAATGTCGATCGGCTATGTTGTCTCGTTTGTCCTTTTTGCAGTGGATTGCTATTGAAAGTTGACTTATGCTCTTTTGAAATATTGCGATTACCAATTGGGCTGCATTTTCATAGCGTCGTATTTAGATAAAATGGGCTAAATCGAAAAACTATGAAACAATAATAATAAGTAAACATATAAAAGTACTATATGCAGTGTGCTTAGAATATATAGAAGTAGTTAATGATTTCATATGAATGTCAATTTGATATAAATTTTATAATTTAATGCCATAAATAGTGCATAATATGCAAAAATATAAATATTATTTAAACTCGCTAAGAGGTCATGTTGCCAATTCTCCTTTTTGAAGTGAACATCAGACAAATTCTTCAATTTCTGATTTTTAGCAAATGTTGTGAGGAAGCAGCTTGTGGGCAACATACAAACGCGAGGGGGATGGTAGGATTTTCAGTGATACAAATTGTAAAATTGAAATTTCGCTGATTCTTCAATTTTACTGAAGACATTCAAATTCAATTTCATTCATATCGCGCATTTGCGATAGGAATTCTATATGAAAACCAAATGTGGTTTACCAGGCGCACAGAAAATATAGCGCGGCGCAGAGTTATGAACGAGCGCACTTTGCTTTGAAGCAGACGCACGTTCCTTATGAATGAATTTGTTGTCGTTGTAATATAAAATACTTAGAAAATATGCCGCGAGTTCGCTTGAATATTATTGGCGATGATGGTGCGTCTACGTTTTTTTTGTCACTTGCGCGAGTGTTTAATTTTTTGCGAAAGACATATTGAGGGACATACATATGTACATATGTGTACATATATGCAAATATATTTGGACATGCGAATGAAGGAAGGCAATTTCAAGAATATTCACATATAGGCTTATGAACATTGAAGCAAGTAAAAAACAATAGCTGTTTGAGTTCACAGATTAGACAAATATGTTCTAATATTATCTGTGGTGCTGCTTGTATAGCACACTTCCTTATTGCAATGAAATGTTTTGCCTAAGTTCAAATCCTATCATATTTTTATATATTATACTATTTTTTATTTTTATAACTCTTTTTTATTAAATGATATTTGAATTCTATTTTAGTATTATTTCCCTCATTATTTATATTTTCTTCTCGGAGGTCAATTACTTTCGTTTTTATTATTTCAATTTTTGTTTATGCGCATACCAATGAACATCTGTGCATATGTATGTATATACATTTTGCTTATAGAGTGGTGTAGTTCGTTTCGTACCCTGATAGTTGTGGTGAAATTTTATTTTCCAATTTGCGCGTTTTCGATGTTCCTTCTTAGCAATTAACATTTTAGTACTGCTAACATTTGCTCCTTCTCTATTCATTTACGTTCTCTGGTTTCGTTATTTGAACCCGCAATTTAAACCGGTAAGTTAGACCAAATTGCCAACCGTTACCAAGATATTGAACGGTTTTTTGGTGTTTTTGGAAAATGTAAACTGCAATTCGCAATAATTATACATATGTATGTGCATATATATAAGAAAAGGAATCGAATGGACTCACTTTGATTTCCTCCAAGGGCTTTTAGGGAATATATGTATTTGCGAGTGTATATAATTACGTGTATGTACGTATTCGTGTGCTTCAGTATTTCTTCCAATTCCTGTCCTTTCCTTTGGATTTTGTGTGTGCTAGGTGTTGCTTTTTTTGTAGTGTTTTTTGTTACTACGCGCCCGAATGTATATTTGTATATGAGACAAAATTTTGTTGTTAGGATCGCGCCCGCTTTGGTTTTTGGAGTATTTTCACGCTCGTTTTGTTTTTATTGTTGTTATATAAATGTAATTTAAAATGTAAATTAAGCTTTTATCTCTTTTTTTATGCACAATATGCACATAAGGGTTTTTTTTGTTTTATTTTTTATTATTATTATTTTTTTTTCGAAACTACAGTGCATATATGTATAAAAAAAAACGTTTTGTATATGTGTATAATACACTTCACAGCACTTTGGATGTTTTTTGTTTTTCCTTTTTGTTTGTTAAACACAGCACTGCGATTGTTCGTCTCTTTAGATAGCTTTTTTTTTTCAATGTTCCACTCCACTTGCTTTTTGTTCACTTTATACATATAGCTTTTTTTTTTGTTTAGCTTGTTTGTATATCTATAGTGCCTTTCTTTTAGGCTCGAAGGACCATGTATTTATTCCAACCTTTTGGAATTTTTACACTCACCACTCACTCTTCAATATCATTTCGCAATAATTGAACAAACTGAATTATAATATATTTAACACCCACTTAATACAACGTCACTTGCGACGCAGCACCAAAAATGTATAAAAATGTAAAAATAGAAACAAAATTCATTGTCCGGCTCAGACCCGATACTCCAACGGGAATCCGAGGTCCGCCGCCTCGAGTGTCCGTGGTTTTGTTGATGGTTGGTGGGGTGATCGCCTGGTGTGTTGTGTATCCTGGGTGGTAGTGTCCTTGTGTGAGGTGTATGTTGCGAGAGGTGATGTGGTGAATGTTGCGTGTCGGTGATGTGTGATGTAGATCGTGTTAGTTGATGTGGGAGGTGTGTTGGTGTGTAAGTTTTCGGGACAACGTAGGCTCATTTAGCCAAAGCTTGCTGTATTGGGTTTTAAAAAGGGTGTCTGTCGTAGTTGTTTTTCTTACAAGTTTCGCAGGTTCTTCAATATTCCTTGACTTTTTTACTCATGCCGGGCCTTTAAATTGTACATTCCATATATTTGTTTAAAATTTTAATCGTAACTACGATGTGTTCTAGTATGTGTTTTTTCAATAATGCTATATTGGTCATCTCTATTTGTTACGTCTATGGGAAAGATTTTTGTATGAAGAAACTTAATGTTAATTTTCTCAATATTGTCAGCAGATTTTCTACTGTATCGTATTCTATCAGAAGACGTGTCTTACCGATTACAGGAATATTCTCTTGTATGGTGAATTTTGCTTTTAAAATAACTATTTGTTGTTTGAACATATTAGGAGGTTTTTGCTTTCTTCGATTGTGGTTTGTTCTGTTTGGTTATCAATATCTTCTTCATTTATTGGCTCGTCGGTTAAATTATTTAATTTTATTATTGATAAAGCATACATTGGAAGCGCTTGGTTTATAAAATATTGAGGAGAGAATTCTTCAATGAAAGCATCCAATCTTTTAATTTTAGAACTTGGGCTACGGTTGGTAGTTGCGAAAGATAATGGCTGATTATCCGTGTGAGTTTCAATATTTGTAATACCATATAAATAGAATCTTACATTTTGTAAAGACCACACAATTGCGTAATTGCTCATTTTCATTTGTGGCATAATTACGTTCTTTGGTATTTAGTGCTTTTGACACAAACGTAATTGGCTTCGAGTCTTGGGTGTTTTTTTTTTAATGTACAAAATGCATCATAACTTTCTTTGTTTAATTCTATTGGAATTTTTTTCCACATGTTTTTTGAGATCCTTCCATTTTTTCCGGAAATCAGTCTTTGTTTATTTTTAATTGCCATACTTAGTAGAGAAATATGAACTATTTTCGATGTACAGATTGAAATCAATAATTGTAATTTAATATATACGTATTTTTGATTGGTATAAGTCGTTCAAAGACGGCCGTACATCGCTGGAGAACTTGCCCCATGATCTTCGTCCAGCAACGTCTATAAACGAAGAAAACGTCGAAAAAGTAAAGAAAATTGTGTTGGAAAATCGTCGTGTGACTGAAAGAGAGATAGCTAGTGAGCTCAACATATCAAATGGATCCGCTCATAGCATTATGCACGATGTTTTGGGCATGAGACGTGTGTCTGCTCGACTTGTTCCAAAATTGTTGAATTTTCTTCAAAAAGAGGAACGCAAAACGGTCGCCAACGAAATGCTCACAATGAGTGATACGGACATCCAGCACATCATAACTGGTGACGAGACTTGGGTCTATGAATACGACGTTGAAACAGCCCAGCAATCATCTGAATGGCGCCAAATGAGCCGAAACCCAAAAAACCACGTCAAAGTCGATCGAAAATCAAAGTTATGCTCACTGTTTTCTTCGATAGCCAAGGTGTTGTGCACTAGGAATTCTTTCCAGAAGGTCAATCCGTTAATGCTGAATATTATTTATCCGTTTTGAAGCGTTTGCGTGAGAATATTCGTCTCAAAAGGAAGGATTTGTGGGTCAACAAGTCATGGTTTCTACATCATGATAATGCGCCAGCTCATACGTCTCGTCTTGTACGTAACAACGTAAATATTGTTCCGCAAGCACCGTATTCACCCGACATGGCACCGTGTGACTTTTTTCTTTTCCCTAAACTCAAATTGCCGCTTCGTGGAAAGCATTTTCAGTCGATTGAAGTCATAAAAGAGAATTCGAAGAAGGAACTGAAAGCCATACCTAAAGCGGCCTACCAGAAGTGTTATGAAGATTGGAGAAAAAGGTGGCATATGTGTATCGCCTCTAATGGTGACTATTTTGAAAGGGATAAAATAAATACTGAAGAATAATTAACCGTTTTTGTTTTATTGAGCCAGTCTCGTTTATATTTGAGCAGAAGGTACATATATGTGACTTTCTTATAGAATATATTATTAGCTCAAATTAATTATTTTTTAATTGTCTACAACTCTTTATTCCTATAATTACATCGCCCACACATTAGGTTTGTTATTTTTAAAAATATATCCTAAAAAAAATGTTTCATAAAAATTGCGTATATATAATATGCACATATGCATACGGCAAAACAACGTTTGCCTGTTCAGCTAGTTGATTTATATTTTTAACCACGGTCTAGACCAAAACCAGCCATATTTAGCACTAAACAACATTTTGTTTAGAAAAACTATCCAATTAATTTCATTAAAATATCCCACATATTGACCGACATAAACGGTTAAAAGTCAGATGAAAAGTCATAATGAATGGAAATCACTGTATAGCGTATATTGGGGCCAGAGTATGATCTAGACTGATCCTATTAACTTTTGGCATAACTCAAGTATATTCAGGAACATTTAGGACGATAACACACAAACTGACCGATATATTCGGTCTGCCAAAATAACGAAAATCTTTATATGTAGTACATGGAGTAATTCGGTGAGCGACTTTACCAATCTTATACGTTCACGTATTCAAGATATCTTACATATTGACCGCTACATACGTACATATCAAACGGATATTTGAAAATCCTTATATTAGGTATAGGGGTCGAGGGTTTATCCGATTTAATCCATATTAGGCATATGGATATACTGTAATTAGAAAAAATTCTTTCTGAATTTCATTATGATATTGGCCGATATTTGCGGTATAAAGTCAGTAGGAAGTTCGCAAATATTCATATTAGGTACTCGTATTTGGGATAGGCGAAGTCTTGTCCCACTCTTGGCATGAAGACAAATTGTTACGAGAAAACTGCGCTCCTTGAGTTTCATCAATATAATGACCGATATATAATAAACATATGGTATAAAGTCAACCGGAATTTCGAAAATCCTTGTAGGCCCCATTTTACCGCCATTTGCGGTATCTGGAGTTTGATGAGTTATGGTCCGATTTCATTCATTTTGAGTAATTAGGGCACTATTTATATCAAATTTTCTGCCGATAACTTCGTTGATGCTTGATTTGTTTACTATAAAATGACCCAAATATATAGATTTTAAAATAGTATTATATGAGAAGTAGTCGTGGTTGTATTTCGATTTCGCCCATTTTCAGATTGTAAGATGCCATATCTAACCGTGAGGTGAATAAAACTATTATATTCTGTGTTAACATGTTGTGAGTGTTTAGGAATTAATAAAACATAATTCTTTTTTAATGTGTAAGTTTAACGGCCCCTGCTCGAGAGTATTGAAGTTGATGGTTCTGTGCAAGTTCTAATTCGAAATGGTAGAACATGAATTATTTACGTAGGCGCGAAAAAATTTAAATTCAAAAATTTTTAAAATTTTTAATTATAAACTTGCGATTAAAATTTATTTTTTGATATATTTTTAACTAAGATTTCCGGCATAACAAAATAAAAAATTTTAAATGTAAATTCAATTATTTTTAATGCATTATTTGGAACCCTGCGTGGAACTTTTATTTATTATCTAGTGCCCTTTTAGCTGCATGAAATTGTCTTATTCAAAGTTTTTCGTTAAGTTGGTTGTTCTTGAAGATTTTCAATATACGGAGTTTAATTCGCAAATATACATAACGAAAGTGAAGCGAAATTTTATAACGTTCCTGCTAAATTTTTTCATTAGATAGCCTATCGGTTATTTTTTTTTGAGGTAGAGAACTTTAAGTTGGCATTACTGTTCAAGATGGCAACCTATTTAACAACTGTCAAGTGATTTTTCTCAGAAAATAATGGTTCAGTGCGGAATACGTATCGCGCACTACGTTCATTTTATCGTCGAGCGCACTTCTGGTTGAATGGCTACGTCAACAAAAAAAACTGCCGCATATGGAGTGAAGCTAATTCTCAAGTGTATATCGAAACACCGTTTCATCCAGAAGAACTGACTGTTTGGGGCGCTTTATGGGCTGGTGGAATCATTGGTCCGTACTTCTTCAAAAACGATGATGGCCAGAACGTTACAGTCAATGGTGATCGGTATAGAGCCATGATTACTAACTTTTTCATTCCTGAATTGAACAACCATGATGTCCAGTAGCTGTGGTTCCAACAAGACGGCGCAACATGTCACACAGCTTGTGCAACAATCGATTTATTGAAAGACACATTTGGTGACCGCCTAATTTCACGTTTTGGACCTGTGAATTGGTCTCCAAGATCTTGTGATTTAACACCGCTAGACTACTTTCTGTGGGGTTATGTAAAGTCATTGGTCTATGCGCATAAGCCACAAACGCTTAACCATTTGGAAGACAACATTCGCCGTGTTATGGCCACAAATTTTGGAAAAAGTCATCGAAATTGGACTACATCCGAGCCAGCCATGGCGGTCATATGCCAGAAATCATATTTAAAATGTAATGCCACAAGATTATCTTTCGGATAAATAAAATTCACATCAATCGAATAATCCATCGTTGTTTTATTGGAATTTAAAATTCTATACCTCTAAAAAAAACACCCGGTATATATACTATGGCATGTACGCAACTGTATATACATATTACATGTGTATAGCTTATACGCACCGATTCGTTTTGTACAATTTCTTAGATGTTTATGTTAAAATAATAATAACTACTAATGTTTTCGGTAAACTTTGTGATTTTAGAAGACTAACTAACGGTTAAGAAATCAGCAAGTAAACAAAAGCTCAAAACCGCACCATAATGACAAGAATGAAATTCGTGACGGGAATCGATTCACGGAAAATTTGACTGCTGAGTCTAGCATATATACACAGTTTTTTCATGGCTGCGGGTTTTATTATCTAACCCTATAAAGCTGTTGATATCCCTACGTAGCTTTTCTCATTTTCCCTACTTGTAAGCCAATTGTATGAGTAGATTCTTCTACTATATAGTGACAGTCTTCAATGTCCTCAAAATTTGCTTGCAATTCAATTGTAATGTTGCAACAAAATTTCCTTTTTATGGATAGAAATGATAAGATATCTAACATATAAACCGATATATACGGTGTAAAGCCAACTGGAAGTTTGAAAATCTTTTATTAGGTATATGGGCTATCGACACGATTTTATCTATTGTTGGCATTACTATATATAATATTATTAATAAAAACAGATGCCTTCTGAGTTTCATTAAGGTATCTGCAATACTGTCAACAATATATTATATAATATTTATAAGGAGTCAGGACCGGATTTTTGAAAATCCCGATATTAGTTTAATGGGGGCCAGTACAAGTTTTCACCCAATTCTATTCATTTTAGGCACAGAGATGCACAGTTAGGAGGAAAATACGCTCACTAAATTTAATTAAGATAACTAACATATTGACCTATACATATTGACATATGGGGTATAAAGTCAGTCGGAAGTTTGAAAATTGTGTTATTAAGTATATAGGGCTAAGGGAAATATTGACTCGATTCAACCCAATTTTGGCATAGAGAGATACTACAATATTATCAGGAAAGGATTCTCTCCTAATCTCACATATTGACCAGTCTTCTATATGAGATGTACAAATGTATGTGATATTAACTCGACCGAAAAGGCTAAATTTAATATGTATATTGAGTTGATGTGCAAAATATCAACCAGAGGATCGGAATTTATTGTATCAGGGATAAGAGGTTTAGATCAAGGTAAATATTCCAATTGAGCGCTAAACCATATAGTTTTATGAAAACTGGGTCATTTAATTTCATTAAAATAACACAATTTGACCAACCTGAACTGTTTAAAGTCAGGTGTCAAAGTCACATAATGAGAATCATTATATGCAGTATATGGGAGTTGAGGGTATTATTGACCCAAATTTGTCATGTTTAGCCAATACCACATACCACTAACATGCCACAGACCCAGAGTTTCATTAGGGTACCTCACATATCATCATATGGCGTGAAGTCAGCGGGATGATAGAAAATCCTGATAAAGGGGTTAGGTCAAAGATACACTGTTATTTGAAAAAAGCCCTCTCTCAATTTCATTAAGATAACTCCCACATTGTCCGATATATGTGGTATAAGGTCAACCGGAATCTCAAAAATCTTTATACTAGGTATATGGAGGCTAAGGGAAGTATTGACCCGATTCAACCAATTTTTGACGCCAGGACATGCTATTATCGATAAAACAACGAATATCAATAATATATCTCACAGTTTCACCGATATTTTCAGCAAAAAGTTATTTGATTTTCCTAAAAAGCATTCTCGTACGATCGCGGGCTTAAATTTTATGTCTCTGAAGCATTTATATGCTACTGCAATTCTCTGCACCAAATTACAGATTGTTATTTTAATTTAGAGCGCAGTCATAGCATTTTATAAGTTTTCGAATGATGGCGCTTTGTGCGCGTGGCAGTAGTCCGATTGCGCCCATCTACAAACTCGTCTTAACTTTATTGCCAAGGAGCACGTGTATCCAGTGTTAATAAGATATCTTAATTTTTACTCAAGTTATTGCTTGCACATATGGACAGACAAACAGTCACTCGGAATTCAACCTGTCTGGTCATCCTGATCATTTATTTATATAAATATAACCCTATATCTATCTCGATTACTTTGATACTCTTGCAACATGTTGCTACAGAGTATAATAGGTTTGTATCCAGTGCGAAAATAGGTGAAATCGGAAATAACATAATTTTAAATTCCATCTGATTCTTTCAATTTCCAGTGTACAAATCAAGCATCAATGACTGGGATAAAACTTTGCACAAATATTGTAGTATGAAATTGTCCAAATCGAACCAAAACTATTAAAGCTCCATGGTACCGAAAGTGTGGACCTGTGGGAGAAATATGTTATTAGAGATATGCCTGTGTATTAACATTGTATTAAATCAGATCAATAACTTCCTTAGTTCCTATACACTTATTAGAAAAATTTTCGAATATTATAATAAAATGAGAAATATGCGATATAAGCATATATTTTTAATTTATTGAGTTGATATGGAAAACGTCAACCATAGGATCGAAATTCTTTACATTAAGGATATGAGGTTTAGACAAAAGTCCAGACCAATTCTATTCATATTCAGCGGTAAATCACAATTTCAATTAAACTGGTAAATTTAATTTCATTAAAATATGACACATTTTGGCTAACCTGCGGAGTTTAAAGTCAGGTGGAAAGGAAAAGGCGGATATCATTATACAATATATATGTATGTGTATATATGTTATATTGGGGACAGAGAAAGGGAAAGGCTGATTGCATTAATTTGGACATTGGTCAGGTATACTTAAGAACATATTTTCAAGCAATTTTATAAATATGTAACTCACACTCTGAACGACATATTCGGCATAAATCTTCTTAGAAACACATGTCATTATATTTAATATAATATAAGGCAGGCTAAACGCAAGTTTGAAAATTGTATATTTGTTTATCTAAGATAAATAATAAATTGAATTTACCCGATTTTACTTATTTTTAGCAATAGCACATACTATTAATATGCCACATACTATTAACATGTCACATACTAATAATATGCTGAGTTTCTTTAAGGTTGCTTACCTTCACCAATATATATGAAGAAAAGTCAGTCGGATGTTCAAAAAATTATTAGTTATATTTTGGGCCTGGGCAAGTTTCATACATTGCTATTAGTAAAACCCTTTCTCTCTTTTACATATTATATATTATATAAAATAGTTCGAAAATATTTGTATTAAGGTGTACTGGTATGAAATGGGCGTTAACATACAAATGTGTTGGTAGGGAACGTTTGTTGTGAAAGAGCCTTAATTCTTTTTCTGTTTGGTTGGCATGACATCTGTCAAACATATTTAATAACCTTACAGTTAATGAATAATGAATATATATTTTCATTATGTTGAATGTCAAATTTTGTAGTGGAAAGTGATGATTTGCAGAAAGGATTAATTGTTGTTTTTCAATTTGAAGAAAAGTGCTGCAAAGTCGCATCGAATCGAATTAATCCGGGGGATTCGGTAAGAAGGATATGCCCTGTGTTTGGTGGTATATCATGAGCTTTTAAAACCTGGTGAAAATGCTAATACTAATCGCTACAGACAACAAATGATAAATTTGAACCATGCAATGATCAAAAAACGTTCAGAATGGGTCAGAAGACACGGCAAAGTAATTTGTTACACGAAAATGCATGTAGACCCAAAGCAAAATCGGTTCAGGGTACAATAAAGTACTTGACTGGTAGCTGCTACCTTACCCGCCTTATTCACCAGACTTGGCACCTTCCGATTACCATTTGTTTTAATCGATGTAACACGCATTGGCTGAGCAGCACTTCGATTCCTACGCAGAAGTCGAAAACTGGGTGTCTGACATTTCTATTGACATGGTTTCCACAAATTGCCAGAAAGGTAGTCAAAATGTGTAAAAAGCAATGGTTAATACTTTGGATAATTTTTTTTTACTTTCCCATTCAAAATTATTATTTTATTTATTTTCACAAAAAAATTTCATACCGGTAGACCTGGTATAGTATATGAGAGTTGGGGTAGTTCATAGACGAATTTGACGTATTTTCGGAATTGAGATGTATTACATATACGTATGTATACATTAGGTTGATTTTTTTTTAACCATTTTTTGGTCCCATCGTGAAATTTTGTCGGAAATACCCACAAAAAAAAATCCTGAAAGTTTGAGCCCTTTATATTAATTTGAAGCACTGAACCAAGGACTGAAATGATTCCCCGTTGCAAATACACGAACACTCTGATTTTTTATGTGTTATTCTCTATAGCTTAGCGGCATTGCATGGCATCACTTTGACCAAGTCGGGTTTCTTCAGAATTGAACGCTCTAACAAAGTGCCCATTGCGACCAAGCTGTAACTCTTACGGGCGAGGTAGTACGGGCCACTGAACCTGCTTTTTCTATAAAATTTGCATTTATTTCGGAAATGGCAAGAGTTATAGAAAAAATTTAATTGAAATAAATTTAATTTCCTACAAAAAGTCTCTAAAACTAAATCGCTAACCCCAATACTACAAGAGATATTTCAATTTTAAATTTGTGAAGTTTTAAAATTTCTGCAAAAGTTATTGATATTTTTTACCCTTCCATCTTTGAAAGAAAATATTATATTTAGTCGAAAAAGTAGTAATAAATAATTAAAGAACGATATTTTAGACAATTTTACGAATATATTTGGTATAAAAACAATCTTAAGTTTGAGATACTAATTGTAAATCCCATATATCTAATGAGGCTAGATTTTGGGGGGACTTTAATTAAACATCTCACAGTTTTCCGATATTTTCGATCACGTTGTATTCCGATAGCTTCATTGGTCTTTGATTTGTGTTATATATATTATTACATACTCTGTAAGATATGAATTATAAGTTATGCATTAAATTTGATTAAAATCGGTCATGTGGTTTCTGAGGTATAGAATTTTTCCTAAAGGTGGTAATTTTATATCAGCTCTTATAAAGCCTTTCCCTATCATCTTGGTTGTGAAACTTAATGCTCGAGGAAATTTGGTTGATATACTACTTAACTCTAGGTTCTCCGCCCATGGTCCAATTTTCCCTTGCAAGAGGCGGGGCCACGCCCTTTTAGTGAAAATTTTAAGTACACACATGTCTCTCACTTCTGAGATCTCCTGTACCAAATTAACGTTTTGTGTCTTAATTTGGAGCTTAATTATAGCAGTTTATTAAGTTTTCGATTAACGACATCAGTTCCGCCAATCTGTAATACCAACCTCCCTCTTGATGCAAGAAATACGTGTGCGGACAAATAGTCAACCCGATTTCAACTCGTCTTGTCATCCTCATAATTTATATACATATATAAAACCCTATATTTATCTCGATTAATTTTATGTGTTCCAAATAACATTTAGGTGGATAAAATTATTGTACTATGTAGCAAGATGATGCGAGAGTAAAATAGCTTACTGCAAAAGAATTTAACTGCTTTGAATTGCAGATTGTACTCAACAAAATGCATTAGGAATTTTTGCCTGGCATAGATATAAATAGACAAATTATAAGCAATTGGTATTTAATATGCAGCCACTTTAAATTCAATACCTGTTCCTTCCATAATAAAATGCGTTTATAATAAAACTATTTTACTGAAATTGTAACAGTGCTTTTGTAAATAAAGAAATAATACACATAATCTATTAAAATTTGTCCTGACGGACAATATATATTGACAAAGAAATAAAAACCAAGCATTGTTTCTTTTTAAAAAGATTTTTAATGCAAATTCTTAAAAGTAGTTTTTAGACTTTAGTTTACTTCATGAAGCCAGTTTTACTTTATTCAAGAAAATACTATGTTGATTTCAACTTGACCAATAATTCATTAGGCCTGCAAACCACACCAAACCGCACTTTTTCAAGATGCAAGGTAGCCAGAAGTACATCTTTAGGATTGCTCACAATCCAAATAAATAATTAAAACTTATATACTCTTTAAGAACTATGCCTTATCGCTGAAGATATACCATACATTGACGGCATGGTTCAACTTCTAATTGAATTTTATATAATATCATTCACCTAACGTACAATGTAAAAAATGGTTGGACGACTTTAATTAAATTGTCGATAAGATTAAATTTAGATATAAATCGATATACTATATTGCATAAATCACTCTCACATAGACGATTAAACACAGCGAAATTGAACAAAAATGTCTGTAACTTTGCTGCTGGTTCAAACGCCAAAGTTTAACAGCCTAACTGATTAGCTTATGTTATACTATGGGGTGATAACTGAAAGATTGATTCTAGATAATAGATATGAAAGCTTGCTGATATGAATTCTTATATTATTGTATATATTCTGCCTTACTACTATATTTAAAATATGGTAATTTAATAAAACGTATTAAATCTTTATGTGACATCGCAGTTATTTTTAAACCCAAAACACGTTCGTATGTTCCTTCAGCGTTTTTGCAACATCAAATGTAGTCGTAGGGAACTTATAAACCGAGGATACTTTTTTAATTTTGAAAACGTGCATCACTTTTGCAAATTTATCTCGTAGTTTTAGCTTTATTATTATACTTTAGCAACGTGTTGCTACAGAGTATAAAAGTTTTGTTCACCTAACGGTTGTTTGTATCACCTAAACGTAATCGAGATCAGGGTTGCAAGTAATTCGTTAAAAAATCCGGTACAGAAGGGCTAAGTTCGGGTGTAACCGAACATTTTATACTCTCGCAATTTGCAAGAACCCAATGCCTTCAGCTGCTGGCAAAACTTTATATTAAAAAATATTGCGAAAAAATTTAGTATTCATTATTTGAAGAAATCGTAAATAAATTGCAATCGAATTTGGTATTTTCTTGACTTTTATTTAAGATCATTAACTAAGACTTACTTTTATAGTAGGATTCATTATGCTAGGGATATGAAGTTTAGACGAATCTCTATATTAGTTCCATTCTAATTCAGCGCCAAACCAGTAAATTTTTCAGAAAATTTGTCCATTTAATTTCATTAAAATATTAGATATTGATTAACCTGAACGGTCATCATATGGGATATAATGGGGTGCAGAGAAGAGGATGGGCTGGTTAATCGAGAATATATTTTGAAGCAATTTTATATATCAATAATGCTCACTCACCGACATATTCGTTATATAACTTTCCAGAAAAACGAAAATTAATATATGTAGTATATGGGAGTTGAGGGTAGTATTGACCCGATTTTATCAATTTTTGCCATTGCCATGTACTACTTACAGGCCACATACTTGCTAATAAAATGCTTTCTGGGTTTTATAAAGGCAGTGAGATGTTCGAAAATTCTGATAAAAGTTATATAGAAGCTAGGTCAAGTTTTCACCCGATTTTATCCGGTTTTGGTAGAGAGATGCACCGTTAGGAGGAAAAAATGCTCAGTCAATTTAATTAAGATAACTCACATATTGGCCGATATATGCGGTATAAAGTCACCTTCTAGTCTTATCATACTTGGGCCATATCTGCTTCGTTATTTTCCAGTTGCTTATTGATTCCACTGCTCTGGCCATTTGTTCAAGATGAATATAAATCTCTCTTTTGATCGTGCCTCGGGATCATCTAAAGAGGCGCCTAGTTTATCCTTATCTGATAATAATATGCCCTTGTGCCAAAAGTAGTTAGTTTCGAGTCAATAATTTCTTTAGTTCCCATATCCTAAGAGAAAAAATTTCAACTTCCAGTTGACTTTATCAGCCTGTCAAGAAGTTATTTTAATGAAATTAAAGGAGTGTCTTTTTCTAAGAACAGTGTACAAGTATCTTTGTGCTTATATAATAATAACTACACTAGGGCGAAAACTTGCTTATAGGGGCTAAATATTACTTACATTCAGGATTTTAAAACGTCCGACTGACTTATACCCATATATACATTTGTTTTTATTCATTAAAACAATCTCTAGTATACCTCAGCAATGTCTAAAATTAATGCAATCAGCCCTTCCATTTCTGTTCTCCTATTCTATATAATGATTTCCGGCTTTCCTCCAGACTTTAAACCATTCAGCTTGGTCAAAATGTGTATAATAGATATGAAATCGGACGATAACACCGCCCACCCCCCATATAACGGTTTTGTTGAAAACTACTCAATAACTAAATGCTTCAGCAACAATAAATTTTACATTCAGGATGACGCAAGATGGCTCAATAGGAGGTGGTATTAAAACTGAAAGTTGGGCGTGTCACCGCCGACCTTTACGGAAATTACATATCTCCGGACCTACACTACCTTTTTTAATTAAACTAATCCGTTTGACTTTAGTCCTTATATAATACAGTATATAGGTGATGAAATGTAAGGTAAGTTAATTAAAATCGGAGAGCATCTGATTCTGTTATGTAGTTCTATTCTATGTAGTAATGCCAAAAATAGATAAAATAGGATCAATACCATCCCTATTCCCATATACTAATGTAAGATTTTCAAACTTCCGGTTGGCTTTGTACCTTATAAAATATGTAAAGTATCTCAGCACAATTAAATGAAAGTATAATATTGGATATATTATAATGAAATGCCGAAAAAATATGAAAATATAGAGCTCACAATATTCCCTGCAAAGTGATTTTTACTTTGAGCTGGTCAAAAAGTGTGATATTTTAATGAAATTAAGTAAACAAGTTTTCTTAAAAATTAAAAAATTATATTAAAGGCTTAGCGTTGAGTGTTAATGGAATTGATCTAGACTTTGGTTTTAATCTCATAACCTATCCTCTGGTTGACGTTTTCCACATCATTTCAATATATTCATTTTAGCCTTTTCGATTGAGTTTATGTCACATCCTTTTGACTCATTTGACGATGATTTTAATACAATTTTCCCTTACGGGTATTAAAATATAGTTATAAAACTAAGTGAATCTACGATCAATAATACAAGTTAAAAGGGTTCCAAATTTGATTATAATTCATTTACAATTTCGTCGAATAATGAATGTTGAATTTTTTCGCAACATTTTTATACTCTTGCGGCATGTTACTACAGAGTATAGTTTTGTTCTCCTAACGGTTGTTTGTATCACCACACTAATCGATATAGGCATAGGGTTATAAAATTATAGGATACAAGCCTGATATTTTTTATAAGAATCGCATTAGGGAAGGGTATCTGCAGTTAAAATTTTTTTTAAAGTGGGCGTGGCTCCACCTTCCTATAGGTTTAATGGACATTCTTTCTAAGTGACGATAGCAATAATTACCGAATGCACTAATTTGACCAATTTCAACCAAATTGGGTACATAATATTGTCCTTACATGCCTATGGGCGAAATCGGATTAAAGCTACGTCTACTTCCCACATAACACAAATTTAAATTACATCTGATTTCGACTTTCCAGTATACAAATCAGCGAATATATTGAAATAAAACTTTGCTGCTTTCAAAAAAATGTCAACTGAAGTCTAAAACTTGCAAAACGCGGGCCATAACTGTTCAAGCCCACATATACCAAAAATGTGGACCACAGTGTTCACAGTTGATTTTCTACCGAAATTATCGTTCAATGTATGAAATATATAATTGGAATTCGGATAGAATATTTTTCTGATAATATTATGTCTGTATGTCCAAAATGAATTAAATCGAGTCAATCGCCCTCTTAGCCCCATATACCTAATATAAAGATTTTCGATCTTCCGGGTGACTTTATACCGCATATATCAGCCAAAAGGTGAGTTACCTTAATTAAATTGAGTGAGCATGTTTTTCTCCTAACGGTGCATCTCTCGGATAAAACCGGGTGAAAACTTGACTTAGTTAATTTCGAACATCCGCTGACTTTACTCCATATAGATTGGTGATGATATATGAGGTATCTTAATGAAACCCAGGAAGCATTTTATTAGTAAGTATGTGGTATTTGAGTAGTATATGGTATTGGCAAAAATTTTATAAAATCGGGTCAATACTACCCCCAACTCCCATATACTACTTATAATGATTTTCGTTATTATAACTAGTTTTATGCCGAATAAGTCGGTCAGTGAGGATTTATATATAAAATTGCTTAAAAATATGGTCTCGAGTGTACCTGAGCAATGTCAGAATTAATGCAATCAGCCCTCTTTCTTTATCGCCAATATACCCCGTAAAATAATTTCCGTCTTTCCACCTGTCTTTTAGCCGTTTAGATTGGTCAAAACGTGTGATGTTTTAGTGAAGTTAAGTGGACAAGTTTTCTTAAAAATTATGTGATTTTGCGCTGAATTCCAACGGAATTGGTCTATCTATATCTGGGTCTAAACCTCACACTCCTCATGTAATGAATTCCGATCGTCTGGTTGACGTGTTTTATATCAACTCAATATAATAAATGATGAATTTAGTCAGGATGAAGATATGAGTTGAAATCCGGGTGACTGTCTGTCTGTATGTCTGTGCAAGCTGTAGGTTAGGTTAGATCCTAAAAAGGATCACACTTGGACAGCTTAAACGCCGGTCTGTTGTGGTACCCAAAACTCCTATGAGCCGGATCAATAGACCGTTACATGTCGACAAAGCGCTATGTGCTTTTGACAAACTTGTTGAGATCGCCAATATCTGTTTCGCCCAAATCTTCTGGTCCGCCAAAAGTGTGATTGCCGAGATGTTGCAATCTCAACCCAGCAAAATCCGGACAGTGGAGGAGAAAGTGCCGGGATATTTCCACTTCACCCTCCTGCATACAGCTTGACAACTACCATCGGGTAGTATTCTAAGCCGCACCGCATGAGTTCTCTTTAGACAGTGCCCAGTAACAACTCCTACCATGGCGGCGAGGTGAACTTTGTTCAAGGCGAGAAGATTCCCCGACCTCCTGCGATCCACTCTCGGCCAGAAGGCTCGCGCAGTCGCCCAGGAGCTGGTCGTCGACCTTCCTTGTGCAACAGCGCTATCTCCAGGCATGACACTACATCATGCAAAGCAGTGTCGACCGACCTGCCCTTGATATAGGCATGCTGCGCCCGTAACAGTTTACTCCTCGGTATTCTGCACCTAGGTAAAAGAAAAAAGTTATGACAGGCTCTGGTTCTACCTGTGCTGCTTGCCGCCAGCAGCTTATGGCTTTTTGTCCTTAGTCCAGATATTCCATGGCTGCTCAGCCACGGTTCCTGGATAAGGACAACGTCGGCTTTGTCCCTTCCTAGACGAAGCAATAGATCGGCGGAGGCCGCCTTTGAGTGCTGGAGGTTAATTTGGAGGATCTTCATCCTCCAAACTCCTCTCCAGCAGTGCGAGTTCCGCACCATCGTCCATACCATCGACGCCGGCCTCCTCGAACAGACTGAGACTGAGGACGGATCCATCATCACCTATCGATCCGCCCCCCGTGCTCACCGCGTCCGATAGGACAGGGTCGACATCTATTTTTGAGAGGGAAACTTTTTCACTCTCTTCCACCCCAGTAGGAGGCAGCGGGCCATCCGCCCTGGCTTCTGTTGGGAGCATTCTGAGAACGACCCTCTCGAAGCCATAGCTTATGCCCCCTTTTGTGACACTGAGAGGAGCAAGGGACTCCTCGTTTAGGAGTATCAGTGCTTGCCGACATGGTGCCTCGGTCCTCTCCAGCCTAATCACCCTCCAGTCTTGGGTGGGAAGAGATAGATTGCAGTACCGCAACATCTCTTCAATTTTGGCCGAGGTAGACGGTTCGGCCGGAAGCCAGACCCGAGCCCGAGGCCGCATCGGAAGATCCGATTTGGCCACCGCCTCGAGCCTTGCTCCATTCCACACTTCCCCTACCCTGGCTACCGCCGTCGGTTCGTCGGCACACCTAATTAGTTTGTGAATGCCAAGGTTCTACCCGGCACTTTCACATCTCGGGGGTGGTCTAGGGCTTCCCATGACTACCTTCATGAAAACAGCGGAGATAGCAGCCGCTACCCGCTTCCACTTGTCATGGGAGATGGCTCCATCTCCCCCACTTCGATCGTACACACCAAGCTCCACTGAGCTTGCGAGTTTAGCGATTTCGCTAAACATCGGTGAGGGTCCGACCCGAGGTTTTTTGCCGAGGGAGGATTCCCTCTCCTGCTATCTCTGCCACTTTATCGAGGTGTGGGGCTCGCTCAGCCCCATTTTTCCGTCGCCCACGTCGCTCAGCACCCTTCTGGCCCACTCAAGTGTGCTAGCATGCTGGTCAGATTTCTGATCAGCCTGCTTGCCACCGTAGCGCTCCAAAATCTTGGCAGCCAAGCGACGATCAGACTTCAGCTTTTTAGCTGCACGCGCTTTCCCACCGGGCCCTTAGCGTTCGCCGAGGACCCCGTGACTGCCATGAACTTAGCAGAGGTTCCTCTGCTAGTGCTGGCGATCCCGCCTCGCACTTCCGCCCTACCCAAGGTTACCGTCAGCAGACTCCTGCCGACCCCCCCTGCTTTACCGCCCCCAGTGACGATAAGCCAAGCACCCCCTGGATTGCCGTTCTCACCCTTAACCGGAGACGATTTCGTCCCCCTCGGTGAAAGTGAGTTATTGCAGAAGGTAATCGGTCCATTGTGGTGGTTCACAAAACGCCATTAATCACAAAACGCCATTAATCACAAACAAATAAACTGCCATAACTAAGCTCCACATTAAGATACAAGACTGTTATTTGGTACACAGCATCACATTAAAGAGGGGAATATGCAATTAAAATTTTTTAAAAGTGGGATTGGTCTCGCCCCTCCTTAGGTTTAATGTGTATATCTCTTAACGTCCTACAGCTACAATAACAAAATTCGCTGGGAACAAATGTTTTTAGCACCTCTATTAACAGTGTGATGATGGGTAAAATCGGGTGTCAACCCCGCCCACTCCCTATATAACGGTACTGGTAAAAACTACTAAAAGTGCGATAAATCACGCACTAAACACGCCAGAGATATTGAATTGTATCTCTGAGATGGTATGAGATGACTTTATAGGATCCGTGTTCAAAATAAGAGAGCAGGCGTGGAACCTCCCATATTTGGGTGAAAACCCATATATTTGGATCTGCTTTACCGATTTCAACCAACTTCGGTACAAAACATTCCTTTCATATTTCTATGTTATAGTGCAAAAATGGGCGAAATCGGATTACAACCACGCCTATTTCCCATATAACACCATTTTAAATTCCATCTGATGTTTTAACTTTCCATTATGCAAATCAAGCAAAAACTATTATATTGGAGTAAAATTTTGCGTGAAGAATACATTTAAAGTATGCCACCTTGTGACCAAAAATTGTCTAAATCGAATCAAAACTGTTCAAGCCCCTAGTTACTGAATATGTGAACCTTAGTGCCTATAGTTGACTTTTTACCGAAAATATCGGTCAATGTGTAGGATATATAATTTTAATTCATATAATAAAAAAAATAAATGAAACTCTCGATAATAGTATGTCTTTGTGTTAAAAATTGGTTGAATCGGATCAATATTTTCTTTAATATAAAATTTTGTCATCACCTGAAGTGATTTTCTGGGCTTTGATCCTTGCAAGTTGCGAGAGTATAAAATGTTCGGTTACACTCGAACTTAGAACTTCCTTACTCGTTTTCTTTTCTTCTTTCCACGATGATGATATATAACAAATGGCCGCAATTACACTTAGCAATCTTACCATCCCTCTTGGAAAACCCGATATAAATGATCACGATAACAAGACGAGAAATACGGGTGACTATATGTCTGTCCGTCCGTTCGTGCAAGCTGTAACTTGAGGAAAAAGTAAAATATCTTCATCAAAGTTAATACCATTGTTCCCTGGCACCATAAGAAGTTTGGTATTGTATTTGGGTGTAATCGGAAAACTGCCACTATTTAATATAAAGTTTTGCCAAAACCTATAAGTATTTCGCCAACTTTGATCCTTGCAAGTTACAAAAGTATAAAATGTTCGTTTACACCCGAACTTAGCCCTTGCTTAAATGTTTCGCGATAAATTTGTTTGAATAATAATATTTTACGTAAATTGTTGTTAAACAATTGAGAATTTTAATGCGTTCTTCGCGCTAAAAAATTCGTAATATTTGTGAACCTTCGCGGAAAACGTTCATCTTTAATAATCTGCAGTTTAGTATCACCTAAAATTAATTGATATAAATATGGAGTTATATCCATTATTTTTGCATTAAATTGAAGGCTTTAATTACCATAGTTAGAATGATCCGATTTAGGTCAAATATGCGCCGTTTTGTCGATAACTTCTTACGATTTTAAGTGTAATTTCATTATGCCTCTCTCATAGAAGCCTTCGTTTCTATTGGCAAAAAATTTAAACAGTCGATTTTCACAAGCCTCTCTTGAATTCTTCACCAGCAAAATTGTTCGCCTTGGACAGGAACAGAAGGTAATCACTTGGGGCCAAGTCCGGACTGTAAAGTGGATGGATTAGAACCTTCCAACCAAGCTCCGGAGCTTCTGGCGAGTCACTACTGATGTGTGTGACCTGGCGTTGTCCTGAGGGAACACAATTCCTCTCCTATTGGCCAAATCTGGCCGCTTCTGGGCGGTTGCTTCCTTCAGATGGTCTAATTTTTGAAAGTATAGTTCCAAATTAAGAGTTTTGCCCTATGGGAGCAGCTCATAGTAGATAATTTTTTGCCAATTCCACCAAACACACAGCAAAACCTTCCTGGCCGTCAATCCTGGCTTGGCCACCGTTTCCGCCGGCTAACCGCTTTTCGGCCATGACCGCTTGCCCTTGACGTTGTCGTAAGTGATCCACTTTTCATCGCCAGTCACCAACCGCTTCAGAAATGGGTCGATTTTGTTGCGATTCGCAGATGGAAATTCGGTCCATCAGGTTTTTTTGCGTTAACTCGTGTGGTACCCATACAGCGAACTTTTTTTCGTATCCAGTCTTATTCAAATTGTTCCAAACGGTTTTTTGTGCAATATTTAAATCTTGTGCAATCGAGACAGTGCCTTCTTGACGATCGGACTCGACAATGTCCGTGAATTTATCAACATTTTCGACAATTGTCCTTCCAGGGCGTGGTGCATCTTTGACATCGAAATTACCGTCCATCTTTGGCGTGCGCTCAAACAAAACTGAATCAACCAATCACAAAACTATCAGAAAAGATTTTTTAAAGAGTTGAAAACCGAGTGACCGGGTGCAAACGATAACGTGAGTAAAAGTTGAGATATCTTGATGAAACTTGGTAAATATATTTCAATGAGGGTTGGTATTGCAGATGGGCGTAATCGGACAACCGCCACGCCCACAAATCGCCATTAAACGAAAGCCTATGAACTATCATAACTAAGTAGTAAATTAAGATACAAAACTGTTATTTGGTACAGAGGACTACAGTAGTGAGAGGTACTTGTGAGCTAAACATTTTTTTTAAAGTTCGCGTAGCCCTACTTCCAATACAACAAACTTTTAAATTAAAACTGATTCTTTCACTTTACAGTATACAAATCAAATACAAATGAAGTTATTAGAGTAAACTTCTACAAATAATGTCCTCACGGTATTTAATTTTACGCTCAAAAATGGTCGAAGTCGGACAATAACTTTTCAAGGATATAAGCACCAAATATGTGGGCACCAGTGCATTTTGCTGAATTTTTGCCTAACATATCGGTCAGTCTATTAGTTCTAGTATTGAAATTCGGGGAGATTTTTGTGTGATGACAGCACGCCCTTTTGCCAAAAATGGGAACAATCAAGTCAATACTTCCTATAGCTCTCATGTTCCTAATATAAATATTTTCGAACATCCGGTTGACTTTATACCGCATTTATCGGTCAATATCTAAGAAATCCTAATGAAATTCCGAAAGAATCTCCTTCTAATAATAGTGTATCTTCTTGCCTATGATTGTAAATAATGGATGCAATACTTCCTAATTTTAGTTAAGATGTATACGAAGATCCCATATGCAGGGCCAGCCGAAACTTTTACTGGCAAATTCAGCGCCCCTTATAAGTCTATGTTAGTCTGGTAGACTACCTAGCCTGTGGCCCCGCTATTGGTACCTCTTCCAGTGTCTCATACCGTGTCTCAACCATTGTCAATGCGGGACAAGTACTTAAGAGATGATCCATTGTTTCCCTGGTACCTTGCTCTTAACATTTTCTGCAATCTTCTCGATCTGTCAACCCAATTCTGCACGCGTGTGCCGCCACCAAACAGTGGCCAATGAGTATTCCGATCATGTTCCTACAGTCCTTTCTATCGAGGGCCAGTAGGAATTTTGTAAACTTTCGATCTACCGTTTTACACATGATTTTGCAGTTTTGCACTTAGGCAGATCGTTCCATCGCATTTTGATTTTTCTTACCATGCTTCTGTTCATGTATTCGTATAGACAATGCATGGGTTTCCAATGTTGATCACGTTTTCGGGTGTCAGCCGTACACCGCTCTTGGCAATCTTGATGCCCTTGCGACCTGGCCCCCAATAGAAGTGAAGTCCCTTTCTTCTGGCGACACTCTCTACTGCTGACCTGCTTTCCAATACACTTCTGGCCGATATGCGAAACGAGTTTAAAGCCTTGGTTGCTGCTTGGCTGTTCACTTAGATGTTGTCTCTGAAGTTTTTTCTGATGCATTAAAGGCTAGCTCTGCGGCTTTGCCAATAGCAAAAACCTCTGTTTGAAATGTTCTGCAGCGGTGCGGCAGCATAAAAGGCTGCTTTATGGCTAGCTCTGGACAGTATATCCCTGCACAAACTCCGTCATCCATTTTCGAGCCATCCGTATAGATGTTTAATGTGTTGCGCGTTGCTAGCATGTCTTTACACCAATAATTTTTTTCTATGCTTACTCCGAACCTTCTTTTCTTTGGTCTTACAATCGCTGTGTAGTGCCAGTGCGTGAAAGAGGGAAAAAGTCCCCAGGCTGTGATGAGCTGATCAACATTTGCCTAACGTATATAAGGCATTGCTGGCTTTTTTTACTCTTCCATCCACATTGTGCTATCACAGCAATTTTCTGTTCTAGACTACCCCAAGGTATTTGGTGCGGTCCTTGAGAGATAGTGGTATCCCATTTATCGAAGGGAGTCTCCATGGAGAGATTTATAATTTCTTATTGAAAACAAGTAGATCCGTTTATTCTGGATTTTCAACATTGAATTATGGCTGAAAAGATCACACCACGAGGTAGATTTTTGCTTAATCCAAATTTTCATAGAGGGATATTTCAAAACATATTTGAAATGATTCAAGCATGACATTTGCGAAGGCGAGACGAATGTGGAGCATACGTTGTTTCTCTGTCTACAATATGAGCAAGAGAGGCGATACCTTAAGAGTGCGTTCGGTATAGACCCCCAGAAAATTTAGTAGATCAAATGGTTAAATCAAAAGAGAAATAGAATGCGTAATACTAATACAAGTTCGGTACATGACGGTCGGAAGTTTAGTTCACATCAAAGTTCTACATTGACATGGGGTTCGGGCTTTCGATGCTTCGTCCTCGTACGAAAAAAAATCCCCGAGACTAAATCTAGTTCTGGTTCAAATTAAGAAATCTTGGCATGAACAATAACTTAAAAAACAAAAATTAATTAAACTCATATTCGTTCATAAGCGCTGTGGGCAAATATCGTCGATTTATCTGCTGTAGTTTATAAGAAAATAATTTTACAATTTTATTTTCAACCTTCGATAACATTAACATAAAAATTAATTTTGATCAAATATTTATAAGAGATGTTTTTTTTAGAGGTATAGAACTTTAAATTGCAATAAAATAACGATGGATCATTCGATTGACATGAATTTTATTTATCCGAAAGATAATATTGTGGCATCACATTTTAAATATGATTTCTGGCATATGACCACCACGGCTGGCTCAGATGTAGTCCAATCTGGACATCTAATTTTCAATGACTTTTTCCAACATTTGGGCAATAACACGGTGAATATTGTCTTCCAAATGGTTAAACGTTTGTGGCTTATGCGCATAGACCAATGACTTTACATAACCCCACAGAAAGTAGTCTAGCGGTGTTAAATCACAAGATCTTGGAGGCCAATTCACAGGTTCAAAACGTGAAATTAGGTGGTCACCAAACGTGTCTTTCAATAAATCGATTGTGGCACAAGCTATGTGACATGTTGCGCCGTCTTGTTGGAACCACAACTCCTGGACATCATGGTTGTTCAATTTAGGAATGAAAAAGTTAGTAATCATGGCCCTATACCGATCACCATTGACTGTAACGTTCTGGCCATCATCGTTTTTGAAGAAGTACGAACCAATGATTCCGGCAGCCCATAAAGCGCACCAAACAGTCAGTTTTTCTGTATGTAACGGTGTTTCGACATACACTTGAGGATTAGCTTCACTCCAAATCTGGCAGTTTTGTTTGTTGACGTAGCCATTCAACCAGAAGTGCGCTCGACGATAAAATGAACGTAGTGCGCGATACGTATTCCGCACTGAACCATTATTTTCGAAATAAAATTCCACTATTTGCAAGCGTTGTTCAGGCGTGAGTCTATTCATGATGAATTGCCAAACCAAACTGGGAATAAAGCCCTTGACAGCTGCTAAATCGGTCGCCATCTTGAAAGGAATGCCAACTTAAAGTTCTATACCCCCTATATAGCGGGGTGTGCGACTCGTCCTTTATCTAATGAAGTGCTTATTTACAAAGTCGGTGATTTAGCAAAGTTTTCTGGATCCACTTGACGTGGTTTGACTCAATATTAAATATTTTTGAACAAAAGTTAGTAATCACGTTCTTTAAGAGTTCTGATAACCTAACCTACTCTCAACTCCATTCGCTCCCACGGAACCACCGGATTAAGTATTAGTTCATGAAAGAGAAAAAAGCATTTAAGCTTACGATAATTAGAGCTGACGCTTTGCTGGCATTTTTCCAATTATCAGAGGACTGATACATACATATGTGCTGTGAAAGTCTCCATGTTAAACTAACGTCGAGTGTGGATTTTAACTTTTTCCTTATATTTGAATAACGAGGACACTGAAAAAATACGTGATCAGTCTTCTGTGTACTCTGTACACATCGGACAGTACGAACTAACGTCATGATGAAATTGGAACAGATACCTTCTAAAGCATCCATGCCCACTCAGTATCTGGGTCAGGTGGAAATTTAGGTCCAAATGACGTCTTTCTATCCACTAATGAATGTCTGGTATCAGCCTGAGGGTCCATCATCCTTTGGATGAGGTTTGCTGCCGTTGCTGCTACATTGTAAGGCTCTTGTTTCTCTCCTCTTTTTTTCTCCTGCAGACGGCTCTGATAGCTGGTATAGTTGCGCGAAGTTGTTCCCCTGGATGTTAATGAGCGGCATGCTGGCCAATACTTTAGCAGCATCGCTTGATATCGTTCGGAAAGTACTTATAATTCGAAGTGCAGAAAGCCCTATTCACCGCGTTTATTGGTTAAGCATAGGATTTTATGTCTAGCGCTTGTATGAAAGGTGCTGCATACAAAATCACGGAATTCATTGCTTTTGCTAGTAAAATCGCCGGCTGGAGCGCACGCAGCCTCTATTGGCCATCATTTTCGATAGAGCATTATAGAATTTGTTTGCGTTACCGGAAGTATACGCCAGGTGCTCCATATATTTTCATTTGGTGTACAATTTTACACCCAGATACTTCAGCAACGACTGCAAAGTTATTTCGGTGAGTGATACCCTTTCTATATATATTTTTTATATGTACATGTATATGTTTGTTCATATGTTGGAAGCATTCATACGTGTAATTTGTAAATTTATTTACTCTGAATATTTATAATTACTATTTAATTAACATAATTTATTACAAAAGTATATATTGTTTGCAGATAAATGCTATTCATTATGGTAGTATA
The DNA here is from genome assembly GCF_042242935.1 of Bactrocera oleae. Classification (NCBI taxonomy): domain Eukaryota; kingdom Metazoa; phylum Arthropoda; class Insecta; order Diptera; family Tephritidae; genus Bactrocera; species Bactrocera oleae. The sequence goes on along the minus strand of NC_091539.1, from coordinate 28,751,078 downwards.
ATACGCAATGGTTTTCATATGTATTTGGTACAAACAGAAAAAATTACGTAACATAAGAGAAATGAAATAATATAAAGTAAGATGTTTCAAAACATTTTGATACACTAATACAGACGTTCTTACTTAGGTATATCTATAATACAAAACTGAAACCAAGTTGTTTTAAGTTCTCTGCTTGAAGGCCATTAACAAATTTGGAAAACAATGAAATTGAAAGACTCGCGAAATTGAAATGTATGTGATGAAATCTTTTATGATGCCATGCTTAGTAGTATTAATTTTCAATTGAAATTAGAAAAAACATTTATTAGTTGAGATCTAATACATTTATTCTGTAGACTAAGTATTGAAAGTTCAAAAATCAATTGCCCTAATATATTACAAAATCACAAAGGGTATAAATAGTTTTTGCATATATTTAAAGGATTCTAAGTAGTGAGCAGCAAACAGGAGTATTCGATATGCGCCGTGTGATTATAACGTAAGCATAGAGCTAAGTTATCCAATATAAATAATTAAATTTAAAGAAAAGTCGTAAAAAGTAAAAAAGAAAGATATGATAACATTAGAAAACAAAGATACAAGTATTTAAGAAAAGGGAAATTGTTTTTAGCAGTTAAAAAGCAAAAAAAGTGAATAAGAAAGATATTTAAAAACAGATAAAGAAGCGTAGATTTAAAATATTTAATAAAAAATATTTAAACAAATTATCCAAATATAATAAAGGCTTGTACAGCCAATAAAAAACTAAAAATTAAAAGTCGTAATTCACCACCTTTAAGGGAACCCTCCGGCTTTATATTACAAAAACAACTCTGCGACTCACCTAAACGGAAGACTTCAGAGATTGCCAAAATAAACAATTAAGGAAGGGCTAAGTTCGGATGTAACCGAACATTTTATACTCTCGCAAAGTCAAATAGTATACTCGTTTGAGATTTCTTTGTGGATTGACTGATATTTTCGGTAGAAGGTCAACTATAGGCACTGGGGTCCACATATTTAGTACTTAGGGGCTTGAACAGTTTTGGTTCGATTTAGACAATTTTTGGGCACAAGGTGGCATACTTTAATCGCATTATTCACGCAAAGTTTTATCCCGATACAGTCATTGTTGCCTGATTTGCATAGTGGAAAGTGAAAGAATCAGATGGAATTTAAAATAGTGTTATTTGGGAAGTAGGCGTGGTTGTAGTCCAATTTTCACAATATACCATAGAAATATCAAAAGAACGTTATGCACCGAAAACCAAGATATGGGTTTTCAGCGAAAAGTGGGCTGTGCCACGCCCACTGTCTAATTTTGAACGCGGTTCCTATAAAGTCATCTCATACCATCCCAGAGATAAAATTTAATGTCTCTGGCGTGTTTAGTGCTTGATTTATCGCCCTTTTAGTAGTTTTTAACAGTACCGTTATATGGGGCGGAGTTGCCACCCGATTTCAACTATTTTCACAAGGTCAATAGAAGTGCTAAAAATATTTGCTTCCCGTGAATTTTGTTATTATAGCATTAGCGGTTTAGGAGATATGCACATTAAACCTATTAGAGGCGGGACCACGCCTACTTTCTTAAGTGCAGATGCCCCTCCCTAATGTGATCCTGTGTACCAAATAACAGTCTTGTATCTTATTGCGGAGCTTAGTTATGGCAATTTATTTGTTTTCGATTAATGGCGGTTTGTGTGCGGTGCAGTAGTCCGATTACGCACATCTGCAATACCAACTGTCTTACGGTACCAAGGAATATGTGTACCAAATTTCATAAAGGTATCTAAACTTTTTCTGAAGTTACAGCTTGCACAGACGGACGGGCGGACGGGCGGACACCCGGATTTCAACTCGTCTTTTCATCCTGATCATTTATATATATATAACCCTATATCTAACTCGATTAGTTTTAGGTGATACAAACAACCGTTAGGTGAACAAAACTATTATACTCTGTAGCAACAGGTTGCGAGAGTATAAAAATAATAAAACATATATACTGTATAAGCATTATATTCAACTTAATTTTGCATTAACTTTTTAATTTTATTTTTGATATAATTCTACAAAATGAGTAATCCCGAACCATAATTAGACCTCTAGTCCTAAATACCAGTATACCACCACCATCCAATCCTCAGGTTACCCCAGAACTATCGAATATCATACGAAATATCGTAACTCAGATTATTTCGACAGACGCCCCAGCGCTTATTCAGAATATTATCAAACCAAGAAGGGAAATAGTAGCAGACCAACTGACCCAAGATATGCAGGAAAACTTAAGGACTTGACAGAGTACCAGACGTGATTAGGTATTTAAAAGATTTTTCTGCGATCCGAAAGAATTCGCATCTTGGAAGAACAGTGTAGAGAGAATTTTGAGATTATATGAATCCGAAAAAGGCACACCTCGCTATTTTTGTATTTTGAATGAATGTCATAAGAAATAAAATAACAGGGAACGCCCAGTTGGGAAGCAATTTCGAAATGCCTTAATACGCATTACGCGGACCAAACGTTGAAGTACCAAATGTTTTCCCTTTTCCAAGGGAATAAATTTATTAACGAATTTTATCACGAAGTATTTTCCCACCTTTCCCGAATATTGAATAAAATTACCTCTCTTGACATAGGTCCAGAGTCTCTAAATGTATTGCCTAAAACTTATCGCGATAGGCACTTTTGTGAGAGGTTAGAATAAAAGAACCAACTGACCTAACTCAAGCTCTTCAGTTGTTTATGAAACTACAATATCAAAATTTCCGTACACAGCACGGTTTCAAAAACCAACCTATATCACTAAAACTAATACCACAACCAATTCAACGCGTACAGAATTTAGTACAACCAGCAGTATTCAGATGTACATTAGCCCATAATTATTCTTTGAAAATTATACATATACTTGCTTTTATCATCCAATTGTGAAGAGTATTTGAAAAATTCCCATGCTTTTATTTCTTATAAATTGCGACTGTAACTTATGTTCCGCTGCACCCGAACTTAGCGCTTTCTGATTTATTTTGTCTAGTTCTCGAAAACTTAAATTATCCTAATAGATGCCTATTTCGATGAAGCTCACAATCAGTTGTTCGCTTTTCCATTATTTCTTCTTTTTGAACACACATATACATATGTATGTGTACACATATGCAACCCGGTATCAACCATAAATCTTTCAAATTCTCGCTGCCCCACATACTAGCACGTAAACATTCAAGTGAAAACTATGGGGCGTAAACATTGACAAACACATGAATCAAATACCATATAGACTACATTCTGCACGAAACAAAATATGAGAAAATATACCATAAATAACGTTAGGCACATATTGGGCATGTAAGACCATATACCATAAGAATGTGTGAATGTGGCCATATGGGTAGGGGTAATTCTGACAAGGGTATTTTGAAATTTCTTATCAAAACAAAATTTAAAAAAATAAGGAAGTTCTAAGTTCCGGTCAAACCGAGCATTTTATACTCTCGCAACTTGCAAGGATCAAAGGACGGGAAATCACTTCAGGTGTTGGCAAACTTTTATATTAAAGGAAGTATTGATCCGATTCCACCCATTTTTGACACAAAGACATACTATTAATAATTTCAATTATATATCTTACACATAGACCGATATTTTCGGTAAAAAGTTAACTATAGGCACTGGGCGCACATATTCAGAACCTAGGGCCTTGAACAGTTTTGATTTAATTAAGAAAACTTTTGGTCACAAGGTGGCATACTTTAAACTTATTATTCCGCAAAGGTTTACCCCGAAACCATCATTTTTGCTTGATTTGCATAGTGGAAAGTGAAAGAATCAGATGGAATTTAAAATGGTGTTATATGGGAATAGGCGTGGGTGTAATCTAATTTCGCCCATTTTCGCATTTATGGGTTTTTACCGAAAAGTGGGCATTGCCACGCCCACTGTCTAATTTTGAAGTCGGTTTTTATAAAGTCATCTCATACCATTATGGAGATGAAATTTAATGTCTCCGCTGTGTTTATTGATTGATTTATCGCGCTTTTAGTAGTTTTTAACAGTACCGTTATATGGAGAGAGGGCGGGGTTGTCACCAGGTTTCACCCATTTTCACACTGTCGACAGAGGTGCTAAAAACGCGTGATCTTAGTTAATTTAGTTATTGTAGCTTTAGCGGTTTAGGAGATATACACATTAAACTAATTAGGGGACGGGACCAAGGCCACTTTTCACAAAAATTTAAATTGCAGATGCCCCTACCTAATGTGATCCAAAAACAGTGTTATATCTTATTGTGGAACTTAGTTATGGCAATTTATTTTTGATTAATGGCGTTTTGTGGTCGTGGCAGTGTTATGGTGACGTCCATCTGTAATACCAACCGTCTCACGGTACCAGGAAACATGTGTAATTTTCATAAAAATATCTCAATTTTTACTCAAGTTACAGCTTGCACAGATGGACGGACGGATGGACAGACAGTCACCCGGACTTCAACTCATATCTTCATCCTGATCATTTATATATACATAACCCTATATCTAACTCGATTAGTTTTAGATGATACAAACAACCGTTAAGTGAACAAAACTATTATACTCTATAGCAACAAGTTGCGAGAGTATAAAAATATTATGTTGCTAAAATCGCATCAATACTTATCCTAGCCTCCACATAACTAATATAAAGCTTTCGAACTTCCGACTGGCTTTATACCGCATGTATTGTTCTGTCTGTGAGATATGTTAATAACATTCAGAGAACGTGTTTCTCTGCTAATAATGTGTCCCATGTTAAAGTTCATAAAATCGGGGCTATACAGTCCCTAGCCCCCATACTAATATAAAAATTCCACATTCCACACATTTATATCGTATATATCGGTCAATAGTATATAAGATATCTAAGCAAAATTAAGTGATTTAACAGTCGAAATTCATTGAAATCGGCTTACGACTATTGCATGGAATCATGTTCTCTACTATACTTGAGTAATCTCAAAAATGTATGCAATCAATCTTCCCCTAGCCCAAAATGGTGATTTCCGGTTCGCCATCTGGCCAAAATTATTTATATTGTAATGAAACTAAATGGACAAATATGACTATAATCCCTCCGGGGTTTTTTTCGAAGAATGAATTTTGAATTCATTTGCCTAAATTTTAACATACATATTTATCAAAACCAGAAAATGTTTCACCGCGTTGAGTTTCTCTGCCACTTGATCCAATAGTAATTGTTGAAAATGTGAGAATGTATTAGAGCTATGGCACAAACAAATTGAATTTAGTAAATTCTGACTACCTTCTCTGATGATGAATAAATATGAAATTCACGTTGTTTTTTAAACGAATGAAATATGAGAACTTTACGTAAACCGAATAAGGAACTTATCGAATATTTTACTTAAAACGACAATGTTTGTAGAACTAGAATTAACAAACACGACGTTGGTGAAAATAAAAACTGTATCAACTTTTGCTTGTGGCTTCTATTTATGGTTAGAGTATGTAAAGCAGTGAGCAGGGACATCGACAAGTGGTATATGGCAGATAACATGTCACTAGCTTCTTGGACATTACAAACATCGTAGAAGCAGCAGTAGCGGAGTTGTGTCGCTGCATTGTGAACAAAATATTATTAATAAACGACACATGAAGTTTCCAAACCAATTAAGATAGAAAAACCCAGTTCAGAGGTCAATCACTTTTTATTTTTTGTGGTGTAGACCTTTCTATTTTCAATAGGAGAAAGGTGGAAGTCTTTGAGGTTACGCTAGCCTCTAGGGAAATTGCTCCCTTGATTTCGGAATGGAGGGTTCTAGTAGAGAGCTCAAGACCTAAAGAAATTGCAGGAATACCAACTGGGTCCTGTACTGCAGGAAGTTTTGATCAGCTCTTCCAACCGCACCCGACAGGGATTCGATCCTTTCTGCGGATGCAATCGAGGCTTTCAGTTCTGTTAGTAGAGCTTCTTTTGAAAGCTCCTGTCCTCTGAGAACTCAGAAAAGCAATGGGAAACCCCCTTGATGGACTTCGAAGCTAACGGAGATCATATCTTTGAGCATAAGAGTTTTCAACAAAGGCCGTAAAAGTGGCTCTAGTGACGACTGGGCGTTGTACAAAAAGTACAAGAAGAGTCGTTGAAGCTGCTCCTGGATGCTCAATTTCCGCTAAATCGCTCTGCTGAAGAAGTGCCACTGGGGGATCTTCAGGAGGACTGTACAGCCTTCTTGGACCTTCTGGACGATCGTCACCTTACCTGAGCGTTGAAATCCTTCAAGCACTTCAAGTCCCCGGGACCTGATGGCATTATACCAGCGAACTGTATTAGATTGGGCCATGTCCTGAAGGCCTGGAGACAGGTTAAATTTACGTTAATTCCGAAGACTGATAAAAGCTCTCACGTCGGTGCAAAAGATTTTATTCCCATCAGTCTATCGTCGGGTGACAGCCTATGCTGATGATATGGTTCTTATGGTTAAGGGAAAATTCCTAAATACCGTCTATGAGCTCACCGCAAGGCCCCTGAGCGTGATATCTAGCTGGGCGAATAGAAGCGACCTAGCTGTCAACCCAAGTAAAACAAGGAGGTTCACGTTTTCAACCTGTTGATTTAGTGAAATACCTAGGGCTTATCCTCGATAGAAAACTTTCCTGGAGGCCAAACATTGAGGAGAGAGTTAAGAAGGCATCAGTTGCCTTATATTGCTGCAAAGGCTATAGGGAAAAGGTGGAGACCCTCACCTAAGGTGGTGTTCTTCTATGTTGTGTTCGTCTGGTGGAGGGCGCTCGAAAGGTACACACTGACTAAAAAGTATGAGCGGGTCCAAAGAGCGGCGCTCATCGGAATCTCCGGTGCACTGCGGACCACACCAACAATAGCTCCTAATGCTATTTTAAACATAGCACCTGTATACATTGCTGGTACAGGCATTGCTGCGAAGTGTGCTCTAAGGCTCAGGGAAGCTGGGCTTATCGGACCTCTTCATAAGCCCAGATCAGGGAACTCTGGACACGCCGAAGTTCTTTTATACTTCAGCTGCATTCCGTAAAATTTATCTCTGATATCAAGGTGGTGGTAGAAGTATTGCTACGTAGTGCAGCCTCGTTTAGAGAAGTAAGCATCCACTCCGATAGTAGGGCGACAATACTAGCTCTGAGCGCGCTAACCGTGCAATCTAAGTTAGTCAAGGAATGTCTGTCTTCACTAGAAGTAGCATCTGGTTACTTCAACAATAGGTTCGTTTGGGTGCCTGGTCGCAGCGGAATAGCTGGAAACTTGCTGAGCTAGTCAGGGGGGCACCCTTGCCCCGCTCACATCGGAGTGGGATCGAGTTGGATCTCCATTAACGTCTTGCGTTCTAGCTTTCGATCAATGGACTTCGCGTCCATCGACCTGGCCGACGCTCAGCTTCTGTGCGACCGCGAGATCCTTCTGCTCAAGAGTGGATCATAGGCGGTCGGGGGAACTTCTCGCCTTGTCCAATGGGTACTCATGCGGTACGGCTTAGAGTACTACCCGATACTAGTTGCCAAAGTTGTATGAAGGAGGGCGAGGAACCCGGCACTTTCTCCTCCACTGTCCGGCTTTCGCTTGAATACATAGCCGAAATGGATAATGGCCGTCGTAACAAGTTTGTTATAGGCACAAAGCGTTTTATCGACTTGTAAGGGTCTTTTGATCCAGCTATTTTAGGTACCTCAGCGGACCGGCGTTTTAAGACTTCTCGCAACTTGTTGCTACAGAGTATAATAGTTTTGTTCACCTAACGGTTGTTTGTATCATCTAAAACTAATCGAGTTATATATAGGGTTCTATATATAGAAATGATCAGGATGAAGTAACGAGTTTAATTCCGGGGGACTGTCTGTCCGTCCGTGCTCGTTGTAACTTTAGTAAAAATTTAGATATCTTACCGTACGGTACCGTAAGACGGTTGCTATTGGTCGGTTGCAGATGGGTGTAATCGGAACTCTGCCACGCCCACAAAACGCCATTAATCAAAAACAAATAAATTGCTATAACCAAGCTCCACAATAAGATACAAGACTGTAATTTGGCATACAGGATCACATTAGGGAGAGGCTGCAGTTTAAATTTTTTTTAAGTGCGTATGGTCCCTCCCCCTAATAGGTTTTCAGCACCTCTATCGACAGTGTGAAAATGGGTAAAAGCGGGTGACAACTCCGCTTAAATCAAGCACGCCAAAGACATTAAGGGGGTATTCTAGTCTAGAAGTTTCAAAAAATCTATTTTTTTTTTTTAAGTTTAAAAGAATATGTGGACAAGAGGAATTTTCAAAATTTAAATTATTTTCGGAGATATAGCTGTAAGTATAAAATATCATTTCATGAATTGAACTGTGAAAAACGTTAAGCATAACTTTAAACACGTTTTTCTCGAAACTGTTTTTTTCGAGCCCATACCCACGATCTTCTTCATAGACTTCTCTCTAAAACAAAAAACGGTAAAAAATTACGTTTTTTTTCAAATTGTCGCCATTTTGTAAAAAAATTTTTTTTGCTTTTCCGTAGTTTATACAATTGCGACATCATTCTAGATTAATAATCACTTATTCTTTTTTTTCAGACTACTTGGAGGGCTAAAATCAGGGGTATGGTCACGTGCCAATTTTTTGAGACCCCTACTTCATCACCTGCTAGAATTTAAAATTTTTAATTTGTTTCTGTATTCTTAAAACATTAATTAATACTTGATAAAGAAATGGATGGTAAAAATATGTATTGCTTTTTTTACGGCCTTTCAAAAATCACATAAAACTCATGCCTCTAGACTAGAATACCCCCTTAAATTTTATCTCTGGGATGGAATGAGATGACTTAAAAGGAATCGCATTCAAAATTAGACTGTGGGTGTGGCACCGCCCACTTTTTGGTGAAAACCCATATCTTGGGATCTGCTTAACCGATTTCAAACAAATTCTGTACTTAACATTCTTCTCATATTTCTATGTTTTCCAATTCCATCTGATTCTTTCACTTTCCACTATGCAGATCATGCAACATATATAAAGAAATCTCAAACGAGTATACCGTTTGACTTTGCGAGAGTATAAAATGTTCGGTTACATCCGAACTTATCCCTTTCTTACTTGTTTTCATTTATAATTCTATTCTCCAATTTGTGTTGGTTAACACCGTTGGCATTCCATATAACTAAAGTTAAAAGGAAAGAAACTAAAGTATTAAAAAAAGTTTGCAACACTCGGTTTTGCACTTTGATTAAATCTTGAATCATCTACTGCATTGTAGACATAAACTTTCTTTTTCACTTTCTCACGCAAGAAAAAATTACGGAGTGCGTTGAAGGATTTAAAAAAATAGGATTTCCACAATGTCTGAGCTCAGTAGGTAAGTTGCAAATACAATTGATTTCAGATGGATGCCATATTGAGATTCGGCCCTCCGCATCTGATGCTGTTGACTATTTGATCACAAGGGTTGGTACTCAATGGTTTTACCAGCCCTCGTAGACTACAAGTAAGTTAACAACATAAAAATAAATGTTTTGGAAAACATTTAAAACATTTTTTTTAGATATAGGTTCATGTACATTAACGTTGGAGCTCCTGGTCGTTGTAATGATTCTCAAATATTCGAAAAATTCGACTTGAAAAGAATTTTGCAAAACCCTCTGCTTAAAGAGAATGCAAAAAAAATGTGTGACACTAATGTTCCTTTTGTAGTTCTTGGGGACTCAGCATTTCGCTTTACTCCGTTTCTAATGAAGCCCTATCCATATAATCCAGCCGCTGAGGATCACGAGAATATTTTTTATTACCACTTATCTAAATCTCGAAGGGTTGTGGAGAACGCATTTGGCCATCTATATAGCAATAACAATAATAAAATGTTCTTGCGTCTTGCACAATTTTTTAAATGAAGTTAATGACATAATATAGACAATAATTTAAACACGAAATGGTTGCAAATGCAAACAAATTTCGAAAGAGCTTTCCCACGAGAGCAACCAGATCCGTTATAAATTTCTGGAACCGACGACACTAATACAGAGGACATCAGAAAATCAATAGCTCTATTTCTATGTAAGTTTTATTTATCTTATCAGTTCAATTTTTCATTTACATTCAGTTAATTATTTATTGTTTTATTATTTACTGTAAATCAATTTTATCTCATAACAAAAAAATAATTCATTTTATTTAAACACTTGGGAATTGCGTTTAACGCTACGTAGCTGCGTCAATTTCTCCTCCCACAAGCCCAGGAGAAGTTCAACTTCTTCCCTGTTCCACTTTGACCTCTTATTCCTGATAAAATAACAAATTTATGTATATTTTAAATTAATGTGCTATTAAAAATTTATTTACAAAACTCGTTATCGGCCAATTTTGATTACATTTTCATTTGACATTTCTCCTCTCCTTCGCAAAAGTTATCGATAAAACTAAGAAGAACACCGCAAATCTAGTTGTATAATCAGAGACTAAAAATTAATCTCGGATTTAAAAGAGGAGAATTTCGTATAGTAAATCTCGTTCCTTAATTACAGATTATCGAGTTAAGCTTGTAAATGGAGATAATGGTGTTATATGTAAACATGCTATAAGCATGTTTTAATTAATGCCGAAAATATGTGAATATAGGCTACAAATTACCCCAACTCCCATATACTACGTATAATGATTTTGTTGTTGTTTTTATACTCTTGCAACATTTTGCTACAGAGTATAATAGTTTTGTTCACCCAACGGTTGTTTGTATCACTTTGAACTAAATAGATATAAAGGGTGATCCCTTTCGAGGTTTCTAACTTAAAAAAAACACTTAAAATTCAAATTTAATGGGACATTTTTATTGTCCTTCGACAGAACATTCTTTGGCATTTATTTTTTGAATATTATCTATTTCAAATTTTGGCCGTGGCAACGTCTCAGATGGTCCATCCGTTGAGTGAAATTTTCGATGACTCATTCTAGCATTTCGACTGGTAACTGGCGAATGACACGCGTCATGTTTTGCGCCAAGGTCTGAATCAAAGCGATTGTCCGCATAGACTTTAGACTTTACATAGGAAAAAGTCTAAAGGTGTGATATCTCACTATCTTGGTGGCTAATCGACCAGCCCAAAACGTGAAATTATCTGCTCACCGAAATGTCTTCTCAATAAATCTATTATTTGATGCGATGTGAGGGAAGTGGCGACGTCTTGTTAAAACCAATTGTCGCCGAGATCAGGGCTTCGATTTCAGGCATCAATTAGTCGGTTATCATGCCGCAATAACGGTTGCCATCGACGGTTACATTCACACTTTTTTGTATGTAGGTTTTTGAAGAAATATGGACCCACAAACCACACCAAACCGTGGTTTTTTCTGGATGAAATGGCAGCTCTTGAATTTCTTCAGGTTGCTCTTCGTCCAAAATGCGGCAATTTTGGATCCTCTTGGAACTTTTCAAGAGCCCATAGAGCGAAGCGATGTCGCTTGGGAAGGTCGAGTGGCTTCAGTTCTTGCACAAGCTGTATTTGGATGGTGCATAGGCACCATGCTTTGTAGTACGTCATTTCCGTCCAAAGGGAATTCAGACGGGAATTCATGGACCAATATGAAGTATCACAGGAAGATCGTACAACGTTCAAATAACAGGCCGGTTAACCCCTCTAGTTTTCAGCTGACTTTTTTCCGCATACATATGTATATCGGTCAATTAGTGAGGTAAATGTGTTTCTCTAATAATAATGTATCTTTGTGCTTAAAATTACTAAAGTTGGGTGAAAACTTACCCGTATAACTAATACCAAATTTTCAAAAATCTAGTTGACCTTACCAATTACCACTTGATAATATTTAGCCGCCTTTGATCTTTCCGATTTGCAAGAGTATAAATGCCACGGATAGACTTGAGCTTAGTGTTTCCTTACTTGTTTAGTATAATGCTTTTCCAACACCTGATAGTATTTAACCGACTTTGATCCTTGAAAGTTGCAAGGGTATAAAATGTTCGGTTACACTCTAACTTAGACTTTCCTTACTTGTTAAGAGTACATTTGGGCGTAAGGTGTAAAGCACCATATACTACACAAACACACTCCGCAGTGTTTGTGTATTGGTGTACCCATACTTTTGACAGTTATTGAATTTTTTTTTTATTTTTTTTATTTTTGGGGTTTTTCAACGATATTTCTGCGGTGAAGCAGTTATCTAAACATTGTTTGTGGCACTTTTTTTCTTTTTTGAGTACTTTTTGGTACTGTTAAAAACTTCAAGAAATCTATCAAGCACTATACACGCCAGAGAAATTAAATTTTATCTCTGGGATGTTATGAGATGACTTTATAGGAACCGCGTTCAAAATTAGACAGTGGGCGTGGCAGAGAAATCGGGTTACAACCACGCCTATTTCCTTTATAACACCATTTTAAATTCCATCTGATTCTTTCACATTCCACTATGCAAATCAAACAACACTGTTTGTATCGGGTTAAAACTTTGCATGAATAATGCGTATAAAGTATGCCACCTTGTGACCAAAAATTTACCCAAAACTGTTCAAGCCCCTAGATACTGAATATGTGGGCCCCAGCGCCTATAGTTGACTTTTCACCGAAAATATCGGACATTGTGTAAGATATATAATTTAAATTCATATAATAAAATAAATAATGAAATTCTCTATAATAGTATGTTTTTGTGACAAAAATGGGTTGAATGGAATCAATACTTTAGTGTAAAATTTTGCACACACTTGAAGTAATTTCCCTTTGATCATTGCGAGAGTATAAAATGTTCGGTTACACCCGAATTTAGAACATCCTTACTTGTTAAGTATATATTTAACAAAAAGAAATTTTTTTTTTAATTTGATTAAAATTATTAGTAAACCGATAAGAGATACATTATTCAGTATAGAATTCTAGAAAACAATTTTGCTGTGACGATAAACAAAAAGATATACCACATTTTGTGCAATAAATTTGAGTACGTGCTTACTGATGAGCACCTGATGGTTCCTCAAGGGACCATTTAAATATTATTTCATAAAATTTAAATTTAAATTTGTAATGCGATGCACTCTTACTTAAGTCAAACCGTAAATTCCTCACCCACAATTGACGACTGAACTAAAAGTTAACGGATATACCAAAGCAACGTGTTATGTACGTTTGTAAATTTATATTTATTTCGCGAGTTCTATCTATAATTATTGTTTAAATGAGCTAAGCCTCAGTAAATAAACACACCACACTCCGTTAAAAACTGGCGCACCCTAATTTAACGCACCACACCTGCACACAATGTCACCACAGAAGTTACCACCACACTCGATGACACCCCACACAATCAACAATAAAAGAGGATTGGATCTTCAATTCAACACATTCAATACGAACGCGATCCAGTGCACTACTTTCTTTCGATGAAACAACGCTTCAACGCGTAGCCCTTTTTTTCGCTACGTCACCTCGATGCAGTGACTGGACATTACACATAAGCTTTGTTTTTCGGTGTCAACTTAATCGGCAGCTCCACCAGTGATTTTTGATACATACTTGGATCCTCGCCGCCTCGCGAGTTAATATCGTTTACACGATATGAGTCGAAAGAAATATACTTTTGAGCTGCACCGAAATGTGTAGTCTTTATTGATATTCTTAAGACTAACTTGTTACATAGATCTTACTGCTATTTATACTAACTAGTGTTACTTATTACTAGTTGATAGTTTCTTTACATATAACATATTGTTTGTTTAAATACATTTGCATTGTTCTTAGATAAGGTTGTTTTGTTTAATGTTGTTTTTATACATTCTGTTCATTCAGAGATAAGGTTGTTTTGATGTTTGTTTGTTTAGGATAAGTAAACGTTCCTTAACTCGCGCGTCAACTTTACATTTTTTAATTTAATTAGGAATGTATTGTACATATATATTAGATATATTAACATACTTGTAGTGCACGAATAAATAGAAAATATAAAAATTACACTTAAACATTAATTGCGAGTTTTGGTGCATTACAAGTATTGGCTAAATGACCACTCAATTCCCCCTCACCGTAAAACACTGTCACACTACACCAATTCACATCCACATCACCACACCTACTTACCATACATTCCACACCTACATACCATACATTCCACATCACTACACCATGCACCAACACGCACACAAATACAACTTAACACCGATCACACCACCATGAAGACATCAACAGATATATAAGGGACCAAAAGAAGGATCCCGCCTCTCCTTTTTTAATCGACTCGCTAGCGATCAGTTCTGTGAGCACCCGCCGAAATCGACTCTCTTTCCTTTTTAATTATTATCTGCTAACGGTGAGTGAAGTGAAAATTAATTTACTGATTACATAAATATGGTCCTTCGAGCCCTAGTGGACGGCACTATGGGTAGTTAAACATAAACGAAAAAAATTAAAAAAAATATATATATTAAAATAACGTGAATAAGATTGTAACGTGAACAATAAATAATGTGAAAAAAAAAATTAACAAACAGTGAAAAAAAAAGAACCGGTGCATTCAAACAAACAACAAGTGCAGTGACAAAAAAAAAAAACAAAAAAAAAATATATATATATCTATATTGTATGTACATAGAATTGTGTATTGTATGAACAGAACGCAAAGTGCAGTGGACAGTGAAAACAAAAAACATCTAAAGTGCGGTGAAGTGTATTAAACACATTATATAAAAAGTTATTATACATACATATATGCACAGTGTTTTCCGAAAAAAAAAAAAAAAAATATATATATATACCTATACATATATATCAAAACTAAAAAACCCCCTTATGTGCATATTAACAACATAAAATAAACAGTGTCTAAAAAGTGGTGTGACAAAATCATAAAAACAGAGAGATAAAAGTGTCAAAATACATATTAATTTACATACAAATAACAACAATAAACACAAAACGGGCGCGAAAATAATCACAAAGCAATTGCGGGCGCGATCCTAAAACCAAATTTAATCTTACAAGTTTATACAAACAACACATACGGGCGCGAATTAACAAAAACAAATACACAAAGGCAACACCTAGCATACAAACTCAGAAACAACAGAGGACAAAGGAATCGGAAAGAAGCACAGAAGAACACATAGACGTACATACACGTAACTAATTACACACTCGCAAGTACATATATTCCCCAAAAGCCCTTGGAGGAAATCAAAGTGAGTCCATTCGATTCCTTTTCTTATATTTATGCACATACATATGTATATTCATTGCGAATTACAGATTATATTTTGAACAAAAAACTGTAATAAAACATTAAAAAACCGTTCAATATCTTGGTAACGGGTGCCACTTTGGTCTAACTTACCGGTTTTAAATTGGGGGTTAAAATAACGAAAACCCGTTTATTGTATTATATATGTACATTCATACACATACATATATACGACAGACATATATATGTATATAATATATAATAATTGACTACCTGCTTACCTTCGTGTATTAAAACACAATATACAAAAACAAAAAAAAACAAATTTAAGTATTTCAATACTTACAAATTTTTCCGGCAATACCCCTTACGCTTAATTAAGCAGTAAGCAGGATTGCGAAATATATGTGAGCAAAGAAAAGTCAAACTTAAAGCATAAAAGGCAAAATAAATATACATACATATATACAATAAACGAAGTTAAACGAAAAAAAAAAAAAAAAAATATATATATATATATACGTACCAAAAGGAGTACTTCATTTACTTCCAACATATATATAACAATTATATATATAAAATTATATACAGTGCATAGTTACGTATACATACATATGTATTCTAAATATTAAATATTAATCATTAATATCGTATACAACATATCGTATTTTTCATACATATGTATATACAGAGAATGTTGATGAGTAGAGAAGGAGCAAATGTTAAATGAAAACTTTTTGAGTACTAATTTGTAATTCCACAAGAGGGAACATCGAAAAGTATAACTTCGAAAAAGAAAAATACACCACACAATATGCGAAATGCTATAAATAGACACAACGAATATTCCTATATGAAAAATCGTTGCGCATACCTATTTAGATTTATGTTTTCAATTTCTATGATATGACAAATTTATAATTATGAAAAGCCTTCTGAATTAAAAGTCTGTATTACCGGTATAAACCCCAGAATTTATAATAAAGTAAACATTTAATAGGCTATTTTTCAAACTTATATATGTGCGTTGCGTGAGCAATTGTTTATTGAGCAAAGGATAACAATAAAACGATGGCTAAGCGGTCGAGATTCATTTTTGAGGTGGCTGAAGTCGTAAGCGGGAAGGGGCTAAGCACAATCCGAATACGAACCTATACGTTCGAATCCTAAAACTCATGAAACTGAAATTTTATTTAATTTTTTATTTTAGTAATTGGAATCTAAGCATATCATAATTCAATTACTTTAATAGCATATTTAACTTCCTGAGATAATTAAAATATTTCAGGAAAATATGTTCATATGTTTGGGTTTATTGCATATTCCCTTATTTATGGGTATTTACACAAATGTGATAATCACACATACATTCATAAGTACACGTACGCTGATACTTGCTTCTTCTTGCCCCGCACAAGCAATGACTTTTGTCCACACTTTTTGCTTTTTGCGAGTTGAACGATCGCAGGCAAGGAGGGGTTGGGGCGCACTGCCACATAATTATTTCAGATATAATATATATTTTATAAGTATATCGAATTTAGTTTAAAAACGATTATAGGTATGAATTAATGGGTATTTATATATATATATAATATATATTATAGTACGAAAATAATTCATAAATGCATCAGTATTTTTCAATACAAATTAAGCAACATAATAATATACTAAGAGTCCTCAGTTAGAACGCCTCTGTGCATGGTGGCAAGGCAACGAAATAACGGCGAGTTCGCGCGGACATTGTGTTGTTGAAAAAAACCAAATGACGATTTTGTCGACAAACATACAAATATACATATGAGCTCGCATACATATTGACGCCGAATTTTGCGCATTAGGCGGAGTAGACAAAATTTGTATGAATCGACAATTTTACGACAATGTCGGTCGGCTATGTTGTCTTGTTTGTCCTTTTTGCAGTGGTTTGCTATTGAAAGTTGACTTATGCTCTTTTGAAATATTGCGATTACCGATTGGGCTGCATTTTCATAGCGTCGTATTTGGATAAAATGGGCTAAATCGACAAACTATGAAATAATGATAATAAGTAAACATATAAAAGTACTATATGGACTGTGCTTAGAGTATATAGAAGTAGTTAATGATTTCATATACATGTCAATTTTATATAAAGTTTTTAATTTAATGCCATATATAGTGCATAATATGCAAAAATATAAATATTATTTAAACTCGCTAATAGGTCATGTTGCCAATTCTGCTTTCTGAAGTGAACATCAGACAAATTCTTCAATTTCTGATTTTTAGCAAATGTTGTGAGGAAGCAGCTTGTGGGAAACATACAAATGCGAGGGGAATGGTAGGATTTTCAGTGATATATGTAAGTTGTAAAATTGAAATTTTGCTGATTCTTCAACTTTACTGAAGACATTCAAATTCAATTTCATTCATTTTTATTTTCGCGCATTTGCGGTAGGAATTCTATATGAAAACCAAATGTGGTTTACCAGGCGCACAGAAAAAATAGCGCGGCGCAGAGTTATGAACGAACGCACTTTGCTTTGAAGCAGCGCACGTTTCTTATGAATGAATTTGTTGTCGTTGTAATATGAAATACTTAGAAAATATGCCGCGAGTTCGCTTGAATTTTTATTGGCCGATGATGGTGCGTCTACGTTTTTTTGTCACTTGCGCGAATGTTTAATTTTTTGCGAAAGACATATTGAGGTACATACATATGTACATATGTGTACATATATGCAAATATATTTGGACATGCCAATGAAGGAAGGCAATTTCAAGAATATTCACATATAGACATATGAACATTGAAGCAACAATAGCTGTTTCAGTTTACAGATTAGACAAAATTACTCGAATATCGTCTGTGGTGCTGCTTGTATAGCACACTTCTTTATGGCAATGTAAAATATTTTGCCTAAGTTCATATCCTATCACATATTTTTATATACTCTTTTTTTATTTTTATAACTCTTTTATATTAAATGATATTTTAGTTCTATTTTCATATTATTTCCCTCATTACTTATATTTTCTTTTCATAAGTCAGTTATTTTCCTTTTTATTATTTTAAGTTTTGTTTATGCGCATATCAAAGAACATCTCTGCATATGTATGTATATACATTTTGCTTATAGAGTGGTGTAGTTCGTTGCGTAAATTGACAGCTGTGGTGACATTTTATTTTCGAACTTGCGCGTTTTCGATGTTCCTTCTTAGCAATTAACATTTTAGTACTGCTAACATTTGCTCCTTCTCTATTCATCAACATTCTCTGCTTGTGGACCGTGCAAAAAGCTGTATTAAAGCCGAAGTAGACTATTTTGAATAAAATTAATTGATGCCGATAAAACCATTTGTTCTGTCTTTTTTTTAATTCCTTTTTACTTTGGAACGCACCTTATACATACTTATATACAAATGTTCTTATACCAGAGAACGTATATGAATAGAGAAGGAGCAAATGTTAGCAGTACTAAAATGTTAATTACGATGGAGGAACCAGAGAATGTTGATGAATAGAGAAGGAGCAAATGTTAGCAGTACTAAAATGTTAATTGCTAAGAAGGAACATCGAAAACGCGCAAGTTCGAAAATAAAATTTCACCACAACTATCAGGGTACGAAACGAACTACACCACTCTATAAGCAAAATGTATACACATACATATGCACAGATGTTCTTTGATATGCGCATTAACAAAACTTAAAATAATAAAAAGGAAAATAATTGACTTATGAAAAGAAAATATAAGTAATGAGGGAAAGATTATGAAAATAGAACTAAAATATCATTTAATAAAAAAGAGTTATAAAAATAAAAAAAGAGTATATAAAAATATATGATTGGATTTGAACTTAGGCAAAATATTTCACGTTGCAATAAAGAAGTCTGCTATACAAGCAGCACCACACACAATATTCAAACTTTTTTGTCTAATCTGTGAACTCAAACGGCTATTGTTGTTTACTTGCTTCAATGTTCATATGTCTATATGTGAATATTCTCGAAATTGCCTTCCTTCATTCGCATGTCCAAATATATTTGCATATATGTACACATATGTAAATATGTATGTCCATCAATATGTCTTTCGCAAAAAATCAAACACTCGCGCAAGTGACAAAAAAAACGTAGACGCACCATCATCGGCCAATAATATTCAAGCGAACTCGCGGCATATTTTCTAAGTATTTTATATTACAACGACAACAAATTCATTCATAAGGAACGTGCGTCTGCTTCAAAGCAAAGTGCGCTCGTTCATAACTCTGCGCCGCGCTATATTTTCTGTGCGCCTGGTAAACCACATTTGGTTTTCATATAGAATTCCTATCGCAAATGCGCGATATGAATGAAATTGAATTTGAATGTCTTCAGTAAAATTGAAGAATCAGCAAAATTTCAATTTTACAATTTGTATCACTGAAAATCCTACCATCCCCCTCGCATTTGTATGTTGCCCACAAGCTGCTTCCTCACAACATTTGCTAAAAATCAGAAATTGAAGAATTTGTCTGATGTTCACTTCAGAAAGGAGAATTGGCAACATGACCTATTAGCGAGTTTAAATAATATTTATATTTTTGCATATTATGCACTATATATGGCATTAAATTAAAAACTTTATATAAAATTGACATGTATATGAAATCATTAACTACTTCTATATACTCTAAGCACAGTCCATATAGTACTTTTATATGTTTACTTATTATCATTATTTCATAGTTTGTCGATTTAGCCCATTTTATCCAAATACGACGCTATGAAAATGCAGCCCAATCGGTAATCGCAATATTTCAAAAGAGCATAAGTCAACTTTCAATAGCAAACCACTGCAAAAAGGACAAACAAGACAACATAGCCGACCGACATTGTCGTAAAATTGTCGATTCAAACAAATTTTGTCAACTCCGCCAAATGCCCAAAATTCGGCGTCAATATGTATGCGAGCTCATATGTATATATGTATGTTTGTCGACAAAGTCGTCATTTGGTTTTTTTCAACAACACAATGTCCGCGCGAACTCGCCGTTATTTCGTTGGCTTGCCACCATGCACAGAGGCGTGTCAAGTGAGGGCTCATAATATATTAATATGTTGCTTAATTTGTATTGAAAAATACTAATGCATTATGACTTATTGACGTAATATAATTAATAGATACGTAAAAATATAATAAACAAATAAATTCATACCTATAATCGTTTTCAAACTGAATTCGATAAATAAAATATATATCTGAAATAATTATGTGGCGGTGCGCCCCAATCCCTCCTTGCCTGCGATCGTTCAACTTGCTTCTCGCAAAAAGCAAAAAGTGTGGACAAAAGTCATTGCTTGTGCGGGGCAAGAAGAAGCAAGCATCAGCGTACGTGTATTTAAGAATGTGTGTGTGATTATCACATTTGTGTAAATACGCATAATAAGGGAATATGCAATAAACCTAAACATATGAACATATTTACCTGATATATGTTAATTATATCAGGAAGTAAAATATGATAAATATAATAGTAATTGAATTATGATATGCCTAGAATCCAATTAATAAAATAAAAAATTAAATAAAATTTCAGTTTCATGAGTTTCAGGATTCGAACGTATAGGTTCGTATTCGGATTGAGCTTAACTCCTTCACGCCTGCGACCTAAGCCACTATATAAATGGAAACGCGACCGCTTAGCCACCGTTTTATTGTTATCCTTTGTTTAATAAGCAATTGCTCACATAACGCACATACATAAGTTGGAAAAATAGCCTATTAAATGTTTATTTTATTATGAATTCTGGGGTTTTTACCGGTAATACAGATTTTTAATTCAGAAGGCTTTTCATAATTATAAATTTGTCATTTCATAGAAATTGAAAACATAAATCTAAATAGGTATGCGCAACGATTTTTCATTTAGGAATATTCGTTGTGTCTATTTATAGCATTTCGCACATTGCGTGGTGTATTTTTATTTTTCGAAGTTATATTTTTCGATGTTCCCTCATCAGGAACTACAAATTAGTACTCAAAAAGTTTTCAGTTAACATTTGCTCCTTCTCTATTCATATACGTTCTCTGCTTATACATCATTTATACATACAATAAAAACCTTACATACGTACATACAGTGCTTATTGAAAATTGCAACATTACCTGCTATTGCCAATTTCTCTCTCGCGCTCTTTTACGATTATACTTGATTCGCTTTTTTACATTACTTACAGTATACAATACGCTTATACTTATATACCCTATATATGTACATAGGGTAAATACGGTTCGGTAAATAAAACGCGGATTATTTAATAAAAATCATACTATTTTATATAAATAATACAAAATTTTGAACAATATACATACATATTGGTTCAAACTAAATTTATATTTATATTCAAAGTCCACTTTGGCATATATCCCGCAATACCCCTTGCAGCAAGCAAGCAGGATTGCGTGCAAAATTTTTCAGCACAAATAATTCGTGCTTACTAGTACATAGGTACAAAGTGCATTGATCTCTTCAACGAGCTCTCAATTGCACAAGTACATATATACATAACTACAAGTCCAAGCATTAGGGTATACCTACATACCCCTAAATAAGGACATCAAAAAATAAAAAATAAAATAGATAAACAATTTATTCAATACATTGTAAAATTAAATTAAAAATAAATACGCACCGGTATCTATAACAACTGAATCCGGGTATTTCAGTTATTTTCAAATTAAGAACGCTAATTAACAAAAAAAAAATTTTTTTTACGGTTATACATATATACGAAAATTAATTTTAATTTTGTTTAAAGTGGAAAACTCTACTCACTAAAAAGAGCTTTCATTCAGATTTCTATATACGAAGAAATTTCCTGAATTATCCATCAGTCGACACTGAGGAATTTTGAATTTATTTCATACAATTTTTAAATGAGCTCAGACTCAAAAGAATCAAAAACATCTCAATTTTTAAAAGTACCAAAGATGATTTCAGATGATAAAAGTCCATGTACACCTGCAAAAGCTACACGCTCAAAACAAGGTGCTACAAAACAAAGACGGGTGAAAGATATTTCATACACCAAATTTATCTCTGAGAGTGACAGTCTAATACGATACTGCACTCGATTTTCATCTTCGCCGATTCAGGACAATTCTGAATCGGCCTTAGAAATCAAAAAGGAAAATCTTGATAATTTCTGGACACGTCTCCAAGCTGCATATGACGAAATAGTAGAATCTGACGACTCAGATCTACCTGAAAATTTTAAATCCTCGGCTTACGCCAAGTACGAAAACTGCTTAGACCAGTTTGAAGAAACAAAAGCAATGATTTCGGATCAATTAAAATTAATTAAAGCCATAGCACCTGCTCCACATCCGAGAGTAGAGCTGCCACAAATCCAAAGTCATGAAGCAAGTTCAGGCATCCATCTCAAGGTGCCCACATGTGATACAGAAATCTTTGATGGTGGTTATGAACAATGGCCGTCCTTCCGGGACATGTTTACAGCCGTTTACATAAACCACCCAAAATTAACAAATGCGCAAAAATTGTATCACCTCCGATACAAAACAAAAGGTCAAGCAGGCGTCATAGTAAAACAGTTCGCACTAAATGACGATAATTTCAATCTGGCTTGGGAAGCTCTAAAAGCGAGATACGAAAATGAAAGAATATTGGTCGATAAGCAAGTAACGATACTAATGAACTTGCCAAAAATTCAGAAAGAAACAAGTGATGAATTTATTAGATGACAATCCACTGTTTCTAATTGTTTGTCGGTTTTATCGACACAAAATATTCCCACAGACAGCTGGGACCCTATTCTGGTAAATATATGCACCGCGGCATTACCAGAAAAATCGTTACTTTTGTGGGAGCAATCGCTCTCATCTCGGAAAAAATGCCCAACGTGGCAGCAAATGAAAGAATTTCTAACTACCCAATATGAAATAGCAGAAAGGGTAGACAAAAAACTAGTTAGAACTAAAAACGTTCAAAACGACCTCAATAGAAGCTTTAATAGACCCCAAACCAGTAGCAATAACCATTTAAATAGAAGTTTTTTTTAAAAATCAATCGTTCACGTCAGAACAGTATAAAGAAACGTCATGCGAACTGTGTACAGGAGGGCATAAACTTAAATCTTGCGAGAAATTCAAAAAAATGAATATTACCGATCGAAACAATTATGTACGAACAAAAAGGCTTTGTACAAATTGCCTATCACATGCACATACACTTAAAGAGTGCGATAGCAAATTTAATTGCGTTTATTGTCATAAACGACATCATTCAATGCTGCACTACAACACATTTTCCAGCTCACCCCCAAACAGCGCAAATATGAAAAGAGCCACGGGTTTAGTTGCAACAGCAAATCCCGAAGTGCGAAATCCCGAAAATTGCCAAGAAGCACCATGCTGCTCAAAGGCATTAAAAACCCAAACGCTACACAGCGAAAATCAAAGTAGAGTACTACTACCAACAGCAGTCGTCTCCATCGAACACCGAGGAGAGGTGTTTAAACTTAGGGCCTTAATAGACCAAGGATCACAACGATCTTTCATAGCGTCTAGGGCTCAAAATAGGCTACAACTGCCAACAAAACTAGCCAATTTTGAAATCACGGGAATGGGCGGAAGAGTAGTCCAAAACTCAAATAAAATCTGCCCCATTACCCTAATTTCCCCCCAAGCGGATAAGCACATACAAGCAGAAGCTATAGTCTTACCGCAACTTACAAATATGCTTCCAAGCTATCACATAAATAGCAAGCATTGGCAAAAGGTTTCACACCTAAAGCTAGCAGATCCCAACTGCAACACTCCCGCTCAAATAGACCTTCTATTAGGCAGCGATCTCATACCACAGATAATACTCGAAGGTATTGGATCCTAAGTGGACTAGTTTCGGAACCAGTTACCACCATGACTACTCAGGTTGAGGAAATCTCAAACGAATACCTCAATTCACAATTAAAGAAATTTTGGGAGTTAGAAGAGCTCCCCCCTATATCAATTACAACCCCAGAAGATCAGTATTGTGAAGACTTTTACAAAGCCACAACTACTAGATCAGATAATGGTCGGTACGTCGTATGACTACCACTAAAACAACAATTTCCCAACACCATCGCCTTAGGTCACTCTCGCACCTCTGCAATACAGCAGTTTCAAAGTATGGAAAAAAACCTACTTAAAAAAGGCGAACTCAAACCAGTATATGATGGTGTGTTGGAAGAATATCTCCATTTAGACCACATGGAGGAAGTAAGTCCATGCGAAAAAATCATAAATGGCAAATATTACTCATTTTACTTGCCTCATCACGCAGTAGTAAAGCCAGACAAAAAAACAACTAAAGTAAGAGTTGTTTTTAATGCATCAAGATCTACTAGCTCGGGGAACTCCCTAAATGATATCCTATTTACGGGACCCACGCTCCAACCAGATTTAATGCTACTCATTTTAAATTGGCGTATATTCAAATACGTATTCAACGGAGACGTCGAAAAAATGTATAGACAAATAGTCGTACATAAAGACGATCAGGATTTTCAGCGAATTATTTTCCGAAAATCCCCCAATAGTCCACTACGCGACTATAAACTTAAAACAGTTACCTTTGGCGTCAACTGTGCTCCTTATCTAGCCATTCGAACACTCCACGAACTGGCAGAAAACACAACGTCAGAATTTCCTCTGGCAACCAAAGTGTTAAAAACACAAACATATGTAGACGATATCATGTCTGGAAGTCACAGTCTTCCACAAGCATACGAGTCACTTCACAAGTGATAAAAGCCCTCAAAACCGCAGGGTTTCCGTTGAAAAAGATAACGGCGAACCACCCTAATATTCTAAAAAATATACCACATGAAAATATGTTAGATACTAATTTCCTTAAATTCGAAAAGGAAAGTACAACAAAAACTCTAGGGATCCAATGGAATGCGATATCTGACCAGTTTTCATACACTCCAGAGTCAATATCTGCATTATCTACCATAACAAAGCGGCAAATTCTATCCTCTGTGGCGAAACTTTTCGACCCCGCAGGATGGCTTTCGCCAGTTATGATACAAGCCAAAATTCTAATACAAGAATTATGGTTAGATGGTACCGACTGGGACGAACAAGTAAAACCACTTCGTTTAGAAAAGTGGTCCCAGTTTGCGAGCAATCTAAATGATATCTCACAGATACAAATCCCACGATGGGTAAATTATGCCCCAGAGCACAAAGTCGAACTACACGGCTTCTGTGACGCTTCTGAAAAGGCATATTGCGCAACTATATTTGTTCGCACACAAAGCGACATTGCGACCACAAGCCACCTACTAGTAGCAAAAGCAAAAGTAGCTCCGTTAAAAACAATAAGTCTGCCACGACTTGAACTGTGTGGAGCGCTACTACTAGCCAAACTAGTATCCATGGTGCGAATGCATTTAAACATGGCAAAATACAAACTATATCTGTGGTCCGATTCTGAAATCGTACTCGCCTGGTTAGAAAAACCACCACATGCATGGAAGACGTATATTTCCAACCGAACGTCTCAAATACTTGACCTAGTAGGATCAGCCACTTGGCGACATGTAGCCAGTGCTGACAATCCTGCTGATCTAGGTACGAGAGGATGCAAACCCCTGAATCTTGCCACCACCACCCTCTGGTGGAATGGCCCCCGATGGTTAACAGAATCTCCCGATTCTTGGCCACAATCGCCCATGCGCAATATAATTGCCCCAGAAAGTCGAAAAATCGACTCTTTTCACACAACAGTGGATGATACTGACATCCTCGAACGATTTTCATCGTATCCCCGATGAGGGTAATCGCTTACATGCTCAAGTTCATAGACATAGATACAGTGACGCACCTAGACTTACAAAAAGCAAAGGTCGCTCTTATCGCATCTACGCAAGCGCGCTACTTCAGCCGCGATATATCACTTTTGAGAGAATCAAAACCTATTGACAAGAGAAGTCCCCTCTTAGTTCTAAACCCATTCCTCGACACGAAAGGTCTTCTTCGTGTGAATGGTCGGCTTGCCAATTCAAGCCTAACGTATAACGAACGCCATCCCATAATTGTTCCAGAGAAGTCTCGACTTGCCACACTACTCATCAATTATATCCACATATTAATGCTTCATGCCGAACATCGCCTCATGCAACATATCGTCCGCCAGGAATTTTACATTCCCCGACTTAAGCCCCAAATAAAGAAGTGCATTGCTGGGCCTTTTCAAATAAAGGCGTCCATGTTAAGGTCTCCCACTCTGATGAAAGGCTATGTGGCTGTTTTTGTCTGTTTTACGACAAAAGCAGTGCACCTTGAGCTTTGTACTAATCTGACGAAGGAGGCTTTTCTTGCGGCATTTGATCGCTTCGTCGGTCGACGCGGCTTTCCAGCGAAGATCATGAGCGATAATGGTAAAACATTTATCGGCGCTCAAAGAGCCACCGAAAAACAATTTGTGGACTTTATCAAACAAGTCTCACCTGAAATTGTACAAAAGTACGCGCCCCAAGGCATTAATTGGCAATTCATCCCCCCAAGCGCTCCTCATATGGGTGGTTTATGGGAATCAGCTGTAAAAAGCTTCAAATCCCACTTTAAAAAAGCAGCTGGAAATTACAAATTCAATTACGAAGAATTCACGACATTATTAATTCGAATTGAAGCCGTTCTCAATTCACGGCCTCTTACAATCCTTTCGCAAGATCCCTCCGATTTCACAGCCCTAACTCCAGGGCACTTTCTCAAAGGAACACCCATTCTGGCCATACCTGAGCCAGGCGTGGAGTCGCTATCCTTATTAAATCGCTGGGAAAGAATTAAAATTCTCCATCACGATTTCAGCCGTCGATGGAAAGAAGAATACATAAAGGATCTCCATAAACGATACCGTTGGAAGACTCCTGAACAAGCACCAAAGCTTGGAGATTGTGTCATCATCCATGATGATTGTCTACCTCCTACCGAATGGCGGCTTGGGCGCATAGAAAAGCTACATTACGGCTCCGACGTTCACATACGAGTGGTTGATCTTCGTACACAAAGCGGAATGCTAACCAGACCGCTCGTGAAGCTATGCTTTCTCCCAACCGCCGATAATAGTGACACAGCAAATCGCAAACAATCAACCGATACTACCGCAATCCGCAAAACTCGTTAATAACCGTTAAAAACAACAAATAACTAATAAAAAAATGGTCGACCGTTGCAACGACAACAGGTTGCCCAGGCACACGGGCACTGTCTAAACTGCCTATCGCACACGCATGGGACTCAAGAGTGTGTGTCCACGGGTCTGTGCCAAATTTGCAGCAGACCACATCACACACTACTTCATCGCACCTCGAGGCGCGACGTTGGTCGGCCACCTACTCTGCGAAGCCGCGCAACAGGACCTCGACCCTCAACTCGTGCGGTATACCCGCGGAATGTAACACCACGGCGTCGACAGCCTAGACCGCAACCACGTCGTTCCAATGGACTGAGCAGCGTTGTGGAAACGTTACAACAGCTGCAGCGACTACTAGGCTAATAATTTGCCTAGGGGGGCCGGGATGGCTAAATGACCACTCAATCCCCCCTCACCGTAAGACACTGTCACACTACACCAATTCACATCCACATCACCACACCTACTTACCATACATTCCACACCTACATACCATACATTCCACATCACTACACCATGCACCAACACGCACACAAATACAACTTAACACCGATCACACCACCATGAAGACATCAACAGATATATAAGGGACCAAAAGAAGGATCCCGCTTCCCTTTTTTCATCGACTCGCTAGCGATCAGTTCTGTGAGCCCCTGCCGAAATCGACTCTCTTTCCTTTTTAATTATTATCTGCTAACGGTGAGTGAAGTGAAAATTAATTTACTGATTACATAAATAAGTATAAATATCTTATTTACGGTGTTGAGTGTATTCCCAATTAACTGGGTCCCTTAGTAATCATGGTCCTTCGAGCCTAAACGAAAGGCACTATAATTTTACGTCCTAGGAAAAAATTAAAACAGTTTTGTGAAAAAAAAAACCAAAAGAGTGCAGTGGAGTTAAAAACAAAGAAAGTGCAGTGACTCGAAAAATATAATATATTCACACATACATACATTTAACCAAAATTACCAAAAATATGTAAAAACTAAAAAAGAACAAAAGCACTAAAGAAAAGCTAGAACAAAAAGTTTAAATTGTGAAAAGAAATACAAAATATTACAAACCTACCATTATATGTTACATACATATGGATATGTAATAAAAACAAGCAAAAACCCACACAAGCGGGCGCGGAACCTAAAACAAAAACAAACAAGTAAGGAAGGGCTAAGTTCGGATGTAACCGAACATATTATACTCTCGCAAAGTCAAATAGTATACTCGTTTGAGATTTCTTTGTGGATTGACTGATATTTTGGGTAGAAGGTCAACTATAGACACTGAGGTCCACATATTTAGTACTTAGGGGCTTAAACAGTTTTGGTTCGATTTAGACAATTTTTGGCCACAAGGTGGCATACTTTAATCGCATTATTCACGCCAAGTTTTATTCCGATACAGTCATTGTTGCCTGATTTGCATAGTGGAAAGTGAAAGAATCAGATGGAATTCAAAATGGTGTTATATGGGAAGTAGGCGTGGTTGTAGTCCGATTTCGCCCATTTTCGCACTATGACATAGAAACAAGAAAAGAACGTTACGCACCGAATTTGGTTGAAATCGGTTAAGCAGATCTCAAGATATGGGTTTTCACCTTAAAGTGGGCTGTGCCACGCCTACTGTCTAATTTTGAACGCGGTTCCTATAAAGTCATCTTATACCATCTCAGAGATAAAATTTAATGTCTCTGGCGTGTTTAGTGCTTGATTTATCGCACTTTTAGTAGTTTTTAACAGTACCGTTATATGGGGGGTGGGGAGGCTTGTCACCCGATTTCAACTATTTTCACACCGTCAATAGAAGTGCTAAAAACATTTGCTTCTAGTGAATTTTGTTATTATAGCATTAGCGTTTTAGGAGATATGCACATTAAACCTATTAGAGGCGGGACCACGCACACTTTTTAAAAAAAAGTTTTAACTGCAGATGCCCCTCCCTAATGTGATCCTGTGTACCAAAGAACAGTCTTGTATCTTATTGCGGAGCTTAGTTATGGCAAGCTATTTGTTTTTGATTAATGGCGTTTTGTGGGCGTGGCAGTGGTCCGATTACGCCCATCTGCAATACCAACCGTCTCACGGTACCAAGAAACATGTCTACCAAGTTTCATAAAGATATCTCAATTTTTACTCAAGTTAGAGCTTGCACGGACGGACGGACAGACAGTCTACCGGATTTCAACTCGTCTCTTCATCCTAATCATTTATATATGTATAACCCTATATATAACTCGATTAGTTTTAGGTGATACAAACAACCGTTAGGTGAACAAAACTATTATACTCTGTAGCAACAGGTTGCGAGAGTATAAAAATACAAACAGCAAAAACTACAGGAATATCAGCTGGACACATTGCAGAGAGAAGCACAGGAATTTTACCACTCGCACATAGATACATACATATATACAAACAAAACAGAGTGAGCGTATTGATTTCACCTTTTATTTATTATATGTAAATATGTACGCTTACTGACCAAAAGCAGAGAATGTAAATGAATAGAGAAGGAGC
This sequence comes from Bactrocera oleae, assembly GCF_042242935.1. Classification (NCBI taxonomy): domain Eukaryota; kingdom Metazoa; phylum Arthropoda; class Insecta; order Diptera; family Tephritidae; genus Bactrocera; species Bactrocera oleae. Next base: position 28,721,210 of record NC_091539.1, on the reverse strand, counting down.
AAATGTTAGCTGTTCTAAAATGTTAATTACGATGAAGGAACATCGAAAACGCACAAGTTCGAAAAGTAAATTTCACCACAACTATCAGGGTACGAAACGAACTACACCACTCTATAAGCAAAATGTACATACATACATATGCGCAGATGTTCTTTGATATGCGCATAAACAAAAATTGAAATAATAAAAATGAAAGTAATTGACTTATGAAAAGAAAATATAAGTAATGAGGGAAAGATTATGAAAATAGAACTAAAATATCATTTAATAAAAAAGAGTTATAAAAATAAAAAAAGAGTATATAAAAATATGATAGGATTTGAACTTAGGATAAATACTTCACGTTGCAATAATGAAGTGTGCTATACAATAAGCACTACAGTCGATATTCGAGCTACTTTGTCTAATCTCTAAACTAAAATAGCTATTGTTGTTTACTTGCTTCAAATGTTCATATGTCTATATGTGAATATTCTTGAAATTGCCTTCCTTCATTCGCATGTCCAAATATATTTGCATATATGTACACATATGTACATATGTATGTCCCTCAATATGTCTTTCGCAAAAAATCAAACATTCGCACAAGTGACAAAAACACGTAGACGCACCAGCATCGGCCAATAATATTCAAGCAAACTCGCGGCTTATTTTCTAAGTATTTTATATTACAACGACAACAAATTCATTCATAAGGAACGTGCGCTGCTTCAAAGCAAAGTGCGTTCGTTCTAACTCTGCGCCGCGCTATTTTTCCTGTGCGCCTGGTAAACCACATTTGGTTTTCATATAGAATTCCTACGCAAAAGTTTATAAAAAATGAATGAATGAAATTGAATTTTGAATGTCTTCAGTAAAATTGAAGAAGTTTCAATTTTACAACTGATCCTACCATTCCCCTCGCATTTGTATGTTGCCCACAAGCTGCTTCCTCACAACATTTGATAAAAATCAGAAATTGAAGAATTTGTCTGATGTTCACTTCAGAAAGGAGAATTGGCAACATGACCTATTAGCGAGTTTAAATAATATTTATATTTTTGCATATTATTCACTATATATGGCATTAAATTAAAAAAATTATATAAAATTGACATGTATATGAAATCATTAACTACTTCTATATACTCTAAGCACACTGCATATAGTACTTTTATATGTTTACTTATTATCATTATTTCATAGTTTGTCGATTTAGCCCATTTTATCTAAATACGACGCTATGAAAATGCAGCCCAATCGGTAATCACAATATTTCAAAAGAGCATAAGTCAATTTTCAACAGCAAAGCCCTGCAAAAAGGACAAACGAGACAACATAGCCGATCGACATTGTCGTAAAATTGTCGATTGAAACAAATTTTGTCAACTCCGCCACGATGCCCAAAATTCGGCGTCAATATGTATGCGAGTTCATATGTATATATGTATGTTTGTCGACAAAATCGTCATTTGGTTTTTTTCAACAACACAATGTCCGCGCGAACTCGCCGTTATTTCGTTGGCTTGCCATCATACACAAAGGCGTTTCAACTGAGGGCTCATAGTATATTAATATGCTGCTTAATTTGAATTGAAAAATACTGATGCATAAATTACTTATTTTCGAATTATAATATTAATATACGTAAAAATATAAATACACATATATTCATACTTATAATCGTTTTTAAAATAAATTCGATTAATAAAAATATATCTGAAATAATTATGTGGCAGTGCGCCCCAATCCCTCCTTGCCTGCGATCGTTCAACTCGCAAAAAGCAAAAAGTGTGGACAAAAGTCATTGCTTGTGCGGGGCAAGAAGAAGCAAGCATCAGCATACGTGTATTTAAGAATGTATGTGTGATTATCACATTTGTGTAAATACGCATAAATAAGGAAATATTCAATAAACCTAAACATATGAACATATTATATTTTCCTGATATATTTTAATTATCTCAGGAAGTAAAATATGCTATTAAAGAAATTGAATTATGATATGCTTAGACTCCAATTAATAAAATAAAAAAATTAAATAAAATTTCAGTTTTAGGATTCGAACGTATAGGCTCGTATTCGGATTGTGCTTAACCCCTTCCCGCTGACGACCTCAGCCACCACAAAAGTGGAAACGCGGCCGCTTAGCTATCGTTTTATTGTTATGGTATGCTCAATAAGCAATTGCTCACGCAACGCACATACATAAGTTGGAAAAATAGCCTATTAAATGTTTATTTTATTATGAATTCTGGGGTTTTTACCGATAATACAGATTTTTGATTCAGAAGGCTTTTCATAATTATAAATTTGTCATATCATAGAAATTGAAAACATAAATCTAAATAGGTATGCGCAACGTTTTTTCATATAGGAATATTCGTTGTGTCTATTTATAGCATTTCGCATATTGTGTGGTGTATTTTTCTTTTTCGAAGTTATACTTTTCGATGTTCCCTCTTGTGGAATTACAAATTAGTACTCAAAAAGTTTTCATTTAACATTTGCTCCTTCTCTACTCATCAACATTCTCTGGCAATACCCCTTATGCTAAATAAAGCAGTAATCAGGATTGCCTAAAATAAGTAAGCAAAGGCACGAACATATGTAAAACAAAAATTAAATGGCAATGAAAGGAAAACAAAATAAATACACACATACATATATTAAGCCAAATTACATATTTACATACATATTAGCAGAGAACGTAAATGAATAGAGAAGGAGCAAATGTTAGCAGTACTAAAATGTTAATTACGATGGAGGAACATCGAAAACGCGCAAATTGGAAAATAAAATTTCACCACAACTATCAGGGTACGAAACGAACTACACCACTCTATAAGCAAAATGTATACACATACATATGCACAGATGTTCTTTGATATGCGCATAAACAAAAATTGAAATAATAAAAACGAAAGTAATTGACCTCCGACAAGAAAATATAAATAATGAGGGAAATAATACTAAAATAGAATTCTAATATCATTTAATAAAAAAGAGTTATTAAAATAAAAAAGGACTATATAATATATGATTGGATTTGAACTTAGGCAAAATATTTCACGTTGCAATAAAGAAGTCTGCTATACAAGCAGCACCACACACAATATTCAAACTTTTTTGTCTAATCTGTGAACTCAAACGGCTATTGTTGTTTACTTGCTTCAATGTTCATATGTCTATATGTGAATATTCTCGAAATTGCCTTCCTTCATTCGCATGTCCAAATATATTTGCATATATGTACACATATGTAAATATGTATGTCCATCAATATGTCTTTCGCAAAAAATCAAACACTCGCGCAAGTGACAAAAAAAACGTAGACGCACCATCATCGGCCAATAATATTCAAGCGAACTCGCGGCATATTTTCTAAGTATTTTATATTACAACGACAACAAATTCATTCATAAGGAACGTGCGTCTGCTTCAAAGCAAAGTGCGCTCGTTCATAACTCTGCGCCGCGCTATATTTTCTGTGCGCCTGGTAAACCACATTTGGTTTTCATATAGAATTCCTATCGCAAATGCGCGATATGAATGAAATTGAATTTGAATGTCTTCAGTAAAATTGAAGAATCAGCGAAATTTCAATTTTACAATTTGTATCACTGAAAATCCTACCATCCCCCTCGCGTTTGTATGTTGCCCACAAGCTGCTTCCTCACAACATTTGCTAAAAATCAGAAATTGAAGAATTTGTCTGATGTTCACTTCAAAAAGGAGAATTGGCAACATGACCTATTAGCGAGTTTAAATAATATTTATATTTTTGCATATTATGCACTATTTATGGCATTAAATTACAAGATTTATATTAAATTGCCATTCATATGAAGTCATTAACTACTTCTATATATTCTAAGCACAGTCCATATAGTACTTTTATATGTTTACTTATTATCATTATTTCATAGTTTGTCGATTTAGCTCATTTTATCTAAATACGACGCTATGAAAATGCAGCCCAATCGGTAATCACAATATTTCAAAAGAGCATAAGTCAATTTTCAACAGCAAAGCCCTGCAAAAAGGACAAACGAGACAACATAGCCGGTCGATATTGTCGATTGAAACAAATTTTGTCAACTCCGCCACGATGCGCAAAATTCGGCGTCAATATGTATGCGAGCTCATATGTATATATGTATGTTTGTCGACAAAATCGTCATTTGGTTTTTTTCAACAACACAATGTCCGCGCGAACTCGCCGTTATTTCGTTGGCTTGCCACCATACACAAAGGCGTTTCAACTGAGGGCTCATAGTATATTAATATGCTGCTTAATTTGAATTGAAAAATACTGATGCATAAATTACTTATTTTCGAATTATAATATTAATATACGTAAAAATATAAATACACATATATTCATACTTATAATCGTTTTTAAAATAAATTCGATTAATAAAAATATATCTGAAATAATTATGTGGCAGTGCGCCCCAATCCCTCCTTGCCTGCGATCGTTCAACTCGCAAAAAGCAAAAAGTGTGGACAAAAGTCATTGCTTGTGCGGGGCAAGAAGAAGCAAGCATCAGCGTACGTGTATTCATGAATGTATGTGTGATTATCACATTTGTGTAAATGCGCATAAATAAAGGAATATGCAATAAACCCAAACCAGAGAATGTAAATGAGTAGAGAAGGAGCAAATGTTAGCAGTACTAAAATGTTAATTACGATGGAGGAACATCGAAAACGCGCCAGTTGGAAAATAAAATTTCACCACAACTATCAGGGTACGAAACGAACTACACCACTCTATAAGCAAAATGTATACACATACATATGCACAGATGTTCTTTGATATGCGCATAAACAAAACTTTAAATAATAAAAACGAAAGAAATTGACTTCTGACAGGAAAATATTAATAATCAGGGAAATAATATTAAAATAGAATTCAAATATCATTTCATAAAAAAGGGTTATAAAAATAAAAAATAGTATAATATATAAAAATATGATAGGATTTGAACTTAGGCAAAACATTTCATTGCAATAAGGAAGTGTGCTATACAAGCAGCACCACAGATCATATTAGAACATATTTGTCTAATCTGTGAACTCAAACAGCTATTGTTGTTTACTTGCTTCAATGTTTATATGTCTATATGTGAATATTCTTGAAATTGCCTTCCTTCATTCGCATGTCCATATATATTTGCATATATGTACACATATGTACATATGTATGTACCTCAATATGTCTTTCGCAAAAAATCAAACATTCGCGCAAGTGACAAAAAAACGTAGACGCACCATCATCGGCCAATAATATTCAAGCGAACTCGCGGCATATTTTCTAAGTATTTCATATTACAACGACAACAAATTCATTCATAAGGAACGTGCGCTGCTTCAAAGCAAAGTGCGTTCGTTCATAACTCTGCGCCGCGCTATTTTTTCTGTGCGCCTGGTAAACCACATTTGGTTTTCATATAGAATTCCTACCGCAAATGCGCGAAAATAAAAATGAATGAAATTGAATTTGAATGTCTTCAGTAAAATTGAAGAATCAGCAAAATTTCAATTTTACAATTTGTATCACTGAAAATCCTACCATCCCCCTCGCGTTTGTATGTTGCCCACAAGCTGCTTCCTCACAACATTTGCTAAAAATCAGAAATTGAAGAATTTGTCTGATGTTCACTTCAAAAAGGAGAATTGGCAACATGACCTCTTAGCGAATTTAAATAATATTTATATTTTTGCATATTATGCACTATTTATGGCATTAAATTACAAAATTTATATTAAATTTCCATTCATATGAAATCATTAACTACTTCTATATATTCTAAGCACAGTCCATATAGTACTTTTATATGTTTATTTATTATCATTATTTCATAGTTTGTCGATTTAGCCCATTTATCCAAATACGACGCTATGAAAATGCAGCCCAATCGGTAATCGCAATATTTCAAAAGAGCATAAGTCAATTTTCAACAGGAAAGCCCTGCAAAAAGGACAAACGAGACAACATAGCCGATCGACATTGTCGTAAAATTGTCGATTGAAACAAATTTTGTCAACTCCGCCACGATGCGCAAAATTCGGCGTCAATATGTATGCGAGCTCATATGTATATATGTATGTTTGTCGTCATTTGGTTACTTTCAACAACACAATGTCTGCGCGAACTCGCCGTTATTTCGTTGGCTTGCCACTATACACAGAGGCGTTCTAACTGAGGACTCTTAGTATATTATTATGTTGCTTAATTTGTATTGAAAAATACTGATGCATTTATGAATTATTTTCGTACTATAATATATATTATATATATATATAAATACACATAAACGCATACCTATAATCGTTTTTAAACTAAATTCGATAAATAAAATATATATCTGAAATAATTATGTGGCAGTGCGCCCCAATCCCTCCTTGCCTGCGATCGTTCAACTCGCAAAAAGCAAAAAGTGTGGACAAAAGTCATTGCTTGTGCGGGGCAAGAAGAAGCAAGCATCAGCGTACGTGTACTCATGAATGTATGTGTGATTATCACATTTGTGTAAATACGCATAAATAAAGGAATATGCAATAAACCCAAACATATGAACATATTCTCCTGATATATTTTAATTATATCAGGAAGTAAAAAATGCTATTAAAGTAATTGAATTATGATATGCTTAGATTCCAATTAATAAAATAAAAAAATTAAATACAATTTTAATTTTATGTATTTTACGATTCGAACGTATATGCTCGTATTCGGAATGAGCTTAACTCCTTCGCGCTTACGACCTAAGCCACCACAAAAGTGGAAACGTGGCCGCTTAGCCACCGTTTTATTATTATCATTTGTTTAATAAGTATATTGCTTACGCAACGCACATACATAAGTTAGAAAACTAGCTTATTAAATGTTTATTTTATTATGAATTCTGGGGTTTTTACCGGTAATACAGATTTTTAATTCAAAAGGTTTTTCATAATTATAAATTTGTCATATCATAGAAATTGAAAACATAAATCTAAATAGGTATGCGCAACGATTTTTCATATAGGAATATTCGTTGTGTCTATTTATAGCATTTCGCATATTGTGTGGTGTATTTTTCTTTTTCGAAGTTATATTTTTCGATGTTCCTTCATGTGGAATTACAAATTAGTACTCAAAAAGTTTTCATTTAACATTTGCTCCTTCTCTACTCATTTACATTCTCTGCCCAAACATATGAACATATTTTCCTGAAATATTTTAATTATCTCAGGAAGTTAAATATGCTATTAAAGTAATTGAATTATGATATGCTTAGATTCCAATTAATAAAATAAAAATTAAATAAAATTTCAGTTTCATGATTTTTAGGATTCGAACGTATAGGTTCGTATTCGGATTGTGCTTAACCAGAGAACGTATATCATAGAGAAGGTGCAGGTTCGACAGCGAACAATTTGTAGGAATTTATCAAGGAGTTCACCACATATGCACGAGAAACAAATAACATTTCTCGCTTTTATAACAGCGGTGAATCTGTAAACATACGCTCTCTTAACATAACCAGAGAATGTTGATGAGTAGAGAAGGAGCAAATGTTAGCAGTACTAAAATGTTAATTGCTAAGAAGGAACATCGAAAACGCGCAAGTTCGAAAATAAAATGTCACCACACCTGTCAATTTACGCAACGAACTACACCACTCTATAAGCAAAATGTATATACATACATATGCACAGATGTTCTTTGATATGCGCATAAACAAAAATTGAAATAATAAAAATGAAAGTAATTGACTTATGAAAAGAAAATATAAGTAATGAGGGAAAGATTATGAAAATAGAACTAAAATATCATTTAATAAAAAAGAGTTATAAAAATAAAAAAAGAGTATATAAAAATATGATAGGATTTGAACTTAGGATAAATACTTCACGTTGCAATAATGAAGTGTGCTATACAATAAGCACTACAGTCGATATTCGAGCTACTTTGTCTAATCTCTAAACTCAAACAGCTATTGTTGTTTACTTGCTTCAATATTCATATGTCTATATGTGAATATTCTTGAAATTGCCTTCCTTCATTCGCATGTCCAAATATATTTGCATATATGTACACATATGTACATATGTATGTCCCTCAATATGTCTTTCGCAAAAAATCAAACATTCCCGCAAGTGACAAAAAAACGTAGACGCCATCATCGGCCAATAATATTCAAGCGAACTCGCGGCATATTTTCTAAGTATTTCATATTACAACGACAACAAATTTATTCCTAAGGAACGTGCGTCTGCTTCAAAGCAAAGTGCACTCGTTCATAACTCTGCGCCGCGCTATTTTTCCTGTGCGCCTGGTAAACCACATTTGGTTTTCATATAGAATTCCTACGCATATGCGAAATAAATGAATGAAATTGAGTAAAACGAGAAAAATTCAATTTTACAATTTGACAGCCACCACTAAAAATCCTACCATCCCCCTCGCATTTGTATGTCCACAAGCTGCTTCCTCACAACATTTGCTAAAAATCAGAAATTGAAGAATTTGTCTGATGTTCACTTCAGAAAGGAGAATTGGCAACATGACCTATTCGAGTTTAAATAATATTTATATTTTTTCATATTATGCACTATTTATGGCATTAAATTATAAAATTTATATCAAATTGACATTCATATGAAATCATTAACTACTTCTATATATTCTAAGCACAGTCCATATAGTACTTTTATATGTTTAATTATTATCATTATTTCATAGTTTGTCGATTTAGCCCATTTTATTTAAATACGACGCTATGAAAATGCAGCCCAATCGGTAATCGCAATATTTCAAAAGAGCATAAGTCAATTTTCAACAGCAAAGCCCTGCAAAAAGGACAAACGAGACAACATAGCCGATCGACATTGTCGCAAAATTGTCGATTGAAACAAATTTTGTCAACTCCGCGACGATGCGCAAAATTTGGCGTCAATATGTATGCGAGCTCGTTTGTATGTATGTATATAAATATGTATGTTTGTCGGCAAAGTCGTCATTTGGTTTTTTTCAACAACACAATGTCCGCGCGAACTCGCCGTTATTTCGTTGGCTTGCCACCATGCACATAGGCGTGTCAAGTGAGGGCTCCTAATATATTGATATGTTGCTTAATTTGTATTGAAAAATACTGATGCATTTATGAATTATTTTCGTAATATAATATATATTATATATATATATATATATATATATACCAATAAATTCATACCTATAATCGTTTTCAAACTGAATTCGATAACTAAAATATATATCTGATATAATTATGTGGCGGTGCGCCCCAATCCCTCCTTGCCTGCGATCGTTCAACTAGCAAAAAGCAAAAAGCGTAGACAAAAGTCATTGCTTGTGCGGGGCAAGAAGAAGCAAGCATCTGCGTACGTGTATTTAAGAATGTATGTGTGATTATCACATTTGTGTAAATACGCATAATAAGGAAATATTCAATAAACCTAAACATATTATATTTTCCTGAAATATTTTAATTATCTCAGGAAGCTAAATATGCTATTAAAGAAATTGAATTATGATATGCTTAGACTCCAATTAATAAAATAAAAAAATTAAATAAAATTCGTTTTAGGATTCGAACGTATAGGCTCGTATTCGGATTGTGCTTAACCCCTTCCCGCTTACGATCTAAGCCACCACAAAAGTGGAAACGTGGCCGCTTAGCCACCGTTTTATTGTTATCCTTTTTTTAATAAGCAAATGCTCACATAACGCACATACATAAGTTGGAAAAATAGCCTATTAAATGTTTATTTTATTATGAATTCTGGGGTTTTTACCGGTAATACAGATTTTTAATTCAGACGGCTTTTCATAATTATAAATTTGTCATATCATAGAAATTGAAAACATAAATCTAAATAGGTATGCGCAACGTTTTTTCATATAGGAATATTCGTTGTGTCTATTTATGGCATTTCGCATATTGTGTGGTGTATTTTTCTTTTTCGAAGTTATATTTTTCGATGTTCCCTCATCTGGAACTACAAATTAGTACTCAAAAAGTTTTCAGTTAACATTTGCTCCTTCTCTATTCATTTACGTTCTCTGACATAACCAAACGGCGAATATTGAAGAGAATACAATATGTATGCCAAACTGGGAATATTGATATGCCATTTGAAATATATTCCCTTTTATTGAACTATTATTTATTATTTTTTAAATTATTTTATGTTATATATCAAAATACTTTTAAATTATTACTAATAAAGTATTTTGATATATTTCTTAAAATAATTCATTAATTGTACTTGACACCATTATGGAGTCATAAAAGTACAGAATTGTGTTTTGCCGTTGGTATTTCACATTCATGCTTCAATTTTTCTTTTCAAATGCATGTGTAAACATATGTAACAGGAAATACATATATTATGTCGTTTACACATTTGTATGTATTTTTATGTAGATATGTACACTCATTACTTCATGTGAAATCTCCGTTGACACATTTTTTGCTTTTATGTCAAAGAGTCAATCTGTCGAAGAACTGACGCGACGACAAAGCGTCACAACATTGTGTTGTTGGTAGAAAATCCGAGATGTGCCATACACACTCTTACAAACATACATCGCATATGGGCAAGTGCAAAGTCAATGTGTGTACAAAAAATTCAAACGTACTTACGTAAATTCTTTGACAAATACAGTCAATCCCGGTTAAGTGCCAAAACCAAAGATGCAGATTTTTTGTGCTTTGTAGTACATAAGCGATTGTGGTACTTAAGCGAGTGGTACCAAAAAAAATTATTTCTATGTATTTAAAAAAAATTACCGTTTTCTTTAAAAAATTAAGAAAAAAAAGTGAGATGCAGCAAGACACCGGCAGATAAGAGGAATTGGAGGAGTGATACTTAACCGGGGTTTACTGTATACATAAATCAGAGGAATATTGAATATTTTCTCTAAAAAGTTTCTTGAATTGTAAATCGACAAATTTACTATGTTGTCACTTTTATTCTAAAATATTTTAATACTCATATTTGAGGGGTTGTCACTTTTCCCTTCTAGAGGGAATATCAGAAATTTGTTCAATTTATGATTTTTAGCTTTTGCCATCGTCGCGAAAAGACGCTTGTAGGCAAACGCATGCTCGGGGAGATGTGTAAGGCGTTTGCTTTTATGAATGAAACGACTTAGCTTATTGCTTGTGCGCCAGCGTTCATGAATGAAAATGTTGTTGGTGTGTGATTTACTACAAATTTAGGATTTGTCAATTTGGCTGCCATATTGATTTCTGGTGCTGATGCTATTTGAGACAATTGTTGTTTTTGTACAACAATGTTTGTATTTTTCTTATTGGCTGACGTACTTACATTTGTACGCTTAAATGTATGTAGATTTGTGTATGCATTACTTATTTTGCGCGGTCATATGCATATTTGTACATACATACTTACATATAGAGCAGTGCGCTCACATGTATTTATTGATAATTGAGAATATATTATTATATTATATAATATAACATATTGATGTACATACATAAATTATTAATTCTGTAAAAATTGAAATTAGAAAAAATATGAAAATAGTAAAATATAATTTTTTGCATAATCTTTCGCATTTTATCAATGTAGCATTTGTGCAAAATAATAATAATTTATCAATTTTTCATCATAAAAATCGTTTATGTCGCAAAATATAATCATGCATATGTGAAGTGGCATTTGTATTTCTTGTTTTCTCATTCATTTCATTTCATTTTTCTCTTTATATTGGTAGATACGTATTTTGTCAGAGAACGTTGTTAACATTCTCATTTCTGTTAAATAACAGCAAAACTGTACATAAAGTGGTGAACTCCTTGATCTCAAATTTTCAGCCAACCAATCGAGCATCATACAAAATTCAATTTGCACCTTCTCATTGTTTTAAGTTCTCTGCCCCTTCCCGCTTACGACCTCAGCCACCAAAAAAGTGGAAATGTGGCCGCTTAGCTACCGTTTTATTGTTATCCTTTGTTTAATAAGCAATTGCTCACATAACGCACATACATAAGTTGGAAAAATAGCCTATTAAATGTTTATTTTATTATGAAATCTGGGGTTTTTACCGGTAATACAGATTTTTAATTCAGAAGGCTTTTCATAATTATAAATTTGTCATATCATAGAAATTGAAAACATAAATCTAAATAGGTATGCGCAACGTTTTTTCATATAGGAATATTCGTTGTGTCTATTTATAGCATTTCGCATATTGTCAGAGAACGTAAATGAATAGAGAAGGAGCAAATGTTAAATGAAAACTTTTTGAGTACTAATTTGTAATTCCACATGAAGGAACATCGAAAAATATAACTTCGAAAAAGAAAAATACACCACACAATATGCGAAATGCTATAAATAGACACAACGAATATTCCTATAAGAAAAAACGTTGCGCATACCTATTTAGATTTATGTTTTCAATTTCTATGATATGACAAATTTATAATTATGAAAAGCCTTCTGAATTAAAAATCTGTATTACCGGTAAAAACCCCAGATTTCATAATAAAATAAACATTTAGTAGGCTATTTTTCCAACTTATGTATGTGCGTTATGTGAGCAATTGCTTATTAAACAAAAAATAACAATAAAACGGTGGCTAAGCGTCCACATTTCCACTTTTGTGGTGGCTGAGGTCGTAAGCGGGAAGAGGTTAAGCACAATCCGAATACGAACCTATACGTTCGAATCCTAAAACTCATGTAACTGACATTTTATTTAATTTTTATTTTATTAATTGGAATCTAAGCATATCATAATTCAATTACTTTAATAGCATATTTAACTTCCTGAGATAATTAAAATATTTCAGGAAAATATATTCATATGTTTGGGTTTATTGCATATTCCTTTATTTATGCGTATTTACACAAATGTGATAATCACACATACATTCATGAGTACACGTACGCTGATGCTTGCTTCTTCTTGCCCCGCACAAGCAATGACTTTTGTCAGAGAATGTTGATGAGTAGAGAAGGAGCAAATGTTAGCAGTACTAAAATGTTAATTGCTAAGAAGGAACATCGAAAACGCGCAAGTTCGAATATAAAATGTCACCACAGCTATCAATTTACGCAACGAACTACACCACTCTATAAGCAAAATGTATATACATACATATGCACAGATGTTCATTGGTATGCGCATAAACAAAAATTGAAATAATAAAAACGAAAGTAATTGACCTCCGACAAGAAAATATAAATAATGAGGGAAATAATACTAAAATAGAATTCAAATATCATTTAATAAAAAAGAGTTATAAAAATAAAAAAGGACTATATAATATATGATTAGATTTGAACTTAGGCAAAATATTTCACGTTGCAATAAAGAAGTCTGCTATACAAGCAGCACCACAGACAATATTCAAGCTCTTGAGTCTAATCTGTGGATTCAAACAGCTATTATTGTTTACTTGCTTGAAATGTTCATATGTCCATATGTGAATATTCTTGAAATTGCCTTCTTTCATTCGCATGTCCAAATATATTTGCATATATGTACACATATGTACATATGTATGTCCCTCAATATGTCTTTCGCAAAAAATCAAACATTCGCGCAAGTGACAAAAAAACGTAGACGCACCATCATCGGCCAATAATATTCAAGCGAACTCGCGGCTTATTTTCTAAGTATTTCATATTACAGCGACAACAAATTCATTCATAAGGAACGTGCGTCTGCTTCAAAGCAAAGTGCGCTCGTTCATAACTCTGCGCCGCGCTATTTTTTCTGTGCGCCTGGTAAGCCACATTTGGTTTTCATATAGAATTCCTACGCATATTGAGTAAAACGAGAAAAATTAAATTTTACAATTTGACAGCCACCACTGAAAATCCTACCATCCCCCTCGCATTTGTATGTCCACAAGCTGCTTCCTCACAACATTTGCTAAAAATCAGAAATTGAAGAATTTGTCTGATGTTCACTTCAGAAAGGAGAATTGGCAACATGACCTATTCGAGTTTAAATAATATTTATATTTTTTCATATTATGCACTATTTATGGCATTAAATTACAAAATTTATATTAAATTGCCATTCATTTGAAATCATTAACTACTTCTATATATTCTAAGCACAGTCCATATAGTACTTTTATATGTTTACTTATTATCATTATTTCATAGTTTGTCGATTTAGCCCATTTTATCCAAATACGACGCTATGAAAATGCAGCCCAATCGGTAATCGCAATATTTCAAAAGAGCATAAGTCAATTTTCAACAGCAAAGCCCTGCAAAAAGGACAAACGAGACAACATAGCCGATCGACATTGTCGTAAAATTGTTGATTGAAACAAATTTTGTCAACTCCGCCACGATGCGCAAAATTCGGCGTCAATATGTATGCGAGCTCATATGTATATATGTATGTTTGTCGGCAAAGTCGTCATTTGGTTTTTTTCAACAACACAATGTCCGCGCGAACTCGCCGTTATTTCGTTGGCTTGCCACCATGCACATAGGCGTGTCAAGTGAGGGCTCATAATATATTGATATGTTGCTTAATTTGTATTGAAAAATACTGATGCATTTATGAATTATTTTCGTAATATAATATATATTATATATATATATATATATATATAAATACACATATATTCATACCTATAATCGTTTTCAAACTGAATTCGATAAATAAAATATATATCTGAAATAATTATGTGGCGGTGCGCCCGAATCCCTCCTTGCCTGCGATCGTTCAACTCGCAAAAAGCAAAAAGCGTAGACAAAAGTCACTGCTTGTGCGGGGCAAGAAGAAGCAAGCATCAGCGTACGTGTATTTAAGAATGTATGTGTGATTATCACATTTGTGTAAATACGCATAATAAGGAAATATTCAATAAACCTAAACATATGAACATATTATATTTTCCTGATATATTTTAATTATCTCAGGAAGTAAAATATGCTATTAAAGAAATTGAATTATGATATGCTTAGACTCCAATTAATAAAATAAAAAAATTAAATAAAATTCATTTTAGGATTCGAACGTATAGGCTCGTATTAGGATTGTGCTTAACCCCTTCCCGCTTACGACCTAAGCCACCACAAAAGTGGAAACGTGGCCGCTTAGCCACCGTTTTATTATTATCATTTGTTTAATAAGTATATTGCTTACGCAACGCACATACATAAGTTAGAAAACTAGCTTATTAACTGTTTATTTTATTATGAATTCTGGGGTTTTTACCGGTAATACAGATTTTTAATTCAGAAGGCTTTTCATAATTATAAAGTTGTCATATCATAGAAATTGAAAACATAAATCTAAATAGGTATGCGCAACGTTTTTTCATATAGGAATATTCGTTGTGTCTATTTATGGCATTTCGCATATTGTGTGGTGTATTTTTCTTTTTCGAAGTTATACTTTTCGATGTTCCCTCTTGTGGAATTACAAATTAGTACTCAAAAAGTTTTCATTTAACATTTGCTCCTTCTCTACTCATCAACATTCTCTGCTTTTGTCCACACTTTTTGCTTTTTGCGAGTTGAACGATCGCAGGCAAGGAGGGATTGGGGCGCACTGCCACATAATTATTTCAGATATATTTTTATTAATCGAATTTATTTTAAAAACGATTATAAGTATGAATATATGTGTATTTATATTTTTACGTATATTAATATTATAATTCGAAAATAAGTAATTTATGCATCAGTATTTTTCAATTCAAATTAAGCAGCATATTAATATACTATGAGCCCTCAGTTGAAACGCCTTTGTGTATGATGGTAAGCCAACGAAATAACGGCGAGTTCGCGCGGACATTGTGTTGTTGAAAAAAACCAAATGACGATTTTGTCGACAAACATACATATATACATATGAGCTCGCATACATATTGACGCCGAATTTTGCGCATCGTGGTGGAGTTGACAAAATTTGTTTCAATCGACAATTTTACGACAATGTCGATCGGCTATGTTGTCTCGTTTGTCCTTTTTGCAGGGCTTTGCTGTTGAAAATTGACTTATGCTCTTTTGAAATATTGTGATTACCGATTGGGCTGCATTTTCATAGCGTCGTATTTAGATAAAATGAGCTAAATCGACAAACTATGAAATAATAATAATAAGTAAACATATAAAAGTACTATATGGACTGTGCTTAGAATATATAGAAGAAGTTAATGATTTCATATGAATGGCAATTTTATATAAATTTTTTAATTTAATGCCATATATAGTGCATAATATGCAAAAATATAAATATTATTTAAACTCGCTAATAGGACATGTTGCCAATTCTCCTTTTTGAAGTGAACATCAGACAAATTCTTCAATTTCTGATTTTTAGCATCGTTGCGAGTAGGCAGCTTGTGGGAAAAATACAAATGCGAGGCGAATGGT
Organism: Bactrocera oleae; assembly: GCF_042242935.1. Classification (NCBI taxonomy): domain Eukaryota; kingdom Metazoa; phylum Arthropoda; class Insecta; order Diptera; family Tephritidae; genus Bactrocera; species Bactrocera oleae. The sequence continues at coordinate 28,704,836 of NC_091539.1, read as the reverse complement.
AGGATCAGTTGTAAAATTGAAACTTCTTCACTTCTACTACTTCAAATTCAATTCATCATCAATCATTTTATAAACTTAAATTTCGCATTTGCGTAGGAATTCTATATGAAAACCAAATGTGGCTTACCAGGAGCACAGAAAAAATAGCGCGGCGCAGAGTTATGAACGAGTGCACTTTGCTTTGAAGCAGACGCACGTTCCTTAGGAATAAATTTGTTGTCGTTGTAATATGAAATACTTAGAAAATATGCCGCGAGTTCGCTTGAATATTATTGGCCGATGATGGCGTCTACGTTTTTTTGTCACTTGCGCGAATGTTTGATTTTTTGCGAAAGACATATTGAGGGACATACATCTGTACATATGTGTACATATATGCAAATATATTTGGACATGCGAATGAAGGAAGGCAATTTCACGAATATTCACATATAGACATATGAACATTGAAGCAAGTAAACAACAATAGCTGTTTGAGTTCACAGATTAGACAAAATTACTCTAATATATGTAGTCTGTGGTGCTGCTTGTATAGCAGACTTCTTTATTGCAACGTGAAATATTTTGTCTAAGTTCAAATCCTATCATATTTTTATATACTATTTTAATATTTTTATAATCCTTTATTATCGAATAATATTTTATTTCTATTTTCATATTATTTCCTTATTTATTTATATTTTCTTGTCGGAAGTCAATTACTTTCATTTTTATTATTTCAATTTTTGTTTATGCGCATTTCAAAGAACATCTGTGCATATGCATGTGTATACATTTTGCTTATAGAGTGGTGTAGTTCGTTTCAGGATACGATAGTTGTGGTGAAATTTTATTTTCGAACTTGCGCGTTTTCGATGTTCCTTCATCGTAATTAACATTTTAGAACAGCTAACATTTGCTCCTTCTCTATTCATTTACATTCTCTGATATTGTGTGGTGTATTTTTCTTTTTCGAAGTTATATTTTTCGATGTTCCTTCATGTGGAATTACAAATTAGTACTCAAAAAGTTTTCATTTAACATTTGCTCCTTCTCTATTCATTTACGTTCTCTGCTCATAGGCAATTATCCGGCAACAAGGGGTAGTAACAAACAAGTAGGATTGCGTACACAAAAAAATACTAAAAGCACATTGATCTCTTCAACGAGCTCTCAATTGCATTAGAAAATAAACATGCATACGCACAAACGATTCGCGCGTACTTATGTACAAAGTGTATTGATCTCTTCAACGAGCTCTCAATTGCACAAGCACATAAATATATACATACAAGCAGAGAACGTATATGAATAGAGAAGGAGCAAATGTTAACTGAAAACTTTTTGAGTACTAATTTGTAGTTCCAGATGAGGGAACATCGAAAAATATAACTTCGAAAAATAAAAATACACCACGCAATGTGCGAAATGCTATAAATAGACACAACGAATATTCCTAAATGAAAAATCGTTGCGCATACCTATTTAGATTTATGTTTTCAATTTCTATGAAATGACAAATTTATAATTATGAAAAGCTTTCTGAATTAAAAATCTGTATTACCGGTAAAAACCCCAGAATTCATAATAAAATAAACATTTAATAGGCTATTTTTCCAACTTATGTATGTGCGTTATGTGAGCAATTGCTTATTAAATAAAGGATAACAATAAAACGGTGGCTAAGCGGTCGCGTTTCCATTTATATAGTGGCTTAGGTCGCAGGCGTGAAGGAGTTAAGCTCAATCCGAATACGAACCTATACGTTCGAATCCTGAAACTCATGAAACTGAAATTTTATTTAATTTTTTATTTTATTAATTGGAATCTAGGCATATCATAATTCAATTACTTTAATATCATATTTTACTTCCTGATATAATTAAAATAAATCAGGAAAATATGTTCATATGTTTAGGTTTATTGAATATTTCCTTATTTATGCGTATTTACACAAATGTGATAATCACACATACATTCTTAAATACACGTATGCTGATGCTTGCTTCTTCTTGCCCCGCACAAGCAATGACTTTTGTCTACACTTTTTGCTTTTTGCGAGAAGCAAGTTGAACGATCGCAGGCAAGGAGGGATTGGGGTGCACCGCCACATAATTATTTCAGATATATATTTTATTTATCGAATTCAGTTTGAAAACGATTATAGGTATGAATTTATTTGTATTTATATTTTTACGTATCTATTAATTATAATACGTCAATAAGTCATAATGCATTAGTATTTTTCAATACAAATTAAGCAACATATTAATATATTATGAGCCCTCACTTGACACGCCTCTGTGCATGGTGGCAAGCCAACAAAATAACGGCGAGTTCGCGCGGACATTGTGTTGTTGAAAAAAACCAAATGACGATTTTGTCGACAAACATACATATATACATATGAGCTCGCATACATATTGACGCCGAATTTTGGGCATTTGGCGGAGTTGACAAAATTTGTTTGAATCGACAATTTTACGACAATGTCGGTCGGCTATGTTGTCTTGTTTGTCCGTTTTGCAGTGGTTTGCTATTGAAAGTTGACTTATGCTCTTTTGAAATATTGCGATTACCGATTGGGCTGCATTTTCATAGCGTCGTATTTAGATAAAATGAGCTAAATCTACAAACTATAAAATAATGATAATAAGTAAACATATAAAAGTACTATATGCAGTGTGCTTAGAATATATAGAAGTAGTTAAAGATTTCTTATGAATTGCAATTTTATATAAATTTTATAATTTAATGCCATAAATAGTGCATAATATGAAAAAATATAAATATTATTTAAACTCGCTAATAGGTCATGTTGCCAATTCTCCTTTCTGAAGTGAGCATCAGACAAATTCTTCAATTTCTGATTTTTAGCAAATGTTGTGAGGAAGCAGCTTGTGGGCAACATACAAATGCGAGGGGGATGGTAGGATTTTCAGTGATACAAATTGTAAAATTGAAATTTTGCTGATTCTTCAATTGTACTGAAGACATTCAAATTCAATTTCATTCATTTTAATTTTCGCGCATTTGCGGTAGGAATTCTATATGAAAACCAAATGTGGTTTACCAGGCGCACAGAAAAAATAGCGCGGCGCAGAGTTATGAACGAACGCACTTTGCTTTGAAGCAGCGCACGTTCCTTATGAATGAATTTGTTGTCGTTGTAATATGAAATACTTAGAAAATAAGCCGGGAGTTCGCTTGAATATTATTGGTCGATGATGGTGCGTCTACGTTTTTTTGTCACTTGCGCGAATGTTTGATTTTTTGCGAAAGACATATTGAGGGACATACATATGTACATATGTGTACATATATGCAAATATATTTGGACATGCGAATGAAAGAAGGCAATTTCAAGAATATTCACATACAGACATATGAACATTTGAAGCAAGTAAACAATAATAGCTGTTTGACTTCACAGATTAGACTGAAAAGTTCGAATATTGTCTGTGGTGCTGCTTGTATAGCAGACTTATTTATTGCAACGTGAAATATTTTGCCTAAGTTTAAATCCTATCAGATATTTTTTTATACTCTCTTTTTATTTTTATATTCCTTTTTTATTAAATTATATTTTAATTCTATTTTCATATTATTTCCCTCATTATTTATATTTTCTTGTCGGAAGTCAATTACTTTCATTTTTATTATTTCAATTTTTGTTTATGCGCATATCAAAGAACATCTGCGCATATGTATGTATATACATTTTGCTTATAGAGTGGTGTAGTTCGTTTCGTACCCTGATAGGTGTGGTGAAATTTTATTTTCCAACTTGCGCGTTTTCGATGTTCCTTCATCGTAATTAACATTTTAGTACTGCTAACATTTGCTCCTTCTCTATTCATTTACGTTCTCTGATACAAGTCCGTATATTAGGGTATACCAAAATACCTCAACATAGGACATAAAAATTATTGTTCAATTAAATGTTCAGTTCTTAATAATTAAATAAAGAAAATATAATTTATCATCGGGATAAATAATAAAAATATACGCAAGTATATACAAAACGGCATTATTAACACTAAATACACGTTTTTAAACTATAATCCGAAGTATCAAACTCTTATTCACCTTAAAGAGTATTCGGCAAAAATTATCATTTATCGCTTCATTTATTATAGATAAATCAGTTTACACTGAAAAAATAAATAAAAGGTTATATATTAATAATTCATTGAAACATTATATATATAACATAACAAGAATGGTTAATGGCCACGAAAGTCAAACTACACCTGTAGGAGCTACACGCTCAAAACAGGTTGCCAAATTCATTTCTGAGAGTGACAGATTAACACGATACTGCACTCGATTTTCATCTTCACCGATTCAAGACATCTCTGAATCGTTATTGGAAATAAAAAACAAAATATTGACAATTTTTGGACTCGTCTCCAAACGGCTCATGACGCCATAGTATATTATGACAATTCAGATCTACCACACGATTTTAAATCATCGGCTTACGCACTATACGAAAACTGCTTAGACCAGTACGAAGAAACAAAAGCTATGATTTCTGATCAATTAAAGCTAATAAAAGCAATGGCACCTACTCCACATCCGAGAGTAGAGCTGCCACAAATTCAAAGTCAAGAGGCAAGTTCAGGCATCCATCTCGAGGTGTCCGCATGTGACACAGAAATATTTTATGGAGGTTATGAAGAATGGCCGTCCTTCCAGGACATGTTCACTGCCGTATACAAACCATCCAAAATTATCAAAAGCACAAAAATTGTATCAGCTCCGATACAAAACTAAAGGTCAAGCAGGCGCAATAGTTAAACAGTTCGCACTAAATTACGACAATTTCAATTTGGCTTGGGAAGCTCTAAAAGCAAGATATGAAAATGAAAGAATATTGGTCGATAAACAAGTAACGACACTAATAAACTTGCCTAAAATTCAAAAAGAAACAAGTGAAGAATTTGTTAGACTACAATCCACTGTTTCTAATTGTTTGTCGGTTCTATCGACACAAAACATTCGCACAGACAGCTGGGACCCAATACTGGTAAATATATGCACCGCCGCATTACCAGAAAAATCGTTACTTTTATAGGAGCAATCGCTTTCATCACGAAAGAAATGCCCCACGTGGCAACAAATGAAAGACTTTATTACTACTCAGTACGAAATAGCAGAAAGGGTAGACAAAAAACTAGTTAGAACTAAAAACGTTCAAAACGACCTCAAAAGAAGCTTCAATAGACCCCAAGCTAGTAGCAGAAACAAATTAAACAGAAGCGTGTACAAAACGCAATCGTTCACTTCCGAACAGAACAATCGTACGTCATGCGAACTGTGCACAAGAGGCCATAAGCTACAATCTTGCGAGATATTTAACAAATTAAAAATTCACGAAAGAAACTATTTCGTGAGATCAAAAAATTTATGTACAAATTGCTTCCAGAGCTCACACAAAATCTGCCCCATTACCCTAATACCCCCCCCCCCCCCCCCAAGCGGATAAGCGATTTGTAGCAGAAGCTACAGTCCTACCGTAACTTACTAAAATGCTTCCAAGCTATCACATAAATAGCAAGCATTGGCAAAAGGTTTCACACCTAAAGCTAGCAGATCCCAACTGCAATACCCCCGCTCAAATAGATATAATAGTAGGCAGCGACCTTATACCGCAATAATAATACTTGATGGCGTTGAACAAATTTCAACCACTCTCCTAGCCCAAAACACTATATTTGGTTGGATTCTAAGTGAACTAGTTACAGAACCAGTTTTCACATCAACAACTCAAGTTGACGAACATTTCAAATAATCGCTTAATTCACAATTAAGGAAATTTCGGGAGTTAGAAAAACGCCCCCTCATAAGGACTCCAGAAGATCAGTATTGTGAAGACTTCTACAAAGCCACTACTACTCGATTAAATAATGGCCGGTACGTCATACAACTACCACTAAAGCCACAAATTTCCATTAATGGTACAGAAAACAAAGTCAGTGGTTCCTCTGCCAATGTTCGAAACACCAATATATGTAATCCAAACATATCACACAAATATATTAATACCTATTCCAAAAGATAATTTTTTGTACACCAATTTCCTTAAATTTAAAAAGGAAAAGACAACAAAAACACAGAGGATCCAATTAATCTGTCTAGTTTTAATATCCTACTGATTCAATATCTGCATTATCCCCTATAACAAAGAGGCAAATTTTATCCTCTGTGGCAAAACTTCTACCCCGCAGGATGGCTTTCGCCAATAATGATAAAAGTGCTGATTAAAAATTATGGCTAGACGGAACCAACTGGGACAAACAAGCGAAACATATTCGCTTAGAAAACTGATCCCAATTTACACATAATTTTACCGCAATTTCGCAGCTACAAATACCATGTTGGGCAAACTATTCCCAAATTACCAACGCAAACCAGATTGCTTCAGTGACGCCTCAAAAATCCATACTGCGCACCAATTCAAATTGAGCTATGTGGTAGTGCCAAATAAGTATACACTCATTTCAACATGGCAAAATGTAAATTATCTCGATACTCCGATTACGAAATTATTCTAGCCTGATTGGAAGAAACACTCTATGCTTAGAAAACATGTATCCAATTGCGCGTAACTCGTCCATGCGCGACACAATACACATAATTGATTGACCGTTCCCCCGAGCACTCAGAATAGTTACCCACATTCTCAAATACAATTCAACAATAAAGCTTAGAGATTACCATACTACCAATGCGATACAAAAAGGAAAGGTCGCACTTATCCCATCTATCTAAGCGTTCATCATATGGGTAGTTTATGGGAAACACTTTTAAAGGTTGCAAATCTCACTTCAAAAAAGTGGGTAAAAATCATAAATCTCACTCTCGCAAGATCCCTTTTCAAATGTTTTCAAAGGAACACCCATTCTGGCCATATCTGAGCCAGAAGTGGAGTCGCTATCCTTACTAAGTCATAATAAATAAATGGTAAATAAAAATTATAAACACAAAAACTCATATACCTTTACTATAATAACAAGTCAAAATAGTGAATCAAATAAACACGCAAAATAAATTTGCTTACATTAAGCGCCATCGGCTACTCTACCAGCAGCACGCCGAAATACTTCCAACATTTACAGCCAATATGGGTAATACTAGGCAAAATATTCGCCTACGGGGCCCAGGATGTTTAAATGAGCTAAGCCTCAGTAAATAAACACACCTCACTCCGTTAAAAACTGGCGCACCCTAATTTAAAGCACCACACCTGCACACGATGTCACCACAGAAGTTACCACCACACTCGATGACACCCCACACAATCAACAATAAAAGAGGGATTGGATCTTCAATTCAACACATTCAATACGAACGCGATCCAGTGCGCTACTTTCTTTCGATGAAACAACGATTCAACGCGTAGCCCTTTTTTCGCTACGTCACCTCGATGCAGTGACTGGACATTACAAATAATCTTTTTTTTTCGGTGTCAACTTAATCGGCAGCTCCACCAGTGATTTTTGATACATACTTGGATCCTCGCCTCCTCGCGCGTCAACTTTACATTTTTTAATTTAATTACGAATGTATTGTACATATATATTATATATAGTAACATACTTGTAGTGCACGAATAAATAGAAAATATAAAAATTACACTTAAACATTAATTGCGAGTTTTGGTGCACTACAAGTATAAATATCTTATTTACGGTGTTGAGTGTATTCCCAATTAACTGGGTCCCTTAGTAATCAATTATATTTCCATTTATTTATTCATTTAACATTATTTTCTTCGTACATACATACTTTCCATTATTATATAGGTATATTACAGCTATCATCTAATATTTCTTTACATATGTAAGTGTGTATTTTCCTACTATATTTTAATACCCTTCCATCATGTTGCTACAGATTATAATAGTTTTGTTCACTTAACGGTTGTTTGTATCACCTAAAACTAATCGAGTTAGATATAGGGTTATATATATATGTATAAATATATAATATATATGTTGAAATCCGGGTGACTGTCCGTCCGTCCGTCCGTCTGTGCAAGCTGTAATCTATTTGTTTTTGATTAATGGCGTGGGCTCTGGCGATCTGTTGGCGTTGAGCGGGCTTCATGCTTTTGAAGATGGTGCACCTCTTCAGGACGTGAGGTCGATGGCATAGACTGCATCGTGGAGACAGATGCTCATCAAACTGCTCCTCGTTTGCATCCCTGACTGCTCCTGCAGATGATTGGCTGTGTGGTGCCGTGGCGCTTTGCATCCTTGGTGCTGCGATGGGTGGACCAGATGCTCTAGGCGCCTTACGGACCTCAGAGTCTTGGGAGCACTGTGTATATCTTCTACGTCCGTTTCTATTGGAATAGGAATATATTAAAATATGGTTTGGCTCATAATTTTGAATTATGATATTTGTTACTTGGTTTGTACTTTGGTCACATATACAAGTCACATATATATATATATATATATATGTATATGTGACTTGTATATGTGACTATATATGTTGTGGTTAATTTTTAATCGCGTTTGTTAGTGTTAGATTTGCATGTACGGATTATAAAACGGTAGTATTTCGAGTTAAACGAATTAATTGTCGGTTTTGATTTTATTTATGCGCTTGTCTTGGCGGGGTTTGTGTAATCGGTTCTTTGGTGTTCGGAAGAAAACACAATTTTACTAATGGTCGAGTTAGTATACCAGTTTGGGTTCGTACGTCTACTATTCTTATGTGACCATCTCGTCCCCGATGGACCTTTTCAATGCGGCCTAGTCGCCATTCTGTTCGAGGAAGGCATTCATCATGTATGATGACGCATTCGCCCGTATTTGGTTCCTTCTGGATCGTTTTCCACCGATGTCTCTTATGGAGATCTTTAAGGTAATCTTCCTTCCATCTATGGCTGAATTCATGATGAAGTATCTTAATTTTTTCCCATCGGTCCATTAAATTGAGTGAGTCTCCTTCTGCCTCAGGTATGGCGAGAAGTGGAGCTCCTCTAAGGAAATTTCCAGGTGTAAGAGCTGTGAAATCGGAGGGACCTTGCGAGAGTGGTGAGATGGGTCTTGAATTTATTACGGCTTCTATACGAGCGAGTAGTGTGGTAAATTCCTCATAATTGAATTTATGATTACCTGCCGTTTCCTTTAAATGGGACTTAAAGCTTTTTACAGCTGATTCCCAGAGTCCGCCCATGTGGGGAAGACAGGGGGGTATAAACTGCCAATCGATTCCTTGTGGTGCATATTTTTTAACAATTTCTGGGGAGACTTCTTTAGTAAATTTTACAAACTCTTTCTCTGTGGCTCTTTGAGCTCCGATAAAGTTTTTCCCATTGTCGCTCATAATTTTTGACGAAAATCCGCGTCGTCCGACAAAGCGTGCAAAGGCTGCGAGAAAAGCCGCAGTAGACAGATTCGAACATAGCTCGAGGTGTACTGCCTTTGTCGTGAAACATACAAAGACAGCCACATACCCTTTTCTGAATGAGGAAGACTTTAACATAGAGGCCTTTATCTGGAAAGGTCCAGCAAAATCGACCCCAGTAATGGTAAAGGGAAGAGCAAAATTGCAGCGTTCAGGTGGCAAAGCTGCCATGATCTGCGTGCGTATTTTGTGCTTGTACAATGTGCATTGTTTACACATAAAAATCGTTCTTTTAATTTGTGGCTTTAGGCGCGGTATATAAAATTCTAGTCGGACCATTTGTTGCATCAAGCGATGCTCACCATGTAATGTAAGTTGGTGAAGATATATTAAAAATAAATAAGTAAAACGGAATTTCTCGGGATTTATAATGGGATGTCGTTCGTTATAACTAAGGCTGGAATTCACTAGTCTTCCATGTGCCCGGATTAATCCTTTAGTGTCCAAAAAAGGATTTAAAACGAGAAGTGAGCTTTCCTTATCGAGGGGTCGTCTTTCCACTAACTTTGATTTCTCCCGAATGAAATAGCGAGTTTGTGTATATGTAATTAGGATGACCTTGGCATGTTGCATGTCGGAATGCGTTAGTTGTACGGAAGGATCATTTGTTATTCCTTTAACCTTTTGTTTGAGTCTTTGGATAAATTTAAACATGTAAGCGACTACTCTTAGTGCTTTTGGGAATGATGAAAATCGATGTAATATATCATCTTCATCAGGAGTGATATGAAAGTTTTCAATTCTCCGAATTTCAGGAGCTATTATATTGCGAGCGGGAGACTTTGGCCAGACTTCTTGTGATTCTGTTAACCACGTAGGACCGTTCCACCAGAGTGTAGTGCTGGTAAGATGAAGTGGTTTGCAGCCTCTTGTCCCAAGATCCGCTGGATTATCTGCACTTGCAACATGTTGCCATTGTGCTGGGCCAACTAAGTCTAATATTTGAGATATACGGTTAGATGCATAAGTCTTCCAGGTATATGGTGGTTTTTCTAGCCATGCTAAAACTATTTCTGAATCTGACCAAAGGTACATTTTGTGATTGGTTAATTTCAGATGGGTTTGGACAATTGAGACTAGTTTTGCTAACAGAAGTGCACCATTCAGTTCGAGCCGTAGCAGGCTTAGTGTCTTCAGGGGAGCAACTTTGGCTTTGGCTACCAAAAGACGTGAAGATATTTTGTTATCATATTCAGTGCGTACGTAAACTGTTGCACAATAGGCCTTTTCAGAGGCATCACAGAAGCCATGTAATTCTACATTATAGTCAGGTGCGAAATTTACCCATCGAGGAATTCGAATTTCCGAGATGGTATGTAGATTGTTTGCAAATTGAACCCACTTTGTTAAACGTATGGGTTTTACTTGCTCATCCAATTCAGTGCCGTCTTGCCACAGTTCTTGAATGAGGATTTTTGCTTGAATCATTATTGGCGAAAACCATTCTGCGGGGTCGATAAGTTTTGCCACCGAGGAAAGTATTTGACGTTTGGTTATGGCGGATATTGCAGATATTGACTCAATTATATATGAGAATTGATCTGTTATCGCATTCCATTGAATCCCGAGAGTTTTTGTAGTGCTGGCCTTTTCAAATTTAAGGAAGTTAGTATCTAATAAGTCTTCCCCTTTTATGTTTTTTATTATCTCCGGATGATTTGATGTAATTTTCTTTAGGGAGAACCCGGCTGTCGCTGATTGGATTATTACTTGATTTTCGGAAGACTATCCGCTGGAAATCTTGGTCATCTTTATGTACTAAAATTTGTCTATACATTTTCTCTACATCTCCATTGAAAACATATTTAAACATGCGCCAATTTAGTATTAGCAGCATGAGATCAGGTTGTAATGTTGGCCCTGTGTATAGTACATCATTGAGTGATTTGCCTGAGCTCGTACACTTTGAAGCATTAAAAACAACTCGTACTTTTGTTGTGATTTTATCTGGTCTATAACCCCGTGATGTGGAAGATAAAAAGATAAATATCTACCTTTAGATATTTTTTCATATGGTACAGCTTCTTCCATATGATTGAGGTCAAGATATTCATCCATCACGTCATCATATGCTGATTTAAGCTCGCTTTTCTTTATCAAGCTTTTTTCCAAGCTTAGGAATTGCTGGACTGCTGATATTCTCGAGTGGCCTAGAGCTATCGTTTCTGGAAAGGTGGGCTTGAATGGGAGTCGCACAACATAACGACCACGTTCGTTTCTTGTTGTTGTGGGCTGGTAATATGCTTCGCATGCCAGGTCTTCTTCTGAAGGTTTTGTGATTTGGGGTAGTTCTTCTACTTCCCAGAATTTTTCGAGTTGATTATTTAAATATTCGTTTGAAATATTTTCAACTTGAGTTGTGAAGGAGTTCATTTTTTCTGTGACTTGGCCACTTAATATCCATCCAAAGATTGTGTTTTGGGCTAACAATTTATTAGAGATTTTCTCTATACCTTCAAGAATTATTTGAGGTATTAAGTCGCTGCCCAATAATATGTCGATTTGTGATGGGGTATGGCAGTTGGGATCTGCTAATTTGAGATATGAGCATTTTTCCCACTGTTTTTTATTTACCTCATAGCTTGGAAGCAAATTAGTGAGCTGCGGTAGAACAATGGCTTGTGCATTTATTCGTATATCCGCGTTTGGAGAGACTATGGTGATTGGGCAAACTTAATTTGAATTTTGTATAATTCTTCCGTCCATTCCCGAAATTTGGAAACTAGAATTGTTGACTGGCAATTTTAGCCGATTCTGAGCTTTTGATGATATAAAGGATCTTTGAGAGCCTTGATCTATTAATGCTCTTAATTTGAATAAATCTCCTTTATGTTCTATAGCAATGACCGCTGTGGGTAAAAGAATTTTGCTTTCATTCTCTGAATGAAGCGCTTGAACTTTTGCTGCTTTTGAGCAACATGGGTGTTCCTCTTTATTTTCGGGATTCGGGATTTCGGGATTACCTGATTTGGTTGTCGCGACTAGGCCCGTGGTTTTATGTATATGATTTTGCTTCATATTTGTAAAATTGGTTATGTGAAGCAATGGGTGATGTCATCGTTGACAGTACACACAACTGAATTTGCTTTCACAGTCTTTTGTCCCGTGAGAGTTGGACAGACAGTTGATGCAAAGTTTATGTTGTCGGACAGGATTGTTTCTATCTGAAACGGACATTTTTTTAAATTTCTCGCAAGATCTTATATTATGTCCTCCTTTACAGATTTCACATAATGATTGCCAATGGTTTGTTTGATTTGACACGAATGTTTGGCTTCTATTAAGGTGTCTATTATATTGTGTGTTATTACTGACTTGGGGTTTAAAAAAGTTTTTATTTGAGTCATTTTGATGACCTTTTGGCTTAACTACCTTTTTATCTACTCATTTGATGCCACTTTGGCGATCTCTTTCTTGCCACTAGTGATTGCTCCCATCGTAGCAAAGCAGCATCAGGTAGTGTCGCTGCGCAAATATTTACTAGGATAGGGTCCCACGATTCTGTGGATACATTTTGTGTTTCTAACACAGACAAGCAATTAGTCACTGTCGAGTATAGTTTTTGAAATTCTTGGCTGGTTTCTTGTTGAATTTTTGGTAAATTCATTAAAATAGTTATTTGGTTATCTACCAATACTCTTTTGTTTTCGTATCTTTCGACCAGTGCATCCCAAGCCAGATTAAAATTTTCGTCATTCAAAGCGAAACGCTTGACCATACTGCCTGCTTCCCCTTTTGTTTTGTACCTGAGATGGTACAGCTTTTGAGCTCGTGAAAGTTTAGGATGGTTGATATACACGGTAGTGAACATGTCCCGGAAGGACGGCCATTGATTATAACCTCCATGAAAAACTTCAGTATCACAAGCTGGTACTTTTAAAAATATACCTGTATCTAGGTTTTCTTTTGAATTTGTAACTACTCTCGGAGGAGGAGTAGTGGCTCTACATGGCCTTAATAAATTTATTTGGTCTAATATCATTGCCTTCGTAGTTTCGTACTGATCGAGGCAGTTTTCATATTTGGCTGACGCCAAAGCTTTAATGTTTTCTGGAAGTTCAGCGTCGTCAGTATCTAATATTGTATCGTACGCTGTCAGAACGCGTGCCCATATATTATCTATGCTTTGAATTTTTAAATTTAGGACTGATTCTGTATTCTCGTTAATAGGCGAAGTCGAAAACCGTGTGCAGTATCTAATAAAACTGTCACTTTCAGTTATAAACCTTGACAGTGAATTGTCTTTGGTTCTTTTTTGTCTTGCACCCTGCTTTGAGCGTGTAGCTTCTGCGGGTGTGCCTTGTGCTTTATCATCATCAGCCATTTTTGGAATTTCTAATGATAGAGGTGTTCGTGGTTTAACCTCTTTTGATTTATCAGATTGCATTTATAACTCTTTGAATTAAATTGAAAGCTATTAGCTAGCTATTAAAATAGTTTTGTATTAAATATTTGCTATAATACGTTTGTAGTAAAATAAATTTTAGTTTGCTGCCCAAAGCTGTAGTTAAAAAAATTTTTTTTTTTTTTTTAAAAAAAAAAAAGTAAAATTAGTCTGTTGTAATGTTTTTTTTTTATTATTTATCGGACAAGTCAATTTATTTTATTAAAATTTATGTCCGTATTATTATTATCTTAAAAATTGCCGAAATTGCTTACTGGGTATTCGTTTCACTCGCGAATAATTTGTATATTTTGTATGTATGTATATTCGTTTTTATTATATGTATCTATATACATTTGTTTAAAAGGAAGGCGAAAATAAAATTGTTCTTAACAACAAATGTATATATATCTGCATACCTATGTATGCTAATTTTAATTTTCATATGTTTGTATATGCTAATCCGTTTTGACCGTATACTTTTTAGTTATATTGACATGTGTACATATACATATATGTACATGCATAGATGTAACGCGTTTTTGTAAAGTTTTGCTGAGAGTGCCTATATTTATATATATATATATTTGTAAATATATTACTTTTTATGTATATTTTTTAAGAGAATATCTAAGAGTAATGAGAAGAGGAAAAGGGTTGGGTTGCGGTATATATGTAGCGCGGGAAATATGCCAATGTTTAAGAAAATATGTGTACATACATAAATGCCGATAATGTTATTGTTGTTTTTTTTTTCTTTCTGCCTTTGCTTATATGTTCTAAGCCATCCTGCTTGTTGCTTTATCGGCCCAAGGGGTATCGCTGGAAAGTTTGCAAGTCGATGAACTTGACTTATTAAATTTATTGTACTTTTTCTAGTGGTGTGTTTGGAGACACGAATTAAGCAGGCAGGTATTTGAACAACAGTAATTTTTTTATTTTTATTTGAACTTTTAGAAGTGGTTAATTTATGTATGTACCATATGATTATGTATGCATATATGTATGTTGTTAAAAGGATGTTACTTGCGGTTAATATTTTTCGCGGCAAAGTTTTAAAGCCCAAAAATTTTGTATATAAATTATAGGTATTTGCACATATGTATGTTTGTATTTATGTAATATATATGAGTTTTTGTTAGCCTTTGCTTATGCGTTATAAGCGATCCTGCTTGTTGCTTTATTAGCCCAAGGGGTACCGCTGAAAATATCGCAAGTAGGAATACTTGACTTTGAAAAAAAATTTTTTTTTTTTAAAGAATATAACGGTGTGTTTGGAGGCACGAAATAAGCTGAGGCAGGTACCGTATAATATATATATTTTTTTTTTTTGTTCTTTTTCAGTTATATCGTTCGGTTATTTATTTCCACCGAAATACCGATAAAACTGTAACTAACATACATATGTACATATGCGCATAAAATGGTTTCTATTTGCAAATTAAATCGGAATGGACTAACTTTTTTTCCGCCAAGGGTTTATGGGTAGCAATACTTCCTTTCTCTTCTTTTTTTATTATGGGTTTTTTGTTCTTGTCTCCGGCGTTTTTCCTGTGCGTTACTGTCCTCCTCTCTGCGTGCTTGGTGGATTTAGTTCCCGTGCTTTATGTTGATTTTGTTTCTTAGTTTGTGTTAAATCGCGCCCGTTTTTAATTTTTAGGTCTTTTTTTTTTATTATATATTTTAGTTGGTTTCGCGCGCGTTTGTTGTAATTTTATTAAACCACTTAGTATAGTATGTATATTAGTACTTATGTTTTGAAAAGATTTCACTTTTTTATTTTATTTTTTTTTTTGATAGGTGCCTTTCAAAGAGGCTCGAAGGACCATTTAGTTACTCACTTTGCTTTTATTCTTTCCGAAATACAATTTCACTTAAATATAATGTAATATTTTAAATTATTTAATGTTAAATACACTTGACTTTGATTTGATATAAAATTTCACTTTTAGATATTATAATATTTTAAATTCTTTAAGGTTAAATACACTTGATTTTGATTTGATATAAAATTTCACTTTTATATATTATAATATTTTAAATTCTTTAAGGTTAAATACACTTGATTTTCGGGCACTTCCGGACAAACTTCGCTGCTACGTTTTTTCCTTTACGAACTGGTGTCGAGAAACGAAAGAGAACCATTCTGGTCTGAACAATCCTTTTTGTTTATTTGGGTGGTGAAAAGATGATGATTGAAGTGTCGGTGTATAGTGTGGTTGGTTAGTTGTACCAGAGAACTTAAAACAATGCAGCAAGACACCGGCAGATAAGAGGAATTGGAGTGATACTTAACCGGGGTTTACTGAATACATAAATCAGAGGAATATTGAATATTTTCTTTAAAAAGTTTCTTGAATTGTAAATCGACAAATATACTATGTTGTCATTTTTATTCTAAAATATTTTAATACTCATATTTGAGGGGTTGTCACTTTTCCCTTCTAGAGGGAATATCAGAAATTTGTTCAATTTATGATTTTTAGCTTTTGCCATCGTCGCGAAAAGACGCTTGTAGGCAAACGCATGTTCGGGGAGATGTGTAAGGCGTTTGCTTTTATGAATGAAACGACTTAGCTTATTGCTTGTGCGCCAGCGTTCATGAATGAAAATGTTGTTGGTGTGTGATTTACTACAAATTTAGGATTTGTCAATTTGGCTGCCATATTGATTTCTGGTGCTGATGCTATTTGAGACAATTGTTGTTTTTGTACAACAATGTTTGTATTTTTCTTATTGGCTGACGTACTTACATTTGTACGCTTATATGTATGTAGATTTGTGTATGCATTACTTATTTTGCGCGGTCATATGCATATATGTACATACATACTTACATATAGAGCAGTGCGCTCACATGTATTTATTGATAATTGATAATATATTATTATATTATATAATATAACATATTGATGTACATACATAAATTATTAATTCTGTAAAAATTTAAATTAGAAAATTATGAAAATAGTAAAATATCATTTTTTGCATAATCTTTCACATTTTATCAATGTAGCATTTGTGCAAAAAAATAATAATTTATCAATTTTCCATCATAAAAATCGTTTATATGGCAAAAAATAATCATGCATATGTGAAGTGGCATTTGTATTTCTTGTTTTCTCATTCATTTCATTTCATTTTTCTCTTTATATTGGTAGATACGTATTTTGTCAGAGAACGTTGTTAAAAATTCTCATTTCTGTTAAATAACAGCAAAACTATACAGAAAGTGGTGAACTCCTTGATCTCAAATTTTCAACCAACCAATCGAGCATCATACAAAATTCAATTTGCACCTTCTCATTGTTTTAAGTTCTCTGATCATACCAGTTTATTGTGGGCGAGGGGACGACGAGGAAAGACGAAGGGACCGTGCCACTCGTGTTCGGGTGGCACGCTTTGTGTTCGTAACAGCTCGCGCTACCCTTTTCAGCATTCCTTTTCACTTTCAAATCCTTTGAATGGTTGCAAGAGCGCTCGGTTTCAAATGAATTCGATCGCAAATTTGATTTTTTTTTATCTATTTTTTGTATGTAATATGCAAATACGTATGCATAGAATAATAGAAATATTTTCAAAAATTGTAAATAAGGAGAAAATTAAGATATAGATTATGGAGTAAAGAAATTATGAATTTTAATTACGGAGTAAAGAAATTATGAGTTTTTAATACTTAAAGATTAGGAAATTCCTATTATAAATTTGGCCTTGAAAATATTAGTAGCGGATATTCAATACATTCTTGTGGATTAGGGAATTCCCGTCTTTAGTATTTCTTTGAAACTATTTAGCGGGTAGGTACTTGTATTATGCATATTGTTCTACCATATTCATGGTAATTCATGGCAAGCAAAATGTGAAACTATCATCCCAACATACAAATAAAATATGCAACACGCAGTGTTGAGCAGTCGAACCGCACAAATCTTTGCGAAAAATTTATGAAAAAGATTGACAGAAAACTCGATTCGAGTTGCTGGACTCTTTTGCTCGTGTGAATGCACAGAGCGACACCAAAAGAAAACTTGCCGATAATAAGGGTCAATAGAGTCAAAATTTAAAAGCACACTTAGGATGATACTCTTGTATCGATCCTGGATGATTGATCTTGGACTAAAATGAAAGAAACAAGATTCTTTGCTCAGATCTTCATTTAAACTGATTTTTCTTTTTCGATTTGGTATTTCTTACATTTTTATTTGATGTGCACGCAGGCACTTATACATATGTTTATTTATTTCTAGGCATCCTATCAAATTACATGCTCCATAGAACTGATAAAACTGAACATGTGCACGCAGGCCCTTGTATGTACATATGCTTAGTTGGTGTAGGGAGTGTATATCAATATGGTGGAGGAGTCACCCGTAGATTCAATGGCCTCCGTTGAATAATATTTTTTTTCTTGTATGTAGGTATGTTTACATTGTTATTTCTATTTTATTTAGTCATGTTTTGAATTTAACAATGGGCCAGTAATATTGTTTCTTTTCTGCGTGTCTTTTTTATTTGAAGGGCATTGAATTAGCAAATTCTACGTTTACATTTATATATTAATTTTTCTTATTTTCATTATATATTATACCTATTATCGAGATTCCTATTGCTATTAATAGTATTGTTAGTGCGCTTATGCTATAACTTATATTTCTATGTGGTGTTAATTCTTCCAGTTTGTTTATATTTCTCTCTGGTTTATTATTATTTCTGAGAAATTTATTACTTTTCCAAACTGTAATACTTCGGTTTCTTTTTTAAGGTAAATTTATTTTTCTTCTACAATAACTTTATTGCTATCTCAATTTTAGAATTATAAAAATTTATTAGTGCATTTCCTTCAAGTATAATTTCTCTATTGTCGCAGTTTTGTTTTTTTATTAGGATTGTATCGTCTTTGATATCATCGATTATTGTTTCGTTATTATATTCAATTTTTCATTGGTTGAACTGACAAATTTTAATTTATTTCAGATTTTTGAAATGTGTCCCTTCTGTTTATTTACATATTTTATTTCCTATTTTAATTGCATATTTCTGTTCTCCTATCATTTCAAAATATTGCCTATTAGGTATAGGAATTTTCGCCATTATGATCCTGACTTGAGTCTTGTATGCTTTTTAAATTTTGAATCTGTAGATATTAAATGATTTCCCTCTTCTTAAAAATTGTCTACTCTCTTAATCTTGGTTGTGCTTTGCTAACTCTATGCTTCTTTATATACCTGTATTTATTCTGAAAATATTGCGTGTTTATTCTATTTTCTTTTCTATTAACAGTATTTATTACATTTTCTTTCTGCTTTTGTAGGTTGTCCGCAAGTTTCATTAGTTCGTGTTCGGTAAGTAGGTTATTTATGAAATCAATTGGTCTCTTTTTTATCGTAGAATGTATGGTATTATTATAGGCAGTTATTACTTTGAATACTTTTTCTTTCAAATTGTCATTGTTGTTTGCATCAGCTTTAAAAAGTCTTAAGTGTTCATTCAAAGTGGAGTGCAATCTTTCAACATCTGCGTTTCCTGTTTAGTATAAGTGGTCGTTAGGTGTAGGTTTATTTAATTGTCCTTTAAGAAATGTTTTATTAGTACTGTATCTAATTCGTTGTAAGGTATACTACCCCCTTTTGTGGGTACCAAATATCAAAATGAACAATTTCGTTATGTTTTTTAGGAGTTGCCGTAATATTTAAATTATGTTTGATAGGGTTTCCATCGAACTTCGCTATTTTACATATTTCACAATTATTGATGTACTTCTTTTTGTAATTTGAGGTAATAGTGTGTTATCTTTATTTCTTCAAATATTTCACTTACTCTCCTGTGATTATTTTCTAGGTGTTTCTCTTCTATCAGTGTTAAAAGTTCTCCTTTGTCTGTTATATCTTTTAAAATTGTGTTTGCTTTCATTATTTTTAGATTTGCATTATTTGCGAAAAATTTTATATCTAACTCCTGAAATTGTATAAATAATTTGTCATCTGGGCAATAGATTACGACTAAACCTTTTTCTGGTAGATTCTCTTGCATTATTTTTATACTCTCGGAACTCCTTGCTACAGAGTATAATAGCTTTGTTCACCTAACGGTTGTTTGCATCACCTAAAACTAATCGAGTTAGATATAGGGTTATATATATATATAAATGATTAGGATGAAGAGACGAGTTGAGATCCGGGTGACTTTCTGTCCGTCCGTCTAAATTGCCATAACTAAGCTCCACACCAAGACACTAGACTCTTATTTAGTATAAATCACATTAGGGAGGGGCATCTGCAGTTTAAATTTTTTTTAAAGTGGGCGTGGTCCCGCCCCCTAATAAGTTTAATGTGCATATCTCCTATACCACTGAAGATATATTAACAAAATTCACTGGAAATAAATGCTTTTAGCATCTCTATGGACGGTGTAAAAATGGGGGAAATCAAGTGACAACCCCGCCCACTCCCCATATAACGGTACTGTTAAAAACTACTAAAAGACATTAAATTTTATTTCTGGGATGGTATGAGATTACTTTATAGGAACCGCGTTCAAAATTAGACAATGTGCGTGGCACCGCCCCCATATCTTAAGATCTGCTTAACCGATTTCAACCAAAATCGGTACATAATATTCTTCTCATATTTCTATGCTATAGTGCGAAATCGGATTACAACCACGCCTATTTCCCGTATAACACCATTTTAAATTCCATCTGATATTTTCACTTTCCACTATGCAAATCAAGCAACAATGATTATATCGGCGTAAAACTTTGCGTGAATACCACCTTGTGACCAAAAATTATCTAAATTGAATCAAAACTGTTCAAGCCGCTAGGTACTGAATATGTGGACCCCAGTGCCTATAGTTGACTATTTACTGAAAATAACAGTCAACATAGCACAAGGCGACAAGATCCACAAAGAGATCTAAAACGAGTATGCCATTTGACTTTGCGAGAGTATAAAATGTTCGGTTACATCCGAACTTAGCCCTTCCTTACTTGTTCAAAATTAATTTAATTACTTAACTTAAAACAATGAGAAGGTGCAGGTTCGACAGCGAACAATTTGTAGGAATTTATCAAGGAGTTCACCACATATGCACGAGAAACAAATAACATTTCTCGCTTTTATAACAGCGGTGAATCTGTAAACATACGCTCTCTTAACATAACCAAACGGCGAATATTGAAGAGAATACAATATGTATGCCAAACTGGGAATATTGATATGCCATTTGAAATATATTCCCTTTTATTGAACTATTATTTATTATTTTTTAAATTATTTTATGTTATATATCAAAATACTTTTAAATTATTACTAATAAAGTATTTTGATATATTTCTTAAAATAATTCATTAATTGTACTTGACACCATTATGGAGTCATAAAAGTACAGAATTGTGTTTTGCCGTTGGTATTTCACATTCATGCTTCAATTTTTCTTTTCAAATGCATGTGTAAACATATGTAACAGGAAATACATATATTATGTCGTTTACACATTTGTATGTATTTTTATGTAGATATGTACACTCATTACTTCATGTGAAATCTCCGTAGACACATTTTTTGCTTTTATGTCAAAGAGTCAATCTGTCGAAGAACTGACGCGACGACAAAGCGTCACAACATTGTGTTGTTGGTAGAAAATCCGAGATGTGCCATACACACTCTTACAAACATACATCGCATATGGGCAAGTGCAAAGTCAATGTGTGTACAAAAAATTCGAACGTACTTACGTAAATTCTTTGACAAATACAGTCAATCCCGGTTAAGTGCCAAAACCAAAGATGCAGATTTTTTATTAGATTAGATATTAGATTATTTCTATGTATTTAAAAAAAAATTACCGTTTTCTTTAAAAAATTAAAAAAAAAAAAAGGGAGATGCAGCAAGACACCGGCAGATAAGAGGGATTGGAGGAGTGATACTTAACCGGGGTTTACTGTATACATAAATCAGAGGAATATTAAATATTTTCTTTAAAAATTTTCTTGAATTGTAAATCGACAAATTTGTCACTTTTATTCTAAAATATTTTAATACTCATATTTGAGGGGTTGTCACTTTTCCCTTCAAGATTCCCTTATTAATTCTGTAAAAATTGAAATTAGAAAATTATGAAAATAGTAAAATATCATTTTTTGCATAATCTTTCACATTTTATCAATGTAGCATTTGTGCAAAAAAATAATAATTTATCAATTTTTCATCATAAAAATCGTTTATATGGCAAAAAATAATCATGCATATGTGAGTATATATTGTGAGTGGCATTTGTATTTCTTGTTTTCTCATTCATTTCATTTCATTTTTCTCTTTATATTAGTAGATACGTATTTTTTCAGAGAACTTTGTTAAAAATTCTCATTTCTGTTAAATAACAGCAAAACTATACAGAAAGTGGTGAACTCCTTGATCTCAAATTTTCAGCCAACCAATCGAGCATCTTACAAAATTCAATTTGCACCTTCTCATTGTTTTAAGTTCTCTGGTTCTACCATATTCATGGTAATTCATTGCAAGCAAAATGTGTGACTATCATCTCAACATACAAATGAAATACGCAGCACGAGTGTTGCGCAGTCGAACCGCACAAATATTTACGAAAATTTTGTGAAAAGGAATGCGGAAAAACTAGACTCGAGTTGCTGGACTCTTTTTGACCGTGTGAATGCCCAGAGCGACACCAAAAGTAAATTTGAAAAAACTCAGACTCTTTTGAATCCCTGTGTGAAAGTGCACTTAGTTGTCGCGGGATTAGAAGTCGCACAGTAACCCTTATAAAAAAGTACGGCTTGTTCAAACCGAATCTGATGGGGAACATCATGTAGTAAAGTTTAAAAACAGGAAAGTAAGAAAATACAAAAGCCAATTTAAAAGAAAGAAAAAATATGTATAACTGATTTATGTTTATAATTAATAGTTTTAAGTAATTTGTAAAAAAACAAAAAAAAACCAATGGGTTAAAGCATTTAGTAATATTATTGAGAATTATATGAATTTGTTAATTTTTTTAAATTCTACACATTTTGTAAATAATAAAAACAAAAAACTGCAATGAGGACATTGCAATATTTTTAGATGGGAGGGGTGACATTGCTACACTCACTCAAATAATAAATATCTCTAATACGCTCTCATACGATATGAGTATCAAGGTAGAAGTTGTTATCGAGAGTTTAGTTTAGTTCTTAAGCAAACATTCAAATGATATAATGTAAATTAAGCATACCATTGTTAATAAATATAATATTAAATCGTATAGTTTAAAAATATTACTCACAAGTAAACATACAAAAAATATATATATAACACTCAAAATTATTTATGATCGGAAAAATTTGTAAGTGCTAACCACTTTTTATTTATTATAAAAATTTAAAGTGAAAATCAAAATTGTTAAAAACGAATTTTCATATTGGGCCCTTAAACACTTTTAAGAACAATTTATTTGTCTGTGGTATTTGACAAATTTTGCTTAGCACTATTTAACACCGTTGGCTGCCAGTGTATCACGTCAAAAAACTATAGGCGTGTGTCACCGGTGATACATTGGCACCTGGGGGTGGTTTTTCGTTGTGATCACTGGTGATACACTGGCAGCTATTATATAAAGAAGGATGTGTATATTATGAAATCGATAGACTCAGAAACTATTTGACCGATCATTATGAAAATTGGTATGCATATGTATTTTTTCATGAAAAAGACGAGTATACTATCCCCATTGACGCAACTAAAGAAATTATTTTATAATAAGATGATTATATACAGAAAAAAGTAATTAGTTATTTCGTTATTGGTTAGTGTATTCATAATTTTGGTTATAATGAATAGTTAGATAACAATTTAACTTAAAGACAAATAGCCAGTGGCTTTCTTATATAAATAGATTAAACTGACAATAAACTCTTGATAATATTTACAATGCCACTGAAGAAATCACATACCGGAAGATCGACGAGAAACGCGAAGCGTCTTAAAACCATAAGAAATTTTAAAACATCTACTAAGTTAAAAACTAAAACTAATTTTAATAAAGAAACCTTCAATTACGATAAAAATTATAATAACAAGATACATCCCGATGTGAGCATTAGTTTAATGGATGTTCGCATACTACACATTGTCAAGCTAAGAAGTTTAAAAGAGAACCTGATGATATGTGCTACTCCAATAGTAAAGTTTATTTACCACCATTGATTGAACCACCAGAACTTCTTTTGACTTACGTAACTGGAACTACTAAGGAGTCTAAGCATTTTCTTCAGCATATTAGAAAATACAATTTGATCAAATGACATCGTTTGGAGCAACAAATATTGTAGAATTTAATAATATTACGCCTACATTTAAAGTGCAAGGACAAGCATACCATCAGATTGATTCACTTCTTCCATTATCTGAAGAAAATCCCTAGTTTTTGCAGATTTATTTCATAGATCATGGTGAAAAAGAAATTGATCGACGGTGCACGTTCAGTGACAAAGCTAATCGAAAGCTGTATGAAAATAATTGTTTAGTTAGAGATTTTAAATTTGCTTTAAAAGCCGAGACAGTAGATGATTTCAAAGTCATTATTAAAGCGGACAAACCATTAAATGAGCATAAAAGACGCTTTAATACTCCTTTGGCTCCTGAAGTTGCAGCGGTAATTGTCGGTACGAATATACTCAGGATGCTTTGAGGGAAAAACTGGCTGTTGGATGTATTCCATTGAATGGCAAAAAAGAGATTTACTACAATATTATATTTAAATTTGGTTAGTTGAAAGCATTCTTCCCACCCAAATTGACGATATCATCAGTGCTGAGCTACCAGATCAAAAAGAAGATCCCGAATTGTTTGAAATTATAAAAAAGTATGATTCATGAACCATGTGGACCATATAATCTAGATTCGCCATGCATGAAAAATAAAAAATTTAAATATGAATACGCATATCAATGTATTGTAGATCAAATACATACAAGTATGTGAGTATGTAAATAAAGGAAGTGATATGGCAGTTTTCGGACTGGAAAATTCAAACGTGCCTATTAATGAAGTTTATCAGTTGCAAATGGCACGTTATATTATATTAGCAGTAACGAAGCGGTATGGCGAATTTTAGGATTTGACATTCATGAGCGATTTCCTACTGTTACTCATCTTAGTGTCCATTTGAAAAACGGTCAACGAATCTATTTCACAGAAAAAAATGCTCTTCAGAAAGTTATAGATCCACCAAACACAACATTGACAGCCGTTTTTCAAGTATGTGCAACAAATGAGTTTGCAAAAACATTACTTTACAATGGAGTTCCGCAATATTATCCCTGGAATAAATCTACACAAATTGGTGGCTGGCATATTTTCTACTAGCGCACTGGGAAGAGTCTACATTGTTCATCCTATTAATAGCGAAGGCTACTATTTACGAATGCTTCTTCACGTAGTTAAAGGGCCGACATCGTTTCAAACAATCAAAACTATCGATGGTCATGAGTGTCAAACATATAGAGAAACGTGTTTCAAACTTAGTATGTTTGAACATGATCAACATTGGAACCATACATTGACAGAAGCATCTGAAACACGTCACCCTCACCAAATTCGAACTCTATTCGCTATAATTTTAACTTCCTGTGCACCTTCTAATCCGATAGATTTATGAAAAAAACGTAAAAGGAGTATAAGTGAAGATATATTGCTGCGAGAACGTCAAGATAATCCAAACCTGGATGTATAGTAATATTACTTGAAGATACTTGTATAGGTGTATCAATTAATAATAAGAGTCTTAAGCAACTAGGCCTATTTTCACCGGATCGTAATAGAAAAGATATTATTGATAGAGACTTATTAAGAGAAAAACAATAAAGATCTTTCTTTAAGACTCATAAAAAGATCTTAACAAATGATCAAAGACTTGTGTCCTGTGACTCAGTTAAGGAGTATCTACAGAAAGAAAACGGTGGAAAAATATTCCTGCTTAATTTGATACTTGCAGAAGTTCGAAGAATGCATGAGATTGCTTTGGCAGTGGCATCATCAGGGATCGCAGCTACGTTACTCGATGGGAGACCGGACACCGGAAAATCATCTGGAATGGCTGGTGTCTTAAAGAAATGTCAACTCAGTATTTTGGATGAATGCACCATGGCTCATGAAAAAGGCCTTGAAGCACTCGATCAGACTATGCGAGATTTTCGATCAACGCATAATGGGTGGAGCTGTAATTCTGCTTGCTGGTGATTTTCGTCAAACTGTACATGTGATTCAACAAGTGAAAAAAATTAAACTATCGACTAATATTCGTGTGTATTTACTTAAAGATGATTCTCCAAGAACATTTGTCCAAAAACTTTTAAATAGTGCCTCCATACACTAGTCGTTTAAAACTTATTAATCTACCTACACTTTCTAGTCGTAGGGAAATGCTTGGCATAATATTCTTAGTGAAACTTTTGAATGGAACTGTTTGCAGTTCTTTTCTCCTGTCTGAAATTAAATTTAATATCCCGGTTCGCCTTTCGAGGCAGTTTAGACCTTTACTGCTAAAATCCTGTAGATCAAATTTTGAACTAAACGAGCCATTCCGCCGTATATGTCATGATTTTAATTCTCATTCCAGCACATTTGACTTATCTGACTCACTTTTCAAAATTAAAAAGACTTTATTGTTTTCTCTTAATAAATGAAAATGTAACAATTTATTATATTGTAACTTTAGATCTTAGCTGTTGAAATTTTTGTTTCTGAAGCTGAGCAGTTTTAGATCTCAACACTTAAAAAACTCTCTTGCCTTTTCTGACTCGGCTAATTCCGCACGTATGCGGATTGCGCCCCTCGCGTCGGTTGGGCGGGAGGAGGGTAATCGTTGGGCTTATTATTATTATTAAAAAAAAATACTCAGCTTGAAGTGATATTATAGACTTTAAATGAGATTCCAAATAAAAAGACATTTGAAGTTCAAGCGACAACTGTCACCAGTCGTTGAGTTGATGGGTAACAAACTGGCAGTAGCTTCAGCTACACAGTCATACCGGAGACCCAACTCTGGTACCACGGGGAGAAGAATGCCCTTGGACTTCGGTCCAATCTGCTCATGGTTTGGCCCTTTGTGGAGATTGGTGGCTTAAACCTAAATGCTGGGAGAACTGAAAATTCAGTTAAAAAAAAGAAGTTGCACAGGCAACTGGATTCCGTACCCGAAAGCGGAAGAGGTTTTAGGTCGGCCTCGAATCCTACCAAGATGGTCAGTGTGCCCATACACACTGGCCGCTGGTAACCAAATAAATACTTGCAAATAGCTCGTATTGTTTGGGGCGCTGATCAACGCATTGTATTGATACGCTGTGCTTTTGAGCACCGTTAAATTACTTCAGGTGTTGTCAAAATTTTATATTAAAGGAAGTATTGATCCCATTCAACCCATTCTTGACACAAAGACATACTATTATCGAGAGTTTAATATTTTTATTTAATTATATGAACTTCAATTATATATCTTACACATTGACCGATATTTTCGGTAAAAAGTCAATTATAGGCACTGGGGTCCACATATTCAGTACCTAGGGGCTTGAACAGTTTTGATTCGATTTAGACAATTTTTGGTCACAAGGTGGCATACCTTAAACGCATTATTCACGCAAAGTTTTACACCGTTACAATCATTGGGAAATAGGCGTCGTTGTAATCCGATTTTCGCACTATAGCATAGAAATGTAAGAAGAATGTTACCGTACTGAATTTGGTTAAAATCGGTTAAGCAGATCTCAAGATATGGGGTTTCTCCTAAAAGTGGGAGGTGCCACGCCCACTGTCTAATTTTGAATACGGTTCCTATAAAATCATCCGATTTCACCAATTTTCACACTCTCGATAGAAGTGTTAAAAACGCTTGATCTTAAGGAATTTTATTATTGTAGCTTTAGCGGTTTACGATAAATGCACATTAAATATATTAGAGACGGGACCACGCCCACTTCATAAACTGCAGATGCCCCTCCTTAATGTATGCCAAATAACAGTATTGTATATAATTGTGGAGCTTAGTTATGGCAATTTATTTTATTTTTTTATTAATAGCGTTTTGTGCGCGTGGCAGTGGTCCGATAACGCCCCTCTGCAATACCAACCGTCTTACAGTACCAAGAAACATGTGTACCAAGTTTCATAAAAATATTTAAATTTTTACTCAAGTAAATTATACAATATACAAATACATACATTCGATTAGCGATCCCATTCGTATAATATTATATTTGATGGTACGGAACACTAATAGCGAATAGTAGATTCTAAAGAAAATAGCCAGTAAGAAATTAAAACGGTGACTCTACGAGAAAAATTGCGATTGTCCACAAAATTTTGGTGTGCCGATTTTATTTATTTATTTTGTGCATACATCACAAAAATAATTATTTTCTTT
Source organism: Bactrocera oleae (assembly GCF_042242935.1). NCBI lineage: Eukaryota > Metazoa > Arthropoda > Insecta > Diptera > Tephritidae > Bactrocera > Bactrocera oleae. The sequence continues at coordinate 28,676,629 of NC_091539.1, read as the reverse complement.
AATAAAATTAAACTTGGACCAATAGAGACAAACAATTTTGGTTTCTAACTTTCTGTTAATTTCTATTTATTAATAACTTCACCCTTTCCAAAAACTCATACCCAAAATATTTAAACGAAGGATTTTAAAATTACAACAATTGATTTAATTGAATTCGTAAAGGGCAACCCCAGATCCAAAGTTAAAATTAACGAATTACACTCTGAAATTTAAAAGAGTTGAACTCAATTCACTTTACGATAAAGCAAAACAAGCATATGATGATATTCGGAGAACCTGCCGCGACACCCGTGAAACCATCGATTTTATAAAGTAAAAAATAGTATAAATATTGCTATCAAAACCTGTCTGGCTTAACCTCACTCAATGAGTGTCAACTAATAAAGGAAAAAGCTTCTGAGGTCTTAGCGATGAATTTCCAACACACGGTTTATCTACCTTCATCCGATACCGACATCTTCACCGGAGATTACACGACTTGGCCTACATTTCGTGACATGGACATGTGCTATGAACAGCCCTTTATACCCGCAACCCATGGGTAAGTAATGTTGAAAAACTCTTTTATATTACTCAGAAGACCCGAGGCTAAGCAAAAGAAACAATTAAAAACGCATCGTTAAGAAATGATGGTTTCATATACTGCGTTTACCCGAGCACGTGTGGCACGGTCCCTTCGGCTTTCCTTGTCGTCCTCTCGCCAACAAACAACCGGTTTGGGTTACAAAAGAGTCTGTGTATGAACTGGGAAATACTTGCGTGGAAAAACTTGGTCGATACGAAAAAAGTACGAAAACATAAAAGAATGCAAAACTGCTCTCACCACACTTTGGCACAGTTAAAAAGGCAGGGGAAAGGAGATTAAACACTTTAACTAACGTATCAGAACTTCAATCAAGTGTGTCAAAGAGTGCGCACGTGTATTTAATTCGCTCCGTGAATGTTTACACAAAGGCGATCAAATAAACAAAATCACTCAACAAGTGATACAAAAATATATAAAAACAAAAAACAGTAGTTAAAAAGTATAAACTAAAACAAAACAATAATAAAAACAAGAAAAAAACGTTAACTTCTGTTGCACCGAAGCTATAATACCCTTCAAAGAACTTCATTCTATATGATATAGTGATCTGATCTAAACAATTTCTTCGGAGATTGCGTATCGTTCAGTTTGTATGGCAGCTATATGATATAGTGGTCTGATCTGAACAATCTTCGGAGATTGCCTAAGGCAATAGCCCACGCCAAATTTCGTGAAGATATCTCGACAAATGAAAAAGTTTTCCATGCAAGCATTTTACTCCGATCGTTCAGTCAATATGGCAGCTATATGCTATAGTCATCCGATTTATACAATTTCTTCGCAGATTGCATTATTGTCTTAAATAATAATCCATAACAAATTTCGTGAAGATACCTCGTCAAATAAACAAGTTTCCCATACAATCACTTGATTCCGAATGTTTAGTTTGTATGGCAGTTATGCTATAGTGGTTTGATATCGGCCGATCCCCAAATGAGCAGCTTCTTAACAAGAAAATGACAGGTGAAAGGGTTTATATATAGACAGACAATTTTTTCAATTTAATTCTCACTTTCAGGGGGCGCTATATTCATATTAATAATATTTACAAGTGGATTATGGTAGGTAAAATAATATGAAATGTTTAATTTCTATTTTTTTAATTTTTCTGGCGAAATGTGCATCAATAGTGGCCCTCCTTTTGTCATTGTATTATTCCTACCATTAATCATTTCTAAAGAGAATTTACCTTTTAGAAATTGTAGTAATGGCGCAGCTTCTGCCAAAGAAAAATTTAGTTCAAAATCACCCGCAAGATCTACTTGTACACCCGCACTGTACTGCACAGAAGACCCCAATACTAGCTGATGTTGATACCGTGACGTCACCTGAGTTTCGAATTTCATTACCTAGAAATCTCACAACAAATTCAAAACTTGATACTTGTACAGGGGTTCTTCATCCCTCATAAATGTTTCTGATATCAACAAAATATTCGTATTTTAGAAGGCTCGATCGGTAAAATCATTGGCGTGTGCACGAAGACTTTGAAATTTTGAATTAAATACCATTATCGAAATGTCTTTTTTCGAGGGTATAAAGTCGAATACATGTTCATCTAATGTGGAAATTGGATTTCCCGCACTTTAATCATCCAATTTCAGAAAGGGATTTGTTTTTGAAACAGAATCAACATTTGTAGAGTGCACAGAACTTGTAGACAGGTTACTAGTTACTGTATTTGATCATTTTTTTTTCATCTCTACTCGCATTTGTGCTCTTTATCACGATAATATTGAGTTGTTTTGCCTCCTGATCCTCTGGAACTATAGAAGTATTGGGGATCGCTACCTCATCTCTCCATATGAAATTGGTTTAAAATTATGGTTATCATTGTGGAGCATGAAAATAAGTTTTCCTGAAATTGTAAATTTGAACACAACACAAACAATCCCCAAACAACAGTAACGTACCTTTACATAACCTCGACTCCACTGCGTCCCCTGTAGCCTTCTTTTCACTCACTTTAATTATATTCAGCGACGACAATCGACAGACAGCATCTGTCAAATTTTAGTTATTTAGACAGCACAACACGACAACGAAATTAATAGCAATAGTCGTCTTGTAGCCAGCTTCTTGCACTTGAAATAAAAATACTCACCCAGCCAGCAAGTTTTATGAGATATAAATATTTCACCGATAACAGAAGCCACTTTTCATTATTCTGGAATTTTTAAGGGTGTTAGCCTAATGAAAAAAGATAGTTGATGTTTTCGCCTCCATTTATAAAAAATCTATTCATTCACTATCATACTTTCATGTTCAAGAAAAGATACAATTGGTACAAATATGAAATGAAAACTCGTGATTGTAAGTTATTAAAATATCTGGAGAAAATTGCATCTATTGTCGTGCCTGATCTGGTTGTTGAGTCCTTGGGATAATTATTAATATTTAAATTCAGTTTACATTCTGAAAATTGTACAAGTTGTTGAGCTTTTTCCAAGGCAAAATTGGCATTAAAATCACCGCTTAAAATCATTGGCATAGTGTGCAAATTTTCTCCTAATACTGCTGCACAAGAGGAAGTATATGCCAATAATGTACTATTTATGAATTTTGTTCTATCGTTAATTCTCTGGTTCGGAGTGATGTAGAGAACAATCATTACCACATTCTGTTCGCTTTCTATGACACATTCGGCCGCACAAATATCTCCAACTGCAGCAGCATTCAAAGCCAACCAGTTGATTTGTTGTAAAATCACAGAACGTAAATGAATAGAGAAGGAGCAAATGTTAAATGAAACCTTTTTGAGTACTAATTTGTAATTCCACATGAGGGAACATCGAAAAATATAACTTCGAAAAAGAAAAATACACCACGCAATGTGCGAAATGCTATATATAGAGACAACGAATATTCCTAAATGATAAATCGTTGCGCATACCTACTTATTTAGATTTATGTTTTCAATTTCTATGATATGACAAAATTTTAAATTATGAAAAGCCTTCTGAATTAAAAATCTATATTATCGGTAAAAACCCCAGAATTCATAATAAAATGAACATTTAATAAGCAATTTTTTCAACTTATGGATGTTCGTTGCGTGAGTAATTGCTTATTGAGCAAAGGATAACAATAAAACGGTGGCTAAGTGGCCGCGTTTCCACTTTTGTGGTGGCTTAGGTCGTAAGCGTGAAGGAGTTAAGCTCATTCCGAATACGAGAGTTCATGAAACTGAAATTTTATTTAATTTTTTATTGTATTAATTGGAATCTAAGCATATCTCAATTCAATTACTTTAATATCATATTTTACTTCCTGAGATAATTAAAATATTTCAGGAAAATATGTTCATATGTTTAGGTTTATTAAATATTTCCTTATTATGCGTATTTACACAAATGTGATAATCACACATACATTCTTAAATACACGTACGCTGATGCTTCTTCTTGCCCCGCACAAGCAATGACTTTTGTCCACACTTTTTGCTTTTTGCGAGTTGAACGATCGCAGGCAAGGAGGGATTGGGGCGCACTGCCACATAATTATTTCAGATATATATTTTATTTATCGAATTTAGTTTAAAAACGATTATAGGTATGAATTTATTTGTATTTATATATATATATAATATATATTATATTACGAAAATAATTCATAAATGCATCGGTATTTTTCAATACAAATTAAGCAACATAATAATATACTAAGAGTCCTCAGTTAGAACGCCTCTGTGTATGGTGGCAAGCCAACGAAATAACGGTGAGTTCGCGCAGACATTGTGTTGTTGAAAAAAACGAAAAGACGGCTTTGTCGACAAACATACATACATACAAACGAGCCCGCATACATATCGACGCCAAATTTTGCACATCGTCGCGGAGTTGACAAAATTTGTTTGAATCCACAATTTTACGACAATGTCGGTCGGCTATGTTGCCTTGTTTGTCCTTTTTGCAGTTGTTTGCTCTTTTGAAATATTGCGATTACCGATTGGGCTGCATTTTCATAGCGTCGTATTTAGATAAAATGGGCTAAATCGACAAACTATGAAATAATGATAATAAGTAAACATATACAAGCACTATCTGCAGTGTGCTTAGAATATATAGAAGAAGTTAATAATTTCATATGAATGGCAATTTTATATAAATTTTATAATTTAATGCCATATATAGTGCATAATATAAATAAAATTAAAATATTATTTTAACTTGCTAATAGGTCATGTTGCCAATTCTCCTTTCTGAAGGGAACATCAGACAAATTCTTCAATTTCTGATTTTTAGCATCGTCGTAAGGAAGCAGCTTGTGGGCAACATACAAATGCGAGGGGAATGGTAGGATCAATTGTAAAATTGAAACTTCTTCAATTTCATTCACTTTTATTTTCGCGCATTTGCGGTAGGAATTCTATATGAAAACCAAATGTGGTTTACCAGGCGCACAGAAAAAATCAGAAATTGAAGAATTTGTCTGATGTTCCCTTCAGAAAGGAGAATTGGCAACATGAACTATTAGCAAATTAAAATAATATTTTAATTTTATTTATATAATGCACTATATATGGCATTAAATTATAAAATTTATATAAAATTGACATGTATACGAGTATGAAATCTTTAACTACTTCTATATACTCTAAGCACACTCCATATAGTACTTTTATATGTTTACTTATTATCATTATTTTATAGTTTGTCGATTTAGCCCATTTTATCGGTTATCGCAATATTTCAAAAGAACATTAGTCAACTTTCAATAGCAAACCACTGCAAAAAGGATAAACGAGACAACATAGCCGACCGACATTGTCGTAAAATTGTCGATTGAAACAAATTTTACAACTCCACCAGATGCGTAAAATTCTACTCTCTACTCTCTAATCTCTATCTGAAATAATTATGTGGCAGTGTGCCTCTGACCCCTTCTTGCTTGCGATCATTCAACTTGCTTCTCGCAAAAAGCAAAAAGTGTTGACAAAAGCAGAGAATGTTAATGAATAGAGAAGGAGCAAATGTTAAATGAAAACTTTTTGAGTACTAATTTGTAATTCCACAAGAGGGAACATCGAAAAGTGTAACTTCGAAAAAAAAAATACACCACACAATATGCGAAATGCTATAAATAGACACAACGAATATTCCTATATGAAAAATCGTTGCGCATACCTATTTAGATTTATGTTTTCAATTTCTATGATATGACAAATTTATAATTATGAAAAACCTTTTGAATTAAAAATCTGTATTACCGGTAAAATCCCCAGAATTCATAATAAAATAAACATTTAATAAGCTAGTTTTCTAACTTATGTATGTGCGTTGCGTAAGCAATATACTTATTAAACAAATGATAATAATAAAACGGTGGCTAAGCGGCCACGTTTCCACTTTTGTGGTGGCTTAGGTCGTAAGCGCGAAGGAGTTAAGCTCATTCCGAATACGAGCATATACGTTCGAATCGTAAAATACATAAAATTAAAATTGTATTTAATTTTTTTATTTTATTAATTGGAATCTAAGCATATCATAATTCAATTACTTTAATAGCATATTTTACTTCCTGATATAATTAAAATATATCAGGAGAATATGTTCATATGTTTGGGTTTATTGCATATTCCTTTATTTATGCGTATTTACACAAATGTGATAATCACACATACATTCATGAGTACACGTACGCTGATGCTTGCTTCTTCTTGCCCCGCACAAGCAATGACTTTTGTCAACACTTTTTGCTTTTTGCGAGTTGAACGATCGTTGGCAAGGAGGGATTGGGGCGCACTGCCACATAATTATTTCAGATATATATTTTATTTATCGAATTTAGTTTAAAAACGATTATAGGTATGAATATATGTGTATTTATATATATATATATATATAATATATATTATATTACGAAAATAATTCATAAATGCATCAGTATTTTTCAATACAAAATAAGCAACATAATAATATACTAAGAGTCTTCAGTTAGAACGCCTCTGTGTATAGTGGCAAGCCAACGAAATAACGGCGAGTTCGCGCAGACATTGTGTTGTTGAAAGTAACCAAATGACGATTTTGTCGACAAACATACATATATACATATGAGCTCGCATACATATTGACGCCGAATTTTGCGCATCGTGGCGGAGTTGACAAAATTTGTTTCAATCGACAATTTTACGACAATGTCGGTCGGCTATGTTGTCTCGTTTGTCCTTTTTGCAGGGCTTTGCTGTTGAAAATTGACTTATGCTCTTTTGAAATATTGCGATTACCGATTGGGCTGCATTTTCATAGCGTCGTTTTTAGATAAAATGGGCTAAATCGACAAACTATAAAAGAATGATAATAAGTAAACATATAAAAGTACTATATGGACTGTGCTTAGAATATATAGAAGTAGTTAATGATTTCATATGAATGGCAATTTAATATAAATTTTGTAATTTAATGCCATAAATAGTGCATAATATGCAAAAATATAAATATTATTTAAACTCGCTAAGAGGTCATGTTGCCAATTCTCCTTTCTGAAGGGAACACCAGACAAATTCTTCAATTTCTGATTTTTAGCAAATGTTGTGAGGAAGCAGCTTGTGGGCAACATACAAACGCGAGGGGGATGGTAGGATTTTCAGTGATACAAATTGTAAAATTGAAATTTTGCTGATTCTTCAATTTTACTGAAGACATTCAAATTCAATTTCATTCATTTATATTTTCGCGCATTTGCGGTAGGAATTCTATATGAAAACCAAATGTGGTTTACCAGGCGCACAGAAAAAATAGCGCGGCGCAGAGTTATGAACGAACGCACTTTGCTTTGAAGCAGCGCACGTTCCTTATGAATGAATTTGTTGTCGTTGTAATATAAAATACTTAGAAAATATGCCGCGAGTTCGCTTGAATATTATTGGCCGATGATGGTGCGTCTACGTTTTTTTGTCACTTGCGCGAATGTTTGATTTTTTGCGAAAGCCATATTGATGGACATACATATGTACATATGTGTACATATATGCAAATATATTTGGACATGCGAATGAAGGAAGGCAATTTCAAGCATATTCACATATAGACATATAAACATTGAAGCAAGTAAACAACAATAGCCGTTTGAGTTCACAGATTAGACATAAGAGTTTGGATATTGTCTGTGGTGCTGCTTGTATAGCAGACTTCTTTATTGCAACGTGAAATATTTTGCCTAAGTTCAAATCCAATCATATATTATATAGTCCTTTTTTATTTTTATAACCCTTTTTTATGAATTGATATTTGAATTCTATTTTAATATTATTTCCCTGATTATTAAATTTTCCTGTCAGAAGTCAATTTCTTTCGTTTTTATTATTTCAATTTTTGTTTATGCGCATATCAAAGAACATCTGTGCATATGTATGTATATACATTTTGCTTATAGAGTGGTGTAGTTCGTTGCGTAAATTGACAGCTGTGGTGACATTTTATTTTCGAACTTGCGCGTTTTCGATGTTCCTTCTTAGCAATTAACATTTTAGAACAGCTAACATTTGCTCCTTCTCTATTCATTAACATTCTCTGACAAAAGGCTTTGTTTGTGCGGGGCAAGAAGAAGCAAGCATCAGCGTACGTGTACTTATGAATGTATGTGTGATTTCACATATCTGTAAATACGCATAATAAGGAAATATTCGATAAAAATAAACATATGAACATATTTTCCTGATATATTTTAATGATATCAGAAAGCAAAATATTCTATTAAAGAAATTGAATTATGATATGCTTAGACTTAGGCCAATTAATAAAATAAAAAAAATTAAATAAAATTATAATTTAAATGAGTTTTAAGATTCGAACTTATATGCTCGTATTTGGAATGAGTTTAACTCCTTCGCGCTTACGACTTAAACCACCACAAAGGTGGAAAGGCGGCCGCTTAGCTACCGTTTTATTGTTATTCTTTGCTCAATAAGCAATTACTCACGCAACGCACATACATAAGTTGGGAAAATTGCCTATTAAATGTTTATTTTATTATGAATTCTGGGATTTTTACCGGTAATATAGATTTTTAATTCAGAAGGATTTTCATAATTATAAATTTGTCATATCATAAAAATTGAAAACAAAAATCTAATTAGGTATGCGCAATGATTTTTCATTTAGGAACATTCGTTGTGTCTATTTATAGCATTTCGCATATTGTGTGGTGTATTTTTCTTTTTCGAAGCTATATTTTTCGATGTTCCCTCATCTGGAATTACAAATTAGTACAAAAAAAGATTTCATTTAACATTGGCTCCTTCTCTATTCATTTACATTCTCTGATTATAGCATAAACACAATACGCGACGGCGGCGAATTTCACCCACCATGACAATTTTTGAGATAGAGCTATTTCTAATTTAACGCCGTTCGCGGCGGCAAAAACAGCATCCCATATCAAAGAAAGATTATCTGCAGTAAAAATATTATGGATTTATTTAGCGCTCCAAAATATCACAATAAATGACGAAACCAAACATAAACAATCTTAATATTGCCAACGCAGACATTTTCTAACATTTTTTTTTTTAATATACTAGCTGCGACGAAAATCGTTCGTATTGTGTTTTACACGGCGGCAACACTCGGCGAAAATCCCTCCGACGGCGACGCCGAGTACTACGAATATTCGTCGTCGCCAGTATTGTGTTTAATCTATTAACATTATCCCTAACATAGCAATAAAAAAATTTACAAATCGTGACATATTAAAAATGGTCGAAACGACCCTAAGAAATCATATCATCGCTTTAGTAATCCCGATATTTATAAGTCGGAATGACACGAACCATAAACTACAGCACGAGTTATTCACATTAGGAATGCAAAGGTCAACTCAGCAGAAATGCAAACGCCTCGCTCCGGTGTACGATTTGTTCAGCGCACACCTGTTATGCTAAAACTTGTCCAAAGTAGTTTAGAATTACACAGTAACAACATATTAAGCGAAACGAAAATTTTAGTGGTAATTTGGAATTTCTTGCTCTGCTGCACTAAACGCGGTTGAAGAATGCGCTTGATAATTTTAACTGGTAGGTGTGTATGCATGTATGTATTTATGTGATGCTTCACATACACGCTAACCACTACGTGTTAAACGGCTTACGCAACCTCTTTCCGAACTCCCATTAGAAGTTTCACTACAAAAATGGCCTACTACGATACACTAACTGCCAAGAGTATGGGCACACCAAATCATATAGCACGCTTCGCAGTGTTTGTGTAATATGTTATGATTTACACCCTACGAATCAAGTACGTCGAGACCAACTGATAAGTGATAACGTTAAAAATAACGTAGGCCATGGAAATAATGCAAATGTGGTAAAAGGGAACACTGTTTAAACCCAATTGCCCCAAAAAGAACAAAGCAATGGTGTTGAAAGTATGATTTTAAATCTTACCCAATGTATGACACAACTTAAGCGAAAAACCAAATGCTGCAAACTTTGTTTTGCAAATACCTTCTTTCTAATTGTCCAAAAAACGACTTTAATCTGTCAACTTTACCCGAGACTGCTAGCAATTCGCTGTCTTTAACGGTTTTAACTGTTGAAATTAAAAATATAATAAAAGAAATAAATCCAAAAAAGTCATCAGGACACCATCAAATTACTCCAGAGATGCTAAAGGAGTTACCAAATATTGCTGTTGTAATGCTTTCCTGACTTTTTAATGCAATTTTTAGTTTCGGATATTATCCAAATTCTTTGATGTAGCTCAGGCATTCGCATTAGGGCTGGTGTACCTCAGGGCAGTTTCCTAGGCCCAACTTTATATATCTTATGTACAGCAGACATTCCAACTGAGGATGAAGAGTAAGAGTTGCGGATGCGGCAAAATAAGAGCAGCAAATTTAAACTGGCTTTAAAATAAAAATTCTAAACTTAGCCTTGACAATAAAGTTTTGTTATACAACACGGTATTAAAGCCGACTTGGATGTATGATATTAAACAGTGGGGTACGATCTGTGAAACTAAGATTGATATAATACAGAGGTTCCAGTCAAACCCCTTTAAGGCTATAACGAGTTCGAGTTGGCACAATCGAAATGAAAACATTCAAAAAGATCTTGGTATTCCTATGGTAAAAAAAGGGCAACAGAAAGAAATATGGAATTAAACTCCGTAACCATCCAAATCCGTTATCTAAGGCCTTGCTACAGTCCTAAAATCAAACCCGCTTCAAAGGAAAAAGCAAACAGCCTTCTAAAGAGTAACTTATCATCAAACAGGCTCAAATAAAACGTTGAGCTTGCTTAGTTTTAATTACATTTAACATTTTATCACTTATTGTTAGGCTTTGAACAATAAATAAAGATATATTAACAAAGAAACAAAAACCTGTCTGAAAATCCAATGGCTGAACCCTCAAATTACCAAAAAGGTATTAATTCAATTTTACCCGATACTAAGAGACAAAAAGTTCTGCAGAAAACAACGTCCGATTCGAGAACGCTCCATATTTCTCGCAATGTTGAGACACGCATTTCTATTATTCAAAAATATGATTGTTGTTATAAATTCTTAGAAATTTTACTTAGTTACAAGAACTATCAACGAAGTACTAGCGTCGCAAATGTCACAAAACGCATAATACACATATACATAGAGAATGCAACCCTCGACCTAAATCACCTGCGGAAGCATCAATGCTTTCCAGTGCGACCACTGATACCACTGCATGTACTACACACACACAAAAACCCAAAAGTCGGCAAGCTTACACTCCAACAATACAGTCCATTAATTTTTCAACCTAAGTTGGAAGCAAATATTACTTGGTATTGCAATGGTTCAGGCAGAACATAATGGCGAGAGATATTACTCAAGAGCACTAACAGATAATTTACCCTCATACCCAATAAACCCAAATCTGTGTCTTAAGAATCTTGGATTTACCCCAGCAGAACCCCAATTCCACAAACCGAGAACCGAGGACATACTAATTGGTAGCGATATCTACCCAAAAATTATAGCTCAAGAATCAGAGTTCGGATGGATTTTGTTTGGACCCATAGTCCGACCTCTACAAAATTCATCCATTATATCGTTTCAAATCAAAATAAAGCCTAAGTGTCGACTCACACGCTTAAAGAAGGTGCAGAAAATCCAAAAGGAATTGATACTTTCAATATCTCATCAATTTTGTGAAGAAAATATCTAAAAAACTACTCGTGGGAATTCATACGGACCCAATGTAGTTATCCGACCCTAAAAAATTGATATTAGACATTCTAAACACACAGCCTTACTCAAAAGCCACAAAGTAAAGAAGAACTATGAATAAATGATCCAGGAATACTTGAAACCAAAGCAAATGAAGAATGGCGAAAAGGGCCCTTCTAATAACACGAGCCTACATTATTCCCCACACCGTGCAGTTATTAAACCCAACCGGAAATCCCAAAATTATTCAAAAGTCGAGTCAATAGGATCACATTCGTCACACGATCTCGTGGCACAACCCGTAACATCACCCCAGCAACAGAAGACGAAGCAATGTCTCGACGCGAGTAATGATCACATCCACACGATCCGAAAAGCCACCACCAACCGACGACCAACCGATTATCATCGTCATGTAGGTTTCAGACTCTTCAGGAAGGACCATCGTTTAGCGACTTGCGCTATATACTTATCTCACAACAACCACAAAAAATACGAGGCCGTCATTAATTGCGTTAATTGCCTAACCAGTTCACATAAAGCGGAAGGGTGTACAAGCAGGAATCCATATTCCACATGCAATGGGAAGCACTATTCGTCTTTAAAAGGCCATCCAAGGCTGTTTCCAACCAACGAGCTAAAAGAAAGAAGCCAAAGTTAAAAACTTTTCTGTGGAGACCAAATCTCCATCTTTACTCGGCTTTTAAACCCTAACATCCACAAAAAATATCTTTTTGAAATGCGATGACCCGTGGCGACTCTTATAATCCCGAATCTCAAATAATGATGACAACCTTCATATGGAATGCAACACGATCATCACACAAGAACTACCCAATGAATGCTGCCTCGACCATTTAGTCATGGCTGACCATCAATTTCATAAAAAAGCAGAGTTTATGTTGGCGAATGGAGCAGATATCTATCCATACATTATCAGGAGCGGATTGTTTAACCCACACAATGAGACAGCAGTAGCGCAGAATACAGCGTTTGGCTGGACAAGTATACTCAGTATACTTCTGAATTTACTCAATTTACTCTGTCAACTACTCTAAATTTATTTCGCAGATACTGCAAGACGGCCGGGATGTTTGAGCTAAACAAGAACTCAATGAGGAGAAAGTGAAATGCACAAAAGAAACGAAATCACCCGCGCAAATAAAACGAAAATAAAGTGTAACAAGCAAGGAAGGGTAAACTTTCGCTGAAACCGAACATTTCACACTCTTACAACTTGCTCGGATCAAGAAATACGGAAGAAATACCTTCAGGTATTGGAAAAACTTCTGAAATGTAGCGAAAAGGTTCAACTCCATTGTACGATGAAATGGTGAATCGATTACGATCAAATTTGGTATCATATTAGGTAAAGTAAAAAGTTCGTTCGGTTTTTTATTGATTTTTAAAAGATGATAACTTTGTGTACATTTGTCCGATTTATATCAAATATGCGCCGTTTTGTTCGTAAACTTGTTGCCAACGAGATGCCAACTTTATTATACCCCTTTCGTAGAAGACTGCGTCCCTATTGCCAAAAAACTCGGAGAGCCAATTTTCACAGGCCTCTCTTGAGGCCAACTTCTCACCATTAAGCGCGTTCGCCATGGACAGGAAAAGATGGTAATCACTTGGTGCCAGGTCCGGACTATAAGGTTAGTGCATTAGAACCTCCCATCCGAGCTCCAGGAGCTTCTGGCGAGTCACCAAAGACGTGTGTGGCCTGGCGTTGTCCTGATGGAACACAATTCGGTCTCTGTTGATCAAAGATGGCCTCTTCTGGATGAGTGCTGCCTTCAAGCGGTCCAGTTGTTGGCAGTAGAGTGCCGAATTGAGTGTTTGGCCATGTGGGAGCAGCTCGTAGTAGATGATTCCTTGCCAATCCCACCAAACACACAGCAAAACCTTCCTGGCCGTCAATCCGGTCTTGACCACCGTCTGGGCCGCTTCACCGAGCTTTGCCCACGACCGCTTGCGCTCGATGTTGTCGTAAGTGACCCATTTTTCATCGCCAGTCACAATCCGCTTCAGAAACGGGTCGATTTTGTTGCGATTCTGCAGCGATTTTCAGATGGAAATTCGGTCCATCATTTTTTTTGGCGTTATTTCGTGTGACACCCAAACATCGAGCTCATTTTTGAATCCATGGTTATGCAAATGGTTCCAAACGGTTTTCTGGCTTATCTTTAGTTCCTCAGCAATTAAATAAGTGCTCACGTGACGGTCTGTTTCCACTTTTTTCATGATTTTATCGCAATTTTCGACGACAGGCCTCCCGACGCGTGGTGCATCTTTGACATCGAAATTACCGGAACGGAACCTAGCAAACCATTTTTGTGCTACACGTACGGGCCTGCACAGTATCGGGCCCATAAACTAAATTAATGTTTCTTTTGCTGCTTTTTCGCTTTGATCGAAGAAAAATTGTAAAATATAGCGAATTTTCTCTTTGACGAGCGCTCACAACGAACTGAGTAAATCAATCGAAAAACTGTCAAAGACAAACTTTTAGCTCGAATAAACACGTTTTCAGCGCCGTATAGTGTATAGTATGACATAATGCGACACGTAGCACTAGTACTATGGACAATAACGCCATCTCTTAGATAAAAACCGAACGAACTTTTTACTTGACCTAATATGAACTTATTTTAAAGGCCATACATAGTTTTCTTACTATCTTTTATTTCAAATCATTGAGGGCATAGAAATGGAATGGCTGATTACATTAATTTTTGACATTACTCAGGTACACTTGGGAACTTATTTTCAAGCAATTTCATAAATATATAAATATGAACATACATGTACATATAAATAAAGTATAGTCAGATAGACGTTTCAGAATCGTGAATATCAGATATATATGCGCTAAGGCAAGTTTCCACCCGATTTTATCCATTTTAGACACAAGGATACAATCTTATTAGAAAATTACGCTCTCTCAATTTCATTAAAATAACTAGCACATTGGCCGATTTATATAGTAGAAAGTCAATTGAAAGTTCGAAAATTTGTATAATAGGTATATGGGGGTATTTTTAACATAATATAAGGGTATACTATTTATTAACAAAGAAACATTTTCCGCGAATTTCAATTATATATCTCACATATTGAACGACATTTTCGACAAAAAGTCAGTCATACCAGAGAATGTTAATGAATAGAGAAGGAGCAAATGTTAGCAGTACTAAAATGTTAATTACGATGGAGGAACATCGAAAACGCGCAAGTTCGAAAATAAAATTTCACCACAACTATCAGGGTACGAAACGAACTACACCACTCTATAAGCAAAATGTACATACATACATATGCGCAGATGTTCTTTGATATGCGCATAAACAAAAATTGAAATAATAAAAATGAAAGTAATTGACTTCCGACAAGAAAATATAAATAAAGAGGGAAATAATATGAAAATAGAATTAAAATATCATTTAATAAAAAAGGATTATAAAAATAAAAAAAGACTATATAAAAATATGATAGGATTTGAACTTAGGCTAAATACTTCACGTTGCAATAATGAAGTGTGCTATACAATAAGCACTACAGTCGATATTCGAGCTACTTTGTCTAATCTCTAAACTAAAATAGCTAATGTTGTTTACTTGCTTCAAATGTTCATATGTCTATATGTGAATATTCTTGAAATTGCCTTCCTTCATTCGCATGTCCAAATACATTTGCATATATGTACACATATGTACATATGTATGTCCCTCAATATGTCTCTCGCAAAAAATCAAACATTCGCGGAAGTGACAAAAACACGTAGACGCCATCATCGGCCAATAATATTCAAGCGAACTCGCGGCATATTTTCTAAGTATTTCATATTACAACGATAACAAATTCATTCATAAGGAACGTGCGTCTGCTTCAAAGCAATGTGCGTTCGTTCATAACTCTGCGCCGTGCTATTTTTTCTGTGCGCCTGGTAAACCACATTTGGTTTTCATATAGAATTCCTACCGCAAATGCGCGAAAATAAAAATGAATGAAATTGATTTCGAATGTCTTCAGTAAAAATGAAGAAGTTTCTTGAAGAAGTTTCAATTTTACAATTGATCCTACCATTCCCCTCGCATTTGTATGTTGCCCACAAGCTGCTTCCTTACGACGATGCTAAAAATCAGAAATTGAAGAATTTGTCTGATGTTCCCTTCAGAAAGGAGAATTGGCAACATGACCTATTAGCAAGTTAAAATAATATTTTAATTTTATTTATATTATGCACTATATATGGCATTAAATTATAAAATTTGTATAAAATTGCCATTCATATGAAATCATTAACTACTTCTATATATTCTAAGCACACTGCATATAGTGCTTGTATATGTTTACTTATTATCATTATTTCATAGTTTGTCGATTTAGCCCATTTTATCTAAATACGACGCTATGAAAATGCAGCCCAATCGGTAATCGCAATATTTCAAAAGAGCAAACAACTGCAAAAAGGACAACCGAGACAACATAGCCGACCGACATTGTCGTAAAATTGTCGATTGAAACAAATTTTGTCAACTCCGCGACGATGCGCAATATTCGGCGTCAATATGAGCTCATACGTAAGTATGTTTGTGGACAAAGTCGTCATTTGGTTTTTTTCAACAACACAATGTCCGCGCGAACTCGCCGTTACTTCGTTGGCTTGCCACGATGCACAGTGGCGTGTCAAGTGAGGACTCTTAATATATTGTATTAATATGTTGCTTAATTGTATTGAAAAATACTAATGCATTAATGACTTATTTTCGTAATATAATAATAATAATCGTAAAAATATAAATACAAATAAATTCATACCTATAATCGTTTTTAAAATAAATTCGATAAATAATATATATATCTGATATAATTATGTGGCAGTGCGCCCCTGACCCCTTCTTGCTTGCGATCATTCAACTTGCTTCTCAAGCAAAAAGTGTTGACAAAAGGCTTTGTTTGTGCGGGGCAAGAAGAAGCAAGCATCAGCGTACGTGTACTTATGAATGTATGTGTGATTATCACATTTGTGTAAATACGCATAATAAGGAGATATTCAATAAACCTAAACATATGAACATATTTTCCTGAAATATTTTAATTATCTCTGAAAGTAAAATACGCTATTTAAGTAATTGAATTGAGATATGCTAATTAATTCCAATTAATAAAATAAAAAAATTAAATAAAATTATAATTTTATGTATTTTACGATTCGAACGCTTACGCTCGTATTCGGATTGAGCTTAACTCCTTCTTGCCTACGACCTAAGCCACTATAAGTATCAAAGGAAACGCGACCGCTTAGCCACAGTTTTATTATTATCATTTGTTTAATAAGTATATTGCTTACGCAACACACATACAAAAGTTGGAAAAATTGCATATCAAAGGTTATTTTATTATGAATTCTGGGGTTTTTGCCAGTAATCCTCCTTTTTAATTCAAAAGGCTTTTCATAATTATATATTTGTCATATCATAGAAATTGAAAACATAAATCTAAATAGGTATGCGCAACGATTTTTGATATAGGAATATTCGTTGTGTATATTTATAGCATTTCGCATATTGTGTGGTGTATTTTTCGTTTTCGAAGTTATATTTTTCGATGTTCCCTCATGTGGAATTACAAATTAGTACTCAAAAAGATTTCATTTAACATTTGCTCCTTCTCTATTCATTAACATTCTCTGCTACCACGCCCACAAAGTGCTATTAATCTAAAACGTACAAAGTACCATAACTAAGCCGTAAATTAAGATACACATCCTAAATTTGGCACAACGAATCCCACTTAAAAGGGCCACCTGTGGTTTGATTATCTTACAAAAGTGAGCGTGCTTCCGCCACTTTATAAATTTAATATCTTCCAAATCGTTGAAGTTATATCACCTAAATTTTCTAAGCCTTCTAACGACAGTGTAAAAATAGATGAAATCGGATGATATCCCCGCCCACTCCTCATAAACGATTTTGTTAAAAACTGCGCCCTTTTAGTAGTAAATCAATAACTGAATGCGTTAGAGAAATTAAATTTTATATCTTAAATGTTACAAGAGGGCCTTATAGGAGCCGGTGTAAAATTTTGACGATAGGCGTGGCACCGCCTACATTTAAGGGAGAATCCATATCTCGGCACTTACTTGGTCGATTTTTACCAAATTCAAGATGTAATATTGTCCTGAAATGCTTACTTTAAGGTGTGAAAATGGCCGAAAGCAGATAAAAACCGCGCCTACTTCCCATTTAACAAAATTTTAAAATTTTTTTGATTCCTTCACTTTTCAGTATAGAAATCAAGAACCAATCGATGTATCTTTGTACAAATAGCGCCCTCAAGATATTTCATCTTACACTCAAAAATTGTCGTAATCGGATCTTTTCAAGAACCCAGATAGCAAATATGTGAATATTTGGTGTGTATGACCAGAGAATGTAAATGAATAGAGAAGGAGCAAATGTTAAATGAAATCTTTTTGAGTACTAATTTGTAGTTCCAGATGAGGGAACATCGAAAAATATAACTTCGAAAAAGAAAAATACACCACACAATATGCGAAATGCTATAAATAGACACAACGAATATTCCTATATGAAAAATCGTTGCGCATACCTATTTAGATTTATGTTTTCAATTTCTATGATATGACAAAATTTTTAATTATGAAAAGCCTTCTGAATTAAAAATCTATATTATCGGTAAAAACCCCAGAATTCATAATAAAATGAACATTTAATAGGCAATTTTTTCAACTTATGGATGTTCGTTGCGTGAGTAATTGCTTATTGAGCAAAGGATAACAATAAAACGGTGGCTAAGTGGCCGCGTTTCCACTTTTGTGGTGGCTTAGGTCGTAAGCGTGAAGGAGTTAAGCTCATTCCGAATACGAGAGTTCATGAAACTGAAATTTTATTTAATTTTTTATTGTATTAATTGGAATCTAAGCATATCTCAATTCAATTACTTTAATATCATATTTTACTTCCTGAGATAATTAAAATATTTCAGGAAAATATGTTCATATGTTTAGGTTTATTAAATATTTCCTTATTATGCGTATTTACACAAATGTGATAATCACACATACATTCTTAAATACACGTACGCTGATGCTTCTTCTTGCCCCGCACAAGCAATGACTTTTGTCCACACTTTTTGCTTTTTGCGAGTTGAACGATCGCAGGCAAGGAGGGATTGGGGCGCACTGCCACATAATTATTTCAGATATATATTTTATTTATCGAATTTAGTTTAAAAACGATTATAGGTATGAATTTATGTGTATTTATATATATATATAATATATATTATATTACGAAAATAATTCATAAATGCATCAGTATTTTTCAATACAAATTAAGCAACATATTAATATATTATGAGCCCTCACTTGACACGCCTATGTGCATGGTGGCAAGCCAACGAAATAACGGCGAGTTCGCGCGGACATTGTGTTGTTGAAAAAAACCAAATGACGACTTTGCCGACAAACATACATATTTACATACATACATACAAACGAGCTCGCATACATATTGACACCAAATTTTACGCATCGTCGCGGAGTTGACAAAATTTGTTTGAATCGACAATTTTGCGACAATGTCGATCGGCTATGTTGTCTCGTTTGTCCTTTTTGCAGTGGTTTGCTAATGAAAGTTGACTTATGCTCTTTTGAAATATTGCGATTACCAATTGGGCTGCATTTTCATAGCGTCGTATTTAGATAAAATGGGCTAAATCGACAAACTATGAAATAATGATACTAAGTAAACATATAAAAGTACTATATGCAGTGTGCTTAGAATATATAGAAGTAGTTAATGATTTCATATTAATGACAATTTTATGTAAATTTTATAATTTAATGCCATATATAGTACATAATATGAAAAAAATTAAAATATTATTTTAACTCGCTAATAGGTCATGTTGCCAATTCTCCTTTCTGAAGGGAACATCAGACAAATTCTTCAATTTCTGATTTTTAGCATCGTCGTAAGGAAGCAGCTTGTGGGCAACATACAAATGCGAGGGGAATGGTAGGATCAATTGTAAAATTGAAACTTCTTCAAGAAACTTCTTCATTTTTACTGAAGACATTCGAAATCAATTTCATTCATTTTTATTTTCGCGCATTTGCGGTAGGAATTCTATATGAAAACCAAATGTGGTTTACCAGGCGCACAGAAAAAATAGCACGGCGCAGAGTTATGAATGAACGCACTTTGCTTTGAAGAAGACGCACGTTCCTTATGAATGAATTTGTTGTCGTTGTAATATGAAATACTTAGAAAATATGCCGCGAGTACGCTTGAATATTATTGGCGATGCTGGTGCGTCTACGTTTTTTTGTCACTTGGGCGAATGTTTGATTTTTTGCGAAAGACATATTGAGGGACATACATATGTACATATGTGTACATATATGCAAATATATTTGGACATGCGAATGTAAGAAGGCAATTTCAAGAATATTCACATATGGACATATGAACATTTGAAGCAAGTAAACAATAATAGCTGTTTGAGTTCACAGATTAGACAATTTGTTTTGAGTGTTGTCTGTATTGCTGCATGTATAGCACACTTCATTATTGCAACGTAAAATATTTTGCCTAAGTTCAAATCCTATCAGATATTTGTTTATACTCTTTTTTTATTTTAATAATCCTTTTTTATAAAATGATATTTTAATTTTATTTTCATATTATTTCCCTCATTATTTATATTTTCTTGTCGGAGGTCAATTACTTTCGTTTTTATTATTTCAATTTTTGTTTATGCGCATAACAATGAACATCTGTGCATATGTATGTAAGTATATACATTTTGCTTATAGAGTGGTGTAGTTCGTTTCGTACCCTGATAGTTGTGGTGAAATTTTATTTTCGAACTTGCGCGTTTTCGATGTTCCTCCATCGTAATTAACATTTTAGTACTGCTAACATTTGCTCCTTCTCTATTCATCAACAGTCTCTGATATTATATTCTCTTCAATATTCGCCGTTTGGTTATCTTAAGAGAGCGTATGTTTACAGACAGATTCTTTTATAACAGCGAGAAATGTTATTTGTTTCTCGTGCATGTGAGGTGAACTCCTTGATAAAATCCTACAAATTGTTCGCTGTCGAATCTGCACCTTCTCGTTGTTTTAAGTTCTCTGGTTGGACTACCCTTAACATTAAAAGGCATGAAAAGTGGATGCTGGACTCAGACCTACCCGCTGTCCGGTCAGGCGATGTCGAGCTCGAGATACTAAATACATACATACATCCCTACAGTTACATGTTCCCCAACAGGATAGGTACGCTACTTTGTGGTGAAAAGGTGCTAAGCAACTTTAAAGCGCACCACGATTTTTGGCATTCCTGCCTGTCAAACGATCCTAGGAGGAAGGATCTGGCGGAACAGATTGACAATTTGACATTTTGCACAATGCATGACAAAGCCCCCACCAGAATTATGGGCAACTGTAATAGTTCGCCAGTCAAAGCAGCTGTATTAGCCAACTAGAGCGACACCTTACGCCATGCCAGTCCCTGTGATCCCCGAATAAGGGATCTCAATTTGGCGATTCGGCATATGGTAAACTAGCATAGCAGCTTGTCTAATCAGAGAAAACATGACGACCGGGTTGAAATTCGATTCGATGGCCATGCTCCGAAGAAGTGCGTGAGCTATTTTAGCCGGAAATTCACACTGCATCCTTCAGCAGACAAGACGCAACGATGGGTTACCTGAAGATGGCCCGCCACTTACTTTCAACAATGAGAAGGTTCAGAGTGTCATCAACAAGGCCCAATCGTCCAAATCTATTAGCCCTTTCGGAGTAAGCTTGCTGATTCTAAAAGACCTAAGCTCGAGGAGAGTAAGCTATCTCACCTAGGTCCTCAAACTGTCGCTGACCACTCTTCAAATACCCAATGTGTGGAAAGTCGGAAAAATGGTCCCATTACCGAAATCTGGGAAATCCGCCAGGGGAGTCTGTTCGTCCGAAAACTGTCCTTTCCTCCGTAGTGAAGACACTTGAGGCCTTGCTGCTCTCGACATTCACTCACCACCTTAGTCTAGCATACTATCAAGATGGCTTCCGAAAAGTGCACAGCACCACCACAACGCTAAGCGTCAGAAACACCCAGATAGTTCATTGCCTAAACCAAAAGCCACCCTGCAAGAGAACGATTTTCGTATCGTTGGACTTATCAAAAGCTTTTGACACAGTCAACCAGTCAACGCTACTAGAGGACATCGAACAATCCATGCTCCTTCCCGGGCTAAAGCAGGGGACTGCGAGCTACCTAAGCGGTCGGATTTCATCCGTGCTGTTTCTAGGTCAAAACTCCAAATTGAGAAGAATTAAACTTAGGGTTTCGCAGGGTGGTGTCCTCTTCCCGCTACTGTTTAACTTCTACATCTCGAAACTCCCCCAACCACCAAAGGAAATTTCCATGACCTCGTGTGCTGATGACTGCACGGTATTGACGTCGGGTAATCGAATCGATGGCATGTGCTCGAAAGTAAACGGCTATCCCTGCGACCTTTCTCGCTTCTTCTCTGCAAGGAGCCTAACGCTCTCCTCCACTAAATCCACAGCGACCATTTTTACAAACTGGACGAAGGAGTACAGACTGGATCTAAACATTACAGTCGATGGCGTTAAAATTCCGACGGTTAATAACTTTAAAATTTAGGTATTACATTTGACAGCCTGTGCTTCTTCACTCCTCACACGACCACGATAACTGCCAAAGTACAGAGCCGCAACCAAATCCTCAAATCGCTTGACGACAGATCTTAGAGAAAATACCAAGACACGTTGCTGGTAACTTACAAGGCTACCGGCCGGCCGGTCTTAAACAAATATATGTCCTGCATGCAATGAGTCTCCGCATGACCACCTCTTTGTATGTCCAATGAACCCCACTCAGCTAACCCTCTTTTCCCTCTGGTCCGACTCCATCGAGCTCGTTTCCTTAGCCTCCCGTTAGATGACCTCGACGGCAAGCAAACTGAAACTTACCACCCAAGCGGGGATTAGATAACCGTTAACAACACGAAAATTTAAAATATTAGATAAATATAAAAATATATATGAAGTAAAGTCGGCAGGACTTTTCAAAATCTTGAATATCAATTATATGGGGGCTAAGGGAAGTTTTGGCCTAATATTATCGATTTTCGGCACAAAATTACACTGTTATTAGAATCATACGAGTATGCCCTCTCAATTTCAATAAAATAACTCCCACTTTTGGCCGATATAACATACAAATGTGGTATAATGTCAACTGGAAGTTCGAAAATCTTTATATTAAGCATATGTGGGCTAAGAGCAGTATTGACCCGATTCAATCCATTTTTGACACAAGGGTTTATTATTATCAAAGAAACATTTTCCCCGAATTTGAGCAAAAAGTAAAGTCAGCCATACGCACTGGGGTCCACATATTCAGTATGTGGCGGCTTTAACAGTTATGGTTCGATTTTGACAATTCGAGATAGCATATCTCAAAGGCACTATTTGCGCAAAGTAAAAGAATCATATTGAAAACAAAAAAGGAAATCCTAAATTCGGCTGTAACCGAATATTTTATACTCTCGCAACTTGTAAGAATCAAACCCCGGGAAATGACTTCAGGTGTTGGCAAAATTTTATATTAAAGGAAGTATTGATCTGATTTAACTCATTTTTGACACAAAAACATAATATTATCAAGAGAGAGAGAGAATTTATTTATTTTATTATATGAATTTCAATCGTATATCTTACACATTTTCGGTCAACTATAGGAACTGGGGTCCACATATTCAGTACCTTTTGGTTGGTTTTGGTTCGACTTAGACAATTTTGAGTCACTTTACTTTAAACGCATTATTCACGCAAAGTTGTACCCCGATACAATCATTGTTGCTTGATTTTCAGCGGTTCCTATAAAGACATCTCATACCATCCCATGGATAAAATTTAATGCCTCAGACGTGTTTAGTGCTTGATTTATCGCGCTTTTAGTAGTTATTAACAGTACCGTTATATTATTCCCCCATTTTCACACTGTCGATAAGGGTGCTAAAAACCTTTGTTCCCAGTGAATTTTCTTAGTATAGCTTTACCGGTGTAGGACATATGCACATTAAACCTTTTAGGGGCCTGAACCACGCCCACTTTTAAACAATATTTTAAACTGCAGATGCCCCTCCTGTATACCAAATAACAGTCTTGTATCTTATTGTGGAGCTTAGTTATGGCAATTGGTTTGTTTTTGATTACTTTGTGGGCGTGGCAGTGATCCGATTACGCCCGTCTGCCATACCAACCGTCTTACGGTACCAAGAATCACATATACCAAGTTTCATAAAGATATCCCAATTTTTACTTTTAGTATCTCGGGCGCATTTGGTTATTGATTTATCGCTCTATTAGTTTTTAACAAAACGGTTATATGGGGACTGGGCGGGGTTGTAATCCAACAACATTTCCACACCGTCGGTTCTTATAGGATTTATCCTGAGTTGGTCATTGTAGCTTTATTGGTTTACGAGATATGTACATTAAACCTATTAAAGGGCGGTTTTTTTTTTAGTTTTTGGTTCACTCAAGGGGCACTGTACTGCAATCATCTGCACCAAATAAGAGGTTTATATCCTAATTCAGTGCTAAGTTTTGGCATTTGTTAAGTTTTCGATTAATGGCGTTTTGTAGGCGTGCAGTGGTGCGATTACGTTCATCTATGAACTCGTCCTCACTTTCTTGCAAGGTACACTTATTATCGCTTGCACAGACAGACCGACGAACAGAGAGATAGTTACTCGGAATTCAACTCGTGTCGTCATCCTGATCATTTATATATATAAAACCCTATATCTAACTCGAATATATTTTGGTGATACAGACAACCGTTAGGTGAACAAAAACTTTTTTATACTCTTTAAAGGGGTTTCGAATTTTTTAGTTAAAAAAATTTTTATTTTTAATCTCGATGAAGGGATTAAAAGTGAGATTTTAATTTTTTAATCTTGTGGTTGGGATTAAGAATTAAATTTTAATTTTTAATCCAACATGTTTAAGAATTAATATTAAAAATTTTAAAACAAATCCTTTTTGTATTTTTTCTTAATTATATGATAGAGTTTGAAATGTTTCTTTTTAATTTTTCAATCCGATAGGTTTTGTTTTTAGTCGGTTATTAAAATTTAATCCCAAAATTGAGGTAAAAAATAAAAATTTAATTTTTAATTTTTTGCATTAAAAAATTCGCAACCCTTGTCCAAGCTGTACTATGAGCCCTAGGATTTGATTTGCTGCTAATTATTTACAGTTGGAAAGGTAAGGACATATCCACGTGGTGTGGTTTGGTCACGCATTCTGTTACGAACTTTAATACACAAGCCCACGATTGACTTTTTAAATATAAAGCAAGGTGGTGCGTATTACTTAAAATTAACTTGGTACCGAAAATGGGAGCAATTAATCTACAATTTCCGCAATAACGAATACATACATATATACTTGTATTATACGGAGTGGCTCACGGATCGTGCTACAAAAACTAACTGCCTCTGTTCAGTCAGATTTCTGGGTTTTGTTTTGTATACCTCTTGTTTGACATAACCAAATAAAAAACAAGTTTGTGCAATCAGGTAAGGTGACCTTGAAGGCCAACGGAAAGTGGGTTTCTTGATACTAATTACCATAACCGGTTTAGCTATGTCTGCTGTTGCTCCATCTTACCGGAATCAAACGCTATTGACAGCGATACGTCTTTGGCGCAGTTCTCGGTAAAACAACTCATTCAACAACTTTAAATAACGGTGCAAATTGTTAGTTACCGTTGCACGGTTTTCTTTACAGAAATATGGCTCTTGATGAAACTGCGCACCACACAGTGACTCATTCTGGTTGAAGTTCAGTCTCGAGGATTATTTCTGGATGTGATTCGATTTATATACGGCAATTTTGCTTATTTACATTTCCGTTTAGATCAAAATGGGCCTCATCAGACACGAACAATTTATCTAGTTATTGTCTTCTTCGGCCATTTCAATAATTTTTTGGCAAAACTACAGGCGAATAATCAAATCTAGAGGGTTTAACCGGCTTGTTCTTTGAACCTTGTATGAAAAAGGCTTAAGTCATTGTGAATTGTCCATTGTCATGACCGTCTACTAACTCCAAGTTGTGCCGGTAAGTTGCGAGTCGAAACTCTTGCATTTACCTGAATTGGCGATGCAACAGCCGCGATTGCTTCTTGTACACGAACGTATGGATCTCGATGGTTCGGTCTTTTTGCGAAAGCTTCCGGATTCGACAAACATGTTTATCAACCTCATAACGGTCCATCTACTCGAGCAGTGCCGCCAAAATCCCACTTGAATTCCCATTGGAAGGAAATGACGGACTGCAAAACATAATACTGCTGCAATATCCAAACCTTAATTTTTAAAACACTTAAATAACAACCTGCTAAGTAAAAAAAAATATTTCGATTACTCACACAAAAAAAAAGTTATTATGGTTTCAAAACATGATTCGTGAGCCAATTGTGCAATTATGTTATATGCCAAATTTAGTTGAAATTGGTGGAGACGGTCCGGAGATATGTGATTTTACCTAAATGTGGGTAGTGTCAGGTGGGATATAATCCTTATTCTACTTTATACCTTCTTCGGCATTTAACATAAATTGGAAAAACTTCTTTTGTTGATGTTCCTAGTTTATTGTCAAAGTTATCTATCTGAAAAATACAACCCACCACCCATTTCTAAATGCAGATTTTTTCTGAACATCATCCTAAGTGCAGATGTCTTCTGAAATAACGGGGGCGAATATGTCAAATTTTATCAGGTTAGTCATTTTTGGACGAATACGAATTTGGACTTAACAAAATAC